>NW_026095761.1:0-1200000 GCF_023614345.1 Adelges cooleyi
ACGCGGTCGTGTGTGGACGCAACTCACGGGTTGGGGTTAAGTCAATAAGTTCAACACGGGGTTGCGGCGTAAACACTGTTTATTGTTCGACCACGCAATATATAAAATAGGTTTAAAATTTAAGTTTACAAAAACGCGGACGGATCCGGAATGATCGAACTAGCGGGCTAGTCGTGGGGGGGTCGCTAGAAGTTAAGTCGGGATAAGGCGTCGAATTAATTCTAGGTGATACGAGGGCGGACGGAATACGTTGGGAAAACGGTAAGTCGTCGGTCGCGCGTCGTATCGGGAAGTGATTAGCTACCCATTATATTCGCCGCGCTATGCCGGCGTCCGAACTGGACTTTGCACCCTAGGTAGAGAGTGGTGGTCAGCCAGTCAGTTCGTGTCTGCCGGACGGATTGTGGCGGTAAAGTGTCGCGGCCCGTGGCATATCACTAATAGTACGCCGCAGTGCGCGGCGTCCTATTAGTAATATGTATCACGGGCCGTGTCAACCCTCCCCCGCCAAGCCGTCAATCCGTCGGGTAGTGGTGTAGCTAACAGGGCCGAGAAGGATTAGTCCCTTATCAACTCGCCCTCAGGACCTATTGTAAGGTACCGATGGCGGACTACGGTATGGCGGATCGCCCTACAGTGGCTTGTCGATAGGGCTAGTAGGACAGGACTGGAAGTCTTCCGGTTCGGTGTCCGTCTTCGTCCAGTCCATTTCGGCCATCTCCTCGAGCTCCTGCTCCAGCGATGGGGTTTCCTCTTCCGCTGAGACAGTGGGTTGCGGGTCGACGGCGGCCTCCACCGGGGTGACCTCGGGGTGGATCGGGTCGCTCGTCGGCTGTTCCTCGGCGCGCACGTCTCTAGATGGCCCGGCGTCCCCATGGTCCGGTTTTTCCAGTCTAAACTGCTGCGAGGTAAATGGTGTCGGCTTCTGGGGTTGAGCTGTCTGCTCCTTCTTCGCCTGACGGAATGCCCGGAGACGGAGAGCCGACTTTCGCTTCGCCGAAGGGGTTCTGGTTTTTTTCGGGACGGTCCCCTTTGCCCTGGGAGGTCCCGCCGTCGCTGGCTTTCCGCTGCCGACAAAACGCACCGTCTTTCCCACCTGGACGGTCGTCGGTCGATGGAACGGGCGTACCGGAGGAGTTGGCATCCTGGACGCCACCTGCGGTGCTGCCGACCGTGGTGGTAGCTGGTGGAGAGGAGCCGTCGACCTGGGCTGTGGTGCCCTAGGTTGCCCGTAGGTGGGCCCGGCTTGGAGTTGCCGATGTGGCCCCGTTGTCACCGGCGGACCGACCGGTATCTGATTACCGATGGGGGTCGTGGCCAGAAGGGCAATGCAGTCCCGCCAGCCACGTGAGTAGAGGGCCCACGCGACTGGGTCTCTCCGAATGACGTCGGGGGAGGCGTTATTGGCCTCGTCAGCGGTGTTGAATGCATGGCTGGGAAAGCGCACCCCTCTGCTGCTCAGCATCCGCTGCATCGCCATTACTTGGTCTGCTAGTCCTTGTAGCAAGGTTTGGTCGGCGCTCGGCTGTCGGCTGCTGGCCATGATGCGCTGAAACAAAGGGGGGAAAAAAAAGAACAGAAATGGGGGGGGACAAACACGATATAATTAGTAACAACAATAAGCAACATAATTACGTTTGTTATACTTCCCGTGTCGGTCAAGTATCGCTAGTTTCTTTCGTGTGTATATCGGTGGTAGCGGAGGGTTTCATGCATGATACATGGAGTTTCTTTGGTGGGCGTTGATCGGTTAGGTATATTCCCCTTCCAATCTTCTTCGCCAACCTCACCGGACCTGACCATTTGGGTGCAAATCCGGCGTGAAATCCTTTATCGGCATTTGAAAGGGGGTGCGCCTTGTGATACACCCAATCGCCCACTTTGAATTTTGAGTTCTCAGGGGTTATTGGGGACCCTTCTGATTTCAGAAGATTCATGGCCAC
Organism: Adelges cooleyi; assembly: GCF_023614345.1. Lineage (NCBI taxonomy): Eukaryota > Metazoa > Arthropoda > Insecta > Hemiptera > Adelgidae > Adelges > Adelges cooleyi. The sequence goes on from NW_026095761.1 coordinate 1,944, forward strand.
TCTTTCGCGGCTCCGACGCTCTTCGTCAAATTGTTCGATTGGGACAGTCGATTGAAGGTTTAGGACCCAATCGCCCGGTCTTTTTCCTTCTCTACCAAGGACTAAAACCGACGGTGAGTAACCTGTCATCTCATTCGTTCTGTTCCGAATCGCGAAAAGTACCGACGATAGTTTCGTATCCCAAGAACGATGACTATCGTTCACTAAAAGTGTACGGAGTCCTTTTTTCAGTTCTTGGTTGCGACGCTCAGTGGGGTTGGCTCTTGGGTGATAAACTGGGGTCGTCCAACCCACCGCCCCCCATCGCTCGAGTGCTTTGAGCATTTCATTCGATGTGAATTGGGGGCCATTGTCACTGAGGCACACACGGGGATAGCCGTAGCGCGCAAAGAATTCGCGCTCGAGTGTTTGTGTGATAACTTTAGTAGTGGCGGACCCTAAGGGGTAAGCTTCGACCCATCTACTAAAGCAATCGGTGGCCACCAGTATGCATGTTTTGCCCCGTCCGGTTCTCGGATAAGGGCCCATGAGATCGATACTGATGACCTCCCAGGGTTGTCGCGGTTTTCTAGTCGAAAGAGGGTCTTCCGCCTTGGCGTTAAGAGGCTTAGTGCACGCGCAAATGTGACAAGACTTGACATAGAGCCTAACTTGATTCTTTAGACCTCGCCAGTAAAACCGTTCTCGAACCGCCCTATAAGTCTCTTTCCACCCAGGATGGTTGGAAAGGTAGTGATCGTGATACTTCCAAATTACCTGTGGCGCATTAGAAGTGGGGATCACGATTGGTTTCAGTTCAATTCCATTTTTCGTACCGATTCGCTTTCTTAGAAGGTCGTCAACTAAGAAGAAGTCCTTCGAGTTGGGGGTCGCTTGTCTGGTATTGTTTGCAGGGGAGTCATTGTTCACGGAATCTATGATAGATTTCACGGCCTGATCCCTTGTCTGCCAAGTTTTCAATAAAGACAAGGAGAAGGGTGTGTCGACAGAGTCTGTCGGTGAATCGGTAACGGTGAAAATGTTATCGGGGGTATCGCCTACATGTCTGGAGCGTGTCAGGGTCGGGACACCTATAAGATTTTCATCGAGCGCCTCCTCGTCTACGGGGGGGCCCGGAGTCGGATGTCTCGACAGCATGTCAGGCGCCTGGTTCTGGGCCCCTGGGACATGTGTCGTGTGGAAGTCTAAATTACCTAGCTGGATTGCCCACCGGGTTAATTTAGCATTTTTGTCTTTGGCTCTGTGAAGCCATGTCAACGCGGAGTTATCGGTGTATAGCTCGAATGGGCCCGACTCGAGATAAATTCTGAATTTATCGGTTGCCCAAATTATCGCTAAGCATTCGCGTTCGACCGCAGCGTATCGTTTCTGAGTATCGCTCAACTTTTTACTCGCGTAGGCGATGACTCTTCTTTCCTCCGGGCTGTCACCCCTTTGGAAGAGAATAGCACCAACGCCTATGTCGCTTGCATCAGTTTGCAGACAGAACGGGCGTTCGTAGTCGGGAGAAGATAACTTTGGGGAATGGTACAAAGCATTCTTTATTTGATTAAAGGCGTCTTGTTCTATCCTTTCCCATCGCCATTTTACCCCATGTCCTAATAGGCGGGTTAGAGGTTCAATCGTGTCGGAGTAGTTGTCGACAAATTGACTATACCAATTACATACGCCTAAGAACCTACGTAGATCTTTAATTTTCCGTGGTATCGGAAAGTCTCTGATCGCTGATAATTTCTCCGGTTGTTTTTGAATTCCCTCTGAACTAACTAAGTGCCCCAAAAATGAAATTTCGGGAGTTCCTAACTTGCATTTCTTAGGATGACACGTTAGTCCATGACGTTCGAGCCGTTCGAGAACTTTCGAGAGATGGTCTAAGTGGTCGGGCAAGTTATTGGAAAATATTACTATATCATCCAAGTATACCTGAACGAATTCATCTAAATATCCTCTAAGTACCTCGTTCATTAACCTCACAAACGTCATAGGGGAATTCTTTAAGCCGAACGGAAGTACTCTGAAATGAAAGAGTCCTCTTCGCGTTCTGAATGCAGTGTATCTACGCGCACTTGGACTTAGGGAGACCTGCCAGTAGCCAGATTTTAAGTCCAAAACGCTAAATACTTTCGCCCCCCGCATGTTTCTAATCATTTCGTTCAAATGCGGCATGGGGTAAGCGTCTGATTCGGTGACCTCGTTTAAACGTCTATAGTCTATACAGAGTCGGGGGGACCCGTCTTTTTTTTTGGCTAAGACTATAGGGGCGGCCCAGGGCGATGTGCTCGGTTCGACTAGGCCTTGTTCCTCCATATCGCGTATCATACTGTCTATAGAGTTTTGTTTCTCTACAGGGTATGGATATGGTTTAAGCGCGATAGGAGTGCGGTTTTTGAGTCGGATTTCGTGCTCGATAAGTTTCGTGCGGCCTATATTCCCGCTAAAAACGTTTGGGTATTGTAACAATATTCGTTTTATGTGGTCCTGTGAGGTGGGATCGCCCGAAATTTCGACTTCAGAAAGGTCTGGTTCTGTAGGGCAGGGAGTTGGTGAGCCTCGCCAACAAGCTGTTGTGCGTCTGTTAGCACCTAAGTGAATTGTACATGCGGAGTAGTCCCAAGAGACTTCGTTCTCGACGAGGAAGTCATGTCCTAGGAGGATATCGCAGTACAAGTCGTCTAAGATGGAGGCCCTAAAAGATATATTAAGATCAGCTATCTTAGGTTCGAATGACGAAGACCCACGAGTATTCTTCGTGTGTCCGTCGGCCATTCGTACGATAGAGGGTAGTCCATTGAGGGGAGTTCCAAACTTGTTTGCTATGTCCGGTCTTACATATGATTTTTGCGCTTGTGAATCTAAAAGTGCGGTAACGACGCCCGTTTTGAATTCTAATTCAACGGCAGGGGTGGGGATTGATTCAGGGCGTGTTTTAGTCGCTGCCTTATGGATAAACGTCTTAGAGCTGTTTTGAAGTGGGTGTTCTAAGAACTGATTAGGAACCTCGAACTCATTCACTGCTAGCAGATTCTCTATGGTTCTGTCCACTTCGGCGTGGTTACTTTTAGGTGTGTTTTTATTTTCAGAGCCCGTAGGGAGTATATCATCTATGGGCATGTCTGAGGGGATCGCTAAGTGCACCAATTGCTTATGGGTAGAACACCGGTGATGTGTGGTGCCGTTCTCCTTTACCTTCGTCCCCACTGCGGAAAGGGTCACTGTCAGTGGGTTCTGGACTTCGGAGAAGAGGGGTATTGGGCTATTGGTCGGTGCACTTTGAGTATTGCCGGGTTTGTCAACTACTATGTCCCCTTGTTTAAATGCTGGCGTGACCACATCGGACTGTTGAATCAGGGTGGGCACATTTCGAGCATTTAAGGAGTTAGTGTTGTGGAACTGGAGTGAGGAGCCGGTGGGATGGACTAGTGTCCCTGGGCTCCCCCGCCGTTTCCCGAGTTGTTCGGACAGAAGCGGTGCCAATGATTGCCCCCGCATGTAAGACACGGTGAAGGGGGGTCTCGATTGCGCGTTCGGTCCGTATTCGGTCTGCGGGCGTTTTGGGCGTTTTCCCCGTTATTGGGAGGGTTTATGTTAGGTCGGGGTTGGTACCTGCTCGCATGGACCTGAGGCGTGTTGTGGGGTACTGCTGAACTGTTATCAGTCGCGTACGTAGTGCTGTCTAAAACATGTGCGATTCGCCTTAGGTCTACGAAGTTAGTGGGTTGTTGAAGCCGTAAATGAGTGCGGAATTCATCGCGCATGAGACCGATAATCGTACTCACTATTTGCGCTTCCGACATCGGAGAGCGCACTCGGCACGTCAGCTGGTTCTTATGTAGCACGAAATCGGTCAGACGTTGGTTTGTACCTTGTCGTACTGACAAAATTTCGGCCAATAAGTGGGCCTGAAGGTCGGAATTATCGAATCTCTCGGCTAGTTCGCCGCGAAACTCGGTCCAAGATAACTTAAGGACTCTCATGGGCTTCCACCAACTCTCGGCGGCGCCCTTCAGCTGCGGCTCAACGGCCCTAACCCACGACGAGCGGTGTATTTTCGATTGTCGCAAAATACATTCGGTACTGTCGAGAAACTCGACCGGGTCTTCTTCTTTGGCCCCGGAAAATTCGGGGAAAGAAGCACGGGCGGCGGTGAGGTCGTTTAACGGTATAAGGATCGATCTCTCATGATTGCCCACTCCAGCGTTGTAATAATGATCACTGGAGTTGATTTTCGACGTAGGGCCAGATCTGGGAAAGATTGTACTTTCGGCGTAATTTCTACGGTCATAGTCATAGTCTCCGCCGGGGTGGAGACGATTCGACTGGAAGCTTTCGTTGAAATGATCGCGAGCGAAAGTTTGGTTTGGTGGGGGATCGCATTGAAAACGGACGTTTTCGCGTCGGCGGTCCCTATTCGGCTGTTGTGCGCTAGGGGTAAACCGTTCGTTCGCGATTTCGAGAGAGCTTAAACGGTCGACTAGGCCATCGGGCAGCCGGTTGCTTTCTCTTTCGGTATAACCGCGCGGTCCTATTGGTGCGTCTTGATCGAGCCGAATATTAGAAGACCGGGGATGGGTGATAAGAGGGTCGTCGATGTCGTCATCGATGTTAATGTTCGCAGCGCGTAAACAGGACTTAATTCGACGAAAGCGTTCCTCGTTTCTCACTTCCTCATGGCGGTACCGTAATACCGACATTTCTAATTCGGAAATTCGGATCTCCATACGGGTTAGCAGAGCCTGAAGGCGGATGTCACGATTTATATCGCCTATCTGGGTGCTAGCTGTTTGGATTGTGTTTACCACACGGAGGTCGTCGAACATTTCCGAAATTGGATTAAGTGGAGGAGGCTGAGATGATAGCATCGATCTGTTATTTTGTGGTGGTTGTAGTTCTTCTGTATTCGAGTCGAATAACATATTACTCACAACTCCATTTATAACAGCGGGCTCACGGTGTATCGTGATATTTGCGTTAGCGTTTTCGCTATTATTTGTTCCGCCCCTGTTCGCATCCGCCACTGATGATTCGTCCTCGGTAGTATAGTGGTAAGTATCCCCGCCTGTCACGCGGGAGACCGGGGTTCGATTCCCCGCCGGGGAGCCAGTTATGACGCGGTCGTGTGTGGACGCAACTCACGGGTTGGGGTTAAGTCAATAAGTTCAACACGGGGTTGCGGCGTAAACACTGTTTATTGTTCGACCACGCAATATATAAAATAGGTTTAAAATTTAAGTTTACAAAAACGCGGACGGATCCGGAATGATCGAACTAGCGGGCTAGTCGTGGGGGGGTCGCTAGAAGTTAAGTCGGGATAAGGCGTCGAATTAATTCTAGGTGATACGAGGGCGGACGGAATACGTTGGGAAAACGGTAAGTCGTCGGTCGCGCGTCGTATCGGGAAGTGATTAGCTACCCATTATATTCGCCGCGCTATGCCGGCGTCCGAACTGGACTTTGCACCCTAGGTAGAGAGTGGTGGTCAGCCAGTCAGTTCGTGTCTGCCGGACGGATTGTGGCGGTAAAGTGTCGCGGCCCGTGGCATATCACTAATAGTACGCCGCAGTGCGCGGCGTCCTATTAGTAGTATGTATCACGGGCCGTGTCAAGAATATATGGTCAAATTGCCGATTTGAGTGATTAAAATGGTCGAAATGATGAAAAAACAAAAATTTTGACCTTGTTCATGATTTACAAAAAACTGAATTTTTTTGCCAAAAATACCCAACCAATATGGCTCTACTGTGGCTTAAAAGATTCACAAATGACTCAGCTTGCCTTTTAAGGTTACCACAGTTGTGGTTACTGAGGTTACCACAGTTGTGGTTTCTGAGGTTACCATAGTTGTGGTAACCTAGGTTACCGTGGTTGTGGTAACCTAGGATACCATGGTTGTAGTTACCTAGGTTACCATGTTATGTTGTTACCTAGGTTACCGTGGTTGTGGTAACCTAGATTACCAATGTTGTGGTAACCTAGGTTACCATGATTGTGGTAACCTAGGTTACCATGGTTGTGGTCACCTAGGTTACCATGGTTGTTGTAACCAAGGTTACCATGGTTGTGGTTACCTAGGTGACCATGGTTGTGGTAACCTAGGTTACCGTGGTTGTGGTTACCTAGGTTACCATGAGTTTTGTCAGCAATCAGAATATATGGTCAAATTGCCGATTTGAGTGATTTAAATGGTCGAAATGATGAAAAAACCAATCATTTTGACCTAGCTCAAAATTTTCAAAAAACTGAATTTTTTTCCAAAAATACATATCCAAAATGGGTCTACATTGGCTTTAAAGATTCACAAATGACTCAGCTTGCCTTTTAACCTATACATATGTGTTGATTGTACATATATTTGTGTATAGGAAGAAAAACCTAGGTTTACCCAAGGTATGAACAACACAAAAACACACTAAAACCTACATAAATTCTACATTTCTGCACTAAATTCGCTCAAACCTAGACCAAACTCAAGAGAATTTTGTCAGCATTCAGAATATATGGTCAAATTGCCGATTTGAGTGATTAAAATGGTCGAAATGAAGAAAAAACAAAAATTTTGACCTAGTTCAAGATTTACAAAAAACTGAATTTTTTTGCCAAAAATACCCAACCAATATGGCTCTACTGTGGCTTAAAAGATTCACAAATGACTCAGCTTGCCTTTTAAGGTTACCACAGTTGTGGTTACTGAGGTTACCACAGTTGTGGTTTCTGAGGTTACCATAGTTGTGGTAACCTAGGTTACCGTGGTTGTGTGTAAACTAGGATACCATGGTTTGTAGTTACCTAGGTTACCATTTTATGTTGTTACCTAGGTTACCATGGTTGTTGTAACCTAGGTTACCATGGTTGTGGATACATACGTAACCATGGTTATGGTTATCTAGGTTACTATGGTTGTGGTAACCAAGGTTACCATGGTTGTGGTTACCTAGGTTACCGTGGTTGTGGTAACCTAGGTTACCATGATTGTGGTAACCTAGGTTACCATGGTTGTGGTCACCTAGGTTACCATGGTTGTTGTAACCAAGGTTACCATGGTTGTGGTTACATACGTAACCATGGTTATGGTTATCTAGGTTACTATGGTTGTGGTAACCTAGGTTACCATGGTTGTTGTAACCAAGGTTACCATGGTTGTGGTTACATACGTAACCATGGTTATGGTTATCTAGGTTACTATGGTTGTGGTAACCTAGGTTACCATGGTTGTGGTAACCTAGGTTACCAAGAATGTGGTTACCTAGGTAACCATGATTGTGGTAACCTAGGTTACCATGGTTGTGGTCACCTAGGTTACCATGGTTGTTGTAACCAAGGTTACCATGGTTGTGGTTACCTAGGTGACCATGGTTGTGGTAACCTAGGTTACAATGATTGTGGTAACCTAGGTTACCATGGTTGTGGTCACCTAGGTTACCATGGTTGTTGTAACCAAGGTTACCGTGGTTGTGGTAACCTAGATTACCAATGTTGTGGTTATATATGTTACCATGGTTGTGGTAACCTAGGTTACCATGGTTGTGGTAACCTAGGTTACCATGGTTGTGGTAACCTAGGTTACCATGGTTGTGGCAACCTAGGTTACCGTGGTTGTGGTAACCTAGATTACCAATGTTGTGGTTACCTAGGTTACCATGGTTGTGGTAACCTAGGTTACCATGGTTGTGGCAACCTAGGTTACCGTGGTTGTGGTTACCTAGGTTACCATGAATTTTGTCAGCTTTCAGAATATATGGTCAAATTGCCGATTTGAGTGATTTAAATGGTCGAAATGATGAAAAAACCAAAATTTCGACCTAGGTCAAAATTTTCAAAAAACTGAATTTTTTTCCAAAAATACATATCCAAAATGGGTCTACTGTGGCTTAAAAGATTCACAAATGACTCAGCTTGCCTTTTAACCTATACATATGTGTTAATTGTACATATATTTGTGTATAGGAAGAAAAACCTAGGTTTACCCAAGGTATGAACAACACAAAAACACACTAAAACCTACATAAATTCTACAATTCTTCACCAAATTCGATCAAACCTAGTCTAAACTCAAGAGAATTTTGTCAGCTTTCAGAATATATGGTCAAATTGCCGATTTGAGTGATTTAAATGGTCGAAATGATGAAAAAACCAAAATTTCGACCTAGGTCAAAATTTTCAAAAAACTGAATTTTTTTCCAAAAATACATATCCAAAATGGGTCTACTGTGGCTTAAAAGATTCACAAATGACTCAGCTTGCCTTTTAACCTATACATATGTGTTAATTGTACATATATTTGTGTATAGGAAGAAAAACCTAGGTTTACCCAAGGTATGAACAACACAAAAACACACTAAAACCTACATAAATTCTACAATTCTTCACCAAATTCGATCAAACCTAGTCTAAACTCAAGAGAATTTTGTCAGCTTTCAGAATATATGGTCAAATTGCCGATTTGAGTGATTTAAATGGTCGAAATGATGAAAAAACCAAAATTTCGACCTAGGTCAAAATTTTCAAAAAACTGAATTTTTTTCCAAAAATACATATCCAAAATGGGTCTACTGTGGCTTAAAAGATTCACAAATGACTCAGCTTGCCTTTTAACCTATACATATGTGTTAATTGTACATATATTTGTGTATAGGAAGAAAAACCTAGGTTTACCCAAGGTATGAACAACACAAAAACACACTAAAACCTACATAAATTCTACAATTCTTCACCAAATTCGATCAAACCTAGTCTAAACTCAAGAGAATTTTGTCAGCTTTCAGAATATATGGTCAAATTGCCGATTTGAGTGATTTAAATGGTCGAAATGATGAAAAAACCAAAATTTCGACCTAGGTCAAAATTTTCAAAAAACTGAATTTTTTTCCAAAAATACATATCCAAAATGGGTCTACTGTGGCTTAAAAGATTCACAAATGACTCAGCTTGCCTTTTAACCTATACATATGTGTTAATTGTACATATATTTGTGTATAGGAAGAAAAACCTAGGTTTACCCAAGGTATGAACAACACAAAAACACACTAAAACCTACATAAATTCTACAATTCTTCACCAAATTCGATCAAACCTAGTCTAAACTCAAGAGAATTTTGTCAGCTTTCAGAATATATGGTCAAATTGCCGATTTGAGTGATTTAAATGGTCGAAATGATGAAAAAACCAAAATTTCGACCTAGGTCAAAATTTTCAAAAAACTGAATTTTTTTCCAAAAATACATATCCAAAATGGGTCTACTGTGGCTTAAAAGATTCACAAATGACTCAGCTTGCCTTTTAACCTATACATATGTGTTAATTGTACATATATTTGTGTATAGGAAGAAAAAACTAGGTTTACCCAAGGTATGAACAACACAAAAACACACTAAAACCTACATAAATTCTACAATTCTTCACCAAATTCGATCAAACCTAGTCTAAACTCAAGAGAATTTTGTCAGCTTTCAGAATATATGGTCAAATTGCCGATTTGAGTGATTTAAATGGTCGAAATGATGAAAAAACCAAAATTTCGACCTAGGTCAAAATTTTCAAAAAACTGAATTTTTTTCCAAAAATACATATCCAAAATGGGTCTACTGTGGCTTAAAAGATTCACAAATGACTCAGCTTGCCTTTTAACCTATACATATGTGTTAATTGTACATATATTTGTGTATAGGAAGAAAAACCTAGGTTTACCCAAGGTATGAACAACACAAAAACACACTAAAACCTACATAAATTCTACAATTCTTCACCAAATTCGATCAAACCTAGTCTAAACTCAAGAGAATTTTGTCAGCTTTCAGAATATATGGTCAAATTGCCGATTTGAGTGATTTAAATGGTCGAAATGATGAAAAAACCAAAATTTCGACCTAGGTCAAAATTTTCAAAAAACTGAATTTTTTTCCAAAAATACATATCCAAAATGGGTCTACTGTGGCTTAAAAGATTCACAAATGACTCAGCTTGCCTTTTAACCTATACATATGTGTTAATTGTACATATATTTGTGTATAGGAAGAAAAAACTAGGTTTACCCAAGGTATGAACAACACAAAAACACACTAAAACCTACATAAATTCTACAATTCTTCACCAAATTCGATCAAACCTAGTCTAAACTCAAGAGAATTTTGTCAGCTTTCAGAATATATGGTCAAATTGCCGATTTGAGTGATTTAAATGGTCGAAATGATGAAAAAACCAAAATTTCGACCTAGGTCAAAATTTTCAAAAAACTGAATTTTTTTCCAAAAATACATATCCAAAATGGGTCTACTGTGGCTTAAAAGATTCACAAATGACTCAGCTTGCCTTTTAACCTATACATATGTGTTAATTGTACATATATTTGTGTATAGGAAGAAAAAACTAGGTTTACCCAAGGTATGAACAACACAAAAACACACTAAAACCTACATAAATTCTACAATTCTTCACCAAATTCGATCAAACCTAGTCTAAACTCAAGAGAATTTTGTCAGCTTTCAGAATATATGGTCAAATTGCCGATTTGAGTGATTTAAATGGTCGAAATGATGAAAAAACCAAAATTTCGACCTAGGTCAAAATTTTCAAAAAACTGAATTTTTTTCCAAAAATACATATCCAAAATGGGTCTACTGTGGCTTAAAAGATTCACAAATGACTCAGCTTGCCTTTTAACCTATACATATGTGTTAATTGTACATATATTTGTGTATAGGAAGAAAAAACTAGGTTTACCCAAGGTATGAACAACACAAAAACACACTAAAACCTACATAAATTCTACAATTCTTCACCAAATTCGATCAAACCTAGTCTAAACTCAAGAGAATTTTGTCAGCTTTCAGAATATATGGTCAAATTGCCGATTTGAATGATTTAAATGGTCGAAATGATGAAAAAACCAAAATTTCGACCTAGGTCAAAATTTTCAAAAAACTGAATTTTTTTCCAAAAATACATATCCAAAATGGGTCTACTGTGGCTTAAAAGATTCACAAATGACTCAGCTTGCCTTTTAACCTATACATATGTGTTAATTGTACATATATTTGTGTATAGGAAGAAAAACCTAGGTTTACCCAAGGTATGAACAACACAAAAACACACTAAAACCTACATAAATTCTACAATTCTTCACCAAATTCGATCAAACCTAGTCTAAACTCAAGAGAATTTTGTCAGCTTTCAGAATATATGGTCAAATTGCCGATTTGAGTGATTTAAATGGTCGAAATGATGAAAAAACCAAAATTTCGACCTAGGTCAAAATTTTCAAAAAACTGAATTTTTTTCCAAAAATACATATCCAAAATGGGTCTACTGTGGCTTAAAAGATTCACAAATGACTCAGCTTGCCTTTTAACCTATACATATGTGTTAATTGTACATATATTTGTGTATAGGAAGAAAAACCTAGGTTTACCCAAGGTATGAACAACACAAAAACACACTAAAACCTACATAAATTCTACAATTCTTCACCAAATTCGATCAAACCTAGTCTAAACTCAAGAGAATTTTGTCAGCTTTCAGAATATATGGTCAAATTGCCGATTTGAGTGATTTAAATGGTCGAAATGATGAAAAAACCAAAATTTCGACCTAGGTCAAAATTTTCAAAAAACTGAATTTTTTTCCAAAAATACATATCCAAAATGGGTCTACTGTGGCTTAAAAGATTCACAAATGACTCAGCTTGCCTTTTAACCTATACATATGTGTTAATTGTACATATATTTGTGTATAGGAAGAAAAAACTAGGTTTACCCAAGGTATGAACAACACAAAAACACACTAAAACCTACATAAATTCTACAATTCTTCACCAAATTCGATCAAACCTAGTCTAAACTCAAGAGAATTTTGTCAGCTTTCAGAATATATGGTCAAATTGCCGATTTGAATGATTTAAATGGTCGAAATGATGAAAAAACCAAAATTTCGACCTAGGTCAAAATTTTCAAAAAACTGAATTTTTTTCCAAAAATACATATCCAAAATGGGTCTACTGTGGCTTAAAAGATTCACAAATGACTCAGCTTGCCTTTTAACCTATACATATGTGTTAATTGTACATATATTTGTGTATAGGAAGAAAAAACTAGGTTTACCCAAGGTATGAACAACACAAAAACACACTAAAACCTACATAAATTCTACAATTCTTCACCAAATTCGATCAAACCTAGTCTAAACTCAAGAGAATTTTGTCAGCTTTCAGAATATATGGTCAAATTGCCGATTTGAGTGATTTAAATGGTCGAAATGATGAAAAAACCAAAATTTCGACCTAGGTCAAAATTTTCAAAAAACTGAATTTTTTTCCAAAAATACATATCCAAAATGGGTCTACTGTGGCTTAAAAGATTCACAAATGACTCAGCTTGCCTTTTAACCTATACATATGTGTTAATTGTACATATATTTGTGTATAGGAAGAAAAAACTAGGTTTACCCAAGGTATGAACAACACAAAAACACACTAAAACCTACATAAATTCTACAATTCTTCACCAAATTCGATCAAACCTAGTCTAAACTCAAGAGAATTTTGTCAGCTTTCAGAATATATGGTCAAATTGCCGATTTGAGTGATTTAAATGGTCGAAATGATGAAAAAACCAAAATTTCGACCTAGGTCAAAATTTTCAAAAAACTGAATTTTTTTCCAAAAATACATATCCAAAATGGGTCTACTGTGGCTTAAAAGATTCACAAATGACTCAGCTTGCCTTTTAACCTATACATATGTGTTAATTGTACATATATTTGTGTATAGGAAGAAAAAACTAGGTTTACCCAAGGTATGAACAACACAAAAACACACTAAAACCTACATAAATTCTACAATTCTTCACCAAATTCGATCAAACCTAGTCTAAACTCAAGAGAATTTTGTCAGCTTTCAGAATATATGGTCAAATTGCCGATTTGAGTGATTTAAATGGTCGAAATGATGAAAAAACCAAAATTTCGACCTAGGTCAAAATTTTCAAAAAACTGAATTTTTTTCCAAAAATACATATCCAAAATGGGTCTACTGTGGCTTAAAAGATTCACAAATGACTCAGCTTGCCTTTTAACCTATACATATGTGTTAATTGTACATATATTTGTGTATAGGAAGAAAAAACTAGGTTTACCCAAGGTATGAACAACACAAAAACACACTAAAACCTACATAAATTCTACAATTCTTCACCAAATTCGATCAAACCTAGTCTAAACTCAAGAGAATTTTGTCAGCTTTCAGAATATATGGTCAAATTGCCGATTTGATTGATTTAAATGGTCGAAATGATGAAAAAACCAAAATTTCGACCTAGGTCAAAATTTTCAAAAAACTGAATTTTTTTCCAAAAATACATATCCAAAATGGGTCTACTGTGGCTTAAAAGATTCACAAATGACTCAGCTTGCCTTTTAACCTATACATATGTGTTAATTGTACATATATTTGTGTATAGGAAGAAAAACCTAGGTTTACCCAAGGTATGAACAACACAAAAACACACTAAAACCTACATAAATTCTACAATTCTTCACCAAATTCGATCAAACCTAGTCTAAACTCAAGAGAATTTTGTCAGCTTTCAGAATATATGGTCAAATTGCCGATTTGAATGATTTAAATGGTCGAAATGATGAAAAAACCAAAATTTCGACCTAGGTCAAAATTTTCAAAAAACTGAATTTTTTTCCAAAAATACATATCCAAAATGGGTCTACTGTGGCTTAAAAGATTCACAAATGACTCAGCTTGCCTTTTAACCTATACATATGTGTTAATTGTACATATATTTGTGTATAGGAAGAAAAAACTAGGTTTACCCAAGGTATGAACAACACAAAAACACACTAAAACCTACATAAATTCTACAATTCTTCACCAAATTCGATCAAACCTAGTCTAAACTCAAGAGAATTTTGTCAGCTTTCAGAATATATGGTCAAATTGCCGATTTGAGTGATTTAAATGGTCGAAATGATGAAAAAACCAAAATTTCGACCTAGGTCAAAATTTTCAAAAAACTGAATTTTTTTCCAAAAATACATATCCAAAATGGGTCTACTGTGGCTTAAAAGATTCACAAATGACTCAGCTTGCCTTTTAACCTATACATATGTGTTAATTGTACATATATTTGTGTATAGGAAGAAAAAACTAGGTTTACCCAAGGTATGAACAACACAAAAACACACTAAAACCTACATAAATTCTACAATTCTTCACCAAATTCGATCAAACCTAGTCTAAACTCAAGAGAATTTTGTCAGCTTTCAGAATATATGGTCAAATTGCCGATTTGAGTGATTTAAATGGTCGAAATGATGAAAAAACCAAAATTTCGACCTAGGTCAAAATTTTCAAAAAACTGAATTTTTTTCCAAAAATACATATCCAAAATGGGTCTACTGTGGCTTAAAAGATTCACAAATGACTCAGCTTGCCTTTTAACCTATACATATGTGTTAATTGTACATATATTTGTGTATAGGAAGAAAAAACTAGGTTTACCCAAGGTATGAACAACACAAAAACACACTAAAACCTACATAAATTCTACAATTCTTCACCAAATTCGATCAAACCTAGTCTAAACTCAAGAGAATTTTGTCAGCTTTCAGAATATATGGTCAAATTGCCGATTTGATTGATTTAAATGGTCGAAATGATGAAAAAACCAAAATTTCGACCTAGGTCAAAATTTTCAAAAAACTGAATTTTTTTCCAAAAATACATATCCAAAATGGGTCTACTGTGGCTTAAAAGATTCACAAATGACTCAGCTTGCCTTTTAACCTATACATATGTGTTAATTGTACATATATTTGTGTATAGGAAGAAAAAACTAGGTTTACCCAAGGTATGAACAACACAAAAACACACTAAAACCTACATAAATTCTACAATTCTTCACCAAATTCGATCAAACCTAGTCTAAACTCAAGAGAATTTTGTCAGCTTTCAGAATATATGGTCAAATTGCCGATTTGATTGATTTAAATGGTCGAAATGATGAAAAAACCAAAATTTCGACCTAGGTCAAAATTTTCAAAAAACTGAATTTTTTTCCAAAAATACATATCCAAAATGGGTCTACTGTGGCTTAAAAGATTCACAAATGACTCAGCTTGCCTTTTAACCTATACATATGTGTTAATTGTACATATATTTGTGTATAGGAAGAAAAAACTAGGTTTACCCAAGGTATGAACAACACAAAAACACACTAAAACCTACATAAATTCTACAATTCTTCACCAAATTCGATCAAACCTAGTCTAAACTCAAGAGAATTTTGTCAGCTTTCAGAATATATGGTCAAATTGCCGATTTGATTGATTTAAATGGTCGAAATGATGAAAAAACCAAAATTTCGACCTAGGTCAAAATTTTCAAAAAACTGAATTTTTTTCCAAAAATACATATCCAAAATGGGTCTACTGTGGCTTAAAAGATTCACAAATGACTCAGCTTGCCTTTTAACCTATACATATGTGTTAATTGTACATATATTTGTGTATAGGAAGAAAAAACTAGGTTTACCCAAGGTATGAACAACACAAAAACACACTAAAACCTACATAAATTCTACAATTCTTCACCAAATTCGATCAAACCTAGTCTAAACTCAAGAGAATTTTGTCAGCTTTCAGAATATATGGTCAAATTGCCGATTTGAGTGATTTAAATGGTCGAAATGATGAAAAAACCAAAATTTCGACCTAGGTCAAAATTTTCAAAAAACTGAATTTTTTTCCAAAAATACATATCCAAAATGGGTCTACTGTGGCTTAAAAGATTCACAAATGACTCAGCTTGCCTTTTAACCTATACATATGTGTTAATTGTACATATATTTGTGTATAGGAAGAAAAACCTAGGTTTACCCAAGGTATGAACAACACAAAAACACACTAAAACCTACATAAATTCTACAATTCTTCACCAAATTCGATCAAACCTAGTCTAAACTCAAGAGAATTTTGTCAGCTTTCAGAATATATGGTCAAATTGCCGATTTGAGTGATTTAAATGGTCGAAATGATGAAAAAACCAAAATTTCGACCTAGGTCAAAATTTTCAAAAAACTGAATTTTTTTCCAAAAATACATATCCAAAATGGGTCTACTGTGGCTTAAAAGATTCACAAATGACTCAGCTTGCCTTTTAACCTATACATATGTGTTAATTGTACATATATTTGTGTATAGGAAGAAAAACCTAGGTTTACCCAAGGTATGAACAACACAAAAACACACTAAAACCTACATAAATTCTACAATTCTTCACCAAATTCGATCAAACCTAGTCTAAACTCAAGAGAATTTTGTCAGCTTTCAGAATATATGGTCAAATTGCCGATTTGAGTGATTTAAATGGTCGAAATGATGAAAAAACCAAAATTTCGACCTAGGTCAAAATTTTCAAAAAACTGAATTTTTTTCCAAAAATACATATCCAAAATGGGTCTACTGTGGCTTAAAAGATTCACAAATGACTCAGCTTGCCTTTTAACCTATACATATGTGTTAATTGTACATATATTTGTGTATAGGAAGAAAAAACTAGGTTTACCCAAGGTATGAACAACACAAAAACACACTAAAACCTACATAAATTCTACAATTCTTCACCAAATTCGATCAAACCTAGTCTAAACTCAAGAGAATTTTGTCAGCTTTCAGAATATATGGTCAAATTGCCGATTTGAGTGATTTAAATGGTCGAAATGATGAAAAAACCAAAATTTCGACCTAGGTCAAAATTTTCAAAAAACTGAATTTTTTTCCAAAAATACATATCCAAAATGGGTCTACTGTGGCTTAAAAGATTCACAAATGACTCAGCTTGCCTTTTAACCTATACATATGTGTTAATTGTACATATATTTGTGTATAGGAAGAAAAACCTAGGTTTACCCAAGGTATGAACAACACAAAAACACACTAAAACCTACATAAATTCTACAATTCTTCACCAAATTCGATCAAACCTAGTCTAAACTCAAGAGAATTTTGTCAGCTTTCAGAATATATGGTCAAATTGCCGATTTGAGTGATTTAAATGGTCGAAATGATGAAAAAACCAAAATTTCGACCTAGGTCAAAATTTTCAAAAAACTGAATTTTTTTCCAAAAATACATATCCAAAATGGGTCTACTGTGGCTTAAAAGATTCACAAATGACTCAGCTTGCCTTTTAACCTATACATATGTGTTAATTGTACATATATTTGTGTATAGGAAGAAAAACCTAGGTTTACCCAAGGTATGAACAACACAAAAACACACTAAAACCTACATAAATTCTACAATTCTTCACCAAATTCGATCAAACCTAGTCTAAACTCAAGAGAATTTTGTCAGCTTTCAGAATATATGGTCAAATTGCCGATTTGAGTGATTTAAATGGTCGAAATGATGAAAAAACCAAAATTTCGACCTAGGTCAAAATTTTCAAAAAACTGAATTTTTTTCCAAAAATACATATCCAAAATGGGTCTACTGTGGCTTAAAAGATTCACAAATGACTCAGCTTGCCTTTTAACCTATACATATGTGTTAATTGTACATATATTTGTGTATAGGAAGAAAAAACTAGGTTTACCCAAGGTATGAACAACACAAAAACACACTAAAACCTACATAAATTCTACAATTCTTCACCAAATTCGATCAAACCTAGTCTAAACTCAAGAGAATTTTGTCAGCTTTCAGAATATATGGTCAAATTGCCGATTTGAGTGATTTAAATGGTCGAAATGATGAAAAAACCAAAATTTCGACCTAGGTCAAAATTTTCAAAAAACTGAATTTTTTTCCAAAAATACATATCCAAAATGGGTCTACTGTGGCTTAAAAGATTCACAAATGACTCAGCTTGCCTTTTAACCTATACATATGTGTTAATTGTACATATATTTGTGTATAGGAAGAAAAACCTAGGTTTACCCAAGGTATGAACAACACAAAAACACACTAAAACCTACATAAATTCTACAATTCTTCACCAAATTCGATCAAACCTAGTCTAAACTCAAGAGAATTTTGTCAGCTTTCAGAATATATGGTCAAATTGCCGATTTGAGTGATTTAAATGGTCGAAATGATGAAAAAACCAAAATTTCGACCTAGGTCAAAATTTTCAAAAAACTGAATTTTTTTCCAAAAATACATATCCAAAATGGGTCTACTGTGGCTTAAAAGATTCACAAATGACTCAGCTTGCCTTTTAACCTATACATATGTGTTAATTGTACATATATTTGTGTATAGGAAGAAAAAACTAGGTTTACCCAAGGTATGAACAACACAAAAACACACTAAAACCTACATAAATTCTACAATTCTTCACCAAATTCGATCAAACCTAGTCTAAACTCAAGAGAATTTTGTCAGCTTTCAGAATATATGGTCAAATTGCCGATTTGAGTGATTTAAATGGTCGAAATGATGAAAAAACCAAAATTTCGACCTAGGTCAAAATTTTCAAAAAACTGAATTTTTTTCCAAAAATACATATCCAAAATGGGTCTACTGTGGCTTAAAAGATTCACAAATGACTCAGCTTGCCTTTTAACCTATACATATGTGTTAATTGTACATATATTTGTGTATAGGAAGAAAAAACTAGGTTTACCCAAGGTATGAACAACACAAAAACACACTAAAACCTACATAAATTCTACAATTCTTCACCAAATTCGATCAAACCTAGTCTAAACTCAAGAGAATTTTGTCAGCTTTCAGAATATATGGTCAAATTGCCGATTTGATTGATTTAAATGGTCGAAATGATGAAAAAACCAAAATTTCGACCTAGGTCAAAATTTTCAAAAAACTGAATTTTTTTCCAAAAATACATATCCAAAATGGGTCTACTGTGGCTTAAAAGATTCACAAATGACTCAGCTTGCCTTTTAACCTATACATATGTGTTAATTGTACATATATTTGTGTATAGGAAGAAAAACCTAGGTTTACCCAAGGTATGAACAACACAAAAACACACTAAAACCTACATAAATTCTACAATTCTTCACCAAATTCGATCAAACCTAGTCTAAACTCAAGAGAATTTTGTCAGCTTTCAGAATATATGGTCAAATTGCCGATTTGAGTGATTTAAATGGTCGAAATGATGAAAAAACCAAAATTTCGACCTAGGTCAAAATTTTCAAAAAACTGAATTTTTTTCCAAAAATACATATCCAAAATGGGTCTACTGTGGCTTAAAAGATTCACAAATGACTCAGCTTGCCTTTTAACCTATACATATGTGTTAATTGTACATATATTTGTGTATAGGAAGAAAAAACTAGGTTTACCCAAGGTATGAACAACACAAAAACACACTAAAACCTACATAAATTCTACAATTCTTCACCAAATTCGATCAAACCTAGTCTAAACTCAAGAGAATTTTGTCAGCTTTCAGAATATATGGTCAAATTGCCGATTTGAGTGATTTAAATGGTCGAAATGATGAAAAAACCAAAATTTCGACCTAGGTCAAAATTTTCAAAAAACTGAATTTTTTTCCAAAAATACATATCCAAAATGGGTCTACTGTGGCTTAAAAGATTCACAAATGACTCAGCTTGCCTTTTAACCTATACATATGTGTTAATTGTACATATATTTGTGTATAGGAAGAAAAACCTAGGTTTACCCAAGGTATGAACAACACAAAAACACACTAAAACCTACATAAATTCTACAATTCTTCACCAAATTCGATCAAACCTAGTCTAAACTCAAGAGAATTTTGTCAGCTTTCAGAATATATGGTCAAATTGCCGATTTGAGTGATTTAAATGGTCGAAATGATGAAAAAACCAAAATTTCGACCTAGGTCAAAATTTTCAAAAAACTGAATTTTTTTCCAAAAATACATATCCAAAATGGGT
This sequence comes from Adelges cooleyi, assembly GCF_023614345.1. Classification (NCBI taxonomy): domain Eukaryota; kingdom Metazoa; phylum Arthropoda; class Insecta; order Hemiptera; family Adelgidae; genus Adelges; species Adelges cooleyi. The sequence continues at coordinate 21,839 of NW_026095761.1, forward strand.
CTACTGTGGCTTAAAAGATTCACAAATGACTCAGCTTGCCTTTTAACCTATACATATGTGTTAATTGTACATATATTTGTGTATAGGAAGAAAAACCTAGGTTTACCCAAGGTATGAACAACACAAAAACACACTAAAACCTACATAAATTCTACAATTCTTCACCAAATTCGATCAAACCTAGTCTAAACTCAAGAGAATTTTGTCAGCTTTCAGAATATATGGTCAAATTGCCGATTTGAGTGATTTAAATGGTCGAAATGATGAAAAAACCAAAATTTCGACCTAGGTCAAAATTTTCAAAAAACTGAATTTTTTTCCAAAAATACATATCCAAAATGGGTCTACTGTGGCTTAAAAGATTCACAAATGACTCAGCTTGCCTTTTAAGGTTACCACAGTTGTGGTTACTGAGGTTACCACAGTTGTGGTTTCTGAGGTTACCATAGTTGTGGTAACCTAGGTTACCGTGGTTGTGGTAACCTAGGATACCATGGTTGTGGTTACCTAGGTTACCATGGTTGTGGTTACCTAGGTTACCGTGGTTGTAGTAACCTAGGTTACCGTGATTGTGGTAACCTAGGTTACCATGGTTGTGGTCACCTAGGTTACTATGGTTGTGGTAACCAAGGTTACCATGGTTGTGGTTACCTAGGTGACCATGGTTTTGGTAACCCAGGTTAGCATGGTTGTGGTAACCTAGGTTACCACAGTTGTGGTAACCTAGGTTACCAATGTTGTGGTTATATATGTTACCATGGTTGTGGTTACCTAGGTCACCATGGTTGTGGTAACCTAGGTTACCATGGTTGTGGTAACCTAGGTTACCATGGTTGTGGTAACACAATGTCCAACACAAAAACACACTAAAACCTACATAAATTCTACATTTCTGCACCAAATTCGCTCAAACCTAGACAAAACTCAAGAGAATTTTGTCAGCAATCAGAGTATGGTCAAATTTCCGATTTGTGTGATTTAAATGGTCAAAATTTTGAAAAAACCAAAATTTCGACCTAGCTCAAAATTTTCAAAAAACTGAATTTTTTTCCAAAAATATCCCACTTATTGGGCTGTTCTATGAAGAACCATGGTTATGGTTATCTAAGTTACTATGGGTGTGGTTAATAAGGTTACCACAGTTGTGGTGACTGAGGTTACCATAGTTGTGGTAACCTAGGTTACCATGGTTGTGGTGACTGAGGTTACCATAGTTGTGGTAACCTAGGTTACCATGGTTGTGGTAACCTAGGTTACCGTGGTTGTGGTTATCTAGGTTACCATGGTTGTGGTTACATAGATTACCATGGTTGTGGTAGCCTAGGTTACCATGGTTGTGGTAACCTAGGTAACCGTGGTTGTGGTTATCTAGGTTACCATGGTTGTGGTTACATAGGTTACCATGGGAAGCTGAGTCATTTGTGAATATTTTAAGCCATAGTAGAGCCATATTGGTGAGGTATTTTTGGAAAAAAATTCAGTTTTTTGAAAATTTTGAGCCAGGTCAAAATTTTGGTTTTTTCACAGTTTTGACCATTTAAATCACACAAATCGGCAATTTGACCATATATTCTGATTGCTGACAAAATTCTCTTGAGTTTGGTCTAGTTAACTCCAGCCTTCCCCTTGTATCTGCCCTTGTTTACACATAAACTGGAGTGATCTATTTTATATATTAGCTGGACATTAGAGATAAGTCTGATGAGTGTATCATATCTAGATCCAAAAGAATCATACCGGTTATTTTAGACCTTTAAAAACTACTGCCGGCTTAATAATATATAAACATTTTATTCAGCATCGGCAAGGCGCCAGTCTACCATAGGTTGTCCCTGTTTGAATTTACTATTGTGTAGCTAAGTATAAACAAATACTAACAATTAAGCATTGGTAGTGTATATGGAAAATAAATGTCAACCACAAAATAAAAAATAGCTGTATATTTCAATAACAAATGGAACTTATCACAGATGTTATAAAAATAGTGTAGACAGTAGACAGAACGCGGTCACACGGCGCGCGTAACACTGTTTTTGTATACTATTATAATTTATAACTTATAACTTTATAAGGTTCTGTTCAAATAATAAGTGTCAGCTAAAATACGTTCGATGACATTATTTTCGACCTAAATATTTTTCGTAAATATTATTTTCGACTTAAATATTTTTTGGCTATTATATTTTCGGTTCTAAATTTTTTCGGAATTATTATTTTCGGCATATATATATATAACATGATAACTAATACACAGATATAAAAATATATAATACAAAATTAAATAATATTTAACTATAATTTATTATTGTGTTATTGGAAGTTGTAAAGTATTTAAGTAAATGAGTTTAATTTTATTGTCGGGTATCGAATAGTTTCGTATGAGGTATTCACGATGGATTGTTTTAAATAGATAGGTATAATACAGCGGTATTAAATAATTTAAATAAAGTAGATTAAAAAATTAATCTAAAAATAACGTTTTTATGCGCTTTAAAAAGTATGAAATAACTTTCCGGTGGTCTTAATAACCAAATAGGACAGGTGAACTAGAAAAACGTGGGGCGTATCATTCTACTTAGATATTAAAACCTAAGCTTTTATGCTAATGCATTAAGTTGTCTCTCATAATGCTGTCTCTCTAACGGATCAGAAAGTGATGGTTTTACTTTTTATCGGAAATGAAATTTAATGGATTTACGTGCCACTTGCCTTAAATTTCATTGCGAATTGGAAAGACTTAATTGCTATTCTCTCCAAATTTTGTTTTATGTAGGTTGCTTCAATTTTTTTTGTTAACTTCCTACTTGCTTAACATTTAAAGTAATGTGGTGCTTAATTTTACATGACCTGTCATTAAGTATTATTTTATTTAGAAAAGAAAAGATGAGTTAAGGTAGTTATTAATAATGTAGTAATAAAAATGGTAGCTAAAAATAGGGATAGGAGGGGTAATCTGTGATGTCTTTATGAAATTATTTTTAATATATGTATGTGTGCTTTTAAATGTGTCCTACTCTTCCATATCCTATTACTACAATAGTATGCTAGTGTTAATAAGCTTTCACGTACCTTATGGCTCAGCTATAGAGTGGAAATGCGTTGTCTCGCTGTCCTCCGTTGTTCCTTTGTTGTCTGTAGTGACTGAAAATAGAAGTCCCGTACGACACGCACTTACCGAACTCGTTAGTTTCTAATAGATACCGAAAGTTTTACTTAATAACACGCGTACTACTAGGTGTAATGTATTAATGATCCGGCTCGGAGTGTATTCCTGTTCGTCCAAATAAAGTTACCCTTTTCAGATATATTTTTAAGCGTTTTTAACTTGGTGATCCTCTAGCATGCTACGTGATAACTAGTCAGAGGACTACACTAATTCGTTTAGAAGATCAGACTACTAGGCTGCGATATTTAGAAGCAACAGACCTTAAGGGTCCATATTTAACCTCACTAAACAGCCGCTACTCTAGTTGTCTTCCCTTAGCTAAACACTAATTAATTAACTACTTAACTACTTAAATTTTCCAATCGCTGACGAGAACATCCAAATTCCAAGTGAATAATTTAATTCAAAGGAATTGGATCCCTAGAGCTGCTTTACGCTTCTCAAGAGAATTAAATGAACCAGGTCAGTCTCTCGGACTATGTTAAGATAGCTAAATTAATAGACGAATTATTAAATGAAACAAATAAATAAACACAATGTTTTGTTGTGCATAGGACTTGGAACATACACTGAGTCAAAACCATAAACAATTACGAAAAGAATCGGTTAACTACGCACACCCTGCCTAACAATTAAATAATTGATAAGTTGCAGACGATTGTAGCTAAACGACTGAGCGGCGACAAGCCCGTCGTATTGTCTTATATAGGGAGTAAATGCGTCATTAGCAGGGGGTGAGGTATGAAATGTTTCCTAGGATAATCATCCAAGCGTACAATTGTATGGTATGAGTCAGCATATGTTATGTGTCCTGTTTATTTTAATACATCCTTTAATACTTTTATAAAATACTGTATTTGAAATAATATATAAATAATTGTGTGCGATATTATTATTTGTGCATATAATTGATCTTATATAATTGACATTTTTGATTAGTGCATATATTGAATTTAGTGCATATAATCTTATCATATATAGAGGTATTTTTAGTGCATATAATTTCATGTATTGTGTGTTGTGTATTATGTATTATGATATTACATGTAAATGATTCAATGAGTACAATATAATCATTACAATAAGAAGAGAATGTTATTATATATTTAGACGTGTGAAGTAGTAAAGATGTGCCCCACGTTTTTCTAGTTCACCTGTCCTATTTGGTTATCATGGCAAGTGATGAGCATCCAGTGATTTTCATTGAAGTTGAACGGGAAGAACAGATAGGTTTTGAGTAACATGTCTTTGTTTATTTTTTGTTTAACATGTTCGAATCCTTTGTTGATGTAATCCAATAGGAAGTTAGTGTAGAAATAATAATTGTTATTAGTATTGTTAATTATTAACTCTAAGTATTTCTCGATGGTATTTTCGGTGTATATGGATGTACTTGTTATGAAGGACATGTTGGTATTGGTATAGTACTATTATAGTTTGTGTATGTTCTGGCTCGCGATAAGTCGAATACTGAGGTATTAGTAAATTGGATGGTCTCTTCTTTTGAATTATATTTTTTGTATTTTGTCCTGGTGGTGAAATTTTCACTTAATTAAAATCTTGTGTTTCTAGGGAGTGGGTGGTTTTTGTTATATGCCATTTGCTGTTTTATGCAGGTGAAGGAGATAAGGTTGCCTTGTGGTTGGTTGTTTGATTTGATCCTTTGATGTTGTTTTCGTTTCCAGGTGTATTTGAAGTTGACAAAACGCCCTTACAGGTTTGACAATATATTTTGGTAGGGATGATGTGTGATAGTTACAATGTATATTTTTTATAATGATAAAAAAAAAATGGAAAAATGAGAGAGGTAGAAAAGAAATTAAATAAATGTATATAATATTATAGTGGTTGTGTGCAATATTAATGTGATTTAGATATTTTGATTTTGTGTTTCATCATTTAGTTTGGAAACAATTTTATTGTGTTAATATAACTTATTAACCATATTTATGAATATAAAACATATGGATCTTACATAAAGAAAATGTATTGTTTTTGTTGTTTTTAGGTGTTATATACCTAATACTTTTAAGAATTATATGCACATGCACTACTAAAGCTATATAATCTTACCTGGTTTGTCACATAAAAGTGCATGAATGCTTTAGTGTATTCTAAGTACATTTGAAAGCGTATATTATAATATAATAATTATATCCTTTATTGTTAAATCTCGTGAGTTTTGTGCATATGATTTTTTTTTCTGAGCGTCATTTATAAGATAATGAGCTCATATTTGTCATAAGCTGTATTTTTTTATGTGCAATTGTGTTTCGCATGCATCTTTGTGTGTATGGTGTAGTTTTGTTAAGTAAATATTAATTGTTTGAATATTTCTTATTCTAACTTTCACCAAATTATACTGTAGCAGATTTTTGATTTGCCATATATTTTTGTGTTTTTTTTTTTGTTTTTTTTTTTTTTAAGTTATATGTAATTAAAAGTTCAATAATAAAATTAATTAGTTGAAATGTAAGTTAATAATTATTTGTAATTTATGTTTAAAATGTAATGTTTTGTTAAAGTGGATGAAACTGATAGTGAAATATTTGTTTTATTTGTGATTCTTAATATTGTGTGCTTCAAGTCTTTTAGATAAAATTGAAGTTTAAAAGGAGTCGACATAACTTTACTAACTCATAATTCTGCCAACCTATTTGGTTAATGATATTTTGAACTTCATCGATTATGTTAGATACCACAGTGATCGGAAAATCTGCGGATGAAAGATGATAAATATTTCCGAGTTCATTAGGAAGAGCTAGAATGTTTTCGAAGTCGTTTGTTTTATAAGAAGTTAATATTAGTGAACCGGTAAATATTTCGTTTTGAATTATGGCGTCCGGTGGAATTGACGGGTGACTGAGACAATGAGTATTATGAAAGTGCATGAGTGTGCGTACGATTATGGGGTGTAAAGTATTTTTTTTAAAAGAACGAGATAATTGGTGACATTTTTTGTTCCAGTCAAAGAATAAATATTCATTGCACTCGGTTCTTTCTAATAAGTGTTGTGGTATTTTATCCGTGTTGAATTTTCCTATTTTTATAGATAATAATCTGACAGGTAATAGGTTGGCATAATTTATGTATGTTAGTGTCATGGCGAAAATCTCGATTAATTTATAAATTTTTGTGAAATTTGATAAATGTTTTCTGTCCCATAGATGACAGGTGAAAAATAGGAAGAATTCAGTTTGACAGCATATATTAAGAATTTCTTCTACGGAGAATCTATTTGATAGAAGGTTCTCATTAATTATGCGAGTTAGGGTGTCAATGGAGTGAATTTTATTGTCTAGATTAAAGAAAAAAAGATAAATTAAAGCCATGTAAAATGAAAAAAGGGCTATGTTGAGAGGATATTTGGGGGGTATTATTATAACTAAATGTTATGTATGGCAAATAGAATGACCATCTACTTTGATTATTATCTGTAATGTAATGCCTGATAGCCTGACATAATACGCCATTTACTCTCTCCGTAAAACCTTGCGTTTGTGGAGAATAACTTGATGAAAAGATTTGTTTTATTCCAAAATTATTACATACATCCCCTAGACTCTTGTTTCTGAAATGCAGGCCTCTATCACTTGTAAGATATCTTGGTACACCGAATATTGTGATGATATGTATTAGAAAGTTAATGACTGCTGTAGAGTCAGCAGCTTTCGTTGCTTTTGTTAAGATATATTTAGAACTTTGACAAGTTACTACTAGAATGTATTTCTTATTGTTGCTAGTTGGAAGTGGTCCTAAGAAATCAGCTGTTAATCTTGTCATAGGGCTGCAAGTATTCAGGGGTATTGGTTGTAATTGACCTGCTGGTTTTGTATGTGGATTTTTGTTGATTTGACATTGATGACAACTTTTTATGTAATTTGTGACATCTTTTATTAGATTTGGCCAGTAGTATTTGATTTGAATAAGTTTAATTGTTTTGGATATTCCCATGTGTGATGCCATAGGTGGGTCGTGATGTGCATATATAATTTTGTTTATTAAAGCTTTGGGAATTACTATTAGATTACTGATATTTTGTTTTGGGTTATGCTGTTTGAAATATAGTATGTCATTTATAATTGTATATCTTCTTGATAATTTTTTTATTTTGTGAGAGGTGTTTCCTTCTTTTATGGCAGTTATTAGATCTTTACAAAATGAATCTTCTTGTTGGCTCTTAATTATATCAATGTTAGGTATTGTTTCATTATTTATGTTGTTTATAATTTTATTTAAAGTGTTGTTTGTTGTATTTTTAATTTGCTCACTCTTATGAATGTCTGTATTTTCATGTATATGTTTGTAAGTTTCTGTTATATATTCGCTATTTTTTTTATTATTTAATGTGTTGTCTGTATTATCAGATTGGTTTGTGTATGTTTTAATGTTATCAATTTGGCCTAATTCATTATTATCATTACTATCAGTTATGTTGTTTCTATCTGTATTTTTTGTGTGTAAATTTTGTATATTATCATTATTAATATCACATATTTCCCAAGGATTATTATTATGATTAATATTATGTGTATTTGTTTGGCCTGTGTAATTTTTATATTTTTGTGTTATATTTATGCCATTATTATTATTGTGTGTTTGGCTTATCATATTGTTATTATTATTTGCTTGTTTATTCGATATGATGTTATTATTATCAATACGGGGAAATTGAAATATTACTGCATCTATTATATGCATAATGCCTTCTCGTGATAAGCAATCAGCTACTTTATTTTCTTTGCCAGGTTTATGTTTGACTATAAAATCAAAGTCAAGAATTTTCAGTGTTAAGCGAGCTATTCTGGCTGATGGAATTTTTAAATTTCTATAATATGTTAGGCTTATGTTATCAGAGAAAACTGTGAATTTTCGACCCCATAAGTATTCTCTAAAATAAGTTATTCCAAATACTAAGCCTAGAAGCTCTAATGTAGTACTTGAGTAGGATTTTTCTGTATTTTGGACTTTACGTGATGCATACCCTATCGGTCTTAATTTGTTTGTACTATCAGGTTGTTCTAGAATTGCACCAAGGCCGGTTAAAGATGCATCGACTGTTAAAAATGTCTCTTTGTCATCAGAAAAATGTGCTATTACTGGTTCAGAAGTAAGAATTTTTTTTAGTTTGTTAAATGCAATCTCATGTTCGTCTGTCCATTTAATTGTTTTTGTATTGTCATTTTTTGTTAGTTCAAACAAAGGGTGAGCTATTTTAGAGAAATCTTTTATTAGTCTTCTGTAATAGGAACACATTCCAATAAAGCTGCGAACTTGTTTAGGAGTTTTTGGTGTAGAAAATTCAGTTATAGCAATTGTATTCCTAGATAATGGTTTTAAACCATCTTGAGATATATGATGTCCTAATAATTCTATGCCTTCTGCGAAAAATTTACATTTAGAAGTTTTTAATGAAAATTGATATTGGTTTAGTATTTCGAAAACTTGGCGTAGGTTGTTAAGAGCTATATTGAAGTCTGTCCCGAATGTTGCTAAATCGTCTATAAATATTATAACTGATTTATATAAATGTTGTGAAAAAACTTGATTTAATTGCCTTTGAAAAATGGCACTTGAGTTTTTAAATCCCTGAGGTAATCGTGTAAATGTCATTAAACCGTGTATTGTAGTAAAGGCTAATTTATATTGATCTTGTTTTCTAACAGGAATTTGAAAGAAGCCACTGTTTAAATCGAGTGATGTAAAGAATTTTGCTCCTTCCAAACTTCTAAATAGATCTGTGGTTCTTGGAAGGGGATATTGGTCTGGTTGAACTAGATTGTTTAACTCTTTGTAGGATACCACGAGTCTAAATGAATTTTTTTCCTTTTTCTTTACCAGAAACGCGGGAGATGCAAAATTAGATTTTGTATGTACAACAATATTTGCTTGTATTAGTTTATCTAACTGATTTTTTAGTTCTGTTCTCTGTGCTGGGGAGACCCTATGAGGTGGGTTAAACTTTGGTTGTGTAGCATTGTCTTTAAGTTTAATTTCACATGGTGGTACTTTAGCTGGTTTTATTTGAGATGTGTCAGTTGAAAATATGTGTATGTATTTTTTTATGAGTTTAGCTAGAATGTTGTGTTGATCAATAGTTAAGTGGGAAGATATAATTAATTCAGTGCCATCTTTGTCAATTATTTGTTCTTTATTATTAGAATTGATAATATTTATAGTTTCATTTTTAATTATATCAGGTATCATAAGTTTTTTGCAATTGGCTTCTACAAAGCTTAAAGGTAGGAAATTTTCTGTGTGTATTATTTTGATGGGTATTTTGTTTGATTTTTTATTGTTTAGGATAAGTGATCCTGGAACCCAGTGTGTACCTTCGTGTAAATTATATAGTACTACTGGTTGTCTAAGTCCTGTACCAAATACATATCCTATTTTAGTTTTATCTGAATAAATATATGTGTCGAAATTGTAATGATTGGCAATGGCTGCTAATTGATCGTCACTCCACCAGTAATTTGGAAGTTGTTCTAAATTGAGTAATCTACATATATCAGCTAGATTGATTATTCTAGTTGATTTATTATCATTTATTGCGTTTACTAATGAATAAAGACCACAGTTTCCATCTGATAGTACATTTTCTCCCTGATGATATTTAGAAAATGTTGCTTTGAATATTGGATTTATATTATCATCTGAGTTGATGTCTATTGCATTCACAGTTTTTGTGTATTTTTTAAGGGTTGATATAATGTTATTTGCGTATGTTTTTTGTTTAATAGGTTCTTGGCATAGTAGTATTTGTATTCCCGTATGGTTAAATATTTCAAAAATCATATCTTTTATTACATCCCAGTTAAGTTGGCCATATGCCGTAATGTCTTGTATTGAAATTGCAATATGTGAATAGAAATCTTCTATAGCGGTAAGTTTTAGGTTGTATAATCCATCAAAGATATCTAAATATGATATTGGAGATTGGCAAGATTCTGTTATTACCATGTAATGAATTATTCTTTTATCTAATATTATAGTGTTTATATGGGCTAAATATAAATTAATGTCTTTTAATAAATTTGTTGTTTGACCATATTTGTTGAAAATGTCTACTGATATTTGAGTTTTGTAGTTAAGGTCTATGGATATGCAAGATAAAATAGAGTATTTTTCTGGAGAATGTATGATATTTATGTCAATTTCTTTTATGTTGTTTGATTGAAGAATATTTTGAGTTAATGTTTCTTGTACATTTTTTATTATTTGTGGAAATTTGTTGTTCATGATTTTTGTTTTAATTTTGTCGTTTAATTGAATTGTTTGTTTAGTATAATCTATTTTAGCTTTATTGTGTTTTAGAAAATCATTTCCAAGAATAATTGTGCTACTTAAGTTTTCAATTACACATACTTGGATAGGGAATTGTTTATTCTCAATGGTTAGAATTATTTTTGTTGTGCCTAAAAGATTTAATGGCGATTTATCTGGGCCAGAAAGTTTATAGTTGTGTGTTTTATTTATGGAATTGGGGTTTATTAAATCCGGGCGAATACAGTTAATATTGGCGCCTGAATCAATTGTTACTTCTATCCATTGATTATTTAATTTAGCTAAAATATATAATGCATTGGCTTTTCTATTTTTATTGAGTATAATATGTATAATGTCTGTGTTTTCGTCAAAATTGGTGTTAGGTATTGGAGTTGAAGGTAAATGCACTCCAATGTGGACATTTGACCTATTTATTCGTTTTTTGTGTTTTGAATTTTTGAATAACAATTTTCATCAGTGTGATATCTTTTATTGCAAATGGAACATTGCAATTTCCACTTACAATTTTCTGATGAATGGTTGGAGAGTGAGCAGTGTTTGCATTTTTCAATGGTGCCAAGATTTCTATTATTGTTATAGAGATTTTGATTTTTGTTGAAATTATTATAATTGTTTTGATAGTTATTTTTATTATGTGTGTTATATGCATTATTTGGGACATTGCTGTTGTTGAACCTTTTGTTGAGGTTTTGATTTTGGTTTTGACGTTTGTCTATATCATTGTTGTGATATGATTTATTATAATTGTTGTATCTGGGATTTTGATAATTTATTGGCCTAGAATTTGATTGATTTGGGTAGTTTGTTGGTCTAGGGTTATACTGATTTTGGTAATTTGATGGTCTGGAATTATATTGATTTTGGTAGTTTGATGGTCTGGGATTGTACTGATTTTGGTAATTTGGTGAATTATATTGATTTTGTTTATTAAGTAAAGTTTCCAAGTTGGATATTTTTTGTGTTAATGTTTCTAATTGTTTTTTTGTTTTAATGTCTTCAACATTGAAAACGTGTTCTCTAGTTATTTGATTTTTTATATCATTTGTAGATTGATTTTGAGTTCCTTCTAGCATAAATTCAACGGATTCATATTTTCTAATGTTCTTTTTTAGATCATCTAGAGTATTATTGTCTAATATCCCCACATATCTAGCGATGTTTGGTTTTAGTCCTTTCATTATTGTATGTACTAACTCAGATTGTGACATGTTGGGATCAATTCTTTTACAGAGATTTTGTGCTTCATTAATATAAGAAGCAATAGATTCATCTGGAAGTTGTTTGCGTTTTTCTAACAGTGTCCTAAGCATATGTGTTTGTGCTATGGGTTCGAATTCAGATCTAAGTGATGTTTCTATTGCATTCCAATCTGCTGATGGGTTAGTTTTTTCGAAATTTTCATAAAAGGTAAGGGCTGTATCACTTAGATAAATAACTAGAAATGATTTTTTTTGTTCAGAGGTCCATCCGTTTATTGATGATGCTCTGTTGTATTTATTTAGAAACGAGTCAACACTTTCATGTATTGCTCCTGAAAATTTAGAAGGCTTACAGAATGGAATTCTTTCAGTCATTGTGGAAATTTTTTGAAAATCAGATACTAACCAATCGCCTTTAAGGTATCTTATAAGTCTTTCTCGAAGTTCGTCTGCTGATCCTTCGACTTTTAATTTTCTCTTAGCTAAATTTTCCTTTATAGAATTAAAGGGTGCTTTTTGAGCCCACAATATATTTTGTGAATCGTCTATGTCATAAATATTTATTGAGTTTATTACATTAGTGTCATCATTCTGATTTTCCATTTATGTGCATTTTATGAAACGGAAAAATTTCAAACAACAGAAAAATTAAAACTAGATATGGTTGGTGAGATGTTAATATTTTGTGAATGATTAATCTTGTGTTGTATATTGAAATGTTCTATGTTGTCATGTAAAATGTAAATTCAAGCATCTGAAGTAATTCAAGAAAGAAAATTTCTATTGAGGAGGGAAATAGTATGCCTCGAATGGTGTTTGAAAGAATGAACATATATGATTTTTTTATTAAATCTTTGTCTACGATTTCTGTTTCTTTGGCAGATTGAACGTGTACTTCTCTTAGAAGTGTTCTATATTTTTTAAAATCAGTTATTTCGGTATTTGAGCCTAGTTTTGTCAGGAGTATTCTTAGAATTTGTTTTATTATGATTCTTTGTTGTATTTGTATTACTTCATTAGTAAGTGATGATTCATTTATAGGATGAAGTTCTGTTAGACAAGCTTCATGGATTTCAATCAATTCTAAAATTAATTCTTTAATATTTGTTGGGTATATTATTCCTCTAATTATTTTGGATTCAAAGAAGTGTAAATATCCATATAGATTTTTTGGACTGAATTGATTGTTGTCGTTAGTGATTATCCAGATTATGTCAGCAATAAATGTAGTTAGTTGATTTTTAGTTCTGAATTCAAAGTGTATGGAGTATCTTGATAAAATGTGTTGTATAATAAGTTTGGTGGTGTTATTTATTTTTAATGCGTTAGATGTGTTCATTTGAAAATGTAGTAGTTATGAATCTGATGTACAGTGATGTTGTGATAGTTTAAACTAATGTTTCTCTAATCGATGAATTAGTAAGTTCAGAATACATTGGAGCACACGCAAGAAGTTGTTCTTCGGTTAACCTTATAATAAGGTGTAGGAGGTCAGTTAGTTTATGTATAATAATTGTTTCTGATGTTGGTAAGTTTAAATCTTTATTTATTTGGGAGATGCAAAATCGTTGAATTGTTAAAGATTGAATTATAGTTAATCTTTTGTGATTAGAATATTCCCAGATTATGTTTGTGATAAATTCAATTATATCATAATGATTGTGGAATAGAGTATTTTCATAAATTTTTATAGTTCTTCTTAAGACAAATTTGACTGTTTTTATAAATTGTTTTTTGGAGGGTTTGGTCATTTAAGTGTTTAATTATTAAATACTTTTATGGTAGTATGGAATTTATTTATTTGTTTAATCGAGAGTTGCTTCTATTTCTATGTTGCCAAAAATGATATATTTTTGTGGAATGTATTTGTATATTTGTTGTATTGTATGAGATAATATGAAATCTAATGCGAGTGTGAGTCTATGAATTATTATTCTCTCTGTGATAGGAGATGTTAGACTATCTCGTAAGTATTGAATAATAAATCTGTAAAGAATTATTGTATGTGTTTGTTTGATGTTATTTTTAAATGAGATATTCCATAAAGTATTCGCAATAATGTCTAATGTTTTAAAAAAATTGTGGAAAGTTCGATTTTCGTATTCAATTATTATTTGTTTTGTTAATTCTTTGATTATAAATAAAAAATCTTGTTTAGAAGGATATGACATTTAAAATAATTTCAATGTTTTAGTGTTTGTATTTAAATATATTTTTTAACAATAATATAATTTGGAAGGAAGAATTATTATGAGTTTAGCAACGGCTAATTCAAATATGATGTGGCTTGGAAACGAGTTCTTAGTTGGGCGCCAAATTGTAGTAATAAAAATGGGTAGCTAAAAATAGGGATAGGAGGGGTAATCTGTGATGTCTTTATGAAATTATTTTTAATATATGTATGTGTGCTTTTAAATGTGTCCTACTCTTCCATATCCTATTACTACAATAGTATGCTAGTGTTAATAAGCTTTCACGTACCTTATGGCTCAGCTATAGAGTGGAAATGCGTTGTCTCGCTGTCCTCCGTTGTTCCTTTGTTGTCTGTAGTGACTGAAAATAGAAGTCCCGTACGACACGCACTTACCGAACTCGTTAGTTTCTAATAGATACCGAAAGTTTTACTTAATAACACGCGTACTACTAGGTGTAATGTATTAATGATCCGGCTCGGAGTGTATTCCTGTTCGTCCAAATAAAGTTACCCTTTTCAGATATATTTTTAAGCGTTTTTAACTTGGTGATCCTCTAGCATGCTACGTGATAACTAGTCAGAGGACTACACTAATTCGTTTAGAAGATCAGACTACTAGGCTGCGATATTTAGAAGCAACAGACCTTAAGGGTCCATATTTAACCTCACTAAACAGCCGCTACTCTAGTTGTCTTCCCTTAGCTAAACACTAATTAATTAACTACTTAACTACTTAAATTTTCCAATCGCTGACGAGAACATCCAAATTCCAAGTGAATAATTTAATTCAAAGGAATTGGATCCCTAGAGCTGCTTTACGCTTCTCAAGAGAATTAAATGAACCAGGCCAGTCTCTCGGACTATGTTAAGATAGCTAAATTAATAGACGAATTATTAAATGAAACAAATAAATAAACACAATGTTTTGTTGTGCATAGGACTTGGAACATACACTGAGTCAAAACCATAAACAATTACGAAAAGAATCGGTTAACTACGCACACCCTGCCTAACAATTAAATAATTGATAAGTTGCAGACGATTGTAGCTAAACGACTGAGCGGCGACAAGCCCGTCGTATTGTCTTATATAGGGAGTAAATGCGTCATTAGCAGGGGGTGAGGTATGAAATGTTTCCTAGGATAATCATCCAAGCGTACAATTGTATGGTATGAGTCAGCATATGTTATGTGTCATGTTTATTTTAGTACATCCTTTAATACTTTTATAAAATACTGTATTTGAAATAATATATAAATAATTGTGTGCGATATTATTATTTGTGCATATAATTGATCTTATATAATTGACATTTTTGATTAGTGCATATATTGAATTTAGTGCATATAATCTTATCATATATAGGGGTATTTTTAGTGCATATAATTTCATGTATTGTGTGTTGTGTATTATGTATTATGATATTACATGTAAATGATTCAATGAGTACAATATAATCATTACAATAAGAAGAGAATGTTATTATATATTTAGACGTGTGAAGTAGTAAAGATGTGCCCCACGTTTTTCTAGTTCACCTGTCCTATTTGGTTATCAAGACCACCGGAAAGTTATTTCATACTTTTTAAAGCTCATAAAAACGTTATTTTTAGATTAATTTTTTAATCTACTTTAGTTATTTTGTTCTTTTTCGTTTTCGTATGTACGTATCTACTATATATTTAAATGTGCAATGTTATTTAATGAATATACATATTATTATACATATATTTTACATATAAATAATATTATTACAATATTATATAATAAAATCCGTCCATTTCGTCTGTAAGCGGTGATTGCATTAGAAAAGGCTGCATGGTCAAAAGGATTATAATACGAATTAGTAATCAATTTAAAAGCTTATAATTTTAGATTTATTATTGTATAAATTATCATAAAAGTTGAAATTAAGTTGTGATTACTATATAAATTATCATAAAAGTGTAATGATGGGAACGGATTTGAACCTGGTACCGCTCATATCCGAGCACCGTTCACGCCCAAACGCACCACGCATAATTTTTGCTGGCGGGTGAGAAATAAGTCTTTTTGAATTGCAAGATTCCACCGAGAATGACGGACAAGAAATCGACCCCATTTTAACCCCCTTAGGAGTAGAATTTTCAACCTCTTGTGGAATTATAATGCATTGTCATCGAATTGTGAGCTACCCTGAAAGTTTCAGCCGGATAGCTAATCGGGAAGTGCTCGAAATTTGAGTTGCAAGATTCCACCCGGAACGACAAACAAGATTGTGAGTTCATAAAAACGTTATAAAAAAGTATAATTTCATTGAAATTTTATCAATGAACATTCTGTTTTACTTATTATAAAACGTGTAAGTATGTTTTGAAAAACTTTTTTTTTTTTACAGACTCAAGAGACAATTTATTGTTGGTAAATTATTACTATAATATAATATTGTAAATGTTGTTTCATATACTTTAAGTTTTTTTTAAATATAAATTTCAATAATAAAAACTGATTTGATTATAACTTCAATAAAAAAACTCAAAACTGTATTTTTAAATGTTTAATTCGAAAAGAACTCGACAACGTACTTAAATAATATGTTATATTTTTTATAAGTCTATGATATACGGCCATTATATCGGGAATATCCGATAAGTCATTATATTTGATAGTGGTCCTACAATTTTTTGTTGGATATTAATTATCATTATTATTATAAGTAAAAGTAAGTAAAATATAAGTTGACATTTAAGAGAAAGAAACTAACACAGGAGACAAGTCACACAGTGAATTGAAAATAGTCCAAGCCTTATTGCATTAATTATGAAATGTTCAAGTTTTCCCCTTTAAATAAACAATACTAGCCGCACAACATACACGAATAATAATCGTGCATTTTTTATAAATATTGTATATGTTGGTACCCCTTTGAGTGGCTGTTTGTCGAGTGGCTTCGTGTCGATTTTCGGTGGTCGTTTGTCGAGTGGCTCTTTGAGGTGTAACCATAATTATTACATACCTACTACATTCTTAGGCTTATGTTGTCATCAGCTGGAATCTGTTTAATGATAACGATTATTCGAATTTCGAGCAAAACGAAAACACTGTCGTTACGTACATCATACCATTGAAATTATCACCAGTCCTTATCAATCGATATGTCCGTTTCTGCATGGTTCGTATAAAACATCAAGAGTGTACGGCACGTTCTTATTAGCTAACCCGTTGTCCACAAGTTGGCTGCCTACTGTGTATCGCGCTGTTCGTTTGTTGCTGTCCAAGTACTTGTTTAGTGATTTGTTAAAAAATTTTTTTATACAAATTCACCGCTTGCGTCCAAACCGGATAATTTACACACCTCGTAGGGTACCGTAGGTTTTTTCATTTTGGAAAGTTTTTGTTATTTTTATTGTTGACGTCAAATTTTGTATTTATAATATTTATTGTTCATATTCATATTTATATTACCTTTACGCTACAAAAGTTACCTTTAATAACTGCTTAGTAAAGTGATGGCCGTGTGTAGCTCAGTAGTTAAAACTGTCGTACCCGATTACAGCAATGGTGACTGCGTCAAACTGTGCAGCGAACACTATCGTCCACCAAAAGACAATCTAGCGTACCGGCATCTTCCCCCAAATACGGACACCGTGCAGACTAAACCGTTTCCGATTAGAGGTAATTGTTCTTTTTGTATATTTCTTTAAAATGTATATAATATTCAAGAACTTCATAATATTTATATAGTAATACAGTTTGCATAACTAGCTCTAAAGATAAGTCCTTTGATAAATAATGCTCAGTCTGTCAGTAGAAATACATTTTTTAATCCTTCCCTACATGTGTACAGTATGACGTTAACTCGCAAAAATTGTAACAAGGTAATTAAATCTCGTGTCCTATAATAATGTCATACGTAGACTGATATTTATTTATCCATATTTTTATCATTCATTCGTTGGTTTACAAAGTATGAATTGTAATAATGTTCTTTCTTGATTAGTTTAACCAAGGAGTAGCAATTTTAATAGAAGTTATTAAAAAATAACTACATATTAGATAAAGATTTTTAATACTACATTTTAATTAATTTTATAAATGACAAAATGGATAAGTAAAAAATGTATCTAAATCAAAACTAATCTCTATCTCATTTATACTGTTTGTCAAAAATTGCATTGTTCCAATACAAAATTATCCATTTGAATTAGGTACCTCAATAAATTGAGTGTTATGAGTAATAATTCAAATATACTACTTGAGTGGTATTCTTTTAAATCGTTCAATATACTAACATGTTCTGTAGTTTATCGTACATAATTTTATAATCAGTAATTTTTAAATAAAAACAGTTCCCTACTATTATAAAATCAATATTTGTTAATCTTTCATTGACGTCAATACCTATTATGATTAGTACTTAAGTTAAACTATTGTTTAATTTTTATTAAATCGGTACTGACATTAAATTTGCAATAAATTATGTATTAATTATACTTTTTGTAACAAAACAATAGGAAAAACTATTTGTAAAGATTTGGTACTTATTATATTCGTTAATGATTACTGTTAATAATTACTGGATCTAGAAATATTATTCTTCTATTTACTAAATCATATTTTCAGGTTCATTAATTTGTATTACATTTATAAAGAAAACATTTTGTTAAATGACAGATTACTAGTAGGTACATTGAAAAAAAAACATATTTACAATTAACAGCTTCTAAGCTTTGCATCAGATTTAAAAAAAAAAAAATATATATATATATATAGTTTACATTTTTAAGGAATTAGCAATATTTCGGTTTTATATAAGGTATTTGCTCACATGTAACACTTAACAACGTAATATTACCGCCAGTTAAAACTATCAAATATCTAAGAGTTCACTTTGACCAAAAATTATTTGGTGTCATCACATCCGCTCCACTAAACTAAAACTGAACGCCCGCTTGCAAAACGTTTCCTACACTATATAAATCAAAGCTATCACTCATATAAAACTCATTTTGTGCAAACTTTTACTCAATCCTCTATGACCATATGAAATGCAAATCTAAGACTTTGCAAAACACTCTAACCTAAATAAACTACAATTATCTCCAAACAAAATACTCAGTCTTTTAACAAACGCTCTTCCCTATGTATTTAACTTAACACTACACCAAGACCTATAAATCAATTGTTAACAGTCTTCAGTTAACTGTCTTCCAAGTTGCTAAACAACTTTACATCCGTTATCACAATTCCCAAGAAAATCATCTTGATACACTTTACAAAATATTTCACTACCAAATATGCTCAACAACCCTCTCAAAAGGCTAAAAAGGAAGTGGTGCAGTGATCTTCTCTCCCCTTAAGTAAGAATAAAAACCATAAGACTGCTATCAGTGGGCAGCTTCTCTTTTTCATGCTCTCATCGTCTATCACTTGTGTCATCATATATAGTATTGTACTAAACTTGTATAGATTGTATATTTAAAATAAATGCGGAAAAATATCCAAGGTGAAGGTAATATGTAATTATTAGGTAAAATTAAGGGCTATTTAGTATTCACTTTTTGTTACCTACATTTTTCATTCATAATTTGTGAAATGCGGTCAGTCTGTCATTGCAATTTAATCATTATACGTTTTTTGCCTAGTTTAATGTAGTCCAATTCAAATTAATTACCTACCAAAGTATTTGTTTACGTTAGTTTTTAAAATATTAATTTTAATATTTTCATTAGGTATGTACATTTTTAAAATATTTTGTATACAACATTACAAAATGTGTTCATTATATTTAAAATGAATCATTATGCAATGGATTAAACATTTTACTTACTTAATATGTAATACTCATTAATTATTATTACTATGAAATAGAACAATCAACTTAATCTTTACATTTTTACATGTTTACAACGTACATTTTGACAGTAGTTTATAGCTCACATAATATTATATTATCACCATCACTTTCATCGTTTCTGTAATAAACAATAAGTACAGTTATACAATTTTATACAATGCAATTAATGAGTAGTTTTAGCTGAAGTGGCCATACAACTATTTTCTAGTGTAAAATATGTCAGAATTTAAACACAGGTGTTCAAATGTTGGTATTATTTATAATTAATAACCTCAAAACCTGAAATTATCAGTTGGCATGTATTTTCTTCTGCAATATTTGTGGTACCTAATAAAATTTAAATAAATGGACTAGTTGAATTTATCATAGAACCATTTTCATTAAATAAATTAATAATATTGTTACATGTCAGGGTCAGGATTTTCAATGTATGATTCTCATTCAGATCTATCCCTTTGTGGGCTTCTACCATTGGCTTGTATATTCGATCACTAAATATATGATCACAGTCTTCAGATGGCGAGGTTGTAGTAGAATCAGAATTTTAACAAGTGTTGCCGAAGTATTTCCTAAATAATCAGCATGATAGAAACCAATTCAAAATATTTTAGTTTAAAGATACTATTATTACTGCTAATATTACTATGTATTTATATTTTATAACTTTACAATACGTACCATATTTTTTTACAAAATCTTGTTTAGCCTAGTGCTATTTAAATTCTTATAAACTTCAAGTACAAGTACAAACATTCATTTTTTCAAAGAGATCATTAATATCTGTTAACACTGGTTTCAGAAATTTTTAGGGTTTTTAGATAAAAAGTATAATAGCAATTTGCACAGTGATAATATTATAATTAAAATATACTATATTTTAATTTAAACAAGTACAACATATTTATATACTTTAAAATTTACATAGATACCGTACTTTTTTTAAAAAATCTGGTATTTTTATTGATTTTTTCTTGGTCAATTTATATCCAGAGCTCGTTATTTAAACACAGTAGATGCGCACTGTAAATAAAATAGTTATTTCAATCATTTTTACACACCATTAGGCGAGTGAGAGATCTTAGTTCTAGTAAAACTATTATCGAGAAGAACCCACTCCGCCCATTTTTAAGGAGTAAAGTATAGGCAATATTTCGCATAATCTTAATTTGAAGGTTAAACTGTGATATGTAATTATTAGTTAAGTAATTAGGACTCTTTTTTGATAGTTAATTTGTTTTTCGGACTATTACAGCATCTTTGACAGCAATTTTAAAAGTAATTCCATTTAACAGAGCTTTTTTTTTATATTTAAAATGATGATAACTTTATCTAGGTTCTATTGTCGGGATTTTTAATATAGGTAATTAACTCAACAAGTGCTTGTATTTAAGGTAAAATTTAAGTTTATCAAAACAACCAACGATAGAACTTAGTTCTTCTCTTTTTAACGGTATCAAAATTTGTTTCCTATGACTATTTCACTTCAACCTACACACTTTTCCATAAACACGTTTTAACGGTTATTTTTAAATGTTATGACGTCCTCTTAATACACAGCCATAATAACGCCATAAAAAGAGAAATAAAGTTGGTATTTTACAAAAACGACATAGGTATTAAAAATTAAAATCACTTACTTAAAATGATAAAAAAAATAATTAATATTCTTACCGTCACGGTAGGGTCAAAGGCTTTAACAAATACATTTATTTGTTAAGTAAATAAAAAAGTTTTTTGGAAAAAAAAAATCACGTTTAGTCGGCAACGGCCAATTATCAACTGAGATAAGAGTCTTATAAGTTATATCAAAAGGCAGTGTTAAATCAATGCACTGTAACAACACTTAACGGGGAAATAATGATACAAATGCCATCTAGCGGCAAGTATTGAAGTAACTAAGAACTTGTTGTTCTATCAGTAAAGTTCAAAAATATAACTCGATAATTACAAATTTCTTTTAAAAAAGCCAGAGTTCTTACCCATTTAATAAAATCCTTAGGCCCTCAATTTTGAATACTTTTAAAACCTTTTTTGCATAGTAACTTTTGTATGTCTATACAGGATGAATTTATGATTCTCCTAAATACATTTTTCATTGTCGGGATTTTTTGTAAAATTCTATTAAAATATATCATTATAGTTTTTTTAGATGATATTTTGTTACTTTATAAAATAAAACTGCTTTAGTGTAAACAAAAAAAAAAAAGAAGATTTAAATGCAAATTATTGCAATGTCCATTTATACTCTTCGATATAAAAAAATATAAATATAAAACAATTTTTATACTCTTCAATAAATTGGCATAATTAAAATCTATCATAAAATAATTCTTATCAAATATTGCCTTTATTTATCCTTTAATAAATAGCATTGTACTTATACCCCTTAAGGGAGGAATTTAAATAGCTTTACTTGATGTTAGTTAAATAAATGAATCCACTGATTTCATATAGTTCTGTATTTTGTTTTCAACATTTTTATTCTGGGCTCGCAATATTTTGCAATGACTGAAATGATGCACCGTGTACATTTATGTTTCTTATAGGTATATTATTATTATTATTTGTATAAATTATTCTTATTCATCCGACACTACATTCCTACTTACTGTTAGGTGCGAACATTAACTTGAGTCCAATCACAGAACGCCGTAAAAAACGTGATGGTGTGTCTTACGCCACATTCATGATATTTAACTCATTATAAATTATAATACGTCGGTTTATGCGCATATTTGTTGTTTCGAATTTAGCTTCGAATCGATTCACTACGTTTTAAAAACATTATCTAGTCTTAATCCTATATTTGGACACCTTTAGACGCAGTATAAGACATCGCAATCACAACGATAGGTCTTGGCCGGTTTAATGTGTTAAATAAATAAATGATTAACTTATTGATGATTTAGACATTGGAGTAGGCTATCAAGTTATTTATAATTTTAACGTTATTACTTAAGTCAATACTGGTACATATTACATGTAATGTCTACATGTATAAACATTACCGGTTAATCATATAACATTTTTAAAGCAATAGTCATACCGTTTAGTTTTAACATTATTTTTTTGAAAATATGTACAACTGTATTGTAAAACTGTAGTTTTATAATTTTACCTTATACGATTTCCATGTTCTAGCTGATCCAAGTTATTATTCGTTTCGTTTGAATAATAGGGACGCGTGTAAATGTAAATTCATAAAATATTTCAAGTCATGTATAGTTATATCAACGCAATGTGTATAAAAATATAAAACACATTGTAAGTTTGTAATTTAAGTACGAAAAATTGGCTCATCGGAATACAATCTATTTCAGTATTCGATGCATTCACTTTCTATTTTAATGCAGCGGAATGTTTGAAAGAAATAATGTTAATGCATTTGAAAAAAAATTACAAAACGTAAACGTGGCACGTTTTTTAATTCCATTGATTATTACTTTACAATAATCTTTTTATTATACTCAATAAATTAATTTATCAAGGTAAAGGTTTAAGTTCTGTGTATTTTCTTGAATTTATCATTAATAATTATGATAATATTTTCTAAATAGATAAAAAATGGAATCGGAAAATAATATGTTGTATTATGGTTTTAAGTATAGGTAGTAAATATATTATATTTATGAAACAAATACTACTTAATAAATGAGGAAGTACTATGATCTATAATTGTATTATATAACGATATATTTGATAACGATTTCAATGAAATACGCGTTCCAAAAAATTGTACTTAGATCTATCTGGTAATCATTTTAACCCAATTTTTTAGAAATTAATTTTGTTTTTATATTCGTTGGGGATTATCACATATTTTGTCTTTTTAATGACAGTTTTCTTCGAAGCTATAATTGTTTTTCAAGGATTTTTACATGATTGCAATCCTTGGATTTATTCGTATATGACTCAGTGTCAATGTCAATGTGCGTAATATGTATGTATTTTTTTTTATGCGTACACTCTTAGTATGTACACATATAATACCATTGCTAACCCATCATCTTAATACTATAAATTCTTATCGCTAATACAATATTAATTCCTACAAATCACACATATTATACAATTAGACGACGGATGTTCGACGACGCTGTATGATTATTTAACGACGTTTATATGATTGTGTTTGTTAATATATTTAACACGTTTAACCTAAAACGATTGTAACAGTATTTGTAGTGTACACATGTGTTGTTTTTGTAAGTGTAAATTGACCCTAGACAAGTTATTATAGTATTGTGTACCCATAAAGATGACCAATACAATAATAATAATAATAATAATAATAAATAGTAAAAGGTATATTATATTGATTGAAGCAAACGCGAAAAAGCGTAGGTGTAGTGACTTGACTGATGTGCTTAGAACGCACTACTCGAAGAAAATTTAACTTTCCTAGCATGTGGTGTCATTCAACGTTATCTCGCTGTGACACCAACGACACGACGTTTGCATTTTATACATGAATGAACTCGCATTTATTACATTATAGTATATACTTACGTACAACATATGTATATTATTATATAATATACTATAATACTGCGTTTAGAAGTCATTAATTAGTACAATAATGTTAGCAATCTTATGCACGGGCAGGCAAGACACTAAAAAAAAAATTGAATATAATTACTAATTACAAAAATCCAATTTCTAATTTAGTACATCAAATTCAAGTAATATTACATTATTATAAGTAGTAACCAAACATAATATTAATAACTAAACACGGTTAATATGTATTTGAAAAAGGTGCTATCTGACAAGTAAAAACTACAATATTTTTTACAAAAAAAAAAATACACTTAAATAAACTGATAAATTACACTTTAAATAATATATAAAGTTAACAGTATGAGGGCTATAACTTATAATTATAATATTCCTGAAAACGTTTTTTCTGACGGACACTAAAAAGAGTCCCAAAAGGGTCAGATAGTTTTTAAACATTTTTCAAATGTCTTTCTTGGTTATTTGGTCCGGTCAAACGATTTTTCTTCAATAATATTTATGCTTCAGGTGTTGATAGAACTGTATACGTGTAATTGTAATTGTCTGGATACTGATCGCATACAACTATTTCTTGTACCATTGGCTGATGAAACATATTTACATGTTATTATTTCTACTTTAAGATAAGTGAGTAATTTACTGGAATCTCGGATAGTTTAAGAACCGACAGTCGTTGCATGTGTAACGGTATATAATTAAAATTAACAATCTACACGCTCTATATTAATCCTAAGTTGATATTTTTTCTCAAAGTGATAGGTGTGTAAATATTCAGTACACTATATAGTTAATGTCTAAATTATTTTGTTTTACTTGTATAATTTGTTGATTGCGCTAGAGTTCGCTTACTCCTCATTTCGAGCCTTTTACTTATGTGAATGAAAACATGATTAGGCAAATTAATCATGCATTGGGGTTATAAAAAAATATCATAATTGAATGCGTGCAATGTTCCCATGGTGTATACTTACTATAAACACCACGTGCAGACATTTTATTTGCATGGAATGCAAGAAACGTTTGATCTATAGTTCTAAAACCTCTGTATACAATTACAGGGATAGTGGGTCTTCTAATTTCTATAACCCTGAAAATATTACACATAGTTCATAAAATTTAATTCAGTACTACCAACACAAATTTTGTTTTCTCTTTATAAACAAAAACCTTATGCCTTGTTTCATAAACATTATTTATTTGAAAATAATTTAGTAATTTATAATTTTAATATAAATACCTATTGTAAAAAATAATCTAATTCATAAATTAAGACGATTGTATTTTCTCATTACTTAGTTGGACCCATGTGTCCAAGATTATCGCTTGTGATAGACCCGGTGTTTTTTCAATGTTCAAGGTGCAGTTCCTCCAGGGTATAAATACTATAATTTGTAGGTATAATTTGGTTATTGAATAGTATTTTTTTAATTTTTAAGTTTTGGTTGATTATTTGTCATACAATAATAATAATACGTTTTAAATAACATTTTTTTCTCATTGACGCAAAAATTATTTGGAAGATATATACTATTATTAATTATTTTATAAAAAGAAAAAATGTATTCAATATTGATACAAGCTATCATTGAAAATAATATGCTAGTTTTTTTTAAAAATTCAATTTTCCTATTTATACGGTTTCTTTATGTTTTTGTTAAATACAAATAACTCAATAATATAATTAAAATACGTATTTTAACACTTGAACTAGGTACTTATTTTGCGTACAGTTCTTTAGATTTATTATAGGAGTTTTTCTTTAATCAAAGTGTTCTGTTTGTGCTGCAATCGCAAATCCTTTTATGGCCAACTCCCATTGTTTTATTTTGTTCTTGTAGTAGGTATTAAACGTCTGTAAATGTTATTAGAAGTGTCACGTGTCATCGTGACACGTTTGCCGTATACTTAGGTGTTTTCTGTAGCACGAGTCCGGTCGCGTTCTATAGGAGGGATACTAAAAGGCTTTCTATTTACTTTTCGCCTCTTTGGCTTACTTTTTTTTATAATTTAAAGCCTTGTGACTATCGTAAATAAACCCGATTAATAAATAAAATAACATGTGTTTTCTGTAAAGGTAGAGCGAATCTAAAAGAAAAAAAGTAGCATAGGATTTTCCTCCAGAGATCATAGCGGCTGTCAGAGTGACAGTATTTCCTCCTCCCAGTTATTGGAGTCTAACTGTAGGGTAAATTAAAATGTGAACAAAAATAGTCTACTTTGATATATAAAAAAAAGCCTACCCAGTTGGGATGAAACGTACTGGGTACTTAAATATTAAACAACCCCTAATAAATAGAGGGTATGGTTAGGGTCGGCCTGGCGCCTAAGGGCTTTGGATTCTAAATCTCTGAAGGCCCCCAAAAACAATTTTATCTGTACATTTTATGTATTTTACATAAGTTTACAGTTGTTTTACCTTAGCAAATCCCACATATTGTGTTAAATGCCCAAAATCCAGGGCCTCAACATAGCTGGGGGCCCCGGCCGCGTTCACGGCCTCGCGGCTCTAGCCAGGCCCACTCCGGGTATGGGCATTATACTCTCTACCTTAAGTATTTTCTCTTTTGAATCTGCCTGCCCTTTGTTGTCAAGTCGCTTGTATGTACTTCTGAAGGTAGTAGCACTCCACTCGCGGTACCGACCCCCCGATTGTGTGTTTGGCTAGGCGTAATTAATATGAGCCGTGAGGCTCGTCCGCGGTAACGTAGCGCGACCACGTGCGGTTCAAGGTCTTTGACCGGAACAAAATTGTATATTTATTATTTTGACGTTGGCATTTTGCGCAGAAAATAATTAATACACGCGTCCAAAGTGAAATAATAATAACAAATGATAAATGGTAAATAATAAGAAAAAAATTATTGCGTTCGCCGTCCGATGATGATGATTATTATCTAATGTGATCTGTAGCGGTGACGGCTGTTGTATAAATAGACACGGAAGCGTGCGCGCGCACCGGAGCCACGCGTTTACCGTACGGCGGCGGTGACTGTGGACCGGTTCGGACTTGGGAGCTTCTACCGGCCGGATGCCGGACGCCCTGTCCCCTGACAGCAGTCGTATCACAGCCATGGACAACAAACAACTGGCCCGGCGGTATTACCGCGATGGACCGCATTTCGAGCCCATGGGTTATAGGCACATGAACAAAGAGATCTGGGTCGTGTCCAAAGACGAGGGTGAGTTTTTTTTGTATGGCTAGACCAGCCCCCTTATCTCAAGTCCGTTCGCAACAACTCATATGCGTTTTGCGTCAACCGTGGCCTAAAATATTAAATAAAGCTGGTTATTACAAACGCGAAATTTGTAAATATTTGAAAAAAATGCCAGCGTAAGGGTAAATGCGTATCAAAATAAATTTATATTACTTTGGATCTCTTTACTTCACGCGCCTTATCACATCAGAATCGCTCGTTTATTATGCTAAATTGTAACTCAATCAAAATGTCCGTAGAAATAAACAACACATTTTTTTGTCCTCTCCGTTTTGCGTTACTATTATTAATAATCTCCTTCTTGTTGACTTCAACGCCCAAATCGCATGGCCGCATGCCCGTCCTAAAAATGTGTGTGTAGAAATTAATATTTATTACTTAAATATAATACATATTATTGCATATTTTGTGTGTAACGTTGTTTGCTGATCACTAGTTTGTACAGCTGATAAAATGTATGATAAAATAATTATATTACTGTTTTAAATTATTTATAACATTAAAAATGTTTCAAGTCTCGACTACTGTAACTATTATTTATTATTATTTGTTACATACGTGCATTATTTATCATATGACGCATTTTTTAAATTTATTATAAGGCTAATACATTCTCAATATACGTTATACTGTTAGTCATAGCTTTGTTTTTCCATTAGATATGGTTTTGACTCAAAGTCATACACCTATCTAACATATATCAAATACTTATGTCTGCGGTTTCGGGGAATAACTAGATAAGTCTCTTGCTAAGAAATTCTTGTTGAAATATGTATTGTTTGAAAGCAGGTAAGTATAAAAGTCAATAGTTCTATTAGAACTTGGAAGAAATTGTTAGAGGATCTATTGACTTTTATGCTTACCTGCTTTCAAACAATATGTATTTCAACAAGGTGCCCTGGGCAAGAGACTTATCTCAATTTCACAAAAATCTAGTTATTCTCCGGACCGCAACAATTTCAAATGCACTCAGTTTTTGCTTCAATTAATATTGTATGAATTGTATGTATTTATATATATTTTTTTAAAAACGAAACACGTAAAAACGTTTGACGGCGTAAAAATAGTGTAATACACGTTTCATATAATATAAATTTGTTTGCGATTTTTATTGAAATAAAAATATTGAATTTGTATTTTGTACACAAGATAAGATAGTAGTTATTGTAGTATTATATCACATAATCCGTCGTGTTTTCGTTAGTTGTGTAATAAACTACTCTGCAACGAATAATTTGCTAATGTTTGCTTATAATTTATAGTGAACTTTATTAAAAATAGTAATAAAACTTATTAAATATTTTGTTTATTACACTGTACACGAAATCGTCCAAAGTTACGGTGATTAAAAAATAAACTCTCATAATAGCGTGTTGTTGTTATTGCTCGTTTGATGACCATTGTGTATGTAATATGATACTATTAATGTAAGTTTATTAATAAAAAAAACTTTAATAGTTTGCACGATAACTGCAGCTGTTTAATGTAGTTTAATACCTGATGAAAACCAATAAAATATGTGCACAAAATTAAGACATCTCCTTTTTAACCAGAGACTACCTACCTACTGTCTACTATTATTATTGTTGCGTAGGATGTGTTATTTCGGAAAATGTTCAAAAATCACGCTCGTTGTATCTGGTATTAGAGTTATTTGAATTGTTGCCCGATCCAAAAAACATGCATCTACAGTCATTTAACGGCTATTTATAAAGTTATATATACTAGATTCCGTGACAATAATTAATTACGGTACTTGCAACCTATCAAGACTAACGAAATCGTGTACAGAACTAACTTAGAAGTATGCATAAATTGTAAAAAAATAAAACGATTCAATTTCCCTCTAAAAATTACTACACGCTTATAAACTCTACTTTTATGATAATGTTATAATACTAAAATTCTCATGTAACTTATATAAGTTGTATAATACCTTATTAATTGTATAACACCTGTATAATACATTATTGTATTAATAGTATTATAATATAAGCGGCGCTAACGGTTATAATATATTTTGATTGGCGATACATTGTTGGTAAACCTTCCGAATTTCTAATATTGTAATCCAAAATAATGAACCTCAAATATGGGCTATTTTATGTATGGCTTTATCCTTACTGTTATGTTATTAATGAACATTAACAAAAAAACATATTTTATTATATTATATGATCACTTTATGATTTTTTATTTATTCATGCAAACATTTATCAAGAATAGTACTTTTGTAAAATTCTGAAACGATTTGTTTTCACACAAATATTTTAAATATCGTTGCGAATTGTATTTCTAAATTTGTATACAACTGTATTTACCGGTGGAGCCTAACCAATCAATTGTATGATTACACATATGGCTCTACTGACACGTTTTTGCAAGCATTAAACGTTTTAAGGAGCATAGCTTGTACGTTTTAATTAAAAAAATTAGAGTGTTTTTGTTAAAATTTATTCAGGAAAAAAACTGCTTCAACTTTTAATAATTCGTTTTAGGTACACAAAGCAACGCCGTTTGATAAAATATTTTTTATTAGTATAATAAATAACAACCCAATTTTAAAAACTTAAAATACTACTTTGTAGTTAAGTTTAAATGCAATAGCAATGCAAATGAATTTTTTTATTTTTTTGGTATCAACATCACGCTACATTTCTTTTGTGTTATCCACTCGACCGCTTACAAAACTTAGTTAACCGAATTGCTAATTTTATTGTCGTCTGCTTATAAACCGTACATAAACCAAATAATAAATTATACAATGTAGTCATAAATGATTGAAATAAGGTATCTAAGTAATTATTATTTATTATGTCGCTCTTTTGCATTTTGTACATAAAATAAGAAACTGTCAAACTTATTTACATTGCTTGTAAAAAAAACTCGGGGAATTTTTAACGACTGAGTTAAAGTTAAATACTATTAGCCAATTTGCCAGAGAAAAAAGGAAAAGTTATTAGAGTTTTTTTTTTGGCAATTGTACAGAATGTTTACAGCACATTTGCTTATTAAGTGAAATTAGTTTCCAAGCAGTCTACCTAACCGATTTCAAACATTTTTGATATGAAGTTTAATATCTCCTTTATGAAGCCTTAAAACACCGAATTTTTATTTTTTATTTTAAAATTGTGTTATTGTGTTTATATATATTTTTTTTTTTTTAGTTCAAATAAATTTAAAAAAATCGGTCATTAAACCCATAAAAAAAGTAAAAATTAATAGAAATCTAAAATTTGGCTGTCCTTTTTTAAACTATATAAATGACTCGATTCCCCCTTTGACGTTTGAATCGGCCCGCCAATTAAATAACTGTTCAAAATATATTGGGCGGTTATAACAAAAATGTTAAACTGACAGATTAACGTAGCGAAGATTATTTATGTACACAAAATTTGCTGGCACGTATAACACAATGTATTACGTCTATATAATTTTTTTTTTTGTGACAACAAAAAAACCAATGACAATCGGATGAAAGAAATAATTGCACACAATTCTTACACACAAGCGACTGTTAGTTCTCTGATAAGAATTGTAGTGTCTGCCAATTTTTTAGATTTTTTTCATGGTGTGCTGTTGCATGTAGCACAACCTGATAAAAGTCCGTTTTAGACAGTTATATATTATTATAAGTTGATCTATTATTTTATTAGTTTCGATTCGTAGCTGAGAAGGTAATGGTTTTACAATGATGTCTCATCGTTTTTTTTTGTCTCCGGATCCACGCTTTTAAACCGCTGAATGTCGATTTCTCCAAGTAACACTCTGTTGATTAGAAATCGTACTTATCGTACCAGAAAAATACTTAATCGGGCCAAAATGTTTAAAAATTAACTCCTTTTGCTTAAAAATCCAGAAAAACACCCCTAAAAATATTATTCAACATTTATATGTAATATTTACAATACAAATGTTTTTTTTTGAAAAATGATTGTTTGTAGTTTTAAAATTAAATTTTCATAAGGAAAGGAGTTTGGTGAGCTTAAAGCTCCATGAAGTACCCTCTAGATACGATTATTAGTCGATTGATGTGTTCAAGTGTGTGTAATACTTCTTAATTTTAAGAATCTTATTTTTATTTTTTCTTATTTTTTTTTGGAACTTTTCCTTTCCATTTTTTGGAGAAAACACGTTTTTAATTCTAAGTTTGGTGGTATTGTATGGTATAGTCTACGAATGTGTGGGTGGTAATTGGACTGTCAACGTTGTTAAAAAAAACTCAGACCGAAATAAAAACCCGCAGTTTTTGAAAAAAAAATGTTTTATTATAATATTTATAAATATCTTCTTTAAAAAAAAAAATGAAAACGTATTAATAAATGTTCTAAAATTCCTATAAAAATACCGTTTAGTCTACATTTAGATAAAAGTGCAAAATTAAAGTTTCATTTTTCAATTTTGCGTTTCATAAATAATTTTTTTTATAAAGAATCTTTATAAAATCTTTATTAAAGATGATCATCACAATAGAAATTAAATGCGTTTGCATCGAGATCCGAACCCTAGTAATAATAATAATTTAAAAAAATATATATTACAATACTAGTTATATATAATATAATATTAATTGTAATAATGTCATTATAGTATTTTATTAAATAAAAAATAATGCGAACACGCAATAGGTTTGTCCACCAAACCCCCCTATTACTGTGTCCATTGCACGAATGGACGCTTACGCTACGTAGATGACATACGTATTTTACCTTGACAGAGACAATTCTGGAGACGCCGCGCCGCTGTATAGGTGTCAACGTAAGATCGCGCGTCCCGGGACGGGGTAGACAACTCTCCCGGGCTATTTATATAGTGAGAAAAACGGGCCAACAATATAATAATGTATGCGAATCGTGGTCAGTGTTTGTCGTCGACGTCGTCGCGTTACGTCACCCCAAACTAGAAGAACAAATCTCGACCGGTGACACAGTGTCGCTCGCGTTCGTTCGTTTTGCAGGCCTATGCCCCGCCGCCGCCGCCGCTGTTTGTGCGTTGAGTACCGCCGCAACGACAACACGGCTTAACGATTTTACGCCAACTATTACAACACGACGGCGGCAGCTACTGCCGCAGTATAGGAGGTATAGCCAGTCGACGCGCGCGTTGTACTTGGCGCTTTAAAAAATAATACTTAAAAAAAATCCGTCAGAATCGCGCAATAATAACTGTCAACCGGTCACCTCACCTCAGTCGTCCGGTTTGCGTCCGTGCGTCCAGATCGACTTCGTTCACAACAGTGACCTCCAGTCGTCTTGTGGCATGCCCGACTTAATAAAACCGAAAGAAAACAAATTAGAAACCGTGTACTCAGTAAAAATAATTAATCGCCGACGGTTGTATCGTTGTTCGTCCGGCCAAGATGTTGTCCCGTCGGTTGTCGTATTTCGAGCGACAGGAAGTTATCATTGTCGGTGAGTGGAAACAAAAAAAAAAAGATGCTGAAAAATCCGTGACCTTCGGGGCTAAATGCTCCTTTATACCTGACGCAACCCTTTAGCTGGGACGAACTGATTCGCAGTTACTGCAGTCGTTAACAGTTTGTGTCATACCGTTAAGTCAGTTTTGCCGCTAGGCTATTAATCGATTAACACGCCACTTATAATAAAGGTGTGCGAGGAAACAAGTGCCGATTGCCTCTTTATAGGCTGTATAATATTCATTTATCGATTTAAGAGCTTGTTATATTTTGTACTACCCACTCGCTGCAGCAATGCAGTGCTATTCCCAACAACGTTAACCGCCAAGCTGTTGCACGTTTTGAAAATAATTCTTATGTTCAAAAATATTTATTAGTCTGTAACATAAAACAAAATATGCTTAATTTTCTGTCGAAGTACAAGTATCGCGGCAGAGCTATCATGAAGTAATAAATTGTCCAATGAAGTACAGGGTGTTTCATTGAGGTTAAGACACTCATTTTCTCTTAAAATAATTGTAATTTTGAAGTTTTTTCATCTTTTTGGAGACAATTTTGCTTATGTTATTTTACAATATGCGGCAAAATTCAAACTTTCAAATTTTTTTCCTGTGCTCGTCAATTTTTGAAACTTCAATAGTAACGTATATATTCTATTAACTTTTTGAATTAAGAATAATTTTCTGAAATTATTGACTGGTCAAAAACTAGTTATAGAGCGGTGGAGTAGTGCGTGCCGATAAAAAGAATACTACACTCCACCATACCTCCCGTCCTCAATTTTAAGCTTTAATAACTTTAAGATTAATTATCCAAAAAATGGTTATTGACTAGTTAAAATTTTCAGCAAATTATTCTTAATTCAAAGTAATAAAATATAACCATTGAAGTTTTAAAAGTTGACAGAGCTCTAGAAAATACTGAAAAAGGTAAATATGTATTAACTTTAAATTATTGTAAAGTAACTTAAACAGCAATGTTTTCAGAAAGAAAAGCAACTAAATTGCAATTATTTGAGGAGAGCAAAGACAAAATTTCAATTTTGATTACTTATTATAATTTTCTATGTGATCTTATACAAGTTTCCTATATTCCTAGATTTATAAATCGTCAAAGGTGTAGAAAACAAAGGACTATTCGTTTTTTTTTATAAATTTACGACTCTTTGCTTAGCATTCAATATCCCAATTCCATTACTAATAGATAAACAAGTCTAATAGTTATTAAAATAAACGCATTGATGCATATATATAGATGTTAGAGTTACTAAATACCTATTAATGCATTGTAAAGACAATAATGTGCTTAAAAAGGTATTTTTAGTATTAGGGTGGATACGATTATGGTTGATCGTCTTTTTATAATAATGTTTTGCAATAATTGTCAAGCACCTAATAACTTGACTATTTTTATACAAGTTATAGCGTGCCATAATTTTAAGTTATAAATGTGTACATTTTAGATGGTTGTATTACTTTATTTTGAAAAAGGGGTAAACTTTTTGAATTTTTGGCCTGAAGTACTTTTCAGATAGATTTAGTGATCTTTATACTTGCTACATGCAGAAATTAATTCAGTGGTTAAAACTATTTTGGGTTCAGATATAATAATAGAAAAACTATAAAAAAATTTCCGCACTGGAGCTAAACGCTTTTAAAACAATAACCACAAAACCCTATTTATTTATTATTAATGTATAATATAGATATGTATAGAACAAAATTCAATCCGCATACTTAAACACCATCCAATTACTTAAGTTGAAATTTGTGATGCAAAACTACAATTTTATAGAACTTTCTATTCAAATATTTAAAGTTTTTGTAGTTGTTATTTATAAGTGCAAAAAAATAACAATGCATTATTTATACTACAAACGAGATGTATTTTTTTAAATTTTGCCATTGTGGTGTAGCTTTTATAAGTTAAATATTTACATTGTTTTTTTTAGAACATCTTTAAGTAGTTATATGCCTAAATTTTTTGTATTTTATTATTAATTTTTCGAAAAGTTTAATTAACGAGTACTTTTTAGAGCACTAAGAAAATACTTCGATATTTTACTGATCTTACTCATAAATAGAAACATAATTCCTAAGCTTAAGTATATGATGCAGATTGTTTATAGTAGTAGTTTTATTTTTTCTTTGGAAAGAAATAAAATACATTTTTCATAATTAATTGCTCTCCGCATGTTCAATATTTGTCGTTATGGCGTTTTTTTTATCGTTAACAATATAATGGAAGGCACAGATGTGTGTGTTAGATTTATATTTTTTAGAGATTGAATTATATACTGCATTTATACCTAATAACTTCCTACAGTGTGGACGAATATTAAAAACCAAGAGATCTTATTATGCCATAATACATATTTCCAAACATCACTCCTAAATATTTTTTAACGCACTTACCACACTTGTGTAATAGACTATTGTTACTATGTTCTCTATAATATATTAAAAATCCATTAGGTATATAAGAAGTCTTAAACAATATGTCCGTTGCACCTTAGTCAACACATTCCTTTGGTTTTTGTTATATTCTGTTTTAATATGCATTATGCAGTTTCCAGGAAAAACATTTTTCCGAAATGGATTCGACCTACGCTTTAAAGCGTGTACTCGTGCTAGTGTAGCATGGGTATTGTTTTCGTTTGTTAAGCTTCTGAAAATTAAACTGCACCCGAAGCCATTGGCGTTCAAATAAGTTTTTATTTAAATTAGCAATTTCAATAGAAACTAAAACGAAACGTAGCCGTACAAAACTTAATTTTCAAATGTGTTTGTTTACTACAAATTTGTCCCGGACAATGAATTTTTATTTTAATGACTTCATTGTCGTACTGCCGTGAAATTTCAACGCGTTTCAACCGCATCTAAAAAATGACACCTGTCCAGTAAAACCTCTCTATTTGTGTGCAAACACATGTTTAAACACAATACATAAGTTAATTTTTTTATTTTACTCAACCGTCGTTGGTCGACCTACAGTCGATTATCAAAATGAATCGTGCTGTGTACTCGTTGAAAACAATATAATGAGTATTTCGGTTGTTGTACTTGAGCATAAGCTTTAATAGACAAGACAAAATGTGGCATTACTATATTATATCTCGTCTTGTTTCGAGATATATAATAAAACAATATGACCATTTTGACTCTGTTCGTTTAAACTTTAACATAATACCATTAAATTTAGGGCGCGTCACGCATATTGTTTTGGTTAAACAAAACGCCAAATAATAACATAATATTCGTAATGTTTTCGACTTAAGTTACACCAAAAAAACAGATAATGCTTTTTTAACTTTTTTTTTTTTTATATAAGATAGAGAATATACTTAATTGTTTTATTAAGTTATATGGAAAATAGACGTGTTCGTTTTAATATTTCTTGTAATAGTTTTATCTAGTATAGATATTACCCCAAGAAGCTTTGGAATTTTTCTGATTATATTATGTAAAACGTCATGTAGAATAGGTAGGTACGCTGGTGATGGGGTGAAATGAATTATGGGTCCTACTCCTTGTAATAATAGTTAGACATTTTTTTTAAGTGTATTGTTTATTTATTTGAAGTCAATCTTATCACATACTTAGTTTAAAAAAAGGCACTTGTTTTTTACTTTTTAACTGTCTAGGCATTTCAATTAAATTGATAAAAGAGCAACGAGGGCATAACGTATGCTCGTTACGTTTTTCATTCGGTGTTACTACTTACAACTGACATATGACCTTTCATCCGGAGCCCGGATGTCATATTAAAATCATATTCGTTAACAAATTCCATGTACACTAGTATTGATAAGTGATGAATTTTTTCATTATGGTTACCTATTGGGGAACATACATTTATAATTAAAGGAAATTAACAGTATAATAATCTTCGTATAAAAATAGGATAGTTTATTAAAATTTAGTTTTTAAATTATTTTTCTATATGTTTGTAACGTTTGTAAACAGTTGATTTGTATAGTATAAGTAAAAGTAATTACAATTTTAGGAAATACTTGGTAATTCTATTTAGTCGTTTTAAATTTAAAGTTAAAGTTAACACAAGCTCAAATTATATAATATCTCGCCAAACTAATTAATACTATTATTAATCTTTTACTAGACTATTAAAATGTCCAAATTAGTTTAATAATTTTAAAAATCAATAATAAAACTCATTTTATTCATAGACAAAATCCGAACAACAATAACTATACAATCCTTCGGCATAATATTACTTCTGAACATGTGCCATAATAAATAAATAAATCTGATCAAACACCATGCTAAATAACTATACAGAATAGGCGTCTTTTAAAGTATGGAATGTTTAAGCCTATTGTTGTCTGTATATTTTGTATAAACAACTCGCACTTTGACCATCCGTTTATTAGGTTCATCGTCTAGCTGCTGTTTTCTTTTATGATTTACTTTAGAACGTTTTAAGAAACTGGTTAATATTTCCACGTCCTAATTATTACGTCAAATTGTTTACAATTGAATAGTTTAGTAACATTATAATTACAAGGTAATATGTACATTTAGATACATTTTTACAACTCGGTTCATGACTGAAAAAAGTCGAATTGTCTCTATTCCTCGTTTATAAAAAAAAAAAAAGAATATTTTTGTAAATCCAAAGTTTATTGGTTTATAAAGTTAGTTGGCACGCTACGCGAGTCTCATTGCGTTGTTGTCGGTGACAACTCGAAAGAATTCATGACCTCATAAATGATAGTCGACAAAACCAGCCTATTGGATTACTTGTGAATCCGTTCACGCGTTTACAATAGTATTTCTATTTCGTTTTACTTTTTGCAGGAGAACGTTTAAATTATGTCAACACACCGCACGTTATTGCCATGGTCGGGTTGCCGGCCCGCGGCAAGACTTATATTTCGAAAAAACTTTCCAGATACCTTAACTGGATCGGCATCAACACCAAAGGTATATCACATTGCGGTTGTGTGTCGTCACACTACCAACAGTTTGCCTCTTGGGCAATATTTTTGGTTTCGACGGATTCCGTTTACGTTTTTTTTTTTTTATTGTTTTTAATTTTTTTAGTTTTCAATCTCGGAGAATACCGCCGACACGCCACCACGGCCTACAAGAGTCACGAGTTTTTCCGTCCAGACAACAAGGAAGCCATGGCTATCCGGACACAATGCGCCATCGACGCTCTCGACGACGTGTGCACGTGGCTGGACAACGGCGGGGAAGTAGCAGTGAGTAAAATCATCAAGTTGGCATTGTTATTGAAAACGAGACGTGTGTGTGCAACTCGTTCCACACCAAAAGTGGCCATAAAGTCGACCATTAGCGGGTCGATTGACAAGAGCTTGTTTCGAAACCGATAGCACACGCTATTGAATGGGTTTCACATAAAACGATCCGTTTATCCAATTTTCCGGGTCGTCGTACCGCACTTAAAAGTCATCGTTGTTTCTATCATTGTTTTTATCTCCGTAGGTGTTCGACGCCACCAATTCGACCATCGAACGGCGGCAGCTGATATTGGACATTGTCGTCAAGAAACGAGGGTTTAAACTGTTCTTCGTGGAGTCCGTGTGCGATGATCCGAAAATCGTCGAACAAAACATCATGGTAAAGAGGAGGAGGATAAAGACTTTGCAATACATTTGTTTGTGCGATTTCACTCGGGTCGTTGGTGATTTGTTTTGCAGGAAGTCAAAGTCAACAGTCCGGACTACCAGAGCATGGGTGCGGACTTAGCGCTGCGAGACTTCTTGCAGCGCATAGAGCATTATCAAGAGCGGTACGAGCCGCTCGATGAGCACACTGAGTCCAGTCTCAGCTACATGAAAATATTTAACACTGGCGAGAAGGTGTTGGTGCGAAAACACGAAGGTCACATACAGGCGCGCATCGTTTACTATCTGATGAACATCCATATCATTCCAAGGACCATTTATCTTACCAGAGTAAGTTGCCGATTGATTATACGCGTTCTTTGCTGCTGCTGAGTTCGTGGTGCAGACCAGTTATTAAATGGTCAAAGCTGGTTAGGGCAGGTCGATAACCATGATTTGGTTTAGTCGGCGAGTCCATTTGTATAGTCCTGTTCATTTCCTCGTGATGTTTATAACGACGATACCGGTTATTTTGTAGCACGGCGAAAGCGAATGCAACAGAGAAGGCAAAATCGGAGGAGACTCGCAGCTGTCTCCGAACGGTGTTAAATACGCCATAGCTTTAGCCAACTACATCAACGACCAAAACATCAAAAACCTCCGGGTGTGGACGTCGTGGCATCATCGGACCATTCAGACGGCGTGCGGCGTACGGGCACCTCAGGAACGGTGGAAGTCCCTCAACGAAATAGACGCAGTACGGTTACTAATATACGCCGTCCCCCCTCCGGTCTATACATCTTGATCGAATCAAAACTGGAGATTAAAACTATTGCTCACGTGTGTTTCTGCGACGACTTGCAAATCGATCACGATTGGCGAGCAGTGACACGGTTAAGCGACAGAATTATCTCTAGTAAATTCTTGAGTCAAGATATATTAACTGGATTTTTGTCTGATTGTGGTGCTCGTTTTTACCCATCTGTTTTTTCAGGGCGTTTGCGAAGGTAAGACGTACGAAGTGATTAAAAATGAATACCCCGAGCAGTTTGAAGCCCGCGACAAAGACAAGTTTGCCTACCGCTATCCGAGGGGCGAATCGTACGAGGATTTGGTAGCACGGTTGGAGCCGGTCATTATGGAACTGGAAAGGCAGGGTAACGTGTTAGTGGTTAGCCATCAAGCCGTGCTGAGATGCTTGCTGGCGTATTTCTTAGACAAATCTGCAGGTGAGTCTCGATCAACCTAAACTATATATCACCGGATGTGTATAATAAAACAACATAAATGATTATTAGAGCTTAAGCATTGATTAACTATGCATAGAGAGGAGCCCGTGGCAATATAAAATTTGGTAACCATGCTTTACTGTCTAAATCCCATTCTCCTTTGCGTCGCTCTCAGTTATGAGCGACAAATTTTTAACACTCCATAGGATATCCATATTTAGTTAATCAGTGGCTAAAGTAATTACTTTTATTGCTTGGCAAAACCCATAGAAGCGCTTTACGATTAACTAATTGAATATATTTACCATTGCAGAAGAGTTACCTTACTTGGAAGTGCCTTTGCACTCGCTGATCAAGCTAACGCCTGTAGCGTATGGTTGCAAAATGGAGCAAATCAACTTTTCCATTGATGCCGTCAATACGCATCGCCCTAAGCCTCAGGTTAGTTACGCTCAAAATCAATTATCATAGAACTGCTTAGCATGATGAAGATTGAAACTTGTTTTTTATACTTTACTCTCAGTCATGTTCTGTCGTATACGTATATACTTTTGTACGGTTAATATACTTAATGAAAATAAAAGCGTCTTGGTATATTTAATTATAATAATAAACGGACAAAGTCTCTATTTAAATTTACAAAGTTTTTGTTTTTTACATTTTTTAACGGGAAATTTTATTATTTTTTATTTTATAAGTTGTGTATGTTTTTTATTTGTATATTTTAAATGTTAATGGATTTGTTGTTTGAAAATGGTTTTGACGCAATTACATGACATATTTGTTGCCAAGTCAACCAATCATTTTTTAACAATCTATTCAGTAATTTGGGAGCAATATTATTTATCTTTATCTCTGGAACACTAATAAAATCGGCTATGTAATTAATGTTATTATAATTAATTATTGTCCTTCTTGTCCTGTACGTACAACAAAAAATATGGTGAGCTCTTGAGCCAAGTTCTTGCTTGGTTCTACCAAAAAAAAAAAAAAAAAACGTCTGAGGGAAATATGTGTACAAAACTAATAATGTTGAGATGAGAAACGTGGAAATCCAAAAATGTCTAGTTAAGAATTAACTAAAATAAATATGTCCAATTCAATCATTTATTTTACAATATCGAATTTTTACATTGTTTCGGTGGACATTTTCAGACATTTTACGCATGCCTCAAATGGGCAATTTTTTTGTCAGTTGTTCCTCAGCTGAATATTTTTTAGCGTTGCGTTTTTGCACCGCAACAAATCAAATTGGTACACGTTTTGTCATTACGATATTATTCAACAATAGTTGTGTAGCGTCGGTAAAAATCATCGAAACACTATAGTTTTTGTTGGCGCCTTAGAAATCCCGTTAACTTTCTGTGCACTTTTTGTTGCCTATCAAAACGCCCGAATTCGTTATTTTAGTTGCAACCTCGTCCTGACATTGAATATCCTTGATTAAGCTGTTTGTACCTTTTTAGTGACAACAATAATAGATACGATAAAACGCCAAACGCATCCATTAGATTATCGTTTCTTAACTCAAATTAACACGTTTTCGACAGAATCAAAGTGAGCCGTAATGCCGTTGAGATATATTTCTTCTTTTTGTTTTCTTGTGCTATAAAAATAATAGTATAATTATGTTGACATTATTATTCTCTTTCCAACTGTCAACATTTCAACCAAGCATGTCATGTGTAGGCGTTGGTGTAAGAAAAAAATATGTTGTTCTCTTTAGAGAATCTTAGGACTCCTCGATAAGTGATTTGAACAGCTTCGTGGATTTGTCTGTGTCTTGTTTTACTGTTTTAGAAATAAAACATTGTTAATTGAACCGATAGATTAATAAAATTCTTTGTAGACTTATCGATAATATTGGTAATTTCCAAAGTTAAATAATAGACGACTTGTTGAGTTATATTTATCTAAATTAGATAAGTGATAACAATTGTTTTACTCGCTTTAATTGTCTTATTGTTGTAATATAATCGCCGTCTGTTTTTTGCGCAGATTTCAACTACGAAATTTATCAATATTATAAGAATTTTATTAATTAGTGTAAACGATTACAATTTGGTTTTTTCAGATAGAATTTTTTTTCATCCCAAGACTACCATGTTTTCTACACACCTTTATTTTATTTTTTTTATTTTTGCATACAAATATGTTGTTTTCAGTCTTAAAACCCAAATTATCATATAAATTGAAACTGTTCGGCTCAATAAACCATCTTTAGTACTTTTGTTAGCATTTTTAGGTTATAAGAAATACACAAAAGAGTTCTTGTTTATTTCCAATATACATTTTTCTACTCACCATTTTGGTTGTTTAACTTGCAATATATAAACGTGTGTTACCTTGACAAAAGAAAAAATTTGAAAATAATTAATTAAGATAAG
Organism: Adelges cooleyi; assembly: GCF_023614345.1. Taxonomy (NCBI): domain Eukaryota; kingdom Metazoa; phylum Arthropoda; class Insecta; order Hemiptera; family Adelgidae; genus Adelges; species Adelges cooleyi. Next base: position 63,879 of record NW_026095761.1, read on the forward strand.
TTTTTTATTTATTATTTCGCTAGTACAATTATTAAATTGTAACGCACAACAATATATACGTATACACTGAACGTACAATAATATAATACCTATATAATATGTAATGTAAGAAAAAATAACACTTGATAATAATATGTACTTACCACACTGACTTTCAGAGATTATTGATAAGATGTATTATACATCTTATACATCATGTATACATATATTATATATATTTTTCAAGCCTACGCATTTCGACCTTATCACTGGGTTTCTTAATGATGTGTTCAGAACTTTTGTCCTTGATAATACTTAATAATATACCTTGTTGGGACGGAAAAATTATTTTGAAAAAAATACATGTATAATATTACACTTCTTGTGTTCCTGGTCAACAACATGTTATGTGTTTACATAAAACCAATAACTTCACTGCGGGTCACGTTAACATAATATTGATTTAAGTTGAAGTATAAATTAAACCGGTGCCTTTTTTTTTGGAGTCAATAAAAAGGAAACCCAACTCGCTCTAAGACTGATTAAAAAAAAAACACAGCCGTATAACGAAATCGATATTGTAAGCATGACCTTTTAAACGGCAACGGTATAAATTTACTTTGGTAAACGAATTGGTAAACCGTATGAAAAAAATATATTTTTCAAACTTGATATTAAAAGTGTTTCTTATTATTTTCAATACGATATGTGATTACTCGTCTTTATAATATAATATATTATGATCTACTTTCGCCTCAGTCTAATTTGTTTTGTGTATATAAAACATCCAAGTTGTTTATTTTTTATTATATAGTACTTAAAACTTACAGTTTGAAATAGTTCACGGTTGTTTTATTATTCTAAAAACATTACCCTGTACAACAAAATTTGATCTTTTTTTGACACGAAACCAAAATACGACTATCTTTTTAATAGCACCTCAATTTGTTTTTTTTTTTTTTTTTACTCGTCTCAAAACTTCTAAATAACATGATTATCAACGCTGCCGTTATGAGATGGTTACTAGACGAATTCATTATCCGTCGTTCTAAACAACATAGAAAACAAAAATAATTATTTCTATCGTTAATTTATCCTATAGAAATGACTGTAATAGTCTGACAAAAAAAAAGAAAGAATGGCGAGCAATAAAGAATCCTTATTGTTGTATTAATAAGTATATACACTATGGTTCAAGCTCTAAATTAGATTTTGCAAACATTTTTCTATACTTTACTCCTTAGAAATATGCGGTGTAGGTAAAAGGTGTAGCTTAAGCTTTCCTCTTAATAATGCAAATTGATTACATCACATAAACTATAGTTTGTACATAATTATTATGATAAACTCATTGACAAATCCAAAAAGACCAATCTTGTGGATTTATGAAATGTATTCAATTTCAGGTGATCAATGTTGTTTTAAGTAAATAATAGTTTACATAGAATATACAGAACTTATCGAATGCAATTATTTTAAGAGGTCCGAAACCGAAACGAACAGATTCTATTTGCTTAGGACTTGAAATTCCAATACACTTTCATTTCTTACACCTTTTTTTCTCAAAATCCATTACTGGTTTTTGTTTTTCAAACAAACTTTTTAGTTAACGAATTAGTTTTGTAGTGTCAACAATAACCGAGCATTAAAGCAAAAACAAAAGGATCTTATGGATTCTTATTGAGTAGTATTAATTGTGTATAGCGATTCAGATTGTGAAAATCTTTGCCTATCTTCCACCCCATCAGGGTTTAGGTATTTTCTATGTAGGTAATTTTTGAGGTAATTTTCGACTGTTTGTATGATTATGGTCGAATGACGACAGTTGAAAATTTTAAATGGTGATTTGTAAATATTTACACCATTTTGTTGTTTTTATTTGTTTTTTAAGGACATATTGTACTCGGTCTACGATAACGCTGGTACGGGTTCGGCTAATACGGTGTGTTTTATCTTTACAAATTGTGGTGCATGCAATTGTCAATTGTCTTTAACTAATACTATCATCTACTATAAAATACTACTAAATTAAATTATCGTTAGTACGCTTAGAACATTTACGTTGTTTGTATTTGTATTTGAAACCAATATTAGTGATCGTCTCGGAAACCCACAACGCGTGACCAAATGATTATTTTGCGTTGGCCAAGTTTGACAGTTTGATTTGTTTTTTTAGGTTCCAGGATTCTTAGAAGATCGGTTCAAATTCAAACCCGACAGCGACAAGAAAGAAAACGGCGACACGAATTTACCCACTTAACCGACCGATAATTATTATTATATTTTGTAATAATAATTGTAATATCACCAAGAGCTAATTATAATAACACGAAGAAGAGCTACACACACCTAAACACATGAGCGTCCAATAACATATTTAAAACGAAAAACAAGAGCAGGGAGAAAAATGTCTTTTCTTTCTTTTTTAAATTTTCGCCGCCGAGAAATTGTTTCGACGAACGATCGACTTTGATTAACTGATGCTTTGACGCTATATTTTGGCAACCATATAAAATCGAATTCGACTAATATATAAATTTTTTTTTTTTGTATACGGTTTAATAACTTCTACTTAATTTAGATGATTTTACAATAGGATGTATGTAAATATTTATTATAGCGCAATGTACTTATAGCCTGTTTCAATCTATTTATATTTATAAATTATTACATTATATGATATATTGATATTACTATTATTATTATTATATATTAACATTACACGCTATAGTTGATATCTTTAAAATTTCCATAAGTTTGTTTTTTTTTCTTTGTTTAGAAGTGTAAGGATTTCTTCTTTTTTTTTTTTTGTATACACCTTTAAAACCAATATTATAACTCATAATATCTATTTATGGTGATCACACAATATGTTTTTATCGTTTTGAGCTTATATATGTGTATGTCCTTGAATGGAAATCTTTAATAATTTTTTTTTAAAAAAAAGAAACAATTTCCATTCTTCGATCTATATATTTTCACTTAACTAAATTATTATTGTGATATTTTCGAGAAACTGTGAATTTTTCTTCTTTGTTTTTGTATACCAAATGTTTGTTATTTAAAAATAAAGAAGGTTTTTTTTTGTTTTACTAAATACGGCACTTGATATTTTTAACATTTACTATTGCCTGAATATAAAGAATAAAAAATGAGCAGAAAACGAATAGGATCAATTTGGTCAGTTATTAAACCAATATTTAAATGTTAGGGAACCTTATAAAAAATCCGATTTTACAAGACATTTTGTACATTTATAAAATTATTAAACAATTTCTTCAATCGGATCCACTATAATATGTTCTATTTTTTTTTCAATAAGGAAATAAAAGCTTTTCCACGTACATATTCAATTAAGTTGAACTAGAATGCGAAAAGCTCATTTTACCAGAAAACGTTTACATTAGATTATGACAACCTAATAAAAAAATTAAATATCGTTAAAATTCCTCGTTCCATCCTACTGGTTGGTGGAGAGTATGTGCTTACTACATTCAGTACTGTTTTCCCTAAAATTAAGTTCAATTCAAAAAATAACATTTTCTAATTAAGAAAAAATGTTATTATTTGAACTAAAATTAAATTGGGAAATATTTATAATAACTTGGGAATCTTAGCTTCGAGTATTTCTATTAAATCGATCAACCTGTGGATTTAATTTTATAAACATATAAAGATATTAAATATAAGGTATTTTTAGTAAAATAAAGCCGTTTTAATTATGGTCAGCATAGCATAAAATTTAAATCTACATAATAAATTATAATTATTGTTATCGTGCAAATATATACTAAACAGTCAAACCTAACCACGAACTTCAGTGGTTATTGATAACATAGGTAAGTCAAATAAGTACAATTTCCACACAAACTACCGTATAATATCTTTTTTCATTTTAGCTCTAGATTTTTGTAGGGAAACCAATTTGAGAAAGTATAAAAAATATACCTATTCCGCTGAACAATACGTTATTTGATACTTAAGGGCGGGTATTAACTACCAAACTTGTTTAAATGAAATACGGCATTGTTCAATTTGACCATGTTTATGTAGCATATTAATGTCGTCAGAAATTAAATACCTACAATATATTTCAATTAATAATTGTGATTATTTACTAAACCGTCAAGAAATCCAGTGTTAGCTATAAATTATTATAAGTTTGAACCCGAAATTGTTAGCAATAGGGAAAATGCTTCCACTATTCGAAGATTGCTATGAAAAACTTTTTTTAAAATCTCGGGTTTCATTGGTGAGGTTTTTTAAAAGAGACATGTAAAGATTAGGTATGCTGCGAATGTAAACTAATTCAACGTCATTTAATCGTGTCAAGGATTTCAGTCATTGTGTTTAATATCAGTCGATAGAGAACAATACGTTTTGGATAAAAAGATAACATTAATTATACTTGAATGTAAACGCGAATTAGTCTGACAATGACATTCACAAAAAAAGGCGTCGATATGAAATTGATACCCTTTAGGAAGAAGAGATGATGCTAAAATATAACGTACCTCAAAAAAACTTTAATTTTACAATTATTAGTGTGTTATGTATTTAATTGAAAATGTAATAACATGAAACACGATTTAATAATAATTATGTAAAGATTTCATTTAGTTTAAAATTATACAATACAAAATATTTAAAACTCTTAGTTATAGGAGTATTTGAGTATTTGATTCTAGAGTGGCACTATAACTTGTACAATTTCCTTAAACATATTCATTTTTATTGACATTTAATATTTACGCTATCAATAGATTTGCATCAAAGTGTTTTATTGTGTTCTCATAACTCTTTCAATTATAACTATTTTTTTTTACAATCTTTAAACTACTCCGACCTCACAAGTTGACAATTATAATTTACACAATATTATAATGTCTGCCATATAATACAATTCCGTATGACTGCCGTTTGGGGAAAACGTTAAGTGAGATTATTACATTTTGCTTAATTCATACACTTATGCTGTTCTTTTTTATCTTACTTCGTGTGTGTCGGGGCATATCTAGAAAGTAGGTTATTATAAACTAAATAACGTTATGGTACTTTTATTATGTTTACTCGCCAAATCCCAGTGGTTTTTTGAAAACATTATTTCAATTTTTCCCCCAAAAATTGATGTAGGTATTTACAAAAATAGACGTCGGCCACTGGTGGCAACACTGTAATGCAAAATGATTTATTTAATTATTATTAAAAAACGTATTGCGACTCAAATAGTCATATAATACAGAAATAGACATATAAAACAAAATTAGTAACGAATTTATAATTAACAATATACTTAACAGTAAACACAGATAAAACTAACTGAAAGGACGGGTCCTCATTATAGCTATACGCATCATTCTAAATATTGGTCGATTACGATGAGAGTAAATATAAGAGAGTAATAATTATATTTAGTAAACTGTAGTAGAATCTTAAATTTACAAATAAAAAAAAAATTGATATCATCACTTGACACCCGATAGCAGCCAAGCCAAATGTGTCAATTTCAATTGCAGTAAGGCGCTAAGTTTCATTTTATGTTAATCGTTTAACTCTATTTCAACGTGCTAATGTTTAACTTTTTCATAATATAATTATTTTGTGTTTGTTTTATTTATTATTTTTACACTGCTCTATTGTTAGATTTATGTAGTTTTTCAAGAATAACAATAGTATGATCTATAGTCTTACGTTAGTCCAGTTTTCCCAAGTCCAACATCTTCTTGTGTCCCTAATAAATGTGTTTATATTCGTGTTAATCGGTTATTTGGTTTTAATTAACAGGATTTTCAGATTTGCATATAATATTATAGGTACACATTAGACCTATTTTCAGTTCATTTTTTTCAAGGCTGCGACCCGGAATGGGTTACCTCGTCCAAATTTATCACAAGCAAGTAGATAGATTTTTAGATATCGATCTGCAGAATTGGCAAACATCTGGAAATCTAACCTTACACAGAATAACGAACTGGATCACTTCCAGTCAGTTTCCGAGTAATTTTTCCAATAAAATATTATTTTATTATATTTATAAACGTTGTAACTTTAAAGTACCAATGTATCTACTAATGTAAAATAATGTACTACAGGTATTTGTATATTATTATTGTGATCATAATTATATTAGGACGATGGTTATAAACTAAAAACGTTAACCATGTGTTAGGCTCTAAAATACTTATACTGCCGTGTGATCGCGGCGGTGGTAAAACAAGTTGGTACCACTGACGTTCCCGCCAAACTGGAAGGTTTACCTACTCTTGGTGCGACGCCGCCAATCCACCGGCCGTCCGTCGTTACTCGTTACTCGCCAACAGGCAACAGCGTCTAGTCTCGTACCAAGTGTGTCCGCGCGTGTACTCTGGCCACCTGCTGCTGTTCACACGCTCCTGGTTTTTGTTTTTGAAAATTAATCGTGTTCTTTATATCGGGGTATTTTCGAATCGTATCGCAACCGTGTAGTGCCGTTGTTGTAATTAGATCCGTCGTCGTTCGGTACGATTGTTGTTTTTTTCTTTTTTTTTTATAAATACTTTTCCTTTGAGTTCATTGCAGATGTGACCTAGTGTCGTTGTCGCGCGATGGCAAACGGACAAGAGCAGAACTTAGAAATGCAAGACAAACCGGACGGATGTCTGTCGGCCACGGTGGTGGACGAGGAACGGGAACCTTGTCTGAAGGAATCCGAAACGAACAAAAACAACGGTGTGGCGTCCAAAGCGGCCGCGGCGGACAACAACAACAGCACCAGCAACGGGGGTGGAAAGTTTCTGACGTTCACGGCCACCAGCTTAGAACAGAAGCTCCGGGACAAGACCGGGTTCTCCAGGGTCGGGTTGACCGTGGCCGCCGTGGAGCTAATCCTGTGCCTGTTCCTGTTCATCGCGCTAGTCGTCCTGTTGATCTTGTGGCCGCGTCCACCGCACGTGTTCCCACTCTGTCGGCGAGCCGCATGTCTACGGGCTTCAGCTGAAGTGAGTTTTTTGTTTTTGAAGTTTTTTATTATTCCTACTTACATCGTTTTCAGTGGTTCGGTAAAAAAAAACGAACAAAATAGTTGCCTCAGCTCTAAAAGTTTAACGAACCCATAAAATTAGGTACCTACCATTTTTTTTATACAACCCGGCATTAGATAGCTTAATGTTTTTTGTCCTTTCACTTACACGCGGAGGCGTCAGAGTCTGTCCTGATAACGGACTTTATCGAAACCGGCATTCGGCGTGTTAACGCATTTTTAATGAAACCCACAAAACTGGCATTCGTCAAAAAATCGTGCTATCATAAAATGTACATAACGAACACGTTGTCCCTTTATGTCACCGGGAATCCAAGTGATATCTCTAAAGATTCCTATGCAGGAATAACGAATTCCTCGAGGATTACCCTTTAAAGGCGAGGACTCCTTGTAGGCTTTCTACATCACTAGGTCTCATCAGTTGAAATGCTTAAACGGGAATCCTAGTCGATGTTATAGGATTGCTTTTAAAAATAGTCAAATCTCATTTAGAATCAACTTCTCGGCAAATGTTGTGTGTTATTAGGAGGGAACTACCCAAAGAGCAATAATACACTGTTAAGTTTATAATACTTAGGCTATGGTATTGAAGCATTTGTGTTATGTTTATATACTTGATTGACTGCTAAAATATGATGTAAACATATTTTGACAATATTAATAAAAATGAGTTGTGAGGGCAAATCGTATAAATTTACTCTTAAACGCCAGTAACTTTCGTGAACGCTATCCAACCCTTTGATATTATGTTCCCACGGTACTCTCGCGCATAATATTATAAAGCACTCAAAACACATGGCAATTGTCAAAACAGAGTTTTATTATATATTTTGAGTTAGATACTTGGACAAAAAAAAAAAAAGTCCTATAATATTACTGCAGTGATTTGATAAAAGTTTCCATCATTCATCATAACATTGTATTAAAAAATCATGTCATAAACAAACCAAAGTCAAATAATATCGTCGTCGGTTGGAACTGGTCGCGTTTGACCGCAGTCCGTATCTGTTTATATTATAAATGTTACAGTAAACAGACATAGAAAAAAAAATGCAAATCCTATGTTAATCGCGTTCACTTATGCTGGTTGTTCGTTACCGGTGCTTGTTTTGATCGGTGCCATGCCACCTGTATATTTTTACATTATATTCAACGGTTTTCGAGTAATACACCACGTCCTATAACTACATCCGTATTATACAAAAAATCGATATAACGCAATCCCGCGTTAGCTTAAGCACAGGTGCGTCATAAGTGCATTTAAAAAAAATATTTTACAGGCGCGACGTTTGAACATGACGTTGTATATTTAATGAACATGGGTTAAAAATTGAATTTGTTTGCGTGTAATCTTTGTGCACAACGTGTAGGATAAGGTGCGCTGTAAGTATCTGTCAGACTTGGCAAGACTTGGATTACTACGTACAACCATATATTAGGTATTTTTATCCAATTCAATTGACTAAACTCGATTATCACAACGTGGACCGATCTCGCAGGCAAACTTGAAAGCTATTGAAAGCTATTACCTAAGTATAACCCTTAAAATCGCCATTTTAGAGCTGTTGTAGTTTGTCCGAAGCTCGAGAGTGATGTGTGCTCGTTTTGAGTCTTGTATTAAGAGAAATATATTTGTATTATATTTTTGATTACCTACGACTCACGAGTTAAGATTCTGGTGCTGCTAAAATTTCGAAACGCCGATCCCGACCCCTCCGTTGTTGTAGAGGAACCTATGGCGGCGGCAGTGGACCGACAAAAGACCAGTCAGGATATATCAGGAGTGCACCATTATATTCGAAAACGACCCGGCACGACCTGCAGGTACAACAACAACAACCAAAAAATAATAATAAAAGGGACCGGGGCCACCGTCGGGTATTTTTTCTTGGTCTCTCTTATTTCGTTTTACGATTTCGGCGAAGGCCGTTAAATTCATAATACGACCGCCTCTCGGGTGGTTTAGAAAAAATACACACACACACCAGTATCCTGACGAACCTGTATCATTAGATATTTGAATTATCTACTAATTTTTGAGAGGAATCAAAAGTTGCAAAAATATACAATTTTTATGTTTAATAGGCAGACAGGGAAACTATTCCCGCCAAATAATAATATTTGCCACTCTATCTTATTAATAAAATCATATTATTTGCTTAGATATTCACGTTAGTAGCCATTTCTAACATTGTCGATTTATGAATTGCCTATATACTTTCAAAACTTAGCAATTTAAAAAAAAAAACTATAATTTGTTTAGAGCTTTAAAAAATATTTAACCAACAAGTAATACAATAATAATACATTTATTCTGTGCGATCACGTTTATTTTGAGCTTCTTAGTTATCTCATCGTATCATGTACAGTACAATACTTATGATACATTAAGTCAGATCACTTACTAGTATTAATCGATGGATTAATCACTTGTACGGGCTCCACGCTTCTTGTCTTGATGATTTCTAATAACGAATAACACGAGTGAAAAATTGTATAACATGTTATTGATACCAATGGAGCATGTACACAGCTGTTATTGTACATTTTTTTTTTCAGCTACAACGGTATTTAATAATATAATAATGGCTCAATGTTGTTTGCTTCCTTCCGGGCGAATCCTTATTACTGGCAATTTTTATTTTCCTCGGCACACGTGGCGGAAGTAACTCGATATCGTTCGAATTGCAAGCCATCCAATTGCGTGCTTATACAAATTATTATTGTCGTTAGGGTTAGCGCACAGGCAGGTGTGAAATAATAAAAAAAAAAACGTTAACTGTTTATGATAATCAGAGGTGAACTCGATTAGTATTTATTAATTTATCAGTTCATTTTTTTTTATGGAAGACTTTTTTTCCCATTTAAATACGCATAAATTATAACAAAGAAAACTGAAAACCTAAAACGCTATTTTTGTTGCCAGTAAGTAAATAAAATGTACTATCTCACAAAAACCGTAAACAACGTATTTGTACAACGATAATTCACGATTTTGCAAGAATGTATTTAGCAAGTTTAACACTGAAATTATATGTTCTTTATATTGCAATCTTAAAAATAATTACTATTTTCAAGTCCAAAAATAGGGTTAGTAGTTGATATGAAAGCCTACAGTTTAAAAGTTTAATTATTATAACTTTAATTATAAACTAAATGTATAACTATTTCATTATCTTGTACATCATTAGTTTTAGAATAATTACTAAAAGTGGTGGGACAAAATGGGTTTAGGAAAAATTTTAACAATTTTAATTAAATTTCAAATATATAATAAAATTTTCAAAATTTTTTTGTTTTTGGAAAACCTCAATTAACTCAATGGTACCTGTTGATCGCTAATAAATACTCATGCGCAGTTGGTCAAAAGATAGTATATAATCAATTTAGACTTATCCTATTTACTTTAAGGTCAGGAGTTGTATTTTTTTTTTAAATGTTGTTGTTAGTTGTACCTATTATTTACATTGTTGAGGTAGTTTTTACTGTGGATCATCCTGTGTAATGCATCAACTTATCGGCTGGCTATAACTAGAACAAATTTGACTAATTACAAATCTGAGAATAATACCTTATTCTGTATGTAACTATAGGGTCATCGTGGTCATGGTGATTAAATACATTATTATGGATGCATGTGTGTGTTGTAGGTATGAAAAAATGTTTAATGTTTTTGTAGATGGTTGTCGGTTTACTGGTAAGGTATAGTACTATTGGCATTACAAGGAATGGTTTTTAATACATTTGACTGTTGCCAAAGGGCCAAATGTATACATTATATTAATCGACCGTAACCTAAGCCGTATCGACGTGAAGATGAAAACATATCAAACGTATCAAACATATTAATCAAACGCCGAGGCGCCAACCGCACACAATATCACCTAAGTTTGTTTTATTACATAGTGGGTATCAATATTGTTGCATTCAATTATTGTCGAGTAGTAAGGCGTGGACAATCCATTGAGAGTGTCTACACACACCCGAAGCGGTATTGACGTCGACGATCGTTGATAGAAAATCGATAATAATTATTATTATTTTAACCGTTAGCCGTCGACGTAAACTCGAGTCAGTACGAGTAGATCCGGTGAGAAGATACATACATTGCCAAGATAATTGTTTGTAGATTGTGTGATTCCATAATATGTTAATATTCATGTTACACAATATTACGAGTTTCTTGTGTAGAAGGAATTTCAGGAAAAACGTGGCATAGACTAATGGAAAAACAACGCATTATATTATACTGATTTTACACGTGTAATTTTTGCACTTTATACATAACTCGATAATTGCCTTACTCGACAACAATAATTTTTTGTTTAGCATAATGTATTTTTTTTTTTGGCTATCGAAAAGGAAGTGTCTAGATTCGTTTCCGGGTAAGACAAGTGCGTGCAACTACCCTCGTGACACGCAGCTTTTGAAAAAAACCACATACTTAGCGTTTTAGTGGTTATTATTGACAACCTTGCTTTATTTGTTTTTCTCGGGTATATAATTTACAAGAGCTCGGGCACTACTATTGCCTAGAGTTTAGGAGGTATTTACTAGTTAGTGTAAATCAATGTAATTATTCCAACTCGTACGGATATTAATTATATTATTTATATTGCACTTCTAATTTGCATAGATGTTTCATAGTATTGCGCTATTCGATGCACTTAGTCATAGCAATAGGAATTCGTATAAAATATTATGTTGAAATTAAAACTCGAATTTTTCCGCCAATGACTGTACCAGGTACCCACGTAATACATGTGCCGGTGACTAAAGGTCATCGGGCTCCGCCGCTTGCTTATATTATAAGTGTCGTTTACTATAGACTGTACAATTGACTAAAATATTCGCCTTTGGTTTTAAATTTGATCTACCAACTTAATCATTTTGCGTTTACAATGAGCCCTAATCCCAATTACATTATAAAAATGTCTGCATGTTAATGCCATTGCTATTGCAGAATCTGATCCTGATATGAAGTCGGAAGTGTACCGCTTTGGTTTATACAAATATCAGTGGACAGTCATCTAGTATCTATCCAGTATCTAGGCATAATGATGACGCATGCGTGTCAAAATTGATATTTTATATTATGGTGTACTTCCGGTCGACGATGATGACGATTTACCAATTTTTTTATTACTCATTTTCCGGTTGCTCAAAATTGGGCAATATCTCGATAAATCATTGGCGTCACACAACATGTCTGTAAATCAAATTATCGCGTTTAACAAATACCCGCTAAACGGGGGCTGGGGGGGAGGGTGTTCCATCGCGTTGTGGTTAAAAAGTGTTTCGATGAGCAGAAACACGTTGTTATTATTTATTTTTAAAATGCTAGTTTAATATGGCGTTGATCAGTGATCCCACGCGTTTGTTTTTTAGGAGAAATGTTCGGCCGATACGTGATTTCTGATCAATTGGCAATGTTAGCATAATCAGAATGCCGGTTGTTCTCATAATAACACTATAATATGCGATTTATTGCCAAGTCGATAAATTATTATTGAGAAAGAAACCCAGACGTTTTCGAGTGCCGAGTCTCTACCACGGTCCACCGCGGTGTTAATTTTGTATTTTGTAATTGTAGTCTATGTAGTTTAGGCAATACTAATAAATGCAGTATTAGAGAAAAAGTAATAACACTGTAATCGCTATTAATATATTTGAAAACTGTAATTTTTTTTTAACGATTGCAATTGAGTCGGAGAACATATATTTTGAATTATGCATTTTTTAAACATAACAGTTTTTTTTTTTATAAAAAAATTATATTTTTTATTTAATTTATGAAAAGGATTTTTTTAAATATTGTCAAGAAATTGGAAATATTTTCACAACATTTTGTAAATATATTTTTAAACCTAAAATCTTTGGTATTATGTTAGTTGTTAAAAAATAAATATTATTATAATTTTCTTTATATTTTAAGGACAAAAAAAAACGGACACAACTAAAGTGTTTAAGATTATAGATTATTCGCACCTTTCTCGTACTCGGTGCTTTGAAATTGTTTGATTTGTTTCATAATGTGGAACCGACGGTTAAGTACATACATATAATTTGAGTTTAGGAAATGTCCGTGGTCCGTATGTACACAGCTATTGTTTTTTTTTCTTGTCTATCCGGTTAACCGTGAGAATAGACTTGGAAGAAGAATAATGATTATAGTAAAAAACAGTATTGCCATCTGGTCTGGTGTTACATTATTATTTTTAATTTACTTGTCCCGCATGAAAGGTCGAACGAAAAAAAGATAAGAAAAAACTTCATAAAAACCGTCAACAGCTCATAGTGCACTATAGGATGAAAATTCGTCATACTCAAAGAGGCGAGACAAGAATTTTGGATACATACATAGTGGCAGAAAAGCTGATTCATTTTAGTTTTATTGTTTAGAAGCCAAGTTAATGACCTCCGTTGTATAATTAATTTTGAAAAAAACCGACTTATTTTAATTAACGGTGTCGGTAGAAAATGATGTTTTACTCAAAACCACGCACACACGAGTCACCTGAAAAGATATTTATTACGATCGTATATATTATTATTGTGATGAATGATTTGGCTTTTCTCATGTAAATCACACTAACAAAGCACAAATTGGCCAATAAAAGTAAATACTAGGAGGTTAGATAGATTAGGTTCGGTTTTGTAGAAATACGCTGTTCTAGCAGTATCTATGACTACAAAATATAGTTGTGTATGACTCTGGCAACAAAAAATCCCAAATAATAAAAAGCTGTCGGGTTTTTATTTACTAAACAAAGCAAATGTTTTTTATTTAACCAAAAATGTACTGTTTTAACCTAACAACTAATTCGATTGAATTATTGTTTGGGTTTCTGAGGCAACGTTCTGACTTTATGGTTCGCGCCAATGTGCACATAATGTATACAAAATGTTATAACCCTCTATCAATGCTCACCTCCAGTAGTATCATCGTAACTAAAGCCAATAAAAATAAATCAGCGTATCGAATATTATTCAAGTGATTTCTTTGGCGAGAATAAAAACTAAATTTTGTATTGAATGTGCTTGGTCAATGACCAACTTGGCTTAAAAATAATAATTTATTGAAATAATTTGGTATGTTATTTAGTTGTGTTTTTTGAGAAGTATTTTGGTCATCCTTGTAGTTACGGTGCTTCCCAGCTATTGTATAATATGAGAAATAAGACGGTCGCGGTCGTTACGATGTCTGTACGTTTGAAACAAAACACACAGTACACACTGCTCACTGCACGCACATACTTAGGCAAACGACCAAAATGGTTGTACTGTAACCGACACGCGAAAAAAAAAAAATGTTGAAAACCAGTTTTTCGTAGAATAGTCTCCTTAGGGGGGTTACGATGCATACCTAAAGAGTTGCTCTACAGATTCGTCTAATAACCGTGTTGTAAACGTGAATTAGCCGTCGCTAATTTCACGGTTCCACCGTATCCGTTGGCATGACGCCAACCTCGTCACTGTTTATTATTTTTATACATCTTCATGACGACGACGATAATCACATAGGCGTCACGCCGGTCACGAAACCAGTCAAGGTTAAGGTGCACCAAGCGCCTTGTTATTATTGAATAATAATATAATGCTACCGGGGTAGCATTACTGGGGTAATGCCACGCTGTGCTGGTACGACGAAGACCTCCTATTCAGAAGGGTTAGGTTATTGTTTAGAGTTTAATAGTAATTTGGTTGCTGGATAGTCGTGCCCGACCAACGGGAACGGTATTTTTAGAACCTATCATTGTGGGACCCAACACGTGGCCCCTTTGGCTTCTGAAGTGTTTGGCGGGTCTTCGGCAGAATATATCCCCAAAAACGATTATTTACGCGGGCACGTGGTCTTCTTTTTGTGTCTCGGCGACAATATGCGTTCTCCAATATAGATTATGACTTATATATGTGTATAGGATATTGTTTTTTTATTTTAACAGGCGGCGTTTTTATGTTTATTCGACCATAAAAATGCGGTCACCCGCCCCTCGCACAACCGGGATGTTAATAGTTTGTGTCCGAAAGATCTAAGGATCTACCGCTTCGGCTTTTTTTTTTTTGAAATTCCTTCACTTCCTCCGTAGTCGTAAACAATGTACTATAATAATCACATTACAACACTAGGCCACAAACGCACAAGCCTAAATCGACGGATGACCTCAAGCCGAGCGACGCCTCTAAGTTTTTTTTTTCTATCCGTACACCATTTTATTACTTGTTACCATAGTGCATTTTATATTTTAAATACATAATATAGGCCGTTTTTATTACAAAAGTTTATTAACAGGCTCTGTACTGATATTAATACAAGGAGTCAGTCGCGAACCCCGATTGTTTTTCATTTTTAATGAATACATTTTTGTCAACATGGTTATTGGATTTAATATTGGGTTTGTTTGTACCTGCTGTTGTTGTTTTATATTAATCAACAATATTTAGTTGTAACTAAGCAATGAACTAAGCATTAATAGCAAAAACTCTTTTTGCAAACGTTTGTATTTTGTACATTTACTCGTCGACTAGATAATACATATCTCTATACACATACTATAAAAGTTTATAATTGGACTAAGGAAAATATTTTGGCAGGAAACATTTACTCTCGATTTATTGTATGTATGTATAATTGAAAGCTTAAAAATAGTTGTTTATGCAAAACTCACCGCATAAAAACTGAAATGGAAAGGGTTTAAAATAACTGAATCTATAGTGTCTGAGAGTTAAAAAACAGACTTGTGCATTATTTCTTTTAGAATATTGTTTATTTTTATAGCCCATTGGATTACTATTATTTTAAGTTCCTAAGTAATTATTTAGTACGACATTTATGTGCATAAATAAAACCAACTTCTTGTTTCGTATCATGAATTATAATGGATGTACATCAACATGGTTAGCAATGGTATATTTACCAACCTATTTAAAATAACAAATATCGTATGAATCGCCTTTGGATTGCATCCAAACAAACAGAATGTTTGTTATAATTTGAAGACCGTTAGGACCTTTCCCAACGAAATTAATAGTGATGTATTTGACATTTTTAGCAACCAATTTCTCTTTTCTCACTAAAATAAAAACTATTTCTTAAAAAAGAATGCACTACAAAAAGACTTTAGGTACATTGCAATACAATAATATACGAATAGTACGACAGGTGTATTTTATAAATTGGTTGAATTGTTTGTTTAGGTGAATTTTAATTTTATGTTTTTTATTGATCTAGGCTATGAGCCGTAAGCTTAGTTACTATCGCGTCCGTCAGTCACAGGCCATGTGTTTTCTTTTCTTAGGTCTTTAGGTCTTAGGCGCTGTACTCATAGTGCCTGTTAGTTCTCCGGCATTGATTATATTTTGGCGTTTTAACGAGTTACTAAATACTAAACAGGTGTTCAACTGTAAAACGTAAATGGTAAATTATTAAAAATGGTAAAATGTTTTATTTTCAATATTTTAAATTAAGTTCAAAATTTACCAGCTATTTAATAGTTGTTACCACTTATCTTAATTTGCATGACAATTGGTACATTGAGGTCCGAGATTTCATAAAGTCCACACTAAAAATTATTATTAATTGTAAGTGCATTAAAATCATAAATTTTAATTTTAATTACTCTTTAATCGGCGATTCTAAGTCATCAAATAGTTTGAATCATTTAAAATAGAATTTTTATTAACGTTAATGGTCAAGAAAATTGATGAAATGTTTAGTATAAAATATAATTTATACTATATTAATTTTCTTATAACATTTAGTTTGACCGTCATTACTTTTTATATAAAAAATAATTGCTTAAATGGTTTTCATGTTGTGCCGTTTTTTCACAAATATAGTCTCGAAATGACATAATTTTGTATAATATTATATTGAGCCAGGAGAATTAGGCGAACAGATAACAGTGCACATTAAAATAATAAGATCAAAAGCTATAATGGCATCTCTATGGTGCAAAAACTATTTTATTCCTCGACCGTATCTCCGAGATTGTGTTTAGTAGGACAAGTGCACGGCAGAAAATGGCCGACAATGGATATACCTGCCCAGAATGATTTACAATCCTCTGCACTGTCGGTGACCATGGATCGTTGTGTCGCTTTGTGGGGACCTCGTTTCCATCCCCGGCCAGAACCGCACTGGACATTCCTGTGTGTGCATTATATTATAAAATGTGTGTGTGTGCATCTCCTCTTTTATGCACAGAATAGAGTGCCGGTAACGGTAGGAAGTCACCAGAACTGTCTTGTCTGTTTTTGCATCCCGCGCAACCGAAAGTTTCGTCTTGGCCTTCAGATACAAAATATATATCAATCTTTGTCTTAAACCGACCGTTTTGGGGCGCAAACGATTTAAAAAAAAAAATTCCTCCTGATCCGTAAAATAGGGTATTTTATATGCACTTAAAGACTGCGTACAAGTGTGTAATGGAAACAGTGTGTCGTTGTGTGCTGGAAACGATTCGCCAATGTATTCGTGCACTCGATTGAGAATAAAAATAAAACGAAACGTGACTTGTGTACCTACCACCGTCATAGCGACCATCCATTCACCACGCGATAGCAAAACAGGGTCATCGTCGAATACATTACAAAAAAGAACACACGGTTTGCGGATCTCTCTTGACTTAACTGAGTTTTGTTTTAAACCGGCAAACGGTAAAATGATATTACTTACGCTCAAAAGCTGCACTGCGTACCGTGTACAATAATAATTATAATTCCAGATTAGTATGATTTTACATTGTTTTTATTGAGTGCAGCTCGACGCGAGTAAAAAACGACGGTGGTTTGTTTTATCAGAGCATGTATATGAAAATCACCATTTTTTACATCATACTATAAAAGCTTATATTTTATGTAAGAGCAAATTTTCCACTAAAACATATAGTGTTATATTTGTTTTGATATATAATTACATGTTATTTTAAGGTTTTCAAGAGGATAATAATGCGTTATGCGATTACTACTGTCCGAATAACGTGCTAATGTCTAATTTTTGGGGTTTTGTTTTTTGCAGAATATTGTACTATGGACCAATCTATTTTATGAATCATAAAATATAATTGATTTTCTTTGATACTTTCAAATTTACAGATTGGTTCTTAGCACGTTATTCGGATCGCTTTCAACTATTCAAAATGTACAACCATGAAACCTTTTTTTTTTTTTTTTAATGTTCAACTCTTTAGTCTTGTGTACTTGCCTAATCCATACAAGTATTACACTCTAGTATGGACTATGTGCGCTTATCTGGAAGTAAAAATGGCGTGTTCTACATACGACGTTTATGAGAATTTGTAACGCGCTTTGTAGAAATTTAATTTATACCACACCAAGAAAGTTGTCGGATCGCTTTTATATATATAGCTGATGGCGCTTTTACAAACATGGTAATTGTAATTAATACTACGATACTTAAATGCTGTACATGGTAAATATTTTATTATAAATTATACAGCCGACGCGTTTTACCAACTGAATAAACAATACAACTGTAAATATGGGGGGGGGGGGCGTTGAGGGATTCATGACTTTTTAAGTCGAACATATATAAATATTGGCATCATAACGTTTTTACCATAAGACTAGATTTTGAGCGAAAACGGGCCACAGACTTGTAGCACCTAACGTTTTACTAAAATAATATATTTTTCTTTAATAAATTACTGGAATTCTTAATGCAATAAGAAGCACTTAACTAATTTTTTAAATTAATAAATCGTGTCAATTGGTAAAACTGATTATACAAATTTACTGTGTGCTAAAAGTGACAGCTAAGTTGTGGTACAACCATGTTACGAAACTCATACATCACATTTGAATAATTTACTGCATACTTTGTCTTTATTAATGTTTTTTTGTTATCCTTATAGTGTAATTCAGAAAGCAAAGTTTAGTATATTACATTAAAACATATCCTGAACATATTTGTTTGCCCATAATCAACGAAAAGGATATTATTTAAATTTTGATGTATTATTGTAATATATTATTATTTAGTGATAAAACTGAGGCAATTTTTAATAGTCACTTTAAAATTCGTGCAATCCATTTTATACATTTTCTCAGTAAAATTATTCTATTTCAATTTTTTTTCGTACAAACACTTACTGTTTATAGTATATAATATTGATCAAATATTCGCTACTTCTCTGTTTCTCGTACATTTTTTTATAGCTTATTTCTCTGTCCTACTGTGTTCATCACACACGTGTTTGGATATGGCCTATGTGTTTCGGCTGATATACCAAAACAGTGATGTCGTCGTTTCGACGGCCTAATACTATTATCCCATATTGCGAGGGGCCGAGTGAAAGAATTACTACGTCGAAACAAAACAAAAAAAAAACCTTAATGACATTGCAATATTATTGTAATAAAGCTGAACACTCACATCATAATAATATAACATATTGTAAAAAAAATCATCAAAACATATAAATGCGTAGTGGGCATATTTTCATTTTAAGAAGCGATTCCATGAAAATCTACATTCTACTTGTGTCTACTTCTGTCGAATGTTGTTGCATCTGATTGAAATGGAAAAAAAATAAATAAACCATCGTGAAAACAACGTATTATTGCTGTATTTATCTTTGTTACTTTAAACGTCGACAAAAGCGACACAGACAGAGCGAGCAGCGAGTGTGCTGACAGAATTGACTTCCAGTAAACGCTCGCACGTGAAGTGTTCGTTTGTTTGTATAAAGCTCGCAACAGTTATCTTTTTTTCCTTTTTTTTAATTTTTTATGCTCGTATTTACCTATTTGGATCCACTGCACCGTGACGGCTAACGAATCGACGGTGTGTACAATATATTATTATTGTTATAAACATGTTTCGTAACACATGTCGTGTTGGTGACACGGCAAAATGTGTGTTTTGTTCATGTGTTTATGTATTCCGACACACTTTTGGAAACTTATTTTTTCCCTTATACCGAAGAATTAATTGAAAAAAAAGCATAGCCTTAAAACTATATCACGTTACTTGATGTGTGTGTGTGTGTGCTGGCCGTTGAGACAATATCAAATATTTTGCGCCATAATATTGTGTGACACCAGAGACGATCAAGCGGATTCGCTTTGGATAATGAATGGGCTGATCCGATGTCTTAAGTGCAGTGTCGGTACTTATTATTTTTTTTTTTTTCACGGTCTAATAAGACACTTTTCTCGGTACAATTGCGATGTACGTCGTCTGTGTAACACTATCCGTCGGTCAGAGGATTGTTTTCATTAGGATCTAATGTTTTGAAAAAAAAACCGTTTTTCCACTAAACCGCGTGCTCAAGTGATACACTCATAGACGATTTTAATAATACAACTGCTGGCATAAACCAATGATTAAGCGTAATGGGTGCTCATAATAAGGGTCGTATAAATTATATTTATGTTAAGTATGTTGTATGTCATCCCGTGACAACTACCGGCTACCCATAAAATTAAACTGTAGTGAAATGTTATCAAAAGTTCATTATTTAAATAAAAATTTAAAAAATAATTGATAAAGTTTATGAGGTCGTTGAAAGCGATTACAATTGAAGACGTGGGTGCAACAACCAGACATTTCCATTTTTTCAAATATTAAAATCGAAAAAAAAATTTTCAAAAAATTCTACATTTTTTTATTTTTAAAACAATTAAAAAAAAATCTTCAAGAAATTCTAATCACTTTTTTTTGGAATTTACAATGTTTTGTAAAAATGGACATGTCTGGTTGTTGCACTCACGTCTTCAATTATTATTATAGGATCTTATTTGCAGTGAAACTTTTATAACAAAACATTTACTTGCGCCACCAGTATACGCGTACGGTAATAGATTTATATTTAAAACTATTACTTTTGGCTGCGATGCTAAGACGATTTTATGTTCAGGTTTATTATTAAGCAACGAATAAATTTAGTTATTCTCGTTTACTTTTCTTGTACAGCTTCCAGGCTTGCGAAAAACACGTTATAATATAATATTCTTGCGGTGTAGGCAAGGTGTATATATTATAATAATTCTCATTAGCGTTTACCGTACACCGCAAAACCCTTTTCACTAATTTACCGGGGGTCCGCGATTGCTTCCACCACTTACCCGTTGGAGGTCATCCACCTTGGGACGAACACATGTACCGGCTTACATACACACAAGCACTATTGTTACAGCACGCGTATAATAATAATTATTGCCTTTCACGTTATTATTATTATTATCATTATATATATTTTTCATTTCGTTTCTGAACGGTTACCGCCACCATAATCGCCGGTAGATCTATCCGGTCCACACGGACCTGTGTACCCACACATACATTCTTCTTCTTGTGTACAGCTGCTGTGGCGGTGGTTGTGTCGTTCCCAAAGGAAGAAGTAAGAACCTATACGATACTGCACAGGCCACTAGCGGCTAAGGAAAAATATATTATACGTGTATTATATAGGTATATAATTTAGCGGAACGCGACTGGTTCTCGCCCATCGTCGAAGTCCCCACCATCTTGAACGGCCGTACACTATACGAATGGGTTCTCAAAATATTCAAAGGATTTTGCTAGTTTTTTTTAACGGTATTGCACGTGTTCAATGTGACCCCACGTGGAAAAATGCGCGTCACGCGAATTACAGCCGATACCCAATTGTCGAATCGTAAGTTAAAATCGTTTGAATAACGCAAAAGCAATAAATAGGTATTGACATTTTTCCCATTAACTGTACATCGCTTAAACGCGGTCTTGCCTGCTGACGGATACGGGCAAAATGTTTAAAGTATCTAAAAGTCACAAACTATTTGAAGATTTATCGATCATTCAAACAAATAATACCTATTGCCATCAAGAAGTAAACGTATAGAGGAATTATGATATTTGAATTATCATGTATATATTATTTTATTGCCATTTGGAATTACGAATTGAAATTATAATATTTTACACTAATTAACAATACAATTTCTAGTCTATGTTGATGGACGATGAATAGTTTTTTATTTTTTTAGTTGTAAAAATATTATCGGCAATTTTAGCCTATTTTTTTAATGATCTATGCTCAACATATTTCAAGTACATACTTTTATACAGTATAGAAAATACTGATTTAAATTTGTTCCTATAAAGTAATTGTTTATCTAATAAAATTGCAAAGTGAACATTTTAATTTTTACATATTTCGAAATAAGCGTGGGTAGCATTTTTATTATTTATATTATTATTCTTTCTTTTAACAAACAACTTGCTGAACTATTGAACAATTTTTTTACTGTTTTGGCTTAATTTTCCTTAATAATATAAATATTAATGTTAGAATGTAGGTTTGTGCGACTCGACGGTAAAAGTAGTCACATAACATACACATTTGTCGATAATTTTTTATTATTTCCTCAAAAAAAAAAAAAAAAATTATATGAAAAGTAAACAGAACTTTATTTAACTTCATATTGGTTTGAATACGAATTCAGTATTATTCATTTACGTTGCACACGAATATCTATCTAATAAATTGCATTATCAACTCGCGCACATTTCAAAACAAACTTGACAGTTATAATTTGTCAATGTTACTATATTTATTAAAACGTTATCGTGGACCATATAATAACACATTCCATTAAATATATATATATAAATGGCCACTGGTAGAACATATGATATTTCCGTTAACATTACACAAAATTCTAATATATGACGTGCGGTTATTATTATCATCGTGAGAATAGTGATCAACGAGCATGCATATTAATAAGTATATATACACAGTATTATTATTGGTTTATTTTATAGCTAATAAATACAGCTCGCTGCTTGAAACTAGTTCATGGTGTATAATTAAAATCCAAGACGGGGATTGGCAGATCATCAATATAAATAATATAATGAAAAGTTTGGCCGTTATATAGTACATAAAATGTGTTTTCCTGAATTCAAAAATATATTTCTTATGAATTTATTTGCAAAATTGAATTGGGAACCGTGTTACTATTTTAATTTGTTGCGAATTTTTCTATGACATGTTACATTTTGTACTTAATACAATTGATTTGGAGAAAATAAATTCTCATATTTTTTATTTACATTGCACAAAAAAAAAAGATATGAATGGTTCATCAACATTTTGTTTAAACAAAAAAATATAGATAGATTGTTTAACGATATAATAATATAATATATATATATATATTGCGGTTCTGACAGAAACCAGATTTTTTTTTAACTTTACCTAATTATGTTATTTTGGCGTACACAAACCTGATAGAATATGCAATCATTAGCTGGGTTGGCACAAAAAAAAAACACCGATTATTTTTTAATACTGTTAACTCGCTATGTCATGGGTATTTGTAATTTTTTTTAATTCAGAATTAACTTGGCTTATATTGTCCATCACCATAATATTATATCGCATGTAGTTTCGCTCTGCTGATGTTAGTGTAATTCGAGGAAGAAGCGGTGTAAACAACTATTTTTTTGGGGATTTTTTTCCCGAACACCTTTTTATATATTTTAATCTTATACGTTACTAAATATTTCTCGTTCGATCGATCCCAGATGTTTACAAATGGGTCGTTTATAATTAGTAAAAATCGAGTTTTGAGAAAAACGTCGAACGCCGCGGTGGTTTGAGTGCGGTGTTGTTTATTTGCTTTGGAGTAGTTGGACGCCAGCGCGCACATGTTGCGGTCTCGATGGATGACACCGGTTCAAGTGTGTTTTCGGAAATATCGCCAGTGGTGTATGTATTATTTCCCTTGGCGCTATAAGGTAAAAATCGTCTTAAATTATATTGTGGGCGTCTGATGATGTTAGGCGCTGATCAGCGAGAGGAGGGCCTTATGGTTTCCACGGGCCGTGACGGATTTAATTAAAAACTCCGCGTGTCCTTAACCTTGCCCATTGTTAAATCGCCGGTTATGACCCCTCGAGTGAAAGTGTTATTATTGGATTACACGTTTTGGGAGTGAATAAAAAAAAAAAAAAATATTTAAAAAAAATGCATGCACACACACACACACACACACTGCTGCTACATTATATAGGAGCAGGCAGCACTCCCGTACAACAATAATATTGTGGCTGGATTAAAGTCAAGGGCGAGGTCTCTCGGCGTCGCGTCGGCGCGGCGGCGGTATGCATAGGAAACATCAAAACGCCTAGCCTTTTATCCGATAGAACACAACACAACACAACACGGTCCATTAATCTCTTACAGGGTTTACGCATCGAAATTTTCGGGGTAAAAAAAAAATTAAAAAATATAAAGTCACATATAGTAATAATAATATAAAGCGTGGGTATGAGCGGCGGCGGCGGCAGTGATGCAGCGTTAATTCCATGACGGCGGTCATTTGATGGGTGGACCGGAACGCCTCTCATCCGTTTCCAAAAACCCCTTGAATCTATATATTATACTATAATAATGTGTATAATACTACTATTATGATGATGTGCACCGAACGGAAGCTCCTGCGCGGGGGGATCGTTTTACATACACGTAGGAGCAGTCGTGGAGTTAGCGGTGCGAATACTATTTCACTGGTGTTGTGTACATTGTTAGCAGACGTTGAAAGGTTTTTCACAATGGATTTTCGTTCATGTCCAAACACTTAAACTCCGCATTAGGTAAATGTTCGAAATCTTAAATACCGGAATTCTCCTACAGTGCAGTTGTTATCCTGTATATATATACATACATATATATCGCTACCTGTAATATATGACATCTGTAGAATACAAATGAGAGAGTGGTATTGGTTCTCGGAGTTAGGGACGTGCCGACAACCGCAGGATCTGTTTTCCCGCGCGCAGGTACTCATAATAATAATATATGCGCTTAGTAGTGACCGCAGGAAACAATAAAATGTCAAATAAAAATCCAAAAATTTCTACGCCCGTTTAAGAGTAATATTATTTAGGCACTTACTCGTGTATTGTATTATATTTTTTTATCCATTACCTTGGTAACATATTTTCTACTTTCTGTCAGTTTCTAGTGTTGACAATGCAATATTTTAATGAGTGCTACTAGCTAGAGGTCACTAAGTGTTTCGTTTGACTGTAAAAATATTGTTTACTTACTTAAATCATGAATTTAAATATAGTTATAAATCATTTAATATGTCCAATTTAATTCGATCCACTAACCTAACACAGCTTCAACAATTATTTCTCACTACTAGGCGATCGCCCAATAAATCGACTCGAGACACATTATTGTCAATTATCATAACTAATTTAATATTCATATTGACCTGCGTGGTGTTTTCAGTGAACGGCTTCTTCCATTATATATTATCATAATATTATTTACACATGGCATACTGTGTATAATTCTGTATGGGATTAAATTTACATACAATTTTTCAAACGCTTTATAGACTGAATAAAACTGTCATAATACATTTCCAAGATTAAACAAATATCAGAAAATCCCCGTGTCAAAACAAATACTACTAATAAGTCACAGCCGTAACAAGGTGGAAAATTATAGTGGTAGCAGCGATGGTCCTACGTGAACCGAAATGCAACAAGACCTAATGATGATTCATTTAGTTAATTAAGCGTTTTTATTGATTGTAAATCGTCTAGTTAAACTGGCGATCAAAAAATACATACACGTTTTGAAATCTTAGCAGTTTGTCCTATCGAAAAACATACATATATAATATTTTGTTTTTGTTTGATTCGTTCCGTCATGAAGATTCTCTAAATTTGTATGTTTTCAAAAAAGCTGTTATCGGAATGCACGTCGTGTCAAGCTGTTTGTTGAAACAGAAGAATGAGTTAATTTCATCTTTCCCTACCCTTTTAAAAATACCGAATAGGAAGGATCATTAATGACTAATCTGCGCTACTAAATACAACTCACCTGCTTGTATTTACGAAAAAAACGTTTTATCTATATCGGAATACGCGTTGAATGATTAATCATAATATTTTATACTGCCTTGAGATTAACATTGTGTTCACGTTGTAAGACTGCATGGTGTGTAGGCACGACGATGCACGCCTCGAATATATTCTATTCCATTGTTTTCAAACGCGTCACACAGGGTTCGGCCTTGCTACCATAGAACGTTATTATCTATTATTTAAATCTGGTGCCAAATTACATTCGTCGTTTTATATAGTACACGGATACACGTTCTCTGGGTTTTATTTTCCGATGTCGGATAAACTGATTCTATTCATAAGGAGTCGTCTTGTACGACCCTCAAATAATGTATTTTACCGGTTGTCCTGCCTAACCACATTTGTCGGCTATTCAAAATCGAATTAAACTCTGGAACTAACGACTCGTGACAGAACACACATGAAGGAAATCATCGTTTTTTAATGTAATAACAAAATTATAATGATCTTGTTCTAAATGCCGTGTCGTATAATTGTGTTCGCAGGTGTTACCTAAAATCAACTTCACCTATTCCGTGTGCCGTGATTACAGAGAATTCTCTTGCGGCGGATGGTTGCACTCTAACGACTTGCCTCCATATATGAGCTCATGGAGTCTCAAGAAACGCATTCAACAAGACCGTAAGCGAGGACAAATTCCAATAATTAAAATTGTCAACAAAAAAATGTATGTTTAACGTTTTCAGAGAAAATTAAAACCAGAAACATGATCGTCACGTTAAGGAACGTGGCCACTACCACGTCGTTCAACTGGAAGATGAAGTACTTCTACGAGTCTTGCATGAATTTGGACAACATCGAAACTGACGACAGCAAACCGTTAAAGAAAATCATCAGCACCATTTTAGGTAGTTGTCAGAGCTAGTGCCTAATCGCCTTTGATACTTCCGAAATCCAAAACTGTAAAAACGCATTCACTATGTTTAGGTGGTTGGCACGTGTTGAAAGACTTCAACGTCCACGCGTGGGATCCGTCTCAGACTATTGTCAAGTTACACGCTGAGTACAGCGTGAGTCCTTTCTTTAAAATCGACGTAGTACCCGACGACAGAGTTGCTGGTCAAAATATAATTCAGGTATGCCCTCCCTTGTTTCATTCAATCCCCTCTCAATGTTTCCTTTTAATGACGTATTTCTCAAACTACTCTTTCTATAATCATTCCTAACTTCCATCTAATCCAGGTTACATCCAAGTAGATATAGGCGTCAACTACAAATAGACCACCTATTCTTGCCACACGATATCCCTGTTGTCTCTTTTCATCTCAACCAACTATTTTTGTTGATTCCTCCATTTTCTTTTATTGCCAATACTCCTTAAATTCCACTAGACTCCTTGCTATTAGCTTTTGAATCGCTTAATAAAACGTTATTAATTGTTGTAGATTTCTCCGGCAGGACTGGGATTACCCAATCGAAGATATTACTACAGACAACAAGACGCCAAGGTAATTAATTGGTATAAGCCTAATAGCACCGGAAAGCCTTCTCAACCGATTTCTATGCGGGATAAAGTTCTCAATGATACCTTTTGAATGCCTCTTGTTTCATTTGGGCAAGTCCAATCCGACTACCCACATTGTAGTGGGGACAAGGATTTCTTGTACGGTTTTTAAAAACAACATAAAGCCTCATAAGTCAAACGGGAATTCTAGTTGATTGTATATGTGTGACTGACGGTGTTGTTAGGGGGAACATTCTTCTTTGGTCATTACAACCTTGGGATTAACTATTGTACCATGTTTGGTAATTGCAGATAGTCGCCGCGTACAAACATTATTTGGTCGACGTTTCTCAACTGTTGGGAGCCACTAGCGGTGACGCTAGCATATTCAGCAACGACATGTTCCATTACGAGAAACGTATCGCCGAGATAACACCGGCCGACAAGCTTGAAGATCCGTTTACATCTCATAACCGAATGAAACTTTCGCAGTTCAAAGAAATCGCAGGCTTGGTAAGTCGGCCGTCTAAAGCTGCAAATGTTGTTGTTCTAACAAGTGCTGTCCGATAATTAATCGCTCATCGGTCGTGTCTCTCGTTGCAGATTCCTCTTTTGGACATCTTACACTCAAAGTTCCCCGACAGTGGCATTACCGACGATACGTACATATCGGTGGTGTCGCCCACTTATTTCAGTAACGTTTCCAATTTGATATCGTCGTCCGATAGAAGGTGAGTTAGTATTGTCGTTGACCACCGGCCATTGATATAGTTTTGACGTTGCTAATTTCCGTTTGATTCGTACAGCGGACTCAACGACTATTACATGTGGAAAATGGCCGAGGCGTACGTACCGTACTTGTCGAACAAGTTCAGGGATATCGTGAAAATCTACACGGCCGAACTTACCGGTGAAAAAGATTCGCCGCCCAGGTGGGAGACTTGTGTCTCGGTTCTTCAAAAGTTTATGGGCTTCGGAATAGCCGCCACGTTAGAATCCAGTACAGAAAACAAAGCGGAAGTGGTCGGGGTCGTCAAAGAACTATTCGACAACGTTAAAGATACGATTAGATCCGGTATAGAAAAATCTAAAGGACTGGAGCCCGAACTTCGAGCACATGTATTAGACAAAGTAAGTGTATTTTTAACGACCGGCAAAGAATGTCCGGTTAAGTGTACTAATACCGATGGATGTTTTAGCTAAATTCAATTACAATTCAAGTCGGGCTACCCGAGCACACCCTTCAGGACTCTTACATAAATCAATTTTACAATCTCTTGCCCATTCAGAGGCTGGACTTTTTCCCAAACGTCAACCACGCTATATCTTTCCTTAAAGATTACTCACAGACCAAACTCAAGTCTAAAAAAGAGGAGTACAGGTAAGTTCGAAACGAACAGTAATAACATGTTAAACGTTGTTTTTCTCTCTACAATTGATTTGTACCTCTCATTAGGTGGCTCGACGATCTCGTGTCGGATGACCCAAAAGTAACGTACAACGTTGCTAGTAACAAAGTGATCGTGCCCTTGTCTTTACTTTCACCACCTTATTTCGAAATCGATTATTCCGAGTAAGTTTATCATACAACAATATGAAGAAAACATAACGTTAAAATTAATTCTTGTACACTCTTCTTTAGAGCGTTAATCTACGGAGGTCTTGGCGTGGAAATCAGTTCAGCAATCTTGTCTAGCGTTTATCCGTCAGGGGTCGCTTTTACAAAAGAAGGTATGCTGCTAGACGTTAACTCGGTAACCGTCAACAGAACCGTTGCGGCCACAATCGAAACGAGAAATTGTTTTGGAGACTCCTTTAAAGGCCAACAAGTAGAAGTCCTGAACAATACCGCCCTCACAGCCATGTTGTCGGTTTCAAGCGTGAGATTCGCATTACAGGTATGTTTTTTTTTGAATACTATAAATTAGGTATAAACTGCATTCTACATTACTATACGTATTTTAACAGAGTTTGCAGAAGAAAACAAAACTGGAACCACATTTCCATCAGCCGGCGATGGAAAATTATGGATATGATAAACTTTTCTTTTTGACATACGCACAAGTGAGTAGACAAAACTCAACACAGTGGGGTCGAAGGAATTCAAGTCATTAAGAGAACCATTACACTGAAAGTGATGAAAACTATTTAGTGTGCTATAAATAATAAAAAAAGGAATTTAAAAACGGGCTTTTTGCTTGAATGCCAGTTTTTGAAAAATTTTTTCGGATATAGATTGAAAAATCCATTGGGGCATATAATGATTAATTTTTTGATACCATGTTTTTGAAATTGACCAAATCGTCAGTG
Organism: Adelges cooleyi; assembly: GCF_023614345.1. Lineage (NCBI taxonomy): Eukaryota > Metazoa > Arthropoda > Insecta > Hemiptera > Adelgidae > Adelges > Adelges cooleyi. The sequence goes on from NW_026095761.1 coordinate 93,528, forward strand.
GTTTATTTCCATAATTTCATTGTAAATTAATTGATTTTCCAATGAATAACTTCAGTTCTAACGACCTATTTATACCATTTTTTAAATAAGTATTTATGACACTTTTGTTTTATGTTTAGTCACTGTGTACCATCAAGTCCCCACAACAACAAGATTTGGACACCATGTACGATCTAATGTCGGACGAATCTCTATTGTAAGTAAAACCTACAATTTGTATAAAAATAAATCACATACTGTTGTTCGTATGCACTGCACGCATTACTTATCAGGGTTTTCGATATTGTTTTGTCTTAAACGAAACCACCAGATATTGTTTGTAACACGTCGCGCTAACCATCATAAGGGAATTTGCGTTGTCAGACTTAGCGTTTAAGGCGTTTTAGTGCTGCAACACAAATTGCAGTACAGTTCCCGTATAGCGTCACTTAAGGGGCAATATCAATGAGATTTTTTTTTTCGTTTGTAAAATCCAAATTTTGTCGTTTCAGATTGAAAACCGTTGCCGATCATTTAGATCTATTCAAAAGCGTGTTCCAGTGTCCGGAGAGTTCATCGAAAACTTGCAATTACATTTATTGATTGGCGCCTCGCGAGCGTTTGTCGATGTGACTTAAAACAAATGGAAAGTATTATTATCGGTTATTCTTGACAACAAAACGGTGAACGTTTCTTCTTTTAGTATTCATTTTGATACGACGTTTATTTCATTGTTCGTATTTGTTGACTGTACTTATTTTATTTTGCATTCGAGAAAACACGACCATGACATTATTAATTTTATGCGATAAGTTCACAATAATAATTGTCAGTACATGAATATCATTTTAACACAATATGCAAAACGTAACTATAATTTGATAACTCTAAACGCATATTATTGTACTCGCACGGTCAAGACTGGAAATTCTTACGCATTAACCCACTTAAGGTGATAATAACGTTAATTAAAAAAAAAAAAAAAAAGTTACATAATAATTGTTCTTCTACAGGGTATATAGTATAAGCCATTTGAATAAATTAAAATATAATTTTTTATTTTATTTTTTGAAAAAAAAGAACTATTTTTGAAATTGTAAATATTTATATATAAAATATATACATATATATATATATAATATATATAGTATAGATATCTAATTTAAAATCTTACTTGTTGTTGATTATAGCTATAAATTGTAAATAGTATACGTTTTTTGTATCATTGACATTTTATTTAAGTTAGATTTATTGACATTATTTTTTGTTTGTATAAGACGATAAAATAATGGTATCACTATACAATTAAGATTTTTTCTCGAATTATATATATATATAGCTTTTTGATAAATTATAGTATTTTTTTAAAAATAATTACACTGATTGTAATGTCGTGTCACTAGCACTGTCGTTAAAACAATACAATACATGACCTACTATTGTTATTAAATGAAAGATAAACTGTCCAATGTAATAGGAATCGTCTGCATAATATAGTCAAATATCAATTTCGAAAATATTTTAATATCACTTTCGGTTTGGAGCATTATTACTACAATTATTTATTGTTACTAAACAAAATTTCTTGACATAATCGAAAATTATAAAAAATACTCTAAGGCGTAGTCTTACATTTACATTACCAATTACATAGGTAATTCGATTTTAGTTATTTGGGTATTTGAATATCGACGAGAAGACAACTGTTATCATGTATTTAGCGAAATGGACATGTACCTACCGGACATTTTTTCCAACTTGAGTTTCCATTTTGGAAAGGTTTCCGTTTTGTTGAAGCTTAACAAAAATTGGAACAGTTGTGGATTATAAATACATTCACCCCACAATTGTATCAATACACCATATTTGTTCAAAACATCATACGGCCCAAAAGAGGGGTGCTAAAACGATAGACGATATTTAAATGAAAGTAACAAAGAAATCGACAAACAAAGAAAGAAGTAGGGTGTGCTAAAAAAAACGTCCATTGTGCTCTTTTTGCTAAGGTTTACAGAGATGAAAATACTTAAAACGTTTTAATGCAATAGTTTTAATTATATTTGCCAGCGTGACAAAGACTTGAAATAAGAATTCTTCTATTACACAAAATATTACTAGGTATTATTGTTTGTCGACCAATGGCGTAACATATTATGCGTATTTTATATTAGAAAAAAGGGTTTTCATACTTATAAATTATTTTTAATTAAAAACCAATAAACCTTTTGCAGCGTGTACGTTTCAACTACAAATAAAACAAGCTAATCATCGTTTTTGTTATAATCGTTGTAACCAATACATACAATAAATATAATTATACCATTTTGTTTTACAACTTAATGATATGCAACTATATTGTGTAGTGTAGGTCTGACAGCGATGAAAAATTATAAAGTTCTCAATTTATAACGGTCTCGATTATTACATATTATGGGAAATCTCCAGACCCCAAAAGAGCTGTGTTCCCAGTGTACTCCGTTTGTCCCCTTTGTAGACGGATTTTAATTGTTGTGTCCTCTCAAGGGGACACAAATCCGTTGGATGTTCTTAATGATTCTGTTCTTCTCTTCATATAATACCCAAAGGGTCCGCTTTTTTTTTGTCACCCACAGTGTTAATCGATGCGTGACGTGACGGGTTGTATGTTCGAATGTACACAGTAGCACTGCAGCTTGTACAGAGTAGTATTGAGTTTCAAAGTACTTGAATAAAAAGAAATTTCAGCCAAGACCGAGGCCATTACGGGGATTCTCAAAAGCAGACTGTGAATTTCATGAAAAACTATGTCTCGAACGACAGTTCACATTGTGGTCAGTAGATTTGCTGCTATGTGAAAGAAACCTAAGTGTCAAAAATGATCATTGTATATGTCTTGACTCTGGTCTCAGTGCATAAAATAAAAGATCTCCGGTCCGAACAATAGGGCTAAACAAAATCCTAGATAGTTAGTGATTTTCGTAGCAAAGGCAAATGAAGGAAAGTCGATGACGTTGTGGTTCAATTAGGTCAAAAGGTTTATGAGACATCTAAATTGCAATTCACGACCGGCTCGAATTTAATAGTTACACTTACATTTTGAGCAGAACAAGTAGAAATAATAAAAATAATGGTAGGACAAAATGAGTGATATGCATAACAAATGATAATAATAAATGTTTGTCCATTTTTTAAATAAACATTTATTAAATAACCGATATTTTTTAATAAGCAGTTCCCAATACGTTAAAATGTAAATCTGTACACATACAGACATTTAATCTTTAAACAAATCAATGTAGGCTTATTTCAGAAGATTTTAACAATTGTAGACAGTAGACCTGCGGACTAACCTACTAAAGTTCTGTAGAACTTAAATAGCAAACATTTGCACAGTAGACTTTTTTCGGTGGACCTATACTGTCTGTCAACCTACAGGAATACTATAAACAACGTTAAAAATAAACAAAAATTACACTCTCAGCTCTATAACGAAACTAATATAAATAAAAATATATTTTACCAAGTGAAATTGTATGTGTTACCACTTATTTGTAATTTATCACATTTAGTAACTTGGCCCGTCGAATTGTATTACATATTAACCGTTTACAAGATGTGTACAAACATTAAATTAAACCGTCATCAACTATAGAAAGTATAGGTCTTAAGTCTACACGTTTTTTTCATACCGTATTAGATGATGAAAAAAATGGTAGGCTTTGTACGGACAAAAGTTAAAGAAACTTTCTGTTACTGTATACCGTATTTTACAAATACGGTATACAGCTAGGTTACATATTATTATTACACAGCTATTAGAGACGTACAACAAATTATAAGACCGCAATATTATTTACAGTATAGCAAAATATCATATATATATATATATTATTTTATTAGTATAAATGCAATATCTCGTGAAAGCTAAGGCGCACATTAATATAAATGCAAATTTCATTTCGCCCGAGCAGTCGCCATATGGTGTAGTTATAATTTTAGCGACATTTTTACTATCGAATGGAGCAACACTAGTAGGGGACGAGTACCATTATTAGAATTGTATATACTTAATATACACGGTTGAGAGTTATGTTTCGAAATAAGTTATCATTATTGTATCACAATTGTGACATTTCATTTTGTGTTTTCTGAGTTCTGACGGAGAATGTTGAACATAAACAATAATTCCAAAGAAACGGCATTAAAGAAAGCAGCATTGTTCAATTAACACACTGAGTTATTTATGCATTTTTTTAATGCCAAAAAAAAGTACATTTTGTCGATAAACGAACAATTAAAGTTTGTACTATGAATAATAATATTTATCAAGTGTCAAGTTGTCAACTGACAACTATATCAATATAACCTTTGTCAATGGGTAATCGAAGTGATCAAAACTCAACAACTTTTTGGCTACTCTACAATAGTAATATTTTTTGTCTATACGACTGTGCTACTCTCGATCAATGATAACATTGGTTTTTGGGTTGTTTCCGTATCAACCGAGGTTAATCTCGTTGTGAAACTCGGACAATATATTTTAACTCGGTCAGTCGCGTGCCGGGTAAAGTCATTGTTAAAATAACAGAAATTGATCAAGTTAAGTACGCTATAGGAGCAATCGAAGAGCCAGTTTCCCACGACTAGACTGTTCTCGAATAACCCAGAACAATATATTGTGTAGTAATAATATTATACACTATAGTATATTATCACGATATGGACATTGGACCAAAATCTGAACTGTGAAGTGGGTTTCGCAGATCGAAGCGTGTGCCGGCCGGAGGATTAACTAACAGACGACGGCATTGCTTCGCGCAGCAATCATTGCATAGCACGTGCGTTTCCCCTTGGGTATAATATTATATACTGTATTATATAGGGTTTGAGGTTTCCTGCTCTTCGCATCTGTCCTCGGGGCAAAGGCGGCGGCGACAACCAGGATCGACGGCTGCAATCCGCCAGACGTGTGCCCCGCAACATCTGTCAAGTTTTTAGCGGGTGCCTTTCGGTGAACTATATATTTTATTATTGTACTGTACAATATCGATAATATCGATATGTGCACTATATATACGAGTACGGTGTACCTACTGCTTACACCTGGACATAATTAAATATTGTGAAAATATTGTGGTATACGTTATTCCGCGACGGAAAACATCTGGATCCGTTGCCAGCGCAATGTGATGTATTTTGTCGATAGGTATGTAATTTTAAAGAATTTATCAAAAAATTGACCGTTATTATATTTCAGAAAGTATAATCGTTGATTAAAAGAACTGTAATAGTATTCATAATCAACGGTGTAATATTAATAAAACGCATAAAGTATAACGACGCTGTAATAGGCCAGAAACAATTGTTATCTAAAATCATTATTATATCCGTACAAAATTACAAATATACATAATAAAAATAATTATCGAAAAAACTATGTTTGCGTGCGTGTCCATGTGTTATGGATCAAGCAATAAAATAAAAAAATATAACCTAACCTAAACTAACCTAGCCGATATATGTATTCTGTTAGTAAATATAATTGTGTATTAAGAGCAAATAGTTTTTGCTTATTTATCGATCCTTGAAATGTAGTAAAATATATTATTCAATAACATTGGATATTCTCATATAAACTAGAAATAGTGGTAATACATTTTTATCTATAAAACAACATATTTGTGTTCCCAGTTGAAGTGATGACAACCAAATGGGCCCTAGTGATAATGTTTTCAAAACAATTATGACCTTTTTATATTTATTTTTTGTTCCATATATTTTTGAAAAACTTCATAAAGAAAACTAATGCCGACCACCCATTATAATACATTTAATGTATCATTTTGATTTACCATTTATCTTTGGATTCTTATATTATATTCAGTTGTCTTAAAGTATAATATACCATCATTAGGCATATGTAAGAGAAGCCATGTAATATTTCTTTTCTCCAGATAACTGCATAATTTTTCAGGATATTCCTAAAATATAAATTAACGACGGATATGACATGATAAGCAGTTTATCGAGACTCTCGGATACTTTTGATGTTAGTTGACTATAGTAATACCAATACGATTCCCTATTCCAAGCTAGCTAACAAGGGTGGTTTTACTTGCAGATGTCCTGCTCAGTGGTTGTCCCGGAGGTACCTTATTACTGACCCTCTATGATTACACGCTTACGGTCATGCCAAATATAATATCTCCCCTTTGCATTGTCACCAAAAGAATACAACTCGGGTTTTTATCCAGTTATAATTCTCATTATTACCCCTCCGAAATAGGGCGTAACATTATTTTTTGGTAATATTGCTAAAAAATGGAAATTACAATCACGAGAGAACATTTTTTCCCAGTTTTTAATGTGAACACAGAACAGTCTCGATACACAAATAGGTTGTATAATAAAAAAAACAGTTAATTTTTTTATATTTCTGAGCATGCTAGGTCGCAGCATCTTCTTTGGTTTCTGCACTAATTATAGTCCAAATGTAAACTGACTTATCATTGACGCTTAACTATCTGCAGATTCATATTGAAGTGTTTTTTTTATTTTAAAATTATTAACATTATTTAGCTAACTGAAGCAAAAAAAAAGTTATTTTGCTGCATTTGGTATCAAGTTAGTAATTATTATGTGCACGATTAAGTTTACAAGTATAAATAGAGTTTGAGAAATGTGGAAGTTTTGGTATTGAGTACATACTTACCGTTTAAGGTACTGCAATAAATTGCCTATACCAAATAAATAAAGGATATACCGTCCTTTTTAAGTAAAATAAAACTCCTTTATTTCGATAAAATACAATAATTATCAAAAAAAAATAGATAAAATCTTCAGGCTTAATATTTATGTAGATCTAATTATTGTAATACTCACGCTACTGTTAAAAGCAACGTAACTTTTAATAAACTTCTCTACATTGATAATTTATAATATTATGTAGAAAAAGATTTAACTGAACAATGTATGGTTTTCATTTTGTCTCAATATTTTGCCATTTAATCTTTGTAGTTAAAAACGTTGACTGTCAACCTACGTGATAACTCGTAGTTTAATTGTTACTTTAAACGGTAGTCTAAAACGTGTTAATTTATGATTATCCATAAATTTTCAGTCGTACAAGGGAATAAATCAAGTCGCATTTTCAATAATAACATTATATTTATTGAACGCACAAGCCGTAACTAAACCGATTGCCACGTTGGGTAAGATAGGTCATAACTTTTTGTAGGACAAAAATAACATATGACTTTAAAAAATTACCTCATAGACAATTTTATTTATGACAACATTTACTTTCATTATGCACTAATCTTCATCAGATTTCTCAAGTCAAAAAATAACGATCAATTATAATATAAAAAAGTTTATAAATTATCACAACTTTTAAGTTAATAAAATGCTGAAATTGCATAATATCTTAAATGTTTTATTTACTATTTACAAACTTTGTACCTCACGATGATTTGTTAAAAATGTTTTAATTTGTCTAGAATGTTTTAATCTATAGGTCATCTTGAGACTTGCATACCATATAAGTAACAAGTTACATTAATTTTAATTTTATCCAAATACAAGTGGCAACAAGATACTGAGGTACCTACCACCTGGCAGTGTTAATATTAATATTCATGTTTTTATTTTATACTGTGGAAAATTCTTTTTTTTTTATCGTTTTATTATATGCCGGAGGATACGCAAGCGACTAAATGCCTTAAGCCGACACCTGGAAATTTCCTAAAATAGTTTATTATAATATGTATATAATGTTGGTATGCATATGGACAACCGGAGAATTTTATTTATCTATTTTTATTTTTAATCTATACAACGAGTACACGATCGTTTTTACACACACACATAGATACCAATATACTATATTTACCGGAGTATAGATATATTGTAACAATTTTATGTACCAATAACCTGATTTATCCGTACGGTATATCATATACTATAGTTGTTTATACAATGGCTTTTTAATAATTATACGCCCACAGTGTACATACGTTCGGGATGTATGAAAACCCATAAAACCGTCTACAATGTAGGACGAAATTACTTTTTATTCAAATAATATAGGCCGAGTCGATTCCTTCCAGCTTCTCGATAACGTTTTAATCTGTATAATTACACTTGACATGACTGTACACATTTCAATAATTTATCTTAAAAAGATTATAATTTATCTGTGTGCCGCAAGTAGAATAAAATATAGAAAACAAACGAAAATTCAATGAAATAGCATAACAAGTTATGCAATGACTTTATGTACTCCTAGTCAAATAGTTTAACTATTTGAGCTTTTCATTAAGGTTATCAATATTGATCCGTTGACGTGGATATGTTAGGCAGTATTTATTTCAAGTGCATAAACATCAGATTGTATAAAATAGGGACGTGCCAATAGCCATAGACTATAGTCGGGTCAATTAGATACGTTTAATGATTAACTATGATGAAAACTAGATCTGTTATACCTGGCCATAGTTCACGGTAATTAATTATTATCCGAAAGTAAACGCCAATAAAATAAAGTTGGATTCATAGGAGAGAGCACTGCATAAACGATTTTGAGACGATTTATTAAAGTGAAGGGGAAATAGCCGAGAGATTGGTCGTTTATAAAGTATATTACAGGCTCACAATATAATGTTTTTTTTATAACAATTAATTAAGTACGTATAGATAAAAGCAATTATTGCAATAAAGCGTCTATAACAACAACAATAATAATAATAACCAAACAACGGATGAGAGATCTATATCGTGTGTACATGTAATATAGATCACGTTTGGGCTGAACACGTTCTTCTTGCGTTGTCCGAGTCCATATAAATCACAAACAAAAAATATAAAACCAATACTTTGCGGTGCAACTCGTTTATAACCGTTCCTTGGCCGTTTTAAGCGTACAACACTCCATTAGTCCCGTCATTGGTAGTCGCCTAGTATCTGTGGGATACACGATTAACGTTTTAATTACCTGTAATTAACTTCAAGTACTTGAGTGGATAAGTACATACACAACTTGAACCGCACATATTATATTAATTAAAACATTAGCAGCTGGAACATATTTTTTTATAAAATTAGGTATTTATAGAAATATTACCATCCTTTGTATCTTCGAGATGAATAACCTGATCACATCTAATCTAACCTAAAAATAACCTTATATATTATCTAACATAACTTACCCTAACGGATTTTCATTTGAGAGTAAAATAAATACAATTGGAAGACATCATAGCTGTGTACAAATGGCATAAATAATGTATTAAATTCAGAAAAAGTTGACCTATTTGATATTATAATCGCTTGATGATTCTCAAAGCCCAAATGATGACCAATGTTACCGGACAACTGTCGCCACCTTGCAATTAGTTTTAGGAATTGAAAAAGGGAAGACTTGATGAGCGCATGCGCCAGCCTTCTGTTATGAAAAAAAAAAAGTTGTGTATGCTATTATACGGATAATAACTAACAAATATCTAAACTCGAATAGTTTTGTCATAAGCAATTAAATAATTTTTTATTTGTCGCTTCGTCTAAACTAGAAAAAAAATCACCGGGTCAATCAATTATTGATGACCTATAATAATAATTATAGAGAATTATTTTTATTTCAGCTTGGTGGCCCATTAAGGATCAAACGGTGATATCACCATTACCTTACAACGGCAATAAAACAATTAAAAAATGACATAGCTCAGGTGACAAGTGGCCGTTTAAAAAAAATTACCCAACAAACCAAACGTTGACACGACCGCTACTGATTAATATATATGCACAGACACGAGAAACGAATACGTTTACTCTAGCGCTTACATAACAAGTAAATAAATAGGACGAGCAATAATATTGGTATTAGAAAGCTTTGCAAATTTGCAAAGTACGCCTTTAAATATGTGTACTTTGCATTAAGTCTATCTGTAACCAATCATCATCGTGTATGTTACAAAACGTTAAAAAATTTAAGTTTTTTTATATTGTGATTTAATTATTTAAATAAAAACTATTCAGTTACACTAACCTAGCCGTTTATTTCTATTTGCTCTTTGTGTAAAAAAAAAGTGCCTTTCTTTCTATTGCCGTAAATCACAGGCCTAATGGCCCTTAGGAGTTGTGCCTGTATGCCTATTAGTTAATTTAGCCCTAAATACAATTCAAGGAAAAACAAAGCATGTTTTGTTGGTGAACATTACATCAGCCAGTTCACAGACAGTTTGAATGCATTAATGCTTTGCAAACTATGAGGATTTTGTTTAGTATACTTGTTTCTGTTATTTAGTACAAAATCGGGTTAAAAATTATGATATTATATCATAATAATATCATGCACCAAGTATTCCGACACCTAAGTTAGATTAAAATAGCTTTTTTTTTTTTACTATTGTCCATAATATTACTCAACTATACTGTATAAACGCATTCTTTCTCGAACAAACAACAAAATAATAATATGTATTTCACGGTATCACCTTTGAAACAATGGTAACACAGCCATTGTGTACTGTTTTAGTTTGAATAGCAAATGAATTGATCACAACAGCCATAAAGAAACATTCGTAATAATAATTGGAACCGTCTACCCATAACACTGCCGTAACCCATTACCTACTTTGATCGACTGGTGTAAACTGTAAACCATAGTTTCTATATTATTACACTCTATATATAAAGAGTACTTGTATTGTATTTCATGTTCTATTGATTTCAGTCAGATATACCGCACCAAAAGTACATATTTCAGGTCGCTGGAAAAATTGAAAGTAGTCAAACAATTGAATTTACCCAATGCAACTTCTAAAAAATTGTTATCTTATTTCTTGATAATGAATTTATAGAAAAAAAAGAAATCATTTTTTGTCGAATAAATTGTTAGCAAATGGGGGGGGGGGGGTTTTGGTTTTTAAGATTTTTTTTTTTTTAATGTGTTTTTAGTGACCCTCAAAATGTATTTTTTCAGAGTACTAAAAGAAATGTTAGTACCATTTTACAAATATACCCACGTACATTCAGGTAACAATAGGTATACTACAAAAAGAGGCAAATCAATATATTTTAATATTAGTCTACCAGTCTGAAATAGCTTGAATTCTTTATAAATTGTTTACATATATATTTTTAGTATAATATCCTTCCAGCAAAGGTTCCCGCACAAAAGGGTATTCGTTCGGTTGACACGTACCTATTATGATGCATTACATTTGTATGCAAAATGAATCAATCTTTTCTACGTGAAAAGAATCAAGAAATGCATTAACATATATTATTATTTGTGTTAAAGTTTCCTCGTCGTTCAAAAACACATAACATGAATACCCATACCGAATTATACAGATTGGTCGAGTGTTTTCAACGTTTCAAGTTTGTAAAGACCGTTCGCGCGATGCGGTATTTTAATCTAACCGAATTATTATATTTTATCATTATACGTTTATATATTATGTATAAATATAAATGTATATCTTATTATGTATTTATTTGTCGCCGAGGAATGCAACCGCGGCGGTGTCGTAACCTTTTGGCGCCACTATGTAGACTTCATTTCGGGAGATTATAAATAGGCCACCTGAAAAATGATTTTCTCTGACGGGCGATTTGCTAATACTTAATGTATGTACGGACGTAAAAAAAAAAACAAAATTACAATACAATACGAAGTAAAAAATGGGGGAAAAAAGGTGTGCGCAAGGTTGGACGTTTTCACGTGACGGATTTTTAATTAAATCGTGATCCGTCAACACATTCACTCTCGACGCAGCCGGACAGCCGACATAACGATAACAGCAGCACCGGGGTCGACAGTGTATAGTATACTGCTATAATAACATTATTATTAATGTAAGGGAACATAGTGCATAAGGGTCCTGCGTTTAGAGGGGGGTTTTTTTTTTAAATAAAAAACACCAACAACGTTCACACGTTTCAACATTTTGTAGAAAAAGTATTCAGAAAATTTATATAATTTTCATTATTTTTGTACAATATTTTGGCCATTTGCCAAATCACCGTCTCATTCAGCCCTACAGCCCTTCCGATAGATCTGACCGTTGGCCGTTATTAAAAAAAAAGACACTCGACATAACGCCTTTTTTCTACAACCTAAAGTGTATTTAAAATGTGCGACTGTAAGCATGTAATTAGAATCGGTACGTGGGATTCCATTATATATATATATATATATATATATATACTACATACAAAGACACACACCTCTTCCTCTTGATCCGGCGGAACAAAAGATTGTTGTATATAGAAACAATATGGTATATTATATTGTATATTTTGACATAACGTTGTTTCTACACGTCGCGCCGTAGCACTATTCGGCTTGCGGTGGTAGCAAACGCCAAACAAATAATAGTAAACATAATATATAAAACACTTTATGACATTGTATGTGTTACAGCAAATAATTATACAATAGTTGTTACAACTAACGTTAGTCGCTGATGTATACATATAATGAGCAGCTCCGTTTTGTTTGAAAACGTTTGGTCTGTATGTAGTGTAACTATCTTGGGGTAAGTAAAACAAAAATCGGCTTATTCCTTTTTAGCTTTCATAAAGAAAGTAATATAGGCTTTAAAACAAAAAACAAATTGAATTTCGATAAATAGATACATCCGTGGTCAGATGCACTTGACTACTATGACCTCGGCAAAAATAATATTTTATCAAACTTTTGCCCTAGGTAATTTTTAAAACATTAACTTTGAAAATTGTGTAACTTGAAAAATGTAATATTAACTTACCTTGAATTGGTCTGATAACAAAATTAACGAATTAAGTTTCCTACTGTCTGATTAATGTATACAACATTGTGATTTTTTTTGAAGAAATCGTTCAACCGATTCCTTTAATAACTACAATTAATTAATAGAACGTGCAGCGTCCCAGAAAAACTTTGTCTGCATGTAGTGTATTACAGATGACTTGCATCCGGGTTACATATTTAGAGTGTATCAGACCTAAATATAAAAAGCCCCCATTGTTTACCAACGCCGAGAGCTCTGCACAGGTTTTTTTTTAATATGTTCTTGAGTACAAGGGTATAACTCGTGTGTAAGGTGACTCGTGATTCAAAATATAATCTACCTTAATGTAGATAATTTCAACAACAATTCATCTATAGTCGACGCGTGATAACGGGGACTATTTTCTAATTAATCCGACTTTCTCGCAAGCAGAACGCGTAGATACTTAACCGTGTATTAAGTAGTCTCGGAATAAAATATGTAAAAAGTATTAGGTTTGATTTTCGGCTCAAACATGTAAAATATAATATTATTATCACGTATGAAGAATGTATATATGTAATATATTATTATAATATGCTGAAGTACCGATGTGGAATGATAACGAATTACTATAATGCACTTAGCCGATTTTCGTTCCTATATAAAACGTGCAGTAAAATATAAAAATAATAATGTTCTTATCGAGATCAAAAGGCTAACACACGCGTAACGCAATAATAATTATACATGCCGTAGAGCATCACACGAGCATGGGGGCATACGTACAGTGTTAAATCATGCGAACATGATTAGGAGAATAATAAGGGGCTTATTAACGTACAAAGTGCATGTAATTCAATTAAATGGAGAATTCGCTTTGTAAATCGCACATGCTTTTCTATTGATTCGTCAGCGACAACCTATTTACTATACTCGTATTGGTTGTAATCATATTAATATAGATTGTGCTCTTGTGACTTCTTTGGATCGAGATCATAACGACTGCGGTCTGCCGTCTGATAAAACGTTTCAGATTCAGTGAAATTTCAGCAATATAATTCGTTCGAAGCATATTTGAGTAAATTAAAAAAAATATTCTGAAAACGGTTAAATTTGAAAGGTCGTTCGCGTTTGAGCTTATCTGAAAATAATTATCGGCCCATTCACTTGGTAACGTCCTCATTCGTTGTCATGGTCATGTCCGTTGGACATTGTAACGACAACGGTTTGTATTCTCAGGCGTGGCAGGTGGCTCATTTCAAACCTGTAGGTTGAACTGGATCAACAGTAAGAGCTGAATAGGAAATAATATATAAGCACAACGCCTAGGGCGAATGACAGTAGCTGGCCCAACGGCATAGGTCAAAGTAAACAAAATGCATATGTGGCATTTTATTAAAATAAATTATCAAAATATTGTAATATTTGATGTAAATATTATATGACATTTAGATGTAAAGAAAGCGTATTTAAAAAAATATATAATTAAGTGTTATTAATTACAGTAAAAAAACTTCATAATCGACCAGCTGTCTCATATATTATACGTAAAAGATATTTTTATGATATATTATTTTGTACGATCGTATTCAAACCGTTTTGTATTCACATCAGAAACAAATACCATAATAATAATAATAGTAACAAAATATTATACAATATTACATATTATTTTGTCGTTCGATGTGGTCGGGCTGGCAAACAATAGGCAATTCAGGCACAACGATTTAGGTTAGGGCTTAGAATAAAATATTGACCCATGTCCCCCCGAACAAAGCAAGAGGAATATACATCTGTCATATTTTAATAAATATAAATGCATTACAAATTACAATACCAGTTATATTTCTTCTATTTGTGATATTTTAGACCCTTTTAGGTACGTGATAGATTAAGATTAATCATTATAATTTTTTTTTTGAACATTGGACCTACAGTGCCCCGCGTGTGCCCTAACATATTCTCGACCAAAAGGTTTAATTTTTCAATTTTTGACCATGTCGTTGTTACAATGAGACGAAGTGTGTTATTTTTACAACTTTTATACAAATATCGAACAACTGAGGAAAAAAAAAACCTTTATTTTTTCTTTGTACTTTCGCTTTGTAGGTAGGCCAATTTCCCTACACAGATACCTACATATTATTTTACATGTCATACTGTACTATTATTTTAATGAGTGATGCATCGAACAGAATATTATAATTGGTAACAGCTAGACGTATATTCAACAACAGAAACCGTACAAGAACATAATATTATAGTATTAGGTATCGTGTTGACTCCCTAGGAGGGTACCAATATGCTGACGGTTACTCGGATAAAACTTCACAGGATACACATATTATAGTAGTATAGTTTTATAGTGACTTGCTACACACCGACAAAAACGCATAATGAAACTTATGATAATCTCCTAACGGGAGAATGCACCTCGCATTCACTATCACCACCAACGTTCATGCATTATGTATGAATACTATTAAGTAGAAACATTAATTTTTGTTTTACCTACCGTCGCCCACGCGGGTCATGTAGCATCAAAGTGATTTTATATTCAGGTGTGTATATACTGCTATTTAATTGATCCTCTCGTAATCGCCATTACAATATTATGTACACATTGTCTCGATTTAATTGGACGTCAACGCGTTATCAAACAAGTGCGGGCACATGCATAATAATAATATTAATAATATGTTATAATATACATTAGATCGTGATGAGAGGGATTACGTTACACATGGAAAAAGAAAATAAAAGAACCATTAGTAACCTTCGTAGCTAGTGTCTATCGTAATCTTTCACCGGTGATCATCTCTGAATGTAGATCATCGTTTTTTTTTACCATCAAGTACTATTAAGAAGTTGTGTAAAATAAACTAGTGGTTAGTAATAAATTAGCTGTAATTTAAACTAGTGGTTGATTTATGAAAGAGATTATGAGCAATAAATGATGCAATACAGGTTGATTATTAATAGCTTATAATGTAATAATATTTGGGGGTTCAAAAATTGTGTACAAAATTATTTGTGTCAAGTATATAAAATCCCGAGTTTACTCGTTAGGCAATTAGGTCTGAAAGTTAATAGCAGTATCCAAACATTTTTTCTAAGTGTACCTAATCTTTAACAAAAATCAAGGTATAATACAAACATAATTATGCTAAATTTAATAATATAAAAAAAAAAATAGAAGGAAATTGTCTGGGTATTATAATTAATTAGTTAGTCAAATAAGTATTTTTTTTTTTTAAACAGAGTTATTTTATTAGCACGATACTACGCATGGAAATTAGATCAGTGGACTTGCTTTTGTAAAACAAAGATTTAATCGGATCGTTTATGGGAAAATAATATGAAACCGCGTGAGAACAAAAGTAACAAGCCGTGAACAATAATAATTAAAAGTGAGATTTTAATTGAGTTTTATAAAAGGGCAAGAACATGCACGGAGTTGAAATTATATTATTATATCCTTATGCGACGACAGAGCGACTACGCTGCCATCTTGCGTGTCTATGCTGAGAGCTGTTGGTAAATACTAAAATGTTTAAAAGTTAACCAACATACTAGGTTGGTAACCTTTAAGTATGTTTTAATTTTGGATTTGACTCGTAGAGCTTTCTAATTTGATTTTGTTTTTATTGTTTGATAACGCCTTGATAGGCGTTGAAATTGCGTCTATCGTTACAGCTTTTTCATATTTTAGTATATAATTTAACATGTGCATTTTTTCTTTCCACTCGAACACGTTCGCGGACCACTGGAAACGAGTTGCTATTATTTACACAACGTCACGTTGAGTACACAAATAATTATAGCAATAATTATTATTACTATTATTATTATGACCTATACCAAAGCTTTATATTATATACCTACTTGTGCGGCACTCTCGAGTCACGCTAGAGAGCCCGTTGTGTCGCTGTCTGAGTGGGTCTCTACCTATAACAAGTAACACACTTAAGTATATAGTGTTTTTGCGTAAACAAAAGCGTGTACCAAAGATCAGTTGCTGCACGTTTAGCGACCGGCTGGTGACCTATGGGTGTACTATGTACTGCGGTTTGTTGGGCTTATTTGTTTTTGATAACAATATCATATTTTTTTCCCTTCCTTTTTCCGACTGAGTAAAGTGTTATTAAGTAAGAAAAACCGTTTACAACAACGAAATCGCGCCCGTTCAGATCGAATCTGACCTCTTATTATTATTATTATACGGTTAATAGAACAATGGGCAGATTTGTTATGTGATTAGATATACGAGCCCGCTTCACCTACAATGTCTTATGTGTGTGTGTGCATGCAGTTTGCGCAACTTGTCCGGTGCAGCTATTGTCCTCCCTTCCCCATTTTCTCTCAATCTCTCGCTTGCAATACAACAATGTTTTCCATTTAAACATAGTTAACGAGACCCCAGTAACAGCAGCAGCAGCAGCAGCAGCAGCTGTTGGCGATGAGAAAAGAAAAGTTGGCAATCTGATGCTCGTTGCTAGGGTGCCCCCTCCCCATCCCCAGAGACCAAAATATATAATTTGTAACCCGACGCCAAGTCGTCGTTTTCGTCTTAATATAATGTGTGTGTTGATGATTGAACTATGGCGAAACTATAGCAATCGTTTTACAACCAACAAAAACGGTCGGGGTTAATGCCATAGACATTAGCAGCGGGCTTAACCGGCTTAACTCTTGACCTATACGAAAATTGTTTCGAGTCTACTGTTATTGAGAAATATCGATTAAATACTAAAATAAAATAAAAAAAAGTGCTCGATACAATTCATTCGTAGATGATTGCAAATTGTGTGGGTACGCCGTAAAGTTCAAGACTAGGAGGTACATAAGTGGTGTGACATATCAATTAGATATTGCGTTGAAACGCTGTATAGTAAGTGCTGTATAGCTACGACAGATCGATGGACGTGTTAAGCAACGCTTTGTCTCCAATAGAAACAAATCTAAGTAATCAACCGGATCACTTATGGCCGTGTTTCGTAAACGCCAATACACCTCTAATACACATTTGATCGTGAAATTGCTCTTTGTTAAATTTAAAGACAAAAAGAAAAACGGTACATAATATATGTTTTATTGCCTTTCGGTTATTTTATAGGCCATCAACAATAATATAATGGCTAATGTCGCTGTTCAAAACGAATGACCGTATGCGGTTTTAAGAGGCTATACTTTATTATCTCGAACCGGACCATTAAAAGTCGTACTATGTATAATTGAAAGTAGATTTAGATTTATAGACTTAGTTAGTTATGTCCTCTACACGGATAGAGCGCACGCAGCCACCTTGGCGGGTAGTGGGCGTTTTTAAAACAACATTGATGTTTTGTTACACGACAATAATGTACTAATTGCATGTTTTTCAAGTCAAATATTCATCTTTCAACCGGCTTGAGTTATTCGAGTTCAAAATATACGTTAAAAAATGAATAATATACATTATGTTTTTCATTTATGTATTGATAGTATGAATTTTAACTAAATGAACACGGTCGTTAGTTAATTTTTATTGCATTGCCTATTCTCACGGTTGAACGGTGAACGAAAATACATAAATGTAGAGTTTTGAAATAGGATCTCTCACAGATTCAATGTTCTAAAACTTGAGGTACCTAGGTATTTTTTCTTAATTCGCTCTTTATGTTTTGCAACAGGACATTGTGTTTCATTAATATTCACAAGAAAATACGACCCTATGTGCATCGCGTTACTTTCAGGTCGGTTAAACTTGAGCAACGTCGAAATGCACGCATAATTTGTCGTTGTCCTAAACATTGTTGCATAATAATAATTATTATAGCACTCTATCTATTGTTTTAAGACACGTGACGTATACGCTGTTAAACATTTTCTAAGAACCTGCGCGAACGATTTGCCAAATTTTTTTTTAACGATATTGCTCAACTCATTTTGATAATAGTATATGCCATTTTATTTCTAAAACTTTGGCTCAACGTTGTTCAAGATGGAATTTTGCTTAGCATACCAATATCATAACGTGTTACATAAATTTGCACGTGGTCTAGTGGTTAAAGACATAATATGTACAATGTTAATATTAACATAATATCATGTTTTGGTGCATCAGGTCACGGTTCGACTTCGTATGGTAACCACGAGGTCGCAGTTCTCTAGAGTAATTAAACCTAGCATAATAATGAATTACTAAAATTACCCATAATTTTGTTAGACTTAACTTGTCCTTGTTGGCAAAGAAGAAAAAACCATCTTCGTTTAACTATCTTCTATAACGTATTTAATACGCCACTCGGGTAGCATGTTGAAAGGATATAACCAAGTGTTTCAAAATCTACATCCACTTAAGGTCAACTGCGTTAAAAGTGATAATTTTGTTTAAACATATGTTTAAACGTATTTGACCTTTCTCCAAAATTATATTAATTAGTAATACCGTTTCTCCGGTGATCTACCGTTTAATCTGACCTCAGCAAGAAAAAAAGCACCTAACATTTGGTATACCTATAGTGGTTACACTAATGTTACTTGTTTAATAAAATAAATAAACGAATAAATTGCATTTAAAGTTATTTCAGATAATAATTCAGATTTTCCACGAAGATAGTAGTAATTAACATTGAACATGATGTATATTTTATTTCAAGAAATGAATAACACATTTTATTCTCAACTTACTACAAAGGCGACCAACCAAACAAAGGCAATCCATTCAACAACTAAACATCCCTCCAGCATTTGAACAATGTTATTTTCTATTTAAATTTTAAGACAAATTTTAATCTGAAGTTTCACAGATGATATCGAACTGTTCAACTATTAGGCTTTTAAACTTATTTTAAGATAAATTTAATTATGATTAAATGTTATTTGTTTGAGATTGTACTAAATATGTTTATTGTTAAGTAGATACAATATTTATTAATATTGATATCTTCTCGTCTACACTTGACGAATATACCTACTAATAATTAATAAAAAAGGAATTTATTAATAAAACATGAATTTGAACACTAAAATCCTAAACTGCTTTAAAACTGAATCAGTAATTCAACTTTCACATAATAACATCTATTAAAAATAGATAAAATAGAACAAAATAATTTGTTTATTTAAAAAAAATCTATTTATGGAAGGATAATATTTGTAATACAGAAATTCATAAACTAGTTTTTTGGCAATACGTCTTAGTCTAGATCTGGACTGAGAGAGTTCTACATTTATGCATAAAAGACAAACAGACATACATTAATTTATATATATATATATATATAGATTTGATATGAAATTTTCAAAATGTTGAACATTTATTGGCGAATTTCGGGTAATCACTATTCAAAGTGCTACAGCAATATTAATACAGTGGCCCTGTTTCACACTTTTACCCCTTCCTCGGGCGACGCTCTGATACGTTGTGTACGGATAAAGTATTCAAAATGACATAGTTATCATTTTAATATTGAATTGAAATTTTTTTAAGACGGGTCGAACATTAAGCATTAAGGTCGCCCGGGTCGCGGGGCAACAACCAAGAACGGTGTAAACACAAAGCTCTGTCACTCTCTGTTTAGGGCAGAAACGGGACTTGGGCGAACATACCGCGTTGTGTGTGTGTGTGTGTGTGTATACAGTATGGTACGTTATATTATAGTGAGTGCGTGTCCTTGGCGTTACCCGAGGGAAATCGAGTCGCCTCCCCGACGCTTGCATTTCTTTTGTTGTGCGTCTCACGACCTCGTGGCGGTGCTGGCGACGGAGTACTGCTGAGCCAGGTCGTATATCCACTCTCGGAGCTCTAGGTACGCGAAATAAAATTAAAAAAAGTTAAAAACTAGCACGTCACGACTTCGACCGATATTTCATAACGAGTCGTTACTTCTCTTATCCGGTGACGGCTTTGGCGGCGATCCTATACGGGCACATGCACCGGGCAGTGTGGAGCAAATAGAAAAATAATTTATTCAAACGCGATTACCGTGCCACGAACGACAACCGACAATGCACTAATAATATCCACCAACAGCTGCCCTCGAGTGTCGACCCCAGTCGTACAGTGTGGTGTGTGCTGAAGATATACCGGTTGAGATGCCACCCGGATTCGCGATACTATATATACCGTGTCTCAATATAAGTCGCATCCATTAAAACTGTTAGTATAATGTAATTTATACAAATACGCACTATTGCGGTAAGTGTCGTACACGGTAATGACATTGGCGGATTCGACTTGTTCGACTGCGGCACGAACGACGTCCATTATATAATAATAGTAACGTTCAAATATACCTAATACATTTAATGTATTTGATTATAATGGCCTATGTACTATAGAATATTTGTAGTCATTGTAAAAGGTGTGCTTGTACAATATAGTAAAGGTACAGTGCGACGCTCTTACCATACGCTGTGCCGCCAAACTTCATCGTGAAGACATTATAGTAATGTGTAATCATTTACAACGATCACTGTAAGGCCATCGGGTCGAATTAACGGGTAGTACTTAGACAAAAAAGAAACTCCACATTTGAGAGTGTATTGTGGTCGCGTCGACCAGTGGAAAATCCGGTTTTCAAAAAAACAAAAACTAAGGGACAGGGTGGAAATTTATTGTAAATTCAATCCGAAATACACAATACGCTTCATACAAACTACTCAAATATTAATTATTCAGTTCATCGTGCACCACTAATTCGACCCAAGAACACGCCCTTTTTTATGTAGGAAACTGTAAAACGATGACTCATTTGTACCATGACCCAAGGGTTTTACCATTATTCATTCACCAAATTAATTGTTTTTCACGTGTGACTCGTTGTCACCGACTACATTTGAATTAAATAGATAAATTAATTAGTTATAAAATAAAATTTAAATTTTAGACATAGGGTTAACTTTTTTTAGAATATTTTGTCATGATAAATTTCTGTAATTTATATGAAAAGATTCTTATTTTTAGTGTTTTTGATAAATAAAAATCACCATTTTTACCGTGATCGCGTTATTGTATAGTAAATACGCTAGTTTAGTTCTAGTCTAGTTTAATTCTGTTATTTTTGAAATATTTCACAAGCATCATTTTCATAAACTTTTAAAACCGGTACATACATACTCAACCGGTGAGGATTTTTAGTGCGGCGTCGTCGTGTGTAAATGACAATAAAAAACACACATTTCAGCGATATATCGGGCTATACCTATCAATTTATTATACAGCACAATTCATATTGTTGTGTTAGCGAAATGCTGTTCAAATAGCGATTGGGAAAAGCCGACTAATGAAATGCAGTTGCCGCATTGTGTCAGTATGGAAATCGGTCAATATGTTTGCCTCATCACGACCCGGGCAATCGTTTCGTTTGGGATCGATGGACGAGCACAATCTCGACATAAGTAGGTCTTAGAAAAGTTTCAATTAATCACCTCAGTTAAGATACGGATCCGCCGGTTTCGACGAACTGAGCCAATCGACAGTGATGCGCTCTTAATTATTTTTTAAATGGAAATGTTAACGCTAAATTGATTGACCTTTTTGCGGCTATTTTACTGTCATTATTTTGTTATTTGTTTTATTCCACTTCCCGTTTCCCACACTTGCCGTACGTACTACACGATATCTGTCTTAACAGCATTAAAGGATTAAAATTTAAATGGCGTCCCAGTCGCGACGAATTGTAAGTATGATATACGTTCGAAGAGAGATGACATTAGGTACTTATTGTATTGTGTTGTCTGTTGCATAACTTTGTAATGTGTGTTTAGCGGCGGAATCGATCGATTAATACCTGTAAGACGTATTACCGCTATATAGCCATATAGGCTATATGTACAGAGCCAAGTGGTGACCTCAGCTGCCGGAACTAATTGTGGTGCAATCGAGTAAACCCTTGTCGGTCGGTGGGTCAGTGTAATTTTTCCTGACCAAGAACAACGGCCAATACAGTGCCATGTCGTGTCCGACACCTTCACCTATTAAATTTATAACCATAGAGAAATTTAACCCGTCCATAACCTATAGTTGTAATCGTGTACGGAATAACGAGTGATCTGGCATATTTTTCAAGACGGTCATGTGTGACTTCACAGAAGATTAATGGACAATTATAGGTCATATTGTATAATACAACAAAAGAAATGTCTGGATGGAAGACGTCGAGCGCTTTCCTAAATAACACCTCAATAAAACAATGATGTTTTTTTTAAATAAAAAATAACTAACTGCAGTGAATTTTAAATTCAACCAATTCTAGTTTACAACATTGAAGTCATGAACTAAAAAAAAACAAGTTAGAATAAAAAGAACTAAAATTATATTTTAGGAAAACGTTTGTCTAATTGATCATATTATTTGTTGTAATTGTTGTATTAATGTATCAGATTAGTGTAATTAAATTATCGATAAGTAATCACTATTTTTATGACTGAAATCATGTTGTGTTAAATTTTGATACAAATCTTTAATACAATTAGAAAAAATGAGAACCAAAGGTTACAAGTAATATAATTTTCAAGAACAAGTTCTTGATCTTATAATAATATCTTTCATAAAACATTTTTCTATATTAGTATTTACTTAACAATTTTTACAAAATATATTAAAAAAACGAATAAACACAGTTACTGTATAATTTGTATTTATTAAAAATAACTTGTACCCTTTCATTCCCACCATTAATTTGGTTATCTATTGAATGTAAACATTTATAATGGATCGACAATTGTCTCATTCTTCTCTATCAATCGCCTCTCTACAGCTGAAAAAATGAGATACCTAATATAATTTTCATGTTGGACGGAATAGTATTATTTTCGTTTTAGAATCTAAATTAAACAATAAAAAAACTAATAATAAAATACAACATATTTTTAGAAAGAATGCCGGATATGAAAAAAAAAATACAATTTATTGATCACTTACCTATTGTGACATTTTATACGACCATTAAAGTCTCCGAGTAGAAATAAAGTCCCATGTTATATGACCCATTAAAATAAATAGAAAAACAAGCTAAATTATATTATCCTTGTGTTTTTATGTCTTTGAAATATTCAGTGCTATAATTATAGAAAACTTTTAAGTTTTACAATGTGAAGAAGAAGTACTGTAGTAATATTTATTTAACAGTTAAATAAACTTGCCTACTTTCACGGTTCCGGACCTTACCATCAATGTTAAAAGAAAAATTGTGTTATGTACTATTGTATTGATTTAGTATGCTGTGTCTTATATGGCAACCTATGTTTTAGGCAGCCCGCTTGATTTTTTAAATAAAGTTGCTTCTCTCTCTATGAACCACTAACTACTATCCTATTACTATTGTATCATTAACACATTATTATTGCCGTTTGTTTTTAAGTATTGTCATATTTTTGAAATTATTATAAATATATATGTATATATATATATATATCATGGTTATTTAAAAATAATACCATCTAGTAGGTACGAAATATTAGAAACTCATGCGTAGGAAAAAGAGTTAAAAGCAAATATCAACTTATATTTTTATGTCTTATTTACCTAACTGGGTTGATTTTTTTATTTTTATTGTGCGATTTCTTGACTTCAAGCGTGCCAGTGGTGATTGGACACGACTGAGGGAAATAAGGAAATAATATATTGTCGTCGAGTTAAGCGAATTTATACCGTCTCGATTTTACATAAGACCGGTATAGATCACGGACGGATTTTCCAAACAAGCGAAAAACAATTTTTTCAGCAAAACCGGATGACACGCAGGTGCTTGCTTGTACTGAAAAATCACGAAACTTCGTGCCCTACACAGCATAATATAATAATAAAATAAAACTGAGAACAGTACACATACACGAAATACCTACAGAGAGAATATTATATGCGACCGCGGCGGAGAAAGCCGATTCTCGTCTGTGTTCTATTTATGGTTTTGTCGTTTTTTTAATTTTTTTTTTTTTACTCCGAAGTTTTTTTTCATTTTGATTTATCGCCTTCGAAAAATAGGACCCCCTCTGGTACGGTATTTATTATATTATTATGCACTGAGGGTTACGCGTAACGGCCCATAGCTTGGGACTCTACACTGTGGGTGAACCTCCTTGTGTTGCGGCGACGGCTTCTATACCATTTTGTACTGGCTCTTATTAATTATCATTATCGTTATTATTATTAGGTACCCGTCCCGTGGTAAACAAAACGACAGTTTTCCGGTAAAACGGTCCACGTGGAATCCAACAGGCGTATAGTATATATTATTAGATACCGATACGTGTTATTATGATATATAAATTTGCTACAATACACCGTGTATAGTGATATCAAAGTACACCAAGCTTTAAATTTGTATACAATTATGTTATGGTTAAAAAGGATCAGATCAATGCACACCTAACCTGACCTAACCGCTACCGACTACGAATCGTAATACTCGACCCAACTATAATTAATAGTATTTTAATAATTATTAAGAACTGTTCAAGAGAGAGAGAGAGAGCTTGTATGTTTTAAATATTAATATTATTAAAAATTAAAACTCGTTTTGTATTCAATTCGGTGTAATATTAATGAAAACTACAAAACACTTTCATATTATTATTATCTAAATATACCTACCAAAGCCGTGCGTGTTGTAAAAAAATAATTATTACAAGACTGAACATTGATGTGATAGTAGTAAGTCTCTTATACGAGAAGAAGAAAGTTAAGTAGTTATCAATTCAAACATGTTCCAACTAATTTGTCTGCTAAAATAATTATAATTTGTACGAAATCTTTGAGAAAATTGATGCAAGCCACTCACGTGACATGGTATAGAAATTTGATTAGATGTAAATTAAATTATTTTTCAATAATCGCCCAGCCAAGTTCATAGCGAGTTTTGTCAGCTATTTATTTGTAACAATTAATGTGAATTGTTTTAAAATTGATAAATTTGACCTCTTTGTGCGACAATAATATTATAATCTACACAAAATAAAAAAACCAACCGTAATTTCGTCATTTTACTGTGGCCAGTTTAGCGTCTAACAGTTTCTAAATTAACGATAGACCATACACTATACTATTAACATTTCGTGGATAATTTAATTTATTGTCCGTTAGCTGGTTTGGGATGCGCAACATAAATAATTATTGTCCGGGACAACTGAATCACGATACAAACAATGTAGGTCAACCGGTTGCCAAATTTGAATGTCAGCAGGCCAAAGTCGGCGGCGGTGACGTTCACCCGGCAATATTTTATCGCAAATTTGACCAAGTCCCGGAGTAGCTATTTAAAAAATACCTAATTGTCGTTAACCTATAGAGTAAAGAACATATTTTCAACATGTTGCTGCCAGCCACATAAGGTACGCCGCCATCGCCTGTGCAATCCACCGATTGTATAAGGTGTTGATAAAATATATATATAAATATATATTGTAAAATCAAATATTAAAAATGCTCGAAAAAAGCTTCTTTTCAACAAAAAAAAAAAATGGTATACAGACGTTTTTAGAATAATTATACTGGTCATAGTACACTGTATATAATATACTATGCCTAATAATATTATTACACTTACCATTATCGATATTTATTATGTTTTTAAATAATTTACAAAAAAAACCAATCGGTTTAATTGTATCAATTTCTAAACTATTTATCGTTGCAGGGTATTCGTGGTGGCCGGAGCACGACCACTGTGCTGTGCATACTTAATTATTAATCAAAATATGATAAATCGACATTTATTAAAACACACCACCGGAGGCTAGCGTACAACAGCATTATGGCCTAAACGTACCTATAGCATTAAAGTATGTACTTTCGATGAAACTGAAAGTTAAAAATCGAATTAATAATTAACGAACTGTTTTTATTCGTCGTCCATGAACGTTGTCGTTTCTATATTGTCTGTCACTCAAAGAGCTAAACTACAAGAAATCGAAAATCAATTAATCATTTAGGTATTTTGTTGTTTTATACTTGTAGGCACGCGTTGTCAAATCGTTATTAGAAAGAAAATGAATACAAACATATATTGGAGAAAACATTATAAAAAAGAAACAATGAACAAGACTTTAAAATAATATCAATATTATATTTAGTCGAAAGTGTAAAAAACAAAACGCAATAAAGTCAATACGTTTTTTCTGATAATTTGCGAGGCCAGACATTAGCAATTTTTGTTTAAATAAAAAAAAATTATCTGTTAATAATGTAGGTATTATCTGAAAAACTCTTTTATTTTACGTACCAAATAATTTATTATTTAGAACTTCAAATGATAATACATTTTTGTCATATATTTATATATTTATATATATATATATAATATATTATATTATATTATGTACATAATTTGTAAAGCATAATGGTATAGTTATATTTTTACAGCAAAAAAAAGCGTAATTTTATGTTTAGTAAATGGTTATTTATTCGGATTTTTATTAAAATTTTTTTTAAATTTTGATTATTGTTTTAAATTATATTTATATAAAAAAAGCCTTTGGGACTAAAAATGCGTTTATGTAAATACTTTTGTGTTTTTAATAATTATTTTAATGTAAAATTACCGTGTTTAACTGTAATGACTAATGATATTGACCAATCGACACAGTTGGTGTTGTATTAAGTTTTAAAAAAAATGATTTCACTTTAACAGTGTTCATTTTTCAGTATCATACAAAATGTACACGCACACACGGTATACAGCCTCTAAATGTGAAACTTTCATTCAAATTGTTGTCAATCGCATTTATTTTTATTTTTATACCTACTAGTTAATGTATAAAGTGCATTTGAAATTACATTTTATCGTTCTATTAAATGCTTTACCACCTTTATATCATCCCGTTTTCAGTCATTTTTACGGATATCTTTCATTTTTTTTTTATAGCTTGTACTTAGATGTTTGTATGCTAGTTTATTATGATTCCTAGTTTTATGATTTCATTTTATACGACAACATTCTCATACCTAACTGATATTAAAGAATTTTAACCTTAGTTTGTTGAAAGCCTCTAATGTTTTTTTTTTTTTTTAACTGTGGTTTTAATTTTTTATTTAAAAGCCTTATGTTATTAGTTGTTGGCATTATACCAAATTGTTTATCTTAAGAATTTATATTTTAAGGAATTTTAAAACCTACTTAACCGCACGTTAGGCTTATGTATGGCGAGCAAGGCTTATAATAATATGTTCGATTCCGTGCTAATTGAGATGGCAGTTATTTGTGTTCACATAATGCGAGTTGGTCGTAAAGGCTGTGCTAAAGCGAAACCAGAAATTGGGCCACAACCGGTCACTGATCTACTATTTATTAATTTAGGATATGTTTAACAAGCATGAGCTGCCGTACATTTTTATTGAAGACAAACCAGATAAAAAAATTCCTAATAATCTCTAAACCACATTTTTAAACGTGTTTTTTAATTTACTGACATACAATTAAAAAAATCGTGTATGAATGAATGAATATATCTTTAAACAAAATCATTATAGTAGGAACTCAAAAGATAGCAGATTAGATTTAGTATGTGGAAATAATATAAGAACCAATTTATTTTTAATGCGAGATATCTCTGGTTGAAAATAAATGGTTTTATCACCAGGTATAAAATCCTAGATGTCACAATATATCAGGCTTGAGTATTTTCTCTATTCTAGTAGTTTTTATTATATTTAAAAGTCTAAGGGACCAAAGCCTTTATAGA
Organism: Adelges cooleyi; assembly: GCF_023614345.1. Taxonomy (NCBI): domain Eukaryota; kingdom Metazoa; phylum Arthropoda; class Insecta; order Hemiptera; family Adelgidae; genus Adelges; species Adelges cooleyi. Next base: position 121,907 of record NW_026095761.1, read on the forward strand.
ACGCCATTTGTTTTTAGAAAACTAAAGAACAAAACGGTAATTATTGTAAACAACAATAGTCCATAACAAAGCCAGCGTTTACCAAAAACGTAGCATGTTGCAATAGGTCAAACGGATATAGTTTAAGATGTCATCCGAGCCAAAGTAATTAACGACCGGGATATTGTGTAGGCTGACGTCATATATATATATATAATAAAAATCATAGAAGTTAAAACGCGCCGAGTCATTAGGACAATTTAAATTTATCAGTCCGAAAGCGACAGTGTTAGCACTATCTCAATCAAAATAATTACACAAGGATCGTTTCTACGTAGGTACAACCCGCATTGATCGACAATATCCAAATTACACGTTTGAAACGTTTGGGTACTGGGGAAGTAGGGATAGTGCTGGTACTGGGATAGTACTGGTTGTATTCAAAACATTCAAACTAGAACTGAAAAATAAATTCATTAATTTAAGAGGTCATATTCTCATGAATTGTTTTAGGCCAAATATTATAAAAACACTAAAATATTAGCCAGAAACTTAATATGTTTACTAGTCACCTTAGATAATAGCCTGTTAATATACTATTCCATTATCTATAACTCCACCACTACTTTAAATTTAATCGGTACTTCAATGTGACTTGAAAATGCTCTTTCGCGGTTGCAGAGTCGGCTAAAAAATATTTTTTTTAAATATTTTTAATTAACGAATAAGTTGAATTTTTACTAAAAAATTGTAAAAGTTCAAGATTCTATTATGGTGTAATTAACCAATCGGTTGTTTTTAAAGTAATTCGCGTGTTAATTGACGTAAATAGTAGTATTGCGATGTATACAATTTTTGATCTAGAATATTCTTTTGGTCTTATATAAAAAAGAGATCAGATGATATCTTATTCACTCACTTTTTCACTTATGTTCGTGTAAGCTAACTGTGTATAACAAGTCTTTATTTATACTTTATTGTATTAGTCGTAGTGAAAAAATACTTCATCATTGTTACTTTACAACTTGTGTTGATTATTATTTTGCTTAAAATCCACTCAACACTCAAACTCCAGCAATATTGATTTTATATTTAACATACGACGTTGAACACATTTACTTATATTATTATAATATATATTTAAATAAGTTAAAGAATTATGGCAAAAATATGATTATTAATAATATTAATAAAGTATTTTTTTTTATTTGATTTTCTAAATTATTTTAAATGATAATTGTCACGTGTTGTTTGAGCTTTTCGCCGTCCTAGATCGCCCGACAACCCCACGGCCGCGTCTTGCTGGCACACCACTTGTTGCGTGTTCCCGCTTCTCGCCGTCTAAAGGCACCAGGGAAAAAGGTAATGTTCATTGTTGCGCTTTCAAGGTCGTTTAATAATATGCTTCGTCATCTTGTCTTAGAATAGGAACATCAGCTACGGCCTCTGTATCTTTTATGCTGTCTCGTCAAATACATATGAGAGCTCAGGCCTCTGTAACAATAATTTCCGGCCTTAGTCACGTGATCGAGAGCCGTCGGTGGTCCCGAGGTATGTTCACGACTCCGGCTTATTTTAGATGTGTAGGCTGAGACGGGACCGCCGTCTCTCTCTCAATAGTCGTTGACTATATAGAAGAGTGCTTAGACATCTAAAGGCGTAGCAGCGAAAACACCTTTGGACTGCTGATGATTTTCAATCACATGACTAAGTCGATCAGTAAAAAATTTGAGTATAATAAATTGATGGAAGGATACGAAAAAGAGAAAAATTCATAAGGGTGCGAAAGATGAGAAGATAGTAATTGTTGCAGAAATGGTTATCAACGATGATTTTCGAACACATGACTAAGTCGATCAGTAATAATTTTTAGATGAAAAATTGATGGGAGGATATGAAAAAGAGAACACTTCATAAGGGTGAAAAAGATGTGGAAATAGTAATTAATTAATTATTAAATATAAATTAATAAAACTAACGTGTGCTAAGGACCGACCTGTTATCAACGGAATATGGTTCATTGTTGCGCTTTTAATGTCGTTTAATAATATGCTTCGTCATCTTGTCTTAGAATAGGAACATCAGCTACGGCCTCTGTATCTTTTATGTTGTCACGTCAAATACATATGAGAGCTCAGGCCTTTGTAACAATAGATTTTTTATTGGCTCTGCTTATACATAATTTACTATGAAAATATATATTTGTTGTGTAAGATATATGCAAAATCTTATTTTATAATAATGAATTAATAATTTCCAATTTTTATTATGTTAACGCGCTGTTGATATGGCCTTTGTACACGTTGTGTCTCGTGGTTGAGGGAGTTTTTCGTTTAATTATTGTTTATTTATTTGTTTATTTATTCATCACAAGCTGTCCCGACCCGTTGTTGCCCGAGATTTAGTTAGCCAGGGCTGATTAAAATAATTACAAATAAGATAAAAAAGTCAGTACTCCATGCTGTATATTGTAAATCTTTAGCATACCCCACGGTTTTTTTTTTTGAATCTACATATAGACATTAAATTATGTTGATTATACTTCGGTAATAGGGGGACTATTACCGAAGTACCCAGTTCTAGTTCTAGATCCCGTTAAAACAGTTAAAAGCTTGACCAGAATCATGGTATAATGAATCGACCTGTTCCTTTAATCATCACTTACCATTCGCTCGAGAACCGTGGTTACTATGGTTACAAACAAAGTTTTTATTTTGAGTTAGCAACGAAAAATGTCGTATTTAAAATAAAAAAATTGTGTTTAAGGCCACCCTTAGGGGCCTTGTACACAATATTAAAAATTAATAATATAACAACTCGTGGACCATAATAAAGTTGATGAATCATGAAAGAAGCCAAAGTTACTAATTTTATTGCATAAATTAAGCATGCGATTCACCGGCGAGTTGCAAGTGGTACATTACATTTTAAAGAACTAATTTTAGTTCTCAAACCTCTATTATTTTGATAAAAACCAACAAAAACATTTTTGACAGATATCATTACGTTTTTACAGTTTTTTCACGACATTTATTATAATTTTTACAATATAAACGGAAATAATTACTATAAGGTTTAACGAACAAAGATAATTTTAGTTTTTTTGGAACGCAATTTATATATTTAATAATTAAATTTGTAATTTGATAATATTTTGATAGTTTTTCGTCAGATCAGAATTTATCCAAACGTTTTTTCCAATTTCGAATGAACGCAATTTAGATTTAGATTTAAAAATAGATCTAAAATTAAAAAGTTATCCACTCTTTAGCAATTTTTAATGTATGGTTAACCTCATCAGGCGATTGTTTTATTAAAAATAATAGCATTTTTACTTTTCATAAACCAATGTTTAGCTTCTAAAATCAACTGGTCTGATGAAAAATGTATAACTGACTTATTAGATTCTAAAATTGAAACTTTATCACGAAGACTATTTACTTCAGATTTAAGCTTATCATTTTCATTTATTAGGCTATTTATTGAGATCAACATACCCTCTAAAGTATTATTAAGAACCATAATTTTGATTCGTATCTGGAATGTTTATCATTTATAGATAAAAATGTTCATCTTAGGATGTCTCCATTTGTTTAAGTTTTGTCATCACATGTGTGAGAATGAACTCACTATTGGAACGAGAGAACGAACACAAAGTTGTAGTCCTTTTCAAAGGAGTGTCAACAGTCAACTTTGGTATTATTTGGCATTTTTAAGATTTTTCACTTCGGTTTACTAAAAACTATTTCATCATTGGGAAACTTTATTAAACCTTATTCCTAAAACAGTTTACACCCAAGGGCTACGGCTACCCGTTTTGTTGTGAGTTTTGATTGAATCGTGTTAGCCACGGTTATAAAAGTTCTTTATTATCGCGTTCGAAGCCGCATAAAAATGGAATGTCATCTAAAAGAAAAAATAACAGTATTTTTTTAAACAAAAAACACAGCTGATCCTGGCAATCCACAACCTCATACTCAGCCCGCAACGGTAAGTATAAAATAATTATAAGGTACAAATTATAACGCTAGTATACATTTTACGCAGTTTACAGTTATTTTTACACTTTTAAATAATTGCCAATTTATAATTATTAACAATAATTATTACATGTTACATAGTTTGTATTTGACATCATAAAATCAAATATAAATAGTATAACTTATAATCAATTATGAGTAATTTACAATAAATTCTAATATAAAATTTATTAATATTCTAAAATATTTGTTTTTCAGCAATAGTGGCTGTAAATTGGTCCACAACTTCCTTAACAACGTTCGCCTTTATCTTGCCCGACATGATTTCCTCTCTTATAAGCTCCTTAATTTCAGCCGTTTTGCTTATAAACTGCCTCGTATTTCCTTTGTTTAGCAGCGAATTATTATTGGAGTCTCGTTCTTTGGCCTTAGAAGACAACCAATACAGACCCTTCATGATCTCATTATAGCGTTCTGTTATCATGACTGACATCGATTTCATCTTTTTACCTAACCTTACTCACATCACTAATTACTTAAACGTCGACCGACATTTTATAACTTCTATTTAAATCGATCGATAAAAATTGCCAATAAGTCCCGTTTCTTTGGCTCTACAGCCTAAAACCTTGACTTATAGGTCGCAGACCCTTCCCGAACGATTCCGGGTGAGAAAAGGACGGAAAACCCTTTCCTTCCCTCAAAACCTGTGAAAACCTATCTTTTTACCTACAGTTGTTATGGTAAATAACAACCGGAAAAAATCTCAATTTGCTATTAGAAAAATTAAAAAAAGGAAGCTTTCCCTTATTACACGGCCGCTATAACAGACTGAGGGTCGCGCGACCCCTCGTTGCAATCGCGAGAACATCCTCTATCTATTAATGCAAAGCGCGCGCAGAAAAAGTAACGTTAAGTGTCACAAAACAAATGTGTTACACTAACCTCTTAATATTGCGTCTTCCACTTCTTCCCGGGCTTCTAAGCTCACGTACCGGTCCACGGAGGTCCTCTGCAACCAGCCGATGAGGTTCTGAGTGGCTCTGAATGGATTTTGATTTTCCTGTAAAATCGCTATATTGGACTCTTTCGGTTAATTCCCGACGCGAGCACTTCAAATGAAAAAAACCTATAAAGTAGTGTCCAAAACGGTGATCTCGCAGGCCTCGCCTTCAGTCAAATACTAAATGAAAACACTTGCAGGCGTAAGTTCTCGTAGCTTAATGTCAATCACAATGATGTCAACGGCCGGCCTTTGTGTCTGTGGTCAGTGTCATGCTGACCCAATCGTCGATAAGCTTTCTTCGGAGCACGGCTGCCGGGGTATTTCCTTAGAAAACAACCTCTGAAAATGACACCACGTCTCATCAGCGATTTCAAATAAGTATAAAAAATAACTTTGAAAATCAAATAGTCTTATTAGTATTACCTTGACATATTCCCCATCGAGGATGACAGCGGTTTAGTCACGTGGTCGATTCTAAATAAGAGGTCTCGTCTGTTTATTGATAATTCGTATCGGTAACTGGTCATATGTTTAAGCCAGCATTATTAGAATTAACGCATTCATATTATTAGTATCGTTATAAATGCTGATTTTGCATATAATTTAGTTGAAATCCGCTTAGTGATACAAGAAAAAGTTTAACGTTACATAATTTCTTCCTTATAAGTTGTACCTAATATTAGTCTTGTACTAAACTTTGGGTTTTAAAACATACTTATTTCCCGATAATACGTCTTGGAAACTTTTCACATTCATTCTTTAATTTTTTGTAAAATATGTAGTCTTCCGAAGCGTAATGTACTTGAGTATTTGCCAGTTGTCACTCTTGACGTGGTACATATTCAGTAATATACTTACAATTATTAGTACAGTCAGTCGCACACATACTGTACTAACAACCGTTGCCAGGATGTGCGTTATTTACTGACAAAACTTGACCGTGTATTGTTCTGGACACGCGGTCAATCAGTTTTTACAGTTATCCACTATTATATTATTATATAATATATATTTTAAAGATATATATAAATAACATACTGTACAGGTATATAGATATTGCGCTGATGACAAATTTGCGAGCGGCGGTGGACGTGTTCACGATTGCTGAGGGCGGCGCCAGCGACACAATGAAAAACGACTTCGGTTGCCTCTGTGTTATAAGTACTTCATATGCCACGATTTGCCGGCAGATCGTGTTGCGTGTAAAGATAATAAATATTATACCGAGTGCGATTTTATCCATTTGTCGTGTTGGTCGCTTGTAAATTTCATCCACGTACCTGCAGTCGCCCCGGTTATTTATATAAAAATATGTATAAAAAATATATATATATATATTTATAGTATAATTCCATGTATAGATAGGTCGAATGTATGTAGATATTCCGAAGTGACACCTCCACCGGATCGCTTTGACTTGGGAGTTATAGATGTTTTTCATTTATCTTCATCCCGTCGTATACATATAAGTATAATACCTATCTACCTACTTGGACTCATAAGTCGGAACTCGGATCGTTGAGGTATTTCTATTTAGACTAACAGAGCATCTGTTTACTTGCGTTGTCAATTCACGCTAAAGTCCTAATATCTGTTTGAAAAAAAAAATCGTTAAAAATACTGTACAAGCGCTGATTTTTTATGAGACTAACGCCAACACGCATTAAAAAAATGTATCTATTTGTATACGAGTACATGTGAGTTACACTGTACATATAATTTCATATCATATCACTTACCCATTTAAGTACATAACAATAGGTATATGAGTTTCTGTTATTTTGATTTTTCATTGCTCTGGCCTAACACCGTCCCTGTTATTATTTGTGCAAATAAAACGTGGGAAAAAAGGCAAGTATTCAAATCTAAATAATTCAGGACAAAAAATCTGAATTACAAATGAGACGCGAACCTGTCGTTTGCCATGGAAAAACATGTAATAATTTTAAATAACGCCACTCCTCTTGTACGGTAACAGTGTACAGATAACATAGTTTTTACACTTAAAATGACAAAAATGTTTGAAATTCAAACGTTTTAAGATTAATACGGTTATTGCAATTTTAAATAGGCAACTATCGAATGGATGGTAAGACAGATTGAAAACAATGAATTGTACACAACTTTACTGCTGTAGGCGATATTTGATGCACATCAGGATATGGAATAAACAACGTATTGTAACGAAGTCCCACATTGTCATATACTATTATCATATGCAAATTGAACCATTCCAATTAATTATTGCAATCCACTTGGCAGCGTTTCAACAATGACAATTTTATACAAACGTTATTCATTAACAAATGTTACAAGACGTAGTTGATGACATATTAAAATTACTAATTGTAGACGGCGTTTCAATCTATTAACATTTTTATTTTATTTTCAATTACATAATATAAAAAAAAAATTTGTTTTGTATACTTATTTATTTCATTACTACATGCACTATGCGGACATACCTACACAAAAATGCATGTCGCGGTAAACCGATTGCTGCAATCTTCTATACAAGTCCAGTTTTAATTGTTTATCATGTTTATTGTAATGGTAATTGCTTAATGCCGCGTTATAACATAATAACTTATAATGGTCCTTGCAGAGTACCTATAGTTATTTGTTTTGTTTGTCGACAATTTAAAGTTCAAGACTCAGATTGCCGTGTCCGCCTAACGAGTATAAAACTATAGTGATAGTCCATAGAGCACAACATACCTGCCTGCCTACACTGCATTCAGTAAATTAACGACTGATGAGTGATGAGCGTAATACAATAAAATGTAATGTATAACAAATGTGGTAACTGGTCGGTCGGTATAATAATTAGTTTCTTTTCATGTATAAGTAACCGCCGCATTATCTCATACCTTTCATAGAACTTTACAAGATCCAAATGATGTACATACAAACCCGTGCTACTAAAGAACGAAGACCAAACGAAATATATTTAATGTATACATTATATAACTCGAAAAGTAAACGATCCCACTCCTTCTGGAGAAAAATAATGATAATGATGTTTTTTTGGTGATTTATTGCAGATCGGTAAGATATGAGATGATATAGGTAGGTATTTAGATTTGAAGATTCTATAACCAAAATAATTTGAGACTATTAAGACTATTTTCGGAAAGTGGTGTTCAGACAACTTGTTGTATGCTGTACATATTTAAATTGGACGCGAGTAAAAATATAAAATCAATTTTACCCTTGGCTTAAAATAACCTTTAATTATCCCATATGAGCAAAAGGTTACGTCCTACTGTATAGTAACTAGTAAGTGCATTATTCGTTAATGTACGATTAAGAATGTTGCAATTCAACATTTGGTGTTCTAAAATCTAAATACTATGAATTGTAAAAGTTCAAAGTTATAATTTTCTACTTGATTAAGCGTTATAATTATTATTTTTTCGCATCTCTGAAGTCTGCCAAATGTTAGTATTTGCAACATTCGAAAATGCGCGATTGGATCATAAGCAAAAGTGTATAGCAAAAAACCATGCTAGAGACTGTTATTCAGTTGTGCGTAGCCGAAAAATAACGAAATGGTAATTATGATAATAGTCTGTTGTCCGGTTTCGCCTAACGGGTCTGTCCATTATCGGGTTAGCGAACCGATCCAAAGAATTAAACATATATCGCGGTCAAGTAATGCAATTCTTTAGAATTTTTTGATTTTTAGTTTTAAATATATTTACGTTCGCCATAATATAGTTTTTCATGAGTTTTGAAAAAAAAAAAATAACCCACGATAAATAAAAAGTATACATATCTAATGAGCGGTTGTAGATTTTAAGTTTCTTTTTAAGAATTTGGAATTAATTGTTGAATATAATAAGTGTGTGTTTATACTCTTTGTAGAATATTATAATAATTATTAAATGTTTGAAATTTAAGACCCGGACGTGAAAATATAAAATAATAAATTATTGAAAAATATTTTATTTACTTTTAAAAATGATAGAAATCATAAATCTGCGCACACATTATCCGATTAGCATAATGCTTGCAAGTGTTTTCACGCAATATCGAATTAGACCGTAAGAAACAATATTAAATCATTTTTTTTTTATCACAAGGCAGTAGTCCAAAGGTCAGTAATTGACCTTTGAGTTAAAGTGTTATGTTATTGAATTATTGCGGACTCGTAAAAATTAATATGTTTATTTAGAAAGCGTCCGAAATACGTTATGAGCCCCCGATAATATTTCATAATTGTTATCTATTTAATTTTTAACATACCTTAATAAGTAATTCAATGTTTGCACAATTACATAAGCAACAATTACAAGCAATTCAAGCTATTAATTTTTGTTTTCGTCTTACACTGTGTTGGTGATATTAAATAAGTAGGTATATAGAATAGTTTATTTTTAATAGGCACAAACAACAGCTGCTTACTCTAAAATGTAGTATAATTGGAGCTGAGTAAATTGTATTTGAGTATTGTGTTTATTTATTTACAAGTTACGTATAGGCAAAAGTGAAGTGATAATGTTACCAAGTTGTTTATTTTTGTAACTTCTCAACATTTTAACTACTCTAATACTAAGATTAACGGCGATCTAAACGGTCATTAAAACCAAAAACTGTGTACTGACCCTAAAAATTATTTTACAAATTTTTAACTATAAGGATTACACCTACATGTTTAAGTCACTTTGTAACTTGCTGCTTATAGCTTTGTGTATAGTTCATAATAAGCAAACGCCAGTCATCATCGTAGATGCTCTAATTACTATTATGTTTATATAGAACAAATACACGTTTTACGCTGACTCATCAATTTTAATATTTTTATCTCGAGTTTCATTAGTTTTAGTACATAATTCAAACACAAATATGCGAAACACAATAATGTTGCTATATTATATAATGTTAATTAGAAATAATAGAATTGTGAAATAGCTTTTGTATTATACCCAACCCTACTGGATTTTATAACTTACGAAAATTTATCGATTATAAAAATAGGACAAAAACAGTTCTATTTTGTACAATAGATCTTGTATTTCAGTATATTATTACTTTTTTTTAAATAACGAAACAATATTTTTAAAAAAAACTAGCTATTATAATATTACTTTTGGGTTCGTCTTTATACTAAGTTGGTTGTTATTACTGTTTTACTATGTGTTGTATCTGTTTACTTGATATGGGACAATTAAGCCGAAACTCAGCTCATTTACTCAAACAAATACTTTTTTAAAATTAAAACAGGTCACCAAACAATTATTGTTCGGTAAGGATTCTTTGATAACTAGTGTAAATACTTAACCCTCCTACCTACCCCCTTGGTAATAGTTTACCAAGTCGTCTTAAAACTGGTTCAAATTGATTTGAAATTATGTAATGTTTTATGCAGAAAAAAATCAGATAACTTGTGCTTAAGGTAATTTAGCAAAAAGGCCTTGAAATTTTGTGTACTGTGACTTATATGCATTTTTAGTGTTACGCATTCAAAGTTATTATATAACGAATAATGTGTGCAGTAAAAGTAAAAGTTTTTTTAACACTACTCACAAATTCACACGAAAGCTACCGTTTTATCACTTTTCATAATTTTACCAGATTTTATCACTTCCAAATTTATGGTACGACCAAATCTCCAACTGAGCGCATTTTTCACTGTAGCCTGTCCTGACTTTTCAAATAATAGTAGTATTATATTGTTCAGATAAATACACTACACGAATAACAAAATTATTTAGAATTGTTTTTCAACTTAACATGGCACGGCGCGTTTGTTTACTTTAAAAGGAAATGCGTTTGTCGTGTTTACTATAACTATTATTTTTTTAAAGTAAAATAACTGCTTAATATATTGCTAGTATAGAAATAAATTATTTTCAGTTCAACAATACAACACAGATTGATATTGTGGAAAAATGCACACGAAATTAACATAGAACTGTATATTTTCGATTACATTACAACTTAGTGTGCGAGTGTATTTATAATAATATACGGAATGCAAACCTATCCAGTCTCTTCTATAAATACAAATCAAGTAATGCCCACACCGATCTGTTTTCGGGTGGGACTTAATTTCCACATGACCATCATTTCCAAAATGCATTACACGCGCAGGTATGTCTAGTGCGTATGTTTAGCATATATATTGTATAAAATGCATAAACGAGCGATGTGACATCTGTTTTTTAGTGTACACGACGTCATGGTGCTTTAACGGACCTCTTTGGTACATTATGGACGACCACAGTGAATATCGATAGTGACTGTGACCTTTTAGAATATAGATGGTAACTTGTATTCTAAACTCCTTACACACAGGCATGACTCGACCAACGACAGTCCGTTGAAAATCCATTATTATTGTTGTATCACAGTTGCCAATGGTAACTCATACCGTGTAAGGTGTTTAATCGAAAAATAAAAATAAAATAAGCGAAGAGCCTCTTAAATGACACTAGGTGTTGGTTCGATCGATACTGTTTGGCTAATTGACTCCAGGACCAATGAGGAACGTACAGCAGTAAATGCATAATTTTTTTTTTTTATCTATTATATTAAGTTTAATTTATAGTCGTACTGAGTAATCTCTTTACTATTTATAAGTTAGTTGGACACGTTTTTAATAAGGAAATATGTAGTACATAATTTAACGACAAATGTTTTTATTCACAAATTATGGATAACATTTAATTCTCACATTAATTATGGATAACAGATAATTTATACATAAATTATTAATGAATGAAATATGGACTTGGATAATTTTAAATGTATTTTATAATATTGGATGAATATTATTAAAATAAAAATTTAATTAAATTAATTAATGTGGTTTTAGATACAATTTACGAAAATAACTTTTATAAAATGTTGTATAATAAAATATCTTCTGAAACTTTAGTTTTACCATTAATTATTTTGATTGGTTAAAATGGTTTTAATATTAATTATCTTATTAACAAACGCATTTAAAATTCTTCAAAAAAATTATAAATCAAGTCTGACGAATAAAACAGCTATCTGCAAATAATAAATGTTATGTTATTGGTTAGGTTTAATTCAAGCATATCATAATATGCAACTACTTTTTGATAGTTATATTGTGTGAATTTTATTCACTACATGTTGGAAATTTGAAATTAAAGATAAAGAGTGTCAAATCAAAACCAAAATAATTAAGTTCACATTTATCAATAAAATATTGGATTTTTTTATCCATACTTTTTAATAGGTACTCCAACGTTTATAACACTAAATTAACGTATTTAAAAAAAAGATAACATTTACATAATATGACCGAGCGCTAAATGTACCACAACTAAATTATCTATACACTTTTAACATACTCATAACAATCATTAATATTTAACTGTTATCAAAAATCACAGTATTAATTCCGGTAAAACGTTTACTTGCAAAAAAAAAAAACAACTTGATATTCTTATTTGAAGTTTTTGGTAAAACATGGAAACGCTATCCACAATAGTTGTTTTATTATCGCTTAAAACGCATAAAAAATGTAATTATTATTTTGTTTTGTAACAATCTTTGATCCCCGCGATATTTGTTTTCAGGAATAGATAAAAAGGGCCTGGAATTAGTGACTTCGATACGCTCAGCATTATGTAGCATGTTAAAGAATAAAGGGTAACCGGTTTAGTGCGCATACAAAGCGTATTCGCCAATTCGAAGAATAATTATTGAGCTCTCTTCATAGATAACATACTTACACCACTTGTAACTTTTGGGTTTCAAGAGTTGAATTCAATCACGATATAGATCAAGTATGGAAATGCGACTAATACTGGTAATAATCTTTAAATATCTTACGAAACTTCTAAGAAATTCTCAGAGTTTACTATACTTATTTAATGGATAATTATAATGTTTTTATTTGGGCTTGATAGTATTTCTACCAGACCATTCATAAACCAAATAATTATGTGGCGCTTTGAAACATTTATTCTGGGTGCATTTTAAGTTTTAGCAAACCTTTTTTTAAATATTTTTCATTAAAAAAAAAACTAGGCTTTACTAAACGTACAGGTTAAATTCTGACCATATAATTTGATAAAAATGGACGCACTATACACACTTAACTGTGGATAATAATATGATTAAAAGCTTTACCATTTTCGTTGATGGTTTATTTTCTGTCGTTCTTGATGCACCAAAAAAACCGAGACCCATTTCCACAAAAACCCTTTGACGATTTCACCCGGCACGATGTCCATTACGTCTAAGTTTTTAACGTGTTCTAGATTTGTTGTCGAACACGGTTTCCGGTTTAATGTCTATACTCACGGCTTAATAGCGACATATTTCAATTGTCCAGTGTACTTGTGTACACTCGAAATCGCTGAAATCAGAACGACGAACTTGTATGTACATATTTAACAACGATAATCGCGTGTAGCCAAGAGCAACATTGCCCATGGCGTGCATTAATAGCTGTAGCTGTTACCGGAGCCAGACTCTTTATGCGCAACTCTTGTAAGTATAATAATATACTAATAGTGTGTGTGCGAAGTGACACTTAACGAATTCCGTCGCCCATTTTTGCCGGTACAGTTGTGCAATATTGTGTTTTTTAAAACCATTTTGCGCGCCACAACGAAAACAATTTTGTTTCAAATGTCGGCGGCGTTGATAAATAATCCGTGAGCTTTGTAAACAATATGAAAATACAATACATAAAGCGGTTACACAACGCGTGGCCCGTATATACGTATATACACGGTAAGCATTGACCTCTTGACATTAAACGGACACTGCGCTTGGCTCCGGGCGGTCAACGCGGGATGTCGGCCAACGGATTTTTAAACACACTCATACAAACCTATTTACACATATAATATAGTATATAGTGTAGTGTTATAGGTAGGTATGTAATTGGGTACCATTAATAATACAGATAGGTTCGTGTTTCGAACACTGGTAGTGTTCGAAAATTTAATAATATCACAACGTCTAAATTAGAACAATCGTACCAATGACAATGGAGAGTATGCGATTACAATTTTTTTCTTTCTTTCCACAAGGTCTTTTGGCATAGGGTAGGTCCAAGTGGTGTTGCTCAATAAACGCGGCGAAAGTTTACCGAGTACATGGAAAACAATTGATTTTATTTAAGTCCCAGTCCGTTTATTTCACGCTCGGTGCATACATGAGTCATTATATTGCTATAACATATAATACAAAACTGTTTTAAAATAAATAAATAACAATATTGATAACTCTGTACACTGAACGCTTAACTTTTAAAACGCCTTATATATTGCCCGTCCAGTTAACTCTTCATCTTGGCTGTTACACGATTTATGTCATCGGAAAATTGTTATTATAAATTTAATATGTCAGGTCACAAAATGTAACTCATATCGTTCAGCTAAAACTCAGAAACTGGCACACTGCACCAGAGCTTAACAGCTACTTCATTTTACTGACATCTTGAATTTGGATTCTAAGTATTTATTTGTGCTTGAATCACGCTTTATTTTTAGTGATATGTGAATTATTAAAAGTTTAATAAACTATACTTCCTTAGCTCAAATAAAACAAATACAATTTAGGTTCAATATCTTTTGCTCAACCGCCACAGAATTATTAAGAAATAAGTAATTACAAAATGAAGATTTTCAGATTGGCCAAGTAAATTCTAATTGGTTTTAATAAACAATGAAGTGTTGTATTTTTTATGAAATGCAAGTTGCAACTAATAATATGAATGCTTGTGTTAATATTTTACTGCACCTTTGCACCTATGTATAGTTATGCTTCTTTGTGTGTGTTCACTACAATAATATTGTGACACTATGATTCGTGTAAACTGCACTTAACCGGCGTGACAGCGGCAAATAAAAAGCCCGGTAAAAATTATCATATGTGTACAACGTGCGTACCACACTTACCAGTGTTTTGCATAATATAATTGTTGTATCTGAGCTTGGATTTTTATAATATTTCCATAGAACCATACGTGTCGTTCAGTGAAAAATAAATAAATAATAATGGCATGTCCAAACGGCTGTATATCAATAAAAACAATAAGAAATAGACGAATTTCGTAGTCGTCCATATTATTACTTTAATATTTGCGTTATTGAATCAATACTGTCCAGATGGTCAAGCACTAACGGAATTTTGTATACACCGGATGGCTTCATAATTTCTGACAAATATGTAAGTAAGTGATAAAGGGTGATCAACATTTTACTGCGAAATAATTAAAGTCTTAAATGAAATCGTTACTAAATTAAATTATTAATAAGAGTTTTAGCTTCGATGTAGAGCGGCGAAGGTATTAGTTTTACTCTGATGTGGGCTTTTTTATTATCTGTATACACTGTAACTTTTTTAATACTAGACCAATTCCTTCGAAATGCAACTGTATAAATTACAATTTTCATCTAGTTGGTACTTTAGAGGTGTAAAAGTTGGAAAAGTTTACTTCTTCACGGTCAAAATTTGAAGAAAAAAAATAAAACCGTACGATTTTTTAAGTTAGAACTTTTACTGGCTATAATATCGAAAAAAAGTCGGATTGAGTTAAAATTTATAAAGAGTATTTATTTGGTATGCATGCCCGCACACGTCAGTTGTATCAAATTTAAATTAAAACCATTTCCCACCCCCCTAGATGGGGTTCAAGTTTTTTATAGTTTTTTAGTCGTAATTTTAGGACCTTTAAGATGAAAATTTGTCAGTAGTTAGAACTCATATGTATCCATAACGTATTAAATGGAAAACAAATTCGGCACTACCGTTTTTCTTAAATTTCCGGAAAACTGTGATTTTGATTGCGTACATTTAAAAAAAAAACACTAAAATCTTAAAAAAGTGTATCAAAGCATTAAAACAATTTTATGTATATCTATGCTAAATGATAATTTAAAGTTTTGTGCTCAAGTACCACTTTTGACTTTCAGTGTATACAAATTTGATTTTTTTTTACTTTAAAACACTTTAGGCTGGTTGATGCTGTTGGAAAGACAACACCCCTCCATAAGTCTAAGGCCGTCCATTGACCGTCAAGTGGACTGTCCATAAACAGTTTTTGTACAATACAGACCTGTAAAAAATCAAATACATTAGTCATCAACATACTAGTACTAAAAGCTAAATCCATGAGCCTAAGAGTCCATCTGTTAAATTCGGTAGGCAATGTCCACTGTGGTCACTATACTTAAGTTGCTTTTGAGTGGTCTTCTTGCTGGTAGTAATTCAGAGTCTTAGAAATAAAAATATAATTAAAATTGTATGTTTTTTTGTAAAAAAAAAAAGTAAATTCTCACCTTACTGTATTATTTTTTACAAGTACAATTATGTGTACAGGCAACAACCTATTAGAATATGATTTTATTAAAAAAATACATATTCTTTTTAACATTACTTGCAAAAATACTTGTCCGCTGGTCTCAGAATAAGAGTTGTAGCTAGCCTCAGTAAGCGTTTTTGGACAATGCAGACCTGTAAAAAATAAAAAATATTCGACTAGTCATCAAAGTAAAAATATTAAAGGAAGAGTCCATGAGCCTGAGATTCCATCTTACAGTAGAGTATTTATATTACAGAAAACTATGTTTAGTACTTTTAAATTGTTGATATATTGCCAAAAGTCCGTATGGCATGAATGATGCGATTGAGGGGCTCGATGATCGATCCGATAATCTGTATTTTCAAAATATCTCAATTCATTTCTGGATCATTTTTAGATCTATTCATGTCTTCAAATCAAAACGGCGTACAGACTCTTGAGCTGTAAAAAATCAATTAAATGTGATTATCTATGCTCCTCAAGGCATTTTTTGTTCAAACCTATTCAATTCGTATAACACTCAGTCTTAGAAATATTCATGTCTTCACATTTCCGATGACAGTTTGGCTTCGTTGTAGACTCATTACAGTAACTGCACATGCTGTCTTCTTCTAAATGGCCTTCCCGAATCCACCTTGTCTAAAACTGGTAAGGCTGACGAGCAAGGGGACGCCTCTCCTTAGGTCTCAGGCCGCCGACTTCGGACGGCCGTTAACCACAAAACGGAGTGCACTTAAACCCTTTTTAAACAAGGCAGATAAGAGAACACAATTTTGACCTGCAAAAAACTAATAAATGCGATCTACAATCAGTATACTAGTATATATTAGAGTAATTATGTTTAGTACTTTTAAATAATTAAAATATTGCCAAAAGTCCGTATGGCATGAATGATGCGATTGAGGGGCTCGATGATCGATCCGATAATCTGTATTTTCAAAATATCTCAATTCATTTCTGGATCATTTTTAGATCTATTCATGTCTTCAAATCAAAACGGCGTACAGACTCTTGAGCTGTAAAAAATTAATTAAATGTGATTATCTATGCTCCTCAGGGCATTTTTTGTTCGAACCTATTCAATTCGTATAACACTCAGTCTTAGAAACTGTAGTTTGGATTCGTTGTAGACTCATTACAGTAATTGCACATGCTGTCTTCTTCTAAATGGCCTTCACGAATCCACCTTGTCTAAAACTGGTAAGGCTGACGAGCAAGGGGACGCCTCTCCTTAGGTCTCAGGCCGCCGACTTCGGACGGCCGTTAACCACAAAACGGAGTGCACTTAAACCCTTTTTAAACAAGGCAGATAAGAGAACACAATTTTGACCTGCAAAAATCTAATAAATGCGATCTACAATCAGTATACTAGTATATATTAGAGTAATTATGTTTAGTACTTTTAAATAATTAAAATATTGCCAAAAGTCCGTATGGCTTGAATGATGCGATTGAGGGGCTCGATGATCGATCCGATAATCTGTATTTTTCAAAATATCTCAATTCATTTCTGGATCTTTTTGTATGTATCCATGTCTTCAGTGTTCCACTGTAGTTTGGATTCGTTGTAGACTCATTACAGTAACTGCACATGCTGTCTTCTTCTAAATGGCCTTCACGAATCCACCTTGTCTAAAACTGGTAAGGCTGACGAGCAAGGGGACGCCTCTCCTTAGGTCTCAGGCCGCCGACTTCGGGCGGCCGTTAACCACAAAACGGAGTGCACTTAAACCCTTTTTAAACAAGGCAGATTAGGGAACACAATTTTGACCTGCAAAAATCTAATAAATGCGATCTACAATCAGTATACTAGTATATATTAGAGTAATTATGTTTAGTACTTTTAAGTTGTTGATATATTGCCGAAAGTCCGTATGGCTTGAATGATGCGATTGAGGGGCTCGATGATCGATCCGATAATCTGTATTTTTCAAAATATCTCAATTCATTTCTGGATCTTTTTGTATGTATCCATGTCTTCAGTGTTCCACTGTAGTTTGGATTCGTTGTAGACTCTTTACAGTAACTGCACATGCTGTCTTCTTCTAAATGGCCTTCACGAATCCACCTTGTCTAAAACTGGTAAGGCTGACGAGCAAGGGGACGCCTCTCCTTAGGTCTCAGGCCGCCGACTTCGGACGGCCGTTAACCACAAAACGGAGTGCACTTAAACCCTTTTTAAACAAGGCAGATAAGGGAACACAATTTTGACCTGCAAAAATCTAATAAATGCGATCTACAATCAGTATACTAGTATATATTAGAGTAATTATGTTTAGTACTTTTAAATAATTAAAATATTGCCAAAAGTCCGTATGGCTTGAATGATGCGATTGAGGGGCTCGATGATCGATCCGATAATCTGTATTTTTCAAAATATCTCAATTCATTTCTGGATCTTTTTGTATGTATCCATGTCTTCAGTGTTCCACTGTAGTTTGGATTCGTTGTAGACTCATTACAGTAACTGCACATGCTGTCTTCTTCTAAATGGCCTTCACGAATCCACCTTGTCTAAAACTGGTAAGGCTGACGAGCAAGGGGACGCCTCTCCTTAGGTCTCAGGCCGCCGACTTCGGGCGGCCGTTAACCACAAAACGGAGTGCACTTAAACCCTTTTTAAACAAGGCAGATTAGGGAACACAATTTTGACCTGCAAAAATCTAATAAATGCGATCTACAATCAGTATACTAGTATATATTAGAGTAATTATGTTTAGTACTTTTAAGTTGTTGATATATTGCCGAAAGTCCGTATGGCTTGAATGATGCGATTGGGGGGCTCGATGATCGATCCGATAATCTGTATTTTTCAAAATATCTCAATTCATTTCTGGATCTTTTTGTATGTATCCATGTCTTCAGTGTTCCACTGTAGTTTGGATTCGTTGTAGACTCATTACAGTAACTGCACATGCTGTCTTCTTCTAAATGGCCTTCACGAATCCACCTTGTCTAAAACTGGTAAGGCTGACGAGCAAGGGGACGCCTCTCCTTAGGTCTCAGGCCGCCGACTTCGGGCGGCCGTTAACCACAAAACGGAGTGCACTTAAACCCTTTTTAAACAAGGCAGATTAGGGAACACAATTTTGACCTGCAAAAATCTAATAAATGCGATCTACAATCAGTATACTAGTATATATTAGAGTAATTATGTTTAGTACTTTTAAATAATTAAAATATTGCCAAAAGTCCGTATGGCTTGAATGATGCGATTGAGGGGCTCGATGATCGATCCGATAATCTGTATTTTTCAAAATATCTCAATTCATTTCTGGATCTTTTTGTATGTATCCATGTCTTCAGTGTTCCACTGTAGTTTGGATTCGTTGTAGACTCATTACAGTAACTGCACATGCTGTCTTCTTCTAAATGGCCTTCACGAATCCACCTTGTCTAAAACTGGTAAGGCTGACGAGCAAGGGGACGCCTCTCCTTAGGTCTCAGGCCGCCGACTTCGGACGGCCGTTAACCACAAAACGGAGTGCACTTAAACCCTTTTTAAACAAGGCAGATAAGAGAACACAATTTTGACCTGCAAAAATCTAATAAATGCGATCTACAATCAGTATACTAGTATATATTAGAGTAATTATGTTTAGTACTTTTAAATAATTAAAATATTGCCAAAAGTCCGTATGGCTTGAATGATGCGATTGAGGGGCTCGATGATCGATCCGATAATCTGTATTTTCAAAATATCTCAATTCATTTCTGGATCATTTTTAGATCTATTCATGTCTTCAAATCAAAACGGCGTACAGACTCTTGAGCTGTAAAAAATTAATTAAATGTGATTATCTATGCTCCTCAGGGCATTTTTTGTTCGAACCTATTCAATTCGTATAACACTCAGTCTTAGAAACTGTAGTTTGGATTCGTTGTAGACTCATTACAGTAATTGCACATGCTGTCTTCTTCTAAATGGCCTTCACGAATCCACCTTGTCTAAAACTGGTAAGGCTGACGAGCAAGGGGACGCCTCTCCTTAGGTCTCAGGCCGCCGACTTCGGACGGCCGTTAACCACAAAACGGAGTGCACTTAAACCCTTTTTAAACAAGGCAGATAAGAGAACACAATTTTGACCTGCAAAAAACTAATAAATGCGATCTACAATCAGTATACTAGTATATATTAGAGTAATTATGTTTAGTACTTTTAAATAATTAAAATATTGCCAAAAGTCCGTATGGCTTGAATGATGCGATTGAGGGGCTCGATGATCGATCCGATAATCTGTATTTTTCAAAATATCTCAATTCATTTCTGGATCTTTTTGTATGTATCCATGTCTTCAGTGTTCCACTGTAGTTTGGATTCGTTGTAGACTCATTACAGTAACTGCACATGCTGTCTTCTTCTAAATGGCCTTCACGAATCCACCTTGTCTAAAACTGGTAAGG
Source organism: Adelges cooleyi (assembly GCF_023614345.1). Classification (NCBI taxonomy): domain Eukaryota; kingdom Metazoa; phylum Arthropoda; class Insecta; order Hemiptera; family Adelgidae; genus Adelges; species Adelges cooleyi. Next base: position 142,575 of record NW_026095761.1, read on the forward strand.
CTGACGAGCAAGGGGACGCCTCTCCTTAGGTCTCAGGCCGCCGACTTCGGGCGGCCGTTAACCACAAAACGGAGTGCACTTAAACCCTTTTTAAACAAGGCAGATTAGGGAACACAATTTTGACCTGCAAAAATCTAATAAATGCGATCTACAATCAGTATACTAGTATATATTAGAGTAATTATGTTTAGTACTTTTAAGTTGTTGATATATTGCCGAAAGTCCGTATGGCTTGAATGATGCGATTGAGGGGCTCGATGATCGATCCGATAATCTGTATTTTTCAAAATATCTCAATTCATTTCTGGATCTTTTTGTATGTATCCATGTCTTCAGTGTTCCACTGTAGTTTGGATTCGTTGTAGACTCATTACAGTAACTGCACATGCTGTCTTCTTCTAAATGGCCTTCACGAATCCACCTTGTCTAAAACTGGTAAGGCTGACGAGCAAGGGGACGCCTCTCCTTAGGTCTCAGGCCGCCGACTTCGGACGGCCGTTAACCACAAAACGGAGTGCACTTAAACCCTTTTTAAACAAGGCAGATAAGGGAACACAATTTTGACCTGCAAAAATCTAATAAATGCGATCTACAATCAGTATACTAGTATATATTAGAGTAATTATGTTTAGTACTTTTAAATAATTAAAATATTGCCAAAAGTCCGTATGGCTTGAATGATGCGATTGAGGGGCTCGATGATCGATCCGATAATCTGTATTTTTCAAAATATCTCAATTCATTTCTGGATCTTTTTGTATGTATCCATGTCTTCAGTGTTCCACTGTAGTTTGGATTCGTTGTAGACTCATTACAGTAACTGCACATGCTGTCTTCTTCTAAATGGCCTTCACGAATCCACCTTGTCTAAAACTGGTAAGGCTGACGAGCAAGGGGACGCCTCTCCTTAGGTCTCAGGCCGCCGACTTCGGGCGGCCGTTAACCACAAAACGGAGTGCACTTAAACCCTTTTTAAACAAGGCAGATTAGGGAACACAATTTTGACCTGCAAAAATCTAATAAATGCGATCTACAATCAGTATACTAGTATATATTAGAGTAATTATGTTTAGTACTTTTAAATTGTTGATATATTGCCGAAAGTCCGTATGGCTTGAATGATGCGATTGAGGGGCTCGATGATCGATCCGATAATCTGTATTTTTCAAAATATCTCAATTCATTTCTGGATCTTTTTGTATGTATCCATGTCTTCAGTGTTCCACTGTAGTTTGGATTCGTTGTAGACTCATTACAGTAACTGCACATGCTGTCTTCTTCTAAATGGCCTTCACGAATCCACCTTGTCTAAAACTGGTAAGGCTGACGAGCAAGGGGACGCCTCTCCTTAGGTCTCAGGCCGCCGACTTCGGGCGGCCGTTAACCACAAAACGGAGTGCACTTAAACCCTTTTTAAACAAGGCAGATTAGGGAACACAATTTTGACCTGCAAAAATCTAATAAATGCGATCTACAATCAGTATACTAGTATATATTAGAGTAATTATGTTTAGTACTTTTAAGTTGTTGATATATTGCCAAAAGTCCGTATGGCTTGAATGATGCGATTGAGGGGCTCGATGATCGATCCGATAATCTGTATTTTTCAAAATATCTCAATTCATTTCTGGATCTTTTTGTATGTATCCATGTCTTCAGTGTTCCACTGTAGTTTGGATTCGTTGTAGACTCATTACAGTAACTGCACATGCTGTCTTCTTCTAAATGGCCTTCACGAATCCACCTTGTCTAAAACTGGTAAGGCTGACGAGCAAGGGGACGCCTCTCCTTAGGTCTCAGGCCGCCGACTTCGGGCGGCCGTTAACCACAAAACGGAGTGCACTTAAACCCTTTTTAAACAAGGCAGATTAGGGAACACAATTTTGACCTGCAAAAATCTAATAAATGCGATCTACAATCAGTATACTAGTATATATTAGAGTAATTATGTTTAGTACTTTTAAGTTGTTGATATATTGCCGAAAGTCCGTATGGCTTGAATGATGCGATTGAGGGGCTCGATGATCGATCCGATAATCTGTATTTTTCAAAATATCTCAATTCATTTCTGGATCTTTTTGTATGTATCCATGTCTTCAGTGTTCCACTGTAGTTTGGATTCGTTGTAGACTCATTACAGTAACTGCACATGCTGTCTTCTTCTAAATGGCCTTCACGAATCCACCTTGTCTAAAACTGGTAAGGCTGACGAGCAAGGGGACGCCTCTCCTTAGGTCTCAGGCCGCCGACTTCGGGCGGCCGTTAACCACAAAACGGAGTGCACTTAAACCCTTTTTAAACAAGGCAGATTAGGGAACACAATTTTGACCTGCAAAAATCTAATAAATGCGATCTACAATCAGTATACTAGTATATATTAGAGTAATTATGTTTAGTACTTTTAAATTGTTGATATATTGCCGAAAGTCCGTATGGCTTGAATGATGCGATTGGGGGGCTCGATGATCGATCCGATAATCTGTATTTTTCAAAATATCTCAATTCATTTCTGGATCTTTTTGTATGTATCCATGTCTTCAGTGTTCCACTGTAGTTTGGATTCGTTGTAGACTCATTACAGTAACTGCACATGCTGTCTTCTTCTAAATGGCCTTCACGAATCCACCTTGTCTAAAACTGGTAAGGCTGACGAGCAAGGGGACGCCTCTCCTTAGGTCTCAGGCCGCCGACTTCGGACGGCCGTTAACCACAAAACGGAGTGCACTTAAACCCTTTTTAAACAAGGCAGATAAGGGAACACAATTTTGACCTGCAAAAATCTAATAAATGCGATCTACAATCAGTATACTAGTATATATCAGAGTAATTATGTTTAGTACTTTTAAATAATTAAAATATTGCCAAAAGTCCGTATGGCTTGAATGATGCGATTGAGGGGCTCGATGATCGATCCGATAATCTGTATTTTTCAAAATATCTCAATTCATTTCTGGATCTTTTTGTATGTATCCATGTCTTCAGTGTTCCACTGTAGTTTGGATTCGTTGTAGACTCATTACAGTAACTGCACATGCTGTCTTCTTCTAAATGGCCTTCACGAATCCACCTTGTCTAAAACTGGTAAGGCTGACGAGCAAGGGGACGCCTCTCCTTAGGTCTCAGGCCGCCGACTTCGGACGGCCGTTAACCACAAAACGGAGTGCACTTAAACCCTTTTTAAACAAGGCAGATAAGGGAACACAATTTTGACCTGCAAAAATCTAATAAATGCGATCTACAATCAGTATACTAGTATATATTAGAGTAATTATGTTTAGTACTTTTAAATAATTAAAATATTGCCAAAAGTCCGTATGGCTTGAATGATGCGATTGAGGGGCTCGATGATCGATCCGATAATCTGTATTTTTCAAAATATCTCAATTCATTTCTGGATCTTTTTGTATGTATCCATGTCTTCAGTGTTCCACTGTAGTTTGGATTTGTTGCAGACGTCTTTCAGTAATTGCATTTTGTGTCTTCTTCTTGTTGATACAGCGTGAAGTGCATATAAATCATTAATAGTCGGTAGTCCACAAATTTTTGAGTTCTCTACTTAATTAAAACATTTTAGGCTGGTTGACGCTAAGATAAAAAAGAAACCGACACTTTAGCCGGCCGTCGTCTGTCAATCGGATCCAATAAAGCGTTTTTGGACAATTATACCTGTAAAAAACCAAATTCACTCGATTAGTCATCACCATAAGAGTATTGAACGCTGTTTCCACGAACCTAAGAGTCCATCTGTAAATGCAATAGTTACTGTATTTAGTCGTGTGGACAAGTGGAGTTCACAAAACCAGTGTTAGCCAATGTTGACTAGCATACACAATTTTTAACTGTTAAAAATTAAAAATAAATGCGATTACCCTTCACCATCAACCGCCTGTATTGTTCAAAACTATTCAATTTCTATGTCGCTCATTTTAAGATACATTCTACATCTTCAGTTTTCCACTGTAGTTTGGATATAATGCATACGTATTTCAGTAATTGAATTTTAAGTCTTCTGTTTGTTGATAGAGTGTCGATTGCAAATAAACAATTTTTATACGGTAGTCCACAAGTTTTCTCGTTTCCTTCTTATTTTTAATAGTTTAGGCCAGTTGACGCTTTTGGAGAGACGACACTCCTCTATAGGTCTCTTACCGCTGACTAATGCTGGCCGTTGACCATCAAGTGGACTATCCATAAACCGTTTTTGGACAATACAGACCTAAGATTACAACAGAGACAACACTATACAGAGTAAAAAATCAAATTCTATTGATTAGACATCAACACTAATACAACAGGTATTAAATTATAATAGCCTAAGAGTCCATCTGTAATTGCGTCAGTCACTGTCCACTGTCGTGACTATACTTTGATTGCTTATGAGTTTTCGTCATTCTGATTGTCATCTAAGACCCTTAGAAGTAGAAATGTATCAGAAATTGTATATGTTTTATTTAAATAAAGTAAAATCTCACCTTTCAGTATTGTTTCTCACAAGTACACATACGTGTACAAGTTAATACCTATTAGAAAAGTTTTAATTAAATTTTATTTTTAATATTACTTGCCAAAAAACTTGTCAGCTGGTCTCAGAATAAGGCTATAGCTTTGGCCTCTATAAGAATTATTTCCCGGTCTTAGCCTCGTGCCTAGCCATCAGCCAACCAATATTTTTCTCGTTTCCCCATTATTCAAAACAGTTTAGGCTGGTTGACGCTTTTGGAAAGACGACACCTCTCCGTAGGTCTCTGGCCACCGAATACGGCCGGCGGTTGACCGTCAAGTGGACTGTCCATAAACCGTTTTTATACAATGCAGACCTGTAAAAAATCAACAAATACATTCGATTAGTCATGAACATACTAGTATTATAGGCTGATTTCATGAGCACGAGAAGTCCATCAGGAGTCGACCAAAATGGACCTAGCAATGGGCAGCGACATTGTTAGTATCAAGTATAGAATTATCTATACTCGAATAGCATCCCTTAGCAATAAGAGATGTCATTGCGATGCAGAAGGCAACGGGAAACCACTGCATTAAGCAATGAAGGTCAACCATAAGAATGATAAACAAGACGGTGGGATTCGGAACCCGGAGTCCGGCGGGGGGAGAAAGAGCATGGCTTCCCAGGTCGTCAGCCAGCGAAATCCATGCCGAAACCAAAAACAAAAAATTGAAAATAAAATCAAAACAAAACAAAACTATTCCAACTAAAATAGGAACATGGAACGTAAGAACGTTGTTAAGACCAGGAAGATTTGAAGAACTTAAACAACAAATGAAACTAAAGTAGCTTGATATTTTAGGAGTGTGTGAAACTAAAGGGTGTCCCAAAAATAGCACAATCGTTTAAATGGCGCAACCATGTTAAAAGTTGCGCTATTTTTGGGACAACCTTTAGATGGGGTGATAACGGAGATTTCTGGAGTGATGAAAAACTTTTCTTCCGCTGAAGTCAACTATAAAATACCTTGGGGTACACTTAGATCAAAAACTTAATTGAACACACTTCATTCACCTCACTAAAACCACACTGAACGTACGTCTTCAAACACCCTTCACACAATACTAACCATTTTTTAACTCAATGGATATAATATGGAGTCTCTACAAAACCATCTAATTCCTCTTGTAAATTACCTTGATTGACCCTCGATGTCCAACAATCCACCTAAACAGTGATAACAGTGATATGATATTAATGCTATGTCTATTTAATTAATAGTAATTTTTACAGTAGGAGTTTTCTTTAATTTATGTGCTAATCTGCAAAAACTCCTAGCCGTTCAGCAAAGAAAAGAGTAACACGAACGGATAACTGGAATGCCCTTATTTCAATCCAAACAAGCGTTAACTAGTACAGTATAGTATAGGTCATACTATAAAGAAGGGGGACTTGCCATTTGTATTAATAAGAAACATAAAGCAGTGTGTATTATTATTGTTTACACCTATTGGCTCTATTGAACAACTCTTCATAGAAGTTAGGATAAGTCCATGAGTCCATTAGCCAATGTAAAATGTGTTATCCTGGGATAACTTACCAGGTGCATTCTTTAATGCCGATAGCTCAGGTCTCACCCTAAGTGGTAGACATTCTCCTGACAATCAGATACTGTTTTTAAAGGTTTTCCTGAGAACGGGTTCTTGCAGCTAAATCAGATTTTAAATTTTAGTAGTTCAATGTTAGACGTTGTTTTTTTACAATATAAATAATTTAATAGTCGCCAAAGAAATGGAAATAGTATGACGTAACCAACGTTTCATTTTGGCGGCAATTTTATAGATAATAATATTATTACGCTTATTCTGTTTATAATGACAGCTGTTTTTTCTAATAATTTTACATTTTTTTATCTCTACATTCAAATGAATGTACAAACTAGTAAACTTAAGTTAAATAAGGCTGTTATTTTATGACGGTGCAGTTAATAAATTAGGTAAGTACCTGCTTGCACATTTAGGAATTATAGCATGACAATTTTCATATTTTTTTACATGGCTACTTATTGCATTTTGAAAAAAATTCACATCTTAAATCTTAATAATATTCTGTGTAAGACTCCATTACTAATTAATATTATACTTTGGTAAAATCATTTTTTTACCTAATTAACAATTTAAAATTGTGTTAGATTAAATCTTTAAAAAATTGAAATATTATAAATAATGCAAATACTAAGAGTTCTACTGACTTAAGCGATCATAGTTTATTAAACCAACCTTCTTGTTCTAAAACATTAGTATTTAATGCCCTTGAGTTGTCTAACAAAAATAGAGATAGTAGTAATAATAACAGAATGTTCTGAAAAAACACATGTTTTTTGAATCGACTGAACCAGAACAGTTAGAACCTTACCCTCTCGAGTTTTTGGATAGTTGATATTAGTTCTAACATAATATTTAAAGAAACATGTCAAATAGGAACTAAAGGCTTAGAAAATATGTAAATACAAAAATAAACTTAAAAACTGTTGAAAGACTTAATCGGTGGTCCGGTTCTAGTAAAGAAGTTCAACCCAATCCGTATAAAATCGGAAAATGTCCTGCCAACAGTTTTTATTAAAAACGCTAAGTATTACTCAAAAATGTTATCAAGATATTATACATTGGCAAATAAATCGCCATTAAGCACGTCTCCTAAAGATGGTCATAGAAAGGGCACACCATCAAATATGTTCATGCATTTATTCAAAGTTTACCTGCCGTCCCATCCCGTCATCAAGTGTATATTCACCATCTGACATATTATATTTAGGTTTAAAAAACTAGTTTAAAACGTTAAAAAGCTTGCGGATGAAGCAATTCCCAAAGTTATTAAAGAAAAAAACGATTTAAATGTCAACATTTTGAAAATAAAATACTTAATTTTTTGTAAAAAATCAGATGGTGACATATATTTTCTATTCAGTTTTTTTAAGCAAATTGTACAGATGAAAACCCAAGAACACTACAATATCCAATCTCTACATCTGCACCTATGAAAGCTAGGAAATTATCCGATATAAACTACCGATTTGCATCGAAGCGTTTTTTCGAAAGTGATTTTATCACTTTCAAATTTAAAAATTCCTGTAAACCTGTGACCTCCTCGACCCCACTGTACTGGTTTTTCATTGTTCAAGTTGAAAATACTCTTTTAAAGGATAGTTATAAAGACGGTAATGTTTTAAAGCCAAATAGCAACCTTCGTATTTAAATTACATGTTAAAAGCGGAATGATGCAATGAAAACGATGACTAGGCGATGACCAGTTTTGAGTTATTACTTTTTTAGTTATCAGGTAATAGATGGACTGTAATGACTAATGTTATTTTTTAAATTGTTGTTATTTTTGTGAACTAAACTTGAAAATAACATTTTTAGCTTGTGCAGTAAAAACTATTGTCAAATAGGTACTTTATAAAGAATTCATTTGAACTAAGAAATGCAATTTCCGAATTAAAAATAAAAACGTTACTAATAAAAAGTGTCATATCCAATAATTCAGAATTATTTGAAATAAAAAATGTTCATCGAAAAATAGTCCAAACAAAATTATATTCTTACCCTAATATATTATGTTCGAATCGAAAATTGTCTACACAAATAATGTTAAACATTTTAAGCAAGAATTCGATTTTAAGCATTCGTTTTTAATTTGTTCAAGTTCCGTATGAAGCCGATTAGTCTATTTTTGTAATTAAATCGGCTTAGCACATCAGGAAAATTGTTTAGATAGTTACAGTCTAGTCTTCATTGTAACTGGAAATTGGCAGTTTTCATCTTCCGTCGCCTTTTTTGTAATGGTCGTCTAGACAGTTTTGAAAATCTGTCATTTCGTCGACTTCTAGTATACTTTATACCTATTTGAAATCGGCCCAGCGGTGGTCACGCCTAGTGACTATATAACGTAATGCGATATTAATAAAAAGAAATGCGAACCTACAGCTATTAGTTGTTTTCATTGTAAACACACGGCTCAACATTGTCTTGTTGCAGTCATCGTTTGGAAACTAAACTGCGCTATATTTAATGACAATTTTCACCTTCACCAACAGCTGCTTACACCTTTTCGGCGCGGGGCAGTAATCAGTATGCATACACTGCAGTAAGTGTTTGGCCACGATGGTCGTCGTGTAGCGGTGGCGTTTTGAATTATTCCAAAAGCGGTTATGTGGTTCAAAGTGTAGATAGGTATAATTTAAATGACGCAACTCGCGTTCACTTTCCACGTGGATTATACAAATTATTTCGATTTAACGGCAATAGTATTATTATCGTTGTTGTTGTTTCTGAGTGGTTTTTCACTACCTATATTACTTAAAGCGCCGCAGCTGAAACAGTAGCGACCGAACCCGGATACTCGGCGACCGTTCAATGCCCTGTACACAATAATAGCCCACGCCGGGATGCACTTTGACTCTTTCGTGTACCTTACCAAAAAAAAAAAAAAAAAATACACCAATCACATATTTTGGTTCCTTTGTCCGTGTACTCTTTCGATATCCGACACTGCACCGTGTTCTGCTGTCGATGTTCGCTCCCAAGGAGAGGCGATGAACGCGCATCGATAACGCTCACCACCCACTGCGAGTAGACTTTCGTCTGAACTACAAAAGGCATATAGGTACGACCAAATGAGCGATGGTCATTTTTAATCGACACGACAGCCGTATAGTAAATGTTTGTGTAAGCGCGTCTCAGCTGTATAATGCACAAGAAAAACATAGTATAATAAAGAAAATCAAATGAAACTCGAGCACGATCCAATTATACATATTGGCCCGGGATCCGTATACCGGGTCTGTTTTCCTTTTCCTTTTATTATTATTATTATTATTATTATTGTTATTGTTCTTTGTCAGTGTATCAAGGACACTGCTGCCGACGGTGGTGCAGCGCGGTAGTCCAAACCGTTTATCGTTATGGCCGATCCGACCAGATTTCTCTTTCTCTCCAACGTCGCGGATCCGCGTCCGGTCGGCCGCCAACAAGACTTAACCTGACGGCGACGGGACGTGCGAACAAATATACATCATTTTTTTTTTCCGTCTCATAGATCATCGATCACGATTCCCATCGCGGACGTTAATTTCAACGGAGACGTTTGCATGTGAAATTTCTAGGCATACCGCGTGTACAGCTCGAGCATTTATTATGAATGTCAATATCCATCTCGGTACAGCAGTGGGCATACGCATTTAGTCCGAGAACACAATATTACGCTCTTGATCGATTTCAACCCTAATAGACAAGCATTACCCCCCACAACCCACCCACTCGCCTTGGCCAGGCTTTTGTAGCAAAAAGTCCATTTCCACATTGGGTTCAGGTTGGACATTTAAATGTTTAAAGTTGACATAAACTTTATCATCACTATAACATCAAACTTCCGACAAATTTCTCAAGAACACCCGACGATAGTGGCCTGATTATCGTTCTGCAGAATTTCTCGTCCAGGACATCTTTGGAAATACAACCTAACTTCACTTAACCCATCTGGGCACCTCACGGTAAAATCCAATCAGATTCCCCGTGTTGTAGGGACAATAGCTTGATTTGAAATATTTTAACGAGAATCCTAACCGGTATAATCTAATAAAAATTTTGTCGACACTTGACAACTCTTTCACGAAAGCGACAATAAAATATTGAAACTTTAATGCCGGTTAGAGAGTACGTTTTGAAAACTCATAATACTTATATTGATTTAGGTCAACCATTTGCAGTTTAATAAATTAATTTTGCAGTCGTTTGTTTCCTAAAACCAATTTAACCTCATGTCAGGTGTCAGATAAATGATGAATGTTTTAGGCTATAGTTGAATAGTTACAAAATATTATGACCTTCTCATTCTATTGTCTCTTATATATATATAAATCGGGACACTGTATACATATTATAAACACAACTATTCACTGTATTCTATAACGTGCTTATAGAAACAGTAGTACAAATTACCGAGTTTTCGTAGAATGCAAAAAAAAAAATAGAACAAAACAGCAATATATTATACTGGATAGATTTTTATATCTATATTAGGTATATGTATTTTACTCAATTGTGTGGCTGTCAACGCCAAATTATGATTTATTAAAAAAAAAAATTAGGAAATTCTATAGTATTATACAAATTTTGTTCTTTTACGGAACATCGTTATAAAGTATAAACCATCATGTAAATATTTTATTTTATAATAATAATTATCAAAAGGTTGTAAAGGAGCGTTGAGGGTTGGTTTTTTTACTGATGAATTGCTAAATATTCGATCCGAATTCCGATCTGACTAAGAAAAACCAATTATTTGGATAGAACCAGAAAATGAACAATGTTGAATAATTATTTTCACGGTCATAAATCTGTACACTTGCGACAATAGGTACTTAGGTAAAGACAGACAATGGGAATAATGATTGAAAGTACAGAAAAACGTAGACCAGAATTCTGCATTGATCAAGAAAATTGTCTTTCTATCACATTTCACGAGGATTTCATCCAAATAAATCAGTCAAATATTCTAAAAAAATGTCTCTTTATAATTAAGAATTTAATTTTATGATTTTTAAAAACATCCGTGTATTTCATTAAACTAAATATCTATAACCTGTTTAAAGTACAGGTTACAGATATGTATCTTTATTGTTTGCGCCGCAATGAAAGGAACAGTTGAGGTCAATAATATAGCGTAAGTTTTGAACGAATGTCATTACTACTATGTTAACATACTCAAATTTGAGTGTGAAAACTTACATTTTATAAAAAAAAACATTTTGGAGCATGGTAGTACGAGATGACATGATAGTATTTGTTCTTAAATAAGTTAGTTTTATAATTATTATAAAATAATCTATAGTGCGCTTCACAACAGACTATGGTGGACTTATGCATCGAAGTCTATATAGGCAATGCTTTAATTTAACTTAATAACGAAGATACTGACATAGTTATGCAGTATTTTTAGTGGCCATTGTATAAATGTGTAAATGTATGTAAAAAATTAAATGATAGTTTTGCGGTTGCCCTCAATAGTTTTTAAAGAGAGGACTGAGAATAAATGGTATCATCGTACATAGAATAGGTATTCCACGCAGTACTTGACTTGGTAAGGAGCCATCTAGAAACCTCAAATACTCATCAAGCCTTATAGTGGGTCTAAAATTAACTACCAGTCACAAAAAAAAAATAGGTTTTTCAGTTTTATTTTGTGTCTAATTAACGAGAAGGAGATTTTACAGAATAGAGAAACGGAAATACAATTATTTCTTCTGTATAGTTAATTCCGGACCCTTCTAACTGTATGTAATTTAATTATTATTAATATTTAAAATAAATTACTACATGTATTGCTTACCGGTTACTTCGTATTATTTACACTTATCAGAAATTCACGATCAATCGCCAAGTGTAAAAAATTGCACCTTTTCGTATGAGGTAATCTAAAAAAATAGTTATAAGATAATATTAGTAAATTGCATGTAGTAATAATTGGATTTGGCCTTAATACATTAAGATATTTCTATAAACCATGCTGGGTTGTGCATTACAAGAGAGCCCGAATATGAACTCAACCTTAAACCTCTTTCTTCTTAGGCTTATAGCGGTAAATTTAGAACCATCGCTGCTTCTAAATTGCTTTTCTACCCAATACCGTTCCCATATCCAGCGATGGATTGACTTTTTTTAGGTCTTTTTTTCTATTGTATCGTACCATCTCTGCTTACTCGCCCTTAAATGCTAAAATTAATTCATCAACTTATATTAGCTACTTTGCGAAGCTGAGAAGGTTGATTCTACAATGGTGTGTGTTATGTTTTGTGGCGGTAACACGATAACTATTTTCCTCTGGACCGATTTAATTGATTAGCTCCTTTAAATATCCGAAATTGTGTGCGATTGGCACTTTGGTGGATCAAAAGTAGAAAAAGTCAACTCCTCCAGCCCCCAAACCGGGTTATACTCTACTGGTTAAACTGAACTGATATTTATAAAGTTAATATTGTTATATTATTGTGTTACATAATAACTAAATGTATTCCAAATACCGACCAGCAAGTCTTCTGGCGAAGTCCCTTCGAGTTTTTGGTCGCCTTCGGTGGAACGCTTAGGATCTTTTTCTGGAATAGCTTGAAGGTATGTCCAAACTTATCTTACACTATGACAGTAATGTTCTAAGTCGTTCAAAAAATGAATTGTTTTAACGTAAAATATAACTGCGGAACGCTTCGACACATTGTGCGATGAAAATATTATAATATATACATAATATAAATATACATGTGCTTGTTACCAAATAAACATAGAAACGTTTTATCGATTAAAACGCACATTGAACATAGGCCAGCAAAAGTTTGCAAATTTTGTCCTATATTCAGTGGCGGATTTACGCATAGGCTAAAAAATTAGAGATGGTAAAGAAAAATAACAGCGGGATGATATTGGTACATAATATTTAATTTTAAATTTTCACGTGATTATAATAATTTATAATGAAAGCTTTATTTTTATTAAATAAAAATATTTTAAATAAATTTAGAGGCTATGAATAGGGGGAGGGGGGGAAGACGCAACTAGAATACAAAAATTGTACAGAGGGAGACTATTTTTTTATCAAGATCTTGAGGGACCGTGGGGGCGCATGTTCAGAAGTGCCTAGGGGCCCAAAAATCCCAAGTCCGGCACTGCCTATATTATATATTTAAACAAGAGTGAATTATTTTAACTAATTCGACGGAGCAATTGTAATGATGAAGTAACTCACCCAGTTTACACATAGTTAATCTTGTAGAGAAACTGTCTCTTTTGCCCCGTTGTCCAACATATGAACAACAAAAGACATTTGCAGAATGATCAATAAAAATAATTTATTAAATTAAATTATTCAACTCGGTTCTGGATTTGTTTTCTTAAAGCAAAATTTGTTTCAAGTTTGAATGATTTAATTGTTTTGGAAATTGGATAATATTGTAGTAACAGCGCAGTCAATCTTACTCATGTGTATTTAATATGTGTATCGTCGCCCAAGGGGAAAACACTCTTGTAATCAATCGAGGTAAGGTCGATTTGCAATATTCAAAAACGGTTATTTTCGTTACAAGTATAATATACAAGTGTTATATTATAATATTAATATATTTCATGATATGTAACGCGTACCGCACGCGCAACAAATATTCCAGACCATGCCTATTAATTAAATGCAATTATATGAAGAGCTATAGAACAATCAGAAAGTGATCATATTTTTAAAGTGCTATTCAATTCCTAAAGGAACCACACATATCTCATTTATAAGATGTTCGGCAAAGGCAATTTCGCGACAAAACTGAATTAAGAAATATTGTATGTTTAATGGTGCCTATTGAGGCATACAGTATACTTTGGATATTTTCCAGCAGAGGCTTAGCAATAGTTAATACTGTGGGATGTATGTAAATGACACTAGGTAGTGATTTTTCTTTTTTATGTGCAAAACACATTTCCGAGAACTTGTGGTTTTTTTACCTGCAGTGCATAGGTTCATCGTGGTAATATATTATATTATGTTTGGTCGAAGACATTGTGTTTTTACATCTTTATAACCGCACTTATACCTACTGCGTTATAATGTAATAATAATAATAATAACAATAATATTTCAGCGTTGTGTTATTTGTGGCCAACGACCAATACTAATGTAATATTGTATATGTAACCTCAAACGCGTACAACACCCGTGTTGTATTTATTGTATGTTAAACCTATAACGTGTACAAGGCAGGAGCCGAAGTAGAATTTTACAAGCCAGATTTTTCTGGCCCGGCAAATGCGGTTCGTCCTTGCGATGGACAATGGGACGTATGAATTTTCAACGCGAAAAATGAACGGTAACAATGTACATCCAACCAATAGTAATAATCGTAATGGCCGGTCATATTTTTTTATACCGACTAATAGAAAGTCGTCCGTGTCGCCACCCATCGCGGTCGTGATTTACCGTCTCGGACTCAAGACGGGCGACATCGGCGACGGCGACCACTTCCACACGGTCGGCATATTTTGCTTATACACTAATATAAATCAGTCTGCTCCCGGAGAATTATAACATATGGTCTTGTATTATTACTTTTGTTTTCGGACGGCCGTACATTCGCCCACGGTGCGACGAAAAACGAGTGTTCGTTCGGTCGTATAGCAATATTAATAGTGTCCATCGGCGTTCATCTCACCGTGCCCTCGCCCCCATTTTTTTGGGTCACCGAGCTCGACCGTGTCTTTCACTTTCGCCTAAGTGCTGCACCGCACGCCGACCGAGGGCTGCCGTTTTTTTTTTTTATAGGTATTATGTGCTCTGTCGTGACACGCGGTAGCACAACACCGGGTACGACCGAGTTCGGCAAGGGCACACGGGGAAGTCGGGGCAAACGACCACCTGTATGGGGTCCGCGGTCGATTCCGTAATACAATAGGTTCATTGGTATTTACACGTGCACATGGAAAAACCTAGTAAGAGGATGTAAAATAAAATATATTACTGTGGATCTTTTCTACAACGCAAAAAATGCGAAGACTTTATATATTGTAAAGAATGGCGACCGTCTTCGCGTACATTTTTTACATTTTTTTTTTTTTTTTTTGACAATACCGTGAAACTTGTACGACCTGTAAATGTATAATGTATAATGGACAAGTCTGCTTGGTCTCGATACCACGCTGCAGCCTAGAGCTGCCGCTGCTGCGTTTCGATATCGGTAAATGGTAAATACCAAATGACTACAGCTGTAAACATCAAAAGTTTATAGGTATTTACCGCGAATACCAAAAACGATTTCTAAACTATACCGGTAATTTTCAATACCGACATTATTGTACCGAAAATACCACCAGCCCCCTAGCATAGGTTCAGGTTAACGCAAGACGGTGCAGGCGCACTTGCCAAAATCTAGGGACGCCTTCATTGATTTTCTCAATATTTAATATTTTTTATTAATTTTTTGTACACACCGGTCATAATTACCACTAATACCCGACAATTAATACAATACACACATAATATACTATATGATGACATGTCATATTGAGTTTTATTTAATAAATATCCAACTGGCTAGCGTGTATAATAATCTATAATAAAATCTTAAGGGTCTTTGTCTGTGACTAATGAATTTATTTTACACCCGTTTAGTGTAATTTAATCCGGTAAATCAATTACATTTCCACAGATTAAACACATTATACACAATCATGTGTACGGGGTGTATATATTATGCAAACGGTTGACCGTATATTAACGGTTTATGGAAAACAAACGAGTAATAGCTATAACAATGTACAATGTGCAGTTTCATTTGCTTTATACTGTTATGTCTACAATCTAAAATCTATAACTATATTCATACAAATATTACATAAAAGCAAATTTAAAAAAATGTCAGTTATAGAAATAATTATGTGTATACATTTTTAAAAAAAAATTAAATCCCATATTCGATAAAACCTTTTAGGATAGTTTTTATGATAAGCGAACAACTCTTCTCTTTTAAGTGTGTTGCTATAAATAAGCCGTGATAGCGATAAAATCAATTAGTTATGTGATTACATACACTAATGACTGCGTGCCTACTAATGACCTTGACGATTTGATAGAACATATTATATTATGCACTTTGATGTACAAAATAAAGGCCCTACGCAATTATATATTTGATTTGCAACCGCAATCGTGACGTATACATTTTAATGAGTACAAAGGCGTTTGCAATAAGAATGTCACCGACGTAGGTTTTTGTATGCGAGATTGTCTTTGCCATTAAAATACGATGGTGAATTACAATATTTTAATAACACACTTGTATTAAGTTACAAAAGTAATAACAATAAGTCAAGTGGATACATTATGCTTTGTACCACCTATACACATACATTATAATAATAATATGTAATTGATGATTAATGTTAATAACCATACGGGTTTGGAATGATTTATCTTATGCAATTTTAAAATGTTGAATAATTTTAAATTTTCAGAAAAAAATTGTCATTACAACAGTTACTTAATGCGTATGCGATATATACCTACACTTTAAAAATTAAAATCCATACCATATAACTAAAATATAGTTGTATGACCTAAAAAGTTAAATAATGTTCATAAAATATGTCCAAAAACTGTAACGCTTGTACAATGACCTAAATCAAAGTGAAATGCCAAAAGAATAGAACAAAAAAAGATCAGTGTGAATTTCCCATCATTATTTTATAAAAAAAAAAAAACTTATATAGACACTCATTTATATATTTGTTTATAAGTATAATTGATTACATTTTTTAAAAATGGTAGTCAATATTCAACTATTTTATAAAAATGCATGAATTACTAAAAATTAAACAGAAGTGGGTATCATTTATTGTCACTAAAAAATCTAATTAAAATTAATACCTATGAGGGTCAAATAAATTAGAAAGCCTATAAATTACTAAAGTTATTGGATACTGTTGTAACTTGTATTTGCAACATTGTTTTTACTAAGGGCAATATAATATATGAAATTGTTAGGTTAACCGCTATTACTTTGGTGGACACTTTTGCAAGGGTCGAGTTCATTAGGAACTTACCACAAAATACGTTTTAAAAACGCAGCTACTTTGACGCTTAACTGCTTATATTAGGTTCATCAAGAGTAATGAAACTGATTTTTTTTTTTTAGTTAATTAAAATTTGCGCGCTCATAATAGCGTCTAAAAGTGAATTGGCCGCCCGACACCGCTTGCTGCTATGTTTTAATGTTATTAAAACGGTAACAACCAAGGTCTATGTTACAACCGATTTCGAATTACAATTTCACCGTAGGTATTAATTGGAACAGTTTAAAAAAATATGTTATTAAATAATAAATGAAAGTAATGGAAAGGTGATCAAGTATAATAATATGTCTACTTAAACATGTATTAATATTTTAATATATTTATTCGCTTGGCATTAATATTAATTGTATTTTTTTTTTTTAATTTAATATAACCTAAACGGATACGATTCACTATGTTTTATTTCGTATAGAAAACAAAAACCATACGGTAACCTAGTATTTATACGTTTTAAGTACTAAAAGAGACGTGCAAAAATAAAAGACCGCCATTAAGAACTAAAGGACTATGCTTTTCTTTAGTAAGCATTGATACGTAGTTTTAAAGTATGATATAAATTGATAGTGGGCCGGTAAAAAAATGACCAGACGAAACTCTGTACAAGTTTACAGGTTAGCTAAATGGAGCTAACTATATAAAATACAGAGACGTGTTAAAGTAAGCGACGACTGGAGGGGATATATCCACCATTGCCTTTTTGTTTTTTACTTTATACTATACAGTTGAACACAATTTGTAAGGGGGCCGGGTCAAAATTCTTTAGAGTGCTCCTTGACATTTACAAAAAAGTGGAGCATGCCACTGATAATATTATGGTGTGATAAAGCATCTAACGGATGAAAAATGTATAAAAAGAAATATTAAACGCCATAAAAAAATTTGTTAGGTCAGGATTTTTTTGTTATGTTTAAAAAAAAAACATAAATTATCCTGTCCATAAATTATACATTTTTGATCTGAAGCCCCATTAAGGTTGTTGTAATGGGCTCCGAGGGCATAACGAATTACCATAATGCGATTTCAATCAAAAAGACAATACTCGATAATATGCACCCCGCGATGGTAGGCTCATGGTGGGTGTGTGGAAGAACAGCCCCCTTGGGTCTGGCCGACCGTGTCTAAAGAGCCTTTATTGTCGGGTGCACCGCGTGATCAGAGGGTGTGGAGATTGCACTTGCTGCCAGACGACTGTCATAACCGTTAGACACACTTAAACGATTTATATTATAAAACTAGTTCTCTAAAAGAGGTTAAACAATACGCATAATATTCATTACAAAAAAAGTGTAGGTTATTTAATTTAATTATATTATAGCGAACTGCATATTTTATTACTAAGATTGAAATTTTTTATTTTATTTAATACACAAGATCCTCGTGGTTCGGGCGCATGTTTTTTTTATGGAGTTAAATACACACCACCAGTTTATACAAGTGAGGTCAACTCGACCATAATATATAATTATGCACAACTAATAAAACCAATACCATATAAAAAAAAAAAATTATTTTCCCAGCTAATTTAGAACGAGATAAAACTCCCGGTGTTATTAAACTCGGTAAATTATTCACAGCAAAAAACAAATATATAAAGCAAAATGTATTTTAGTGTAAAATAAATAGCTGTACGGTAAATATATTACATATTTTGATTTACAACATGGAAATAATAATAATCATAAATAATTATCATAAAAATTAATCGAAATGGAAACAACAATTATTGTTTTGGCTAAAATTTGCCATCGAAACTAACGTGTGTTTTGTTTATGAAACAGTGTAAATATAAAAACAATTAAATTCCTGTTGACGAATTATTGTAAAAACTATAACATGGCGTGACCTTAAAATTGATAAACTCGCATTGCCGTTTATTCTGTATGAAACTTTAAATATTTAACACATTGTTTGTAAAGATTGGCTTGTACAGTTTTTATAATCTTTTATCCTAAATCGAACTTTGAACCCATGAAACTTCAAACATCTTGCGAAGATTACGGTTATTCATAGGATATAGATAATGGTATTTTAGATCCACCCGCTGCTCCCGGCGCTAGCACAACGTCTCCTTCACTGTTATTGATTAGTGACTAATTACTGTGGACACACATAGAAGACATTGGTCTTTTCCCTGGTCGTATGGGATACCGAAGTAATTTGGAACACCCGGTGTAGAAAAATCATTCATCTGGTTGTTGAAATATATGTGTATGGCTTACATTTGAATAGAAAATCATTTTGTTCATTGTCGATAAATTATTAACTGTCTAAACATATTAGAATTTAACTACTTATCATAAAATATTAATGTACCTATTGTTTATGTTATGTTCATGTTAGAGAACAAAATGTATGTATTCAATACTTATTTTGTTCTTTGCTAGGTTTTTAATGTAAATAAATATTGGTTATACGTTAATTTTCCGAATAAATATAATTAACATCACATTGTTCTTAATAATATCATATTTAAAAACTATAAACAAATCAAACATTGTCGTTCTATTCTGTTATGTTTGAAAACAAAATGTTAACAATTGTTTCTTTTAAAGTTTTTGTGTAATCCTCTTTTCGAATAGGTCAGCTACAAATTTGTTTTTGTTTAAGTATGCAACCTTCTACCTAGTAATATTAATAGCAATCCATATATTATTTTGAAGCACCATATACAGGAAAAAATAAAAGGATCATAATTTTTAAACAGACTATATAATATCATAATGAAATTTTCTCATAGTTGCGCTTATAAAAGTTTTTTTTTGTAAATAAATATCATAAAAATTCAGTAGTAAAGTGTTAATGGTATTGAGTTATAGATTTATAGACAAAATTAAGGTAGTTTTAACTGGTTTATGATTCTTCATAAGTAATATTATGACAATAGGTTTGGACAATATACATGTATAGTTTAAAAATGAATTAATTAATATAAAAACAAAAGCCACATATTACAGTAAAGTTTTCACAAAACCAAAACGGTTGTATCCAAAAGAATTGTAGATCAAAAAGAAAAATCTTTAGGCCAAAAATGAATTCATAACAGACAACAGTAATAATCATAAAAACAAATTATCTATAACATCAATACGTTTTCGTCGAGGGCATACAAGAAGAATTTATGTATCGCCAGTGCCAAGTATTCGGCCACGGTCGTGCTAATGCGCTCAACAGTACTTATATTGGACTTAACGATCATTTTTTTTTATAATTCCATCCAGTCCGTTAGTTTTCGTCGTGACTTAGGTATTTCGTTCAAATTGCACATGTGATTTAATTGTATAGGTACCGTTTCTATACTATCATTGTATATGTTATTATAATGTCTATAAAAATCAGTCACTTCAATTACGTTATCCGTTAATAGCCAAAAAGTCTTTTATAATAATATTATGCACAATGTTCATAGAAACTACTCACGTCGCAGTGGTCTCCAATAAAAAAATACATAGTAATAACAATATCGTTGTTAATTATTATCACGATATTATTCACTTAACGGTAGATGCCATCGGTTTTGAAATAGCTAAAATGATAATGAACTAGGCGATTGTATTATGGACAGCGTTTTGACTTCTACAAATAAATCATTTTTAAACATGTTATTTCGAAATATTATTTAAGTGGCGTGGCCGAAAGGAAAATTTAATAAGAATAAAGACTGTTTCTTTAAATCAAAGACATGGAAACATCCGACGATTATCTAGCTAATAATATTTCAATCCATAAAAGGTTTAACACATGTGTATTGTTAGTTAAAATTGTATGCAATTTATTTTTGTAAAATATTTTGATAATTTTAATGGAATTTTTTAAAACGACGAAAAATAAAATTAAAACGGGTTTTAATAACACGACGGTTTTTATCAATTTGTAAGTTGTAATACTGAAAAAAAAAACCTTTTAGATACATCTTTTAAAAAAACTTGTGTTTCAATTTGATTTTTATATCTCTTATGTCGTAAATTAAAAAAAATATATAAAAAACTAAGAGCAATGTAACTAAATAATCTTAACCTGAACAAGTTTATGAAATCTATGTAGTAAAATTCACAACTGAGAACAGTCATCAAGTAACGCCGTACAGCACAATTTTAAAATTTTTTAGAACAAGAAATAAAATTAATCTGTTTTTCGGATTTCTAGTACTTCTCTAGTGTGGTAATGTGTTTTTAAATCACGTTCAAATGTTTTATAGATCTAGCAAAAAGAATCCATACGAATATTAATGTATTTTGGTTTTTTTTTTCCAAAATCTTTTCGTAGGTATAGTGTAATTTTATTTAATAAAAACATTCGTGCAAAATATGTTCACATGAAATATATTTTCAAATTAAAATATTATATAATTTGTTGTAAGTATGCTATTATAATATAATAAAATAGTATACATATTATATTATAATATTATTATACATAAATATAAATATTTTTCACTATAATCCAAAATTTTATATTTAATTTAATGACAGGTAAAATTGAACCCCCCACACCAGTATTGCTTTAACTAACATTGCAAATCCCTCAAAAAAGGCGTGCACTTGTTCCGAGTGTATTGACTGGATAATTTTTGCTCTATTGTGCGATGTACAACCGAAGTGTATTCTTTGCGTGTGCGTTAGATAAGATAGTTGCAAATTATTAACAAACCGAAAGAATTTGTTAAAGCATTGCCGCAAAAAATGTACCCGCATGTCCGATAAGGCAAGGTAACTTATCGAAAAATCTGGTGCTATATTACATAGCACCGCGGAATGGTGTCCGAAATTCGAAATAATTATCGTGGCAAGTTTATCGGTAGACTACATATTTTCTCCTAAGTCTTATTTGTGGAGTAATCCGATGTTGTCTTTCGCGATTACGAAACTCGACACCGGCTGCCGTTTCCGCAGCTTATACGGCTCATTTTCAATATGAAACCGCAAGAGTGTAAATACATGACGATTTATGTGTACACGTTGTAAAGAATGTGGATAAACGAAATGTGTACAGATATAAACGTACTATCAGTTGTTGACTGAGTTGGACGTTAATCGCGTTTAATTTTGTTATCGACTAAAACTTTGATTATATTACACTTAAACACATTATTACCCACCTTCTTCCATAGTATGCATGCATAAAACAACGAATCTCCATATACATTAGTTATAATTATTATTAAAAAAAAAAAAATCTATTAAGGAATTACTTAATTTAACTAAAATTTTAACCATCATAACGTTGGTCGGTAATTAGTTTGTTAATCGTACAGTTGGTAATCACAAATGGTAATTAAATAATGTCTAAGCATCTATTGATAAATCTATTTAGTCATATAATGTTTTGTTTAACTAATTATTTCTATTTATTCTATTTATTTTATTTAATGTCTCAAAAAAACTTTAAATATAATATAAAAAATCGTTTTTTTTTTACACAATTTATAACAAATAATTTAATAAAATAGATTGTATTCCCTTTCCTCGATAAACAAAATAAAAGTTTGATTTTTTTTTTTAATCTCACATCAGAGAAATTTGATCATACCCGAAATTCAAAAACTACCCTTTCAAACACAACATAACAAAAACCTTAAAACTCTAAGGAAAATGGTTTTTGTTTTTTTAAATTCACATCGCTGTAAAACGGGTTAAACATTTTATTTTTATGTTTTCAGCTAAGCAGTACAGTCATTAGCTGACACTGACTGAATAAATTATAAATAAAATCAATCGGGTTTTTAATTAGTTCTTTTTTTTAAATTATTATAATCATCTTTTTTTACTGGTTATAAGTTTATCCAATTCAGATTGCTATATTTTGATGTGCGAATCTGTTGCACCGGATCGATGGCGGTTTTTCTGATTCTCATTAAGCAAATCTAACGGAAACAATTATTGCGGTTAAACAAATTTACCGGTCCATTTCACTTGTCGAGTAACACCGAGACCGCATTATTTTGATTTTATATAATGGTATAATGTTATGTATTATATTATAATGTTATTATGTCAAAATAATTATCGTCTAGTCTCGAGTTACGCGTCTGATTGAAAAAACTCGATACTACGGTATAATTTACAAATATATTAGAATGGTGGACATTTTTAAAATAATTAAGCCGAATAGTTTTACGGATAATGGTATCTTCCGCTTTGAGTTTACAATTGATTGTATTTTATTAACAGACAACTCGCCGTGAATAAGTAATTCAATTATAGAATACATTTATCTATTTACACGGTTTTATTTCCATTATATAATTTTAAAATTTTCAACGATAACCTTTACAAGGGGTGAGGGTTTTTATCTTTTCGAGTGTTATTTTGCGTTGTTGTTTTATTAGGAAATCCTTTTGTATAGAAAACAACACAAATGATCTTTTGTTACAATGTAGTATGGGCGAAATTATTATTTTTTTTCCAGGAAAATAATCAATATTTTTTACTTGGCAATTATAACGATATTTGTATTATTAATAGGAGAACGCAATGTACTTAATCTCTAGCCTTGACATTATAAACTTGGCCGTGATTTTTCTTTTCGTTTCCACGGTCAAAACGTCATACACACGTTGTATGTTGATTTTTATGATTTTTTACCATTACAGAATGAACGCAGTCAGTTTTTAAGATGTTATCATTATAGCAATACGTTTGTTGTTATTAATTATAACTAATAATGTAATAATCATTGTTAGCTATTACGCAACATTACCCGTCGGTGTTGAGTTTTACTGTTTACCAACTACAGTATTTTTTACTTTACATTGTAGGTATAGTGCGGCCAAACTCTGCCCCGAGTCCGTCTGACAGGGAAGTCCTAAGACTAATCTCGATGAGGATATCATATTATTATATTTTCAAAGCTAAACCGGTAGTGTACGTTTAACGACGTGCGATTAATAAAAACCCAACAACCACTCAGCCAAAATATAAAATACATTACTTGCTTGAACAATGATGTACTTGGGAGCAATGATTAATTGAATGAACAATTAAACGGATCCGGTACTGTTGCTGTAAACTGGTATACAATTTGTAACGGTAAACTCGTTTGTCTTCTTTGGATTTTCTCATCGGCGGCGGTGTATGTTTGTTATTGCAAGCCAATAACAAACTTACCACTCTTACTAGTTATAGGTATTATCTTGTATTTTCAATTTCCACAACGACCCCATCCATCTCGATTGTTTCTCTTACGTTTTTTGTTTTATTATCTTTCTAAACTATTTTTTTTTTCATTTATTCCTTTGCCTTGGCATTCTCGTCCATATTATGCGCATTCTCATCTTAGCCAGACTCTTACTAAATGCCCTATTAAAAAGTATTGCTAGTTAAACGACTAAAAAATAACTAAAACCTAACCAGTCAGTGTCTGTCAATTTTCTTACATAAAAACAATACTGACCAACGCCGAAGTTAAATAGAATATTGGCACAACCAGAGAGGGTTTGGGGTGTTCAGCCCCTTTATAAAAACTCCTAATTCTTCCTCAGAATGTCAGCGAAAATTATGGGGCTATTCCCGAACGGTCGCTGATATTTTTTGTGAGCCTGAAGGAGTTTAGAAGAATTTGAACTTTCCTAGCCCCTCTTTGCCCTTCTAGTTTCGCCAACGAAGACAAGTACCGTTATTTAATTTCGTTCAAACGACGGCTTTGCAACTCGGTGTATAACACACTGCAGTAGGTACATAATTATTGGCTATGATATCTGCGTCAGAAGAGTTGGAACGACTCGTCTGGTACTCGAGCGTGTTTCGCTTATCATGTTGTTGTTGTTATTATTAAGTACGTTTTTTTTTTTCTTCCGTTTTCGTGCCCTCGGTCTTTGTCGCACGAGCCCTTCTCCGCAGTCTTATCGCGATCGGTCGCCGTGTGCGCAGGAGAGAGGACCGGTAAAGCTATGCCATGCAACCGGTCTCTTGTGCGAGGTAAACGCCCGGCAACCGCATCAAGGTCACACACACACACACACATACTCGCACTAGCATTGGCTGCCTTCACTGTCTTGTGGCAGAATACAACCGACGACCTCGGCAAGGTCGTCTACGTCTGGTCGGCCCGAGCACTGTGCGCTGGGCATTGCCACCGCGCCCGGTTCGTCACCATTGCCATTGTCAACATATCTTCAATGTATGGGGACGATCTGCAGCTTTCCAGGTACTATGTGTAAGTTTAAATCGAAAAAAAACAGATAACATATCTGGTGTTTCGCCAAGCTAGGGGGGTCTTCTGTTATTTATCAGAATAGGTTTGTTTGTCATTTTAAAAAATCAACTCGCCAAGTGTTTTTAGTTAAATTTCTTATCGTATCAACTAATACACCTGCAACAACTATAAAGGTTGTATAAATTCCAATAATCCTAAATGAAAAATCTTTTAAATTTCCAGCTCGTTAAGCCCAGTATTGATGTTTCCAATTTAAACTTCTGCAACACATTTATCATAAAGATACTAGCTAGTAGTCTTCAGTTTTAGACAATTATTTTTTGAATAAAGAAAGGAACGGACAATCTATCAAGAGGACGGCCACAGTTCAGTAAACAATTTTAAAGCAAAATAAAACATTTTTTAGTATACAAGTGGACAGTGAAGAAAGTAAAATATAAATAGTATAACGATTTACGGTTGAAAGATGATAAGTTGTTTAACTATATGTTTTGTAGGTAACAGATTTTCAAAAAGAAAATGTTTGAGACAAATAGTGCATGAATTGTTTGACAGCTTGGTTAATTATATTTATCACAATCGGTTTCCAATAAAATACAGTTCAATTTATATAGGTATTAGGTATAATCAAATTGTAATATTGTGTCTATTCAAAGAATTACAATATTTGAAAAAAGTGGTTAAATAGACTAGTCGCTAAACTTAAGTCAATAAAAATTGCATTATACTGAATTAAACCTAATTACCCCGATCAACAAATTGTGGGAAATAAATGTATGTTTTTTACTGTTCGCTAGTGCTTAACATTTTATACCAACGTGTTTATTATCACTGTTACGGTCCTGTTGCAAAAATAAACTAGGTACATTTAATAACAACGTAAAATAGTTCCTATATCGGCCTAATTAGGTATACCTACAGGTACATTGTTATATTTTATTCAATAAATAAATCATCCTAGATCGTCCAACGCTGTTTTCAAGGACCATTAGGTACAATAAACTCGACATAACGCTGAACGGTCACGTGGTTATTCAATTATTAACAGTGAAAACATACAAAACAGTTGTTGTTCAATAATAATATGACAGAAATTTGCGTTGTACTTTGTTTGTCATTAACATGCGGTTAAAAACGGTTTGTTTGTATTTTTATTGACTTGTTTTAACCAAAAGAGCTTTAGCTTTACATGGATATGAAACGTTTTTTTTGTCTATATATTTAATTTGTTTTATGCTCCATACAGTGACTGTTATCTTTGGCTGATGTCCGTTTGTTGTTACACGCAGACACATCACACCAAATATAACACGTTGTCTACATTTGTTACAATTTACCACGCAAAAACGATTTTTTCGGTTGATGTACAAATCCAAGGTAACTGAAAATGTGTTTGTTTCTAAGAAATGACAATGCGTGTATTGTAGTGGTGCTGTGTAAATAATTACGTGGGGGGTCTGCGCGAGGAAGAAGTATCTCAGGGGTTAAAATCACTTGAAGAATGTGCCACGTATGTGGTCATTATGTTTTTTTTTTTTTGTTCAATTAAATTTACCGATTGCTATCGTAGCATATTGTGATCAATAGCGAAAACTGCCAACTATCAAGACTTGTAAAAAGCAATTAAGTTACCGCCATTGAAAGGCAAAATTAATAGTTAGAGTAATTTTTTATAAGCACTACGACCCGACCTTCGGTTATTTTTTTATTTAAATCAGAGGCCCTGGTTAGATTGAACTTAGTTAAAAAAAAAAAAGCCACATAAGCCACGTGCGGCTCATAACAGGCGTTAAATGTACTAAATAAAACGTATTAAACCCTTTTAAAAGGTTTCGGAAATGTGATAAAAATAATGTTTTTTTTTTTTAAATCTAACAGTTTGTCATGACAAACTGTTTGAAGAGGTAAAAATAATGACACGCCTTTGGAAAACATTCAAACGTACCTAACCAAAGTGTATTTTCTTTTTTGTTGAACGGGTGTGACTGAAGCCAGGCGGTGTGTTTTGAGTCAATATATAGTTACTGGGTTTAAAAAACCTATTTGTTCGTACACGTCATATTTTCCCACCGGTACAGTTATAATCCTCATCTCGGCTATTTTTTAATGGTCATTTGAAATACACATTAAAATTGCTCAAAATCCTTGGCGGTCTTTTACCACCAACGCAGCGTTTGTGTACTTGGACAAACACACAACAGCTATTTACTCAACTGTCCGAACTGCTGCAGCTGTTGTGTCTGCGACCTATCCATTTTAGATCCGTGCGCGTTGCAGTATTTTGTATGTTGTGGTGTTGATATTACATTTAGTAACTGTAAAAGAGGAAATGGTTAAACATTTTCACTCTCGAATGGACGATTTTATTATTTTTGTTTTAATAGGCCAAACTTTCATAGGCTCACAAGCGATACACGTTAAGACACAAATGGCAGTTTGTAGCAATATCATACTTCAAATTTAAGGGTGGTTAAACAATACAAAAACTACATATTAAACTATATACTTAAATTTCGAGTTGATCTGGTTTGAACAGTATTAAGTAATTTTTGGCTTAAACTCAATGATCAAAAGACAAAGTTGTATGTAACTTGAATGCAAATTATGACTGAAGACGTTATAAAATAATAACATACCTTACCGTTTATAAAATAATGTGTTGTACGTCCACATTAACGCTTTAAATTAAATTCGACAGTTATCTAAACAATTTCAATTAGACAAAAATTCCACTAAAGATATTTTATGAGATATTTAATTTTCTGCGGTTTAGCGTCGAGTGAATGCAAACAAAATGTTTATTTAAGATTCTCAAGTATTTGTTTTATTACCTAATTGATAATACGGTACTTGAAACGTTTAAATTCTTGAGATTTCTTTTGCAATTCTCAAAGTATGCAACAGTTCGTTAAAAGTATTATATACAGCTATGCAGTTCATAAAAAAAAAAAAAAAAATGTAAAGTAAATAAATTTGAAACACTGCAATTTTCGAATAAGTTATTATTAGCTATAAAAAATATCGAGTTTTATAATAATAATAATAATACCTAATAATGACGACAATTATCATAAAGAACAACAATTTTGAGCTGGTTTGTTTTTTCTCCAAAGGTTAGGTTATCAAGAATGAAAATTATTTTTTTCTTCAAATTAAAAAAAATTATGTTAAACTATTAATCGTTTTTTCCTTTTTATAGTCTTTATTATCACCACGCATTTCCCATTGACATAATAATTTTAAACTGTTTTTATGTAATTCAGATATATAAATTAATTTTTTAATGATCCAATTCATGATCCAAATTAGTTGTCACTTAACAAAATATAAGCAAACAGTTGTTTCTTCGACAGTATTTTACAGTGCTGTATTTTATAATAATTTTCAAATAAAAGTAATATCGATTTAAGGCACTCCTCGAAGGCGGGTGTTTGTAGTAAAACTAAGTTCTACTAGTTTCAAAGGACATTTTTTTTTTTAATTGTATTTATTCATTATAATATATATTTTTAAACCCCAAATTATGATTACACGTTTATTTCACTTATATTTCTGTTGTTGTTAATAACGGTCATACTCGGAATAATATTATAATAAATAAACGCTAATAGTCTATTATAGTGGTTTATGTATAGGATAAAGTATGTTTATCCTTATCTCAACGACGTTCATTATAACATTACAGTTGAACTAGCTCTTTCAAAAGGACTTATAACAATCAAACATAATACTGCGCATAGGTGTCGTACCTATAATAGATGACTAACACGCATGGTATGTGTCCTCGGACTGAATACAAATCGAGATTGTCTTTTTTTTATTTTTTTTTTTTTCATAGGTACGGTTTTCGTGGCACAAAAATCCTACGCCATTATTGAAATTTTAACTCACGACGACCGCGGTATAATTACCGCATTGTGTTATTTTGTATACACAGTTTAAGCGCATGCATACAAAACGGAATTTTATCTAATACCCCGTTATAATAATATTATTGTTATTATTATTATTTTAATGTCGATCAACAGGTCCGTCACGTAGGTGTGTGCGATCCCCAAAAGCGGACTTACCCACCACCGAGAAAGATTGTCGTTTTCTCACATTTTTTTTTTGTCTATTTCTCGCTAGTAGGTATAATTTCCACGACGAGTACAATATAACCCCACTAACTATAAAGCAAAATATTATGTTATGTCCATTCCTGCCCATTATATAATATGTGGTGTATCTATTATTTTATGATCTATGGAAACAAAGGAATATCAGCCGATAACTGATAAGACATACGAAAGTTACAAGAATGGTGACTGATACTTGTTCCAGTACACTCAAAAGTATTCTGGACAGTTTTAACAGTACTTATTGCAATAGAAATTTCAAAATTACCATTGTTATTTTTATATTTGAAAAATAATTATATTTATAAAATAATACATCTTGTGTTATGCGTCAGCTCGCGTCCAGACGAAGATTAATAACAATTTACTATCGTTTGCAATGATAAATTATGTTGCGCGACTACCGGGTTGCGTTGACGTTGAAGTCGCTATGCATCTATTCAAATACAGGTGACCTAAATCGTACTTATGCGACGAATGTGAGCATACACACAAAGTGCACATGATCAATGGAGACGGACCGCGTGTGTGCAACAGGACGTCTATCGTAACTGGAAATGAAAATGTTTCCTTTTGTTTGTTTCACGTTGAAAGGTACATTATATGAAAAAAAAAATTGCGTGGGATATAAATAATTGGAAACTTATACAGATGTGCGCGTTGACAGGTAACGTTGACGGTATTTTATTGAACCGGTGTACTGCTGCCGATTCAGGCGGCGCATAATGAGGTCAAAATGTTATTTAAGTGCAAACGCAAAATAAGGTCGGGAAATGTGCGATGGCAAAGTACAATGCTTCATTTAGATAACGCCCCCAACAAACGGCTCGGAATTGAAACGAACCACAATATTGGATAGGTATCTGGCGCAGTGTGCTGTAACAACAATATTTGGCTTACTCGAACTAATTTTTTTTTAAATAAAACTGATTGTTAACAGAGGTTAAATAAAGGATTTTTGTAAATTATAATTTAAAGTTTAACAGAGGTTGTCGTTTTAATAGAAAAAAAAATAGGAAAAGGACATTCGACACCGCAGTATATAATTTTGACACCTACTCGGTTTCATCCGTTGTGGACATTTGACACGAGTAAACTGAATATGTTATATACTATTTCAAGAAACGTGACAAATGGATTAGCATTTTAGGGGTTATGTGAAAACAGGGGAAAAAACATATAAAAGCCGTTTTACGACAATGAACAACCTTAAAGGCATACCATTGCCATTAAACATAAGTTATTAAGGTAGAACAAAAAGGGTAAAAGTGAGATTTTAATTAAATGTTTTATTTTGATATGAAGATTAAATTGGTTGTTATTGTTTGATAAACTGCAGCCTTTAAAAGTGATAGATTTAATCTGAGTGTGCTTAAAAGTTTTGCAACTGTTTTGTCCAAGTCTCTCTTCTAATTAAGAATATACAGTCTTGCTATTATTAAATTTCTAGATAGTAAAATATATTATGTATTCTTTTAAAAAAAACTAAAGTATAGTTTTTTTGTTTAAAATTGTCAATTTGAAGTTTATTCTCGTGTACTTTTATAAAAAAATAAAAACTTTAATGTTTTTATTGGCCAAAAATTACACATTATGAGCTCAAGCGCAAGTTTGGTTGTATTTATTTGTAATTTATTGACTTACAAGACACTTTGTAATAATATTCTTAATTATAATAATTTTTATGTGTACCGAAATGCAAATATGAAATAACGCTATACCTACCATTTTTGTCGAGTTGAAACTATAAAAAGTATTTTTAAACACTATTTTTGGTTAATTTCAACCTAAAATCAGATCCGAATATCCGACAAGAGTGTAATGGGCTGCAACAAGAAACGACCAATTGTATTCCTATTGGCCGTAAACTGCCGGATTTATACCGAAGCGTTAACATTTGGGTAAGTAAGTAGTACATTGCTTGTATGGAAAATTATTTGTTTAAAAACCAGATGAAAATAATTACAGATTCTTTTTTTTAATTTCTCAAAAACAGGAGCTGATCGTATGCGTTCCTTTTGAAGGTTAGTTCCTTATAACAACACTGCCGAAGTCTGGAATTTTTAAAAGGTTTTGATAAGCTTTCTACACTCGATACGTCGGTTTCATCTTATTTAAATCCATTGCGCGTCAATCGGTTTGCAATGCAAATATAATATCGGTATGACAACCTGGGCGTCATAAAAACAACTTATTAAATAATAAATAGTATCTTGTTGTTCGATAAGTATTACGTTCACGGGATCTTTTTTATATGTATGTATCATATTGTTAATTGATTGTATACTAATTATGTACGTACATTCGAAGCAGCAATTGCAACCGGCCAAAAACGACCGCCGGTTTACAAAAATATACATACTCTGTCCGTTCCCGTTTCGTGACCACCGGCGACAAACGTATCAAATAACATAATATAATACACTTAATATTATACCATCTTAGTCTCTCGTTTCACCAGCAATGTCCTGCAAAACGACTCGAGTCCGTCGGTCGGGCGATTTCGGAATTTCGATTTTCCATCTTCGACACGCGGTAACGCGATAGCGAGTTCCAATATTTATGCATATCTTATTCGCTTTACGGATGATCTGGCCGTGGAAGATACTGTGCGCGGTGGCAACATCCGACACTTGACGATTTATTCACCCGTTAACGCCGCCACCGTTGATTAGGATTATTGCCGCGCATATTGGTGTTTTTCTTTTTCGAGTATACAATATATGTACATAGAGTATAATATTTTTCGTATGTAAATTTGTTTTTTTTTTTTTATCTCGAGAGATTATTTCACGCCCAAAGTGCCGGCGGTATTCAGTTGAACCCACACAAATCGACGACATGATTTCGAAACGCGTACACGGACTTCCGTTAAAATACCTATTATACTTATTGCTATTATTATTATTATTATTGAAAAACGCAAAGGTGTAGTCGACGGGACGCTAATTACTCAAGTGCCGAATTTAGTAAACGGGTTTACAAAGGGAGTACCATAACACACACACACACACACACTTTGAAAATACATTTTGACACGGCAAAACGTGATCCGGATTCCGTTTACCAAATTGGTACGGGTTAACCGTTATAGATAAATATTTTTAAAAAAAATTACACGATATATTATTATTACTATGAGTCATACTATTCGTGTATCTACTGCGATTTTGGCCATTGACGTTTGTCATTGGTGGCCCAAGCTTAAGCGGCCAGAGCCGTGCAAACAATAAATTTCACTATTGCCGTACAAGAATAACAAAATTAACTTTGAACTTTAAAGTAATAAAAAGTCCAATGGTTTAAGTATTTTCTTGAATTATTATAATATACTTTACTTATTTTTATTTGCAAATAAATGACTAAGACCTTTTAAAAATTAATATAATCGCTAATCCTGACTTATTATATTTTATCGCTGAAAATAATAATAAAATATTAATTTCAATATTTTTAATAGTTATTTTTTTATTTAAAATCACAACATAACACTGGTAACTGGTAAATATGGTCACCAAACATAACGATTTTTCTTCGTTTTAATCAAGTTGATCAGATTATACGAGTTATAATTTAAAATCAAAATGATATAAGTTGGCATAACTTTAAAATAAGGTGCATTTCCCGATTCCCTGGCACCCCCCCCCCCTCGGAATTTTCGACTTAAACTAAGGGCCTCTTTTTGTGCTTCGTTTGTGCTGGTTTGTGACCCAATTTAGACGTATTTTCAATTTAAAAAAAACCAAGTCAAATGACCATGGTAAAATGCAAGAAGTAAGTTGTGTTAACTATAAATTTATTTTAAAAATAAAGAAAAGATTATCTTTTGAAGATGACCTTAAAATTGATAAACTCGCATTGCCGTTTATTCTTTATGAAACTTTAAATAATTACCAAATTGTTTGTAAAGAGGATACATAGGATACGTTCTCTTTTAAATTTCCATACCTTGATTAAAATACAAAACCAAAAACTAACTTTCCTTAAAACGACTTTCCACTACTAAATGTATATATTTTAATTTTATGTGTTTTCTAAATTGAAACGAATTTGCAAATAATATGACAATTTATAGATTTCAAGGATCTAAGTATATTGTATCTTTAGAAGAGATCAACAATGTTATTATAATAGGTTTGTTTTGATTTGTGCAAATCCTATTTGTTGGCCTCTACGAGATGTAAGTAGGTAGTTGTAAAATATAAGAATGATTTAGACACTTCAATGTACTTAACAAATTACAATTGCATTTCTAATAAATGCATCACAATTATTCATAGATAATAAATTCAACTTCGTTCGTTTGTAGGTTAATGTCAAGTCAATTATTGCAATGCAACACTATTATTAGACAACGTCCATTATTTTATGTTGAAACGGTGTAATTAATAAAAAAAAAAAAAACTGCAGCAATAAGATATCATAAAGTAAAATCATGACATGTAACGGTTTAGTCTTATAGGTGTCATTAAAAAATGATGTCCTCTAAATCCTCGGAAATGACCATTGTCCTATTGACTCCTGTCTCATCTTTTGACACTTAAAAAAAAATGGGTTAATACTACACTCACTTTTGCATCGCCTACTTATAGTAGAGGTCGCCTATGATTATTTAATCTATTTTTTTTTTTATTATTATTAAATTGACGCTCTAATCGAGATTCACGAAGCTAACCAAAGCGAAAAGACTCAAGGTCGTAGCATTAAGAAAAAAGTTAAAAAAGAGCACACATTGAACTGGTGAGGCGATTAAAATAAACATTATTAGTTTAAATTCCGACGACTACATAATGACCTGGTGGTGGGGCCAATTAAACTCGTCAAATTAACATCCTGAATATTTATGTAATCAATTTTTCATACTATTTACATATTAGAATATTTAGATTAATTCCAGGTCTAGATTATAACATGTACTACGCTTAAAGAAGTTGACTTGTAGACGGGTTTTCTTCGTTTCTTAGAATAGAATGATATAAACAATTTTTTATCAGAGCTAATTCCATCGAACAACAAGCAATCGCTACCATTCCATTGCTTTTGACGTACCAGTGCAATGCGCTATAGCAATATAATATAATACATATAGCTGCTATTTAGAGCTGGACTTTATTTTATATTTACCCAAAGATCCATAAAGCGTCCGACGCATTTGAAAGTGTAGATTTAGCATAACGATAAATATTGTCATTGAAACAAAATCCGCATAATTATTATATTGTATATGTTATGTAATCTATAAAAAATACCAACACTTCGGCCGACTAAAATATATATTGTCGGTCAGTCATATTATTTTTATAATTTAAATTTGACATTGGCGCTCCTCCCACGAAACTCTGTTTGTGTTCTGATAAATTGTATGACTTTCTGGTGCACAGTAAACACGGCGACTCAAAAAGGAAGAATTATTCGAGTTATAACAATATAGTACACTTGTCATCAAAATGGTATCTAGATTTTTTTCTATTTTTGATATGCCCAAACAAACAGTGTTGCCTTCGTTGGAATAGTTCCTATACATTTTTCAATCATCAAACTTATCTGAACTATGGTATTTACTTTAGTGAAACACAAAGCATAATATTATACATACACACGGATAGACCACAACCCATTTCCCAAACCCATATTATACTCAATGCGTCCGTGGACTATCTATGGATATTTAATATATTATTATACTAATCTATTCCTCAAGTGTCCGTTCAACGGAACACTGTCCGTTCTCTGGTGAAGTCTCCCAACTGTGATTTTTAATAAAACTAAACGTTTTCAGACACTATATCCGTCACGTGTTAATTTATTACGAAGACTGTACCGAAGTAGTTTTTGGTTAAGTAATTTTTTTGTCGCTACCACCTTCGACCCACTATAGCGATCGCGTCGGCCTGGGTTGTTTATCCAGCTTCGGTGTAAAATGTGGGAGTGTCGCCAACGTGAGGTCGAACGTTTTATTATAAAATTTATAACCTCAGGTACAACAAGTTGTAGTGTACACGGTGTAATAAAAAAAAAAACAAATAATGTACGGGTTAAGACATACGGTTTGGACGGTTTAAAGAATACACTTAATAATAACAATAATACTATGTATATAATAAACGTGCGGTCGACAATGTGGTGTACGCACACACACACTTTGTGCAGGCGGTTCTGCGGTGTCATCGCACTCCAAAACGCCGTTCGTCTTCCGGTCGGAAGTGCCGTCTTAGCCGTGAACATGGAAATTCGGCGGCGACGGCCTTCCAAGTAGGTACATAGGCACTACACCGATGGACGCTCACGACCCGTAAACCCGTACACAGAGAGTATTACACACGGAAAATAATAAATCCGATGCAAGCACACACACGCACATCGACCATTTTTGGACAATCGGAAACGCAAACCATTCAATGCTAATGACGACCACAGTGCAAACGCGGAAATTGATAATATTATTATGATGACGAAAAAACCCGAACCGAACGCACGGGACGAGACCGTATATTATAATAATGTATTATTGTTGCTTTTGTTTTTTTCGACTTGAACAAAACAAAACAGTTTCCGCGTGAAATTATTGACAGTAAACCACATCAATATATTGTAGTTGTAACGAAAAACAATTTTCAACAAACTATATTATGTTATCTATAATATTATCATATTATACAACAGTGTTATTGTGATATCAGATTACAAGGAAAATAATGATTGTTATGAATTAATATTGATATTCGAATCCTTGATCCAGCCGCAACTGGCATATTCATAGATGATATTCCATCGAATCTGTAAATGTGTTTTGTTGTTATTTGAAATTTCAACGTTTGTCAGATTTATTAGGCGAAAAAATCCGCTTAACACGAAAACGAAATGAAAAACCGCTTTGATGCACTTACTGTGGATTCAAAAAAAAAAAAAATCCAAAACCTGTTCTCTACTCAAAACCGAAACCAGAAAAAAATCTTAACGCTTTTTAACTCCCTCAACTAGGACATCCATTTTTTACACCATTGCTAATTTAAAAACAAACACCATTTCTTCTTAATAGCATATTATAGTAGTATAAGTTAAGAATGTCAAAACGTACCTAAGGTAGTAAATGATATGATATTTAATTTTAAATTCAAAACGATATGTTGTTGTAAAACCAGTATGTCCAGCTATATGGTTACATACTATGTGGTTAGGATATATTCGGTTATATTTAGCTGCATTAATTAAATTTGCATATTTTAAAATTAACTGAAAAAACAAAAATAGTGTAAAAGGATTTAAAATATATTGAAAGATATTAAAATATATAGGTATTAGAAGATATTGTGTCGGTTTTTTACTTTTTACAATTCTATAAAGAATCTGTACAGTATCATAATATTTTGTATTTTTTTCCATTTTTTTTTCTGAAACTACAATGCTATAAAGGTAAACTAATGCCATAAGGGTAAACTGGAAATAAATGATGATTTATGACTTAAAACAAATAGATACGAGTTAAAAATATAAACATTAAGTTTAATATATTATAATATTATGTGTATTAAATTTAACTTTATACTCATTTTGATAACACAAACATTTAAAACTATAAATATATATTGTCAGTTACGACTTACGGCTATACATTTTAGAAAATTGTTTAATAGAAGTATAATGTTTGCGTTGATTTCAGATGTAATATTAAGATAATACCTTTAGGCATTTTTCATTCTTGCATAAATTGGCACGCACAAAATCTAATTTAATATATTATTACAAATTAATCTACGGTCTTAGCTCTAAGCAAAAAAAAAAAAAATACTAATTTAAAAATATTGTTTTTTGGGACTATAAAAAAACTGTTTTTTTAAATCGTGTTGTCTGCAACCTGACCGCTCGCAGGTCTACCAAATGGCTATGTATAAATTATACTTATCATTATAATAAAGCAAGTTAGTTTGCTGTATTATTATGTATTGCACTCTACCGATCTGTTACTTTTTGAAGTGTTCATTGAGAAATAAAGATATTAGACATATGGTATGCGCCAAATAACAATAATTGGGTTTATATTTTAACAAAGTAATCAAAAACTCCGTTAAACGTTTGTGTGTGTGTGTGTTTTTTTTGGTGACTAAGACAAATTAAAAGAACCCTGCGGCAATAAAATATTATGATTTTTGCCAATCGATTCGTTAGTCTCGGTATAGGTAGTTTGAATGCCGTTTTTTTTTTCACAATTACAACCGACTTTTCAAAGTAAGACTAAACGTGTCGGCGGTATAATTATTATCACTATCGTCCTTAAATAATATGTTTAGCAGAGTTTAATATAATCACGATAAAGACTTATTTGTTTAAAAAAATAAAGAACCTGTTTGGTTGTTGTGCGTGAGAACACACGGCGGTATAATCATTATATTTCGGTGTTTTCTACACACAGTCTATAATTGACCGAAATTAAATAATATGTAGATAATATTTTACACATACATTATATTATATTAAGGTGCAAAATATGTAATTGGCAATAATCGCTATTCTCAAAACGCCGAACGTCTTATTTCCAACGATATTAGCAAACCATAAATAATTATAATGTCATAAACACTTATAAGAAAATATCAGCTATTATATTATATTATTATGGTAGTCACGAGACTTTGTAAAATACCTACATCGGCGGCCGTTGCTAATCTTTTAAAAGAAAGTTCTTTTCTAATTACAAAGTCTATTTCAGTATTATCTGGGTATTTATAATAATATTTTTAGTTTTATAAAATATGTACATTTTTTGGGGGTTTTCTTAGACTTTTAAAGAGAAAGGGTTGATCCTTTTCCATTTTTGGCTCTATATAGTACCATTCAGGTACGATTTCTGATCTTTAAAAGATAATTTTTTAGCCTTTGTATTTGTACTCAAAAATCAAAATTATATCGAAAAACTATTGTCTACTAATTGGAATAGGTGTTGTCCGAGTACATAAACTATACCAGTCAGTTTATAAAACTAAAACTATTTGAAGGAAAATTACTTAATTAAAAAGTTATCGGAGACAGTTATAATAATATATTATAATTAAATAAAAACTTATTTGACGCATTTGGTATTTTAAATAACTCGTGACTTGTGGTTTTTTAACGACAACTTGTTTAAATAAAAATCGTCCGGGTATCTTCTATTCGATTGAGAAAGACTGTGTAATTATTCAATCACACATATGTACACTTGTTATTATTTGCACTATGTGCGACAAAAAGTGGAAACCAAGTATTTAATTAACAATAATATTTTGTTCAAGTGGAAAACAAAATATTTTATGTGGTTGACCTCGTATTGAAGATTTTTTTTTCAAGTTTCCAAAACGGATCTGCCGTCTTGACTACTTGATCTCGCAGCATTGAGGAATCCCGTACTGTATGTAGTAACATATATTATAGTGAGTACTTTTGTTTTATGACATAATATAGTTTATGAATACATCATAATAAACGATTGTGGAGCAACCGGTGAATCAGCTCGGCGGTGACAATCATATTATATGCACGAGGACGGTCGTATAATATACATTGAACTCAATCAATTAGATTTAATGTACCCATAAGGAACCTAACCCTGTTTTGACACTGGACGACGGCCTATGATTTACTTAATTCGTCTCAATCAAGATAGTATACAGGCCGACAGGATACGGGCAAGTGCGCGGATCTGCAACCCGAATGGGGGGACTGGAAATCCGTGTAGAAATCTTCTGAAATTCATGTGGGAAAAATATAACACGACAAGTAGGCACTGCAGTGTACTGGCAGTCAGTTTAAGACACACTCTTTGACCTATAGTTAAACGCTGCAGTAGCCAAGTGCATGATTTGGGATGTACAATTTGATAATATAGTTTGTTGTTTGCTTAACACGACGATCTATGCCTATTAGGGTCGCTTGTGAATCGATCATGCGAGAAATAGCTGATAGGCTATAGATGATTTTAGATTTTTTTACTCGCTGCTCCACTTGTGTAGCGCCGCGCGTCGAGAATCATACCAGGATATGCCCTTGATTGTGTGCGCATGTTGGTAATTCATTTTGAAAACACCAGTAGGCGTTTCAGGCTTACATAATTCGGTTTACTCGCCAAGTATACAGAATATCCAAGTTGGTTTTACCTATAGGTAATTTGAATGTATAGCGAGTTAAGTCACAATATATGTAGTTTATATATTAAAATAACATAACTAAAGAAATTGAGAACAAAATGTATTTAAAAGACGTTGGGAGGATGGACAACTAAGTCCAAGCTTGTTTGCTATTAAACATTTTTAGATGGTTGTAATTTTTTTAATAAATTGGTTGATTAAATTAAACAAAATACCGAGTAGTGTTTGTAATATTATTGTAATAATTATTACTCGGTTATTGAATTTGTTTACTAAATTCCGCACAATTGATATTCCCGGAAAATAATACACAGTTGGACCAAATAAAATTATGGTCAATAGCTATAGGGACACCAAAACATTTATGGCTGGAATACATTAACAACCAGCTACTAACTAAACATTTAGTCGATCCAACTATTTATTTAGTTTTTCAAACTATTATGTCTCGCTGTATTAACCATAATTTTTAGTTAGTCCAACTATATGTTTGTTTCAGTGTTCAAATATTAGAAGTTGCATTAAACAAAATTGGGCAAGTGTACGTGTAGCAAACAGCTTAACTCGAATATTTTGATTATAACACTCAAGTCCGCCGTGTTAAGCGTTCGGATAAATTAATATACTTTAATACTATTATGCCTAAATATAGAACCGTGTAGGGGAGAGCACGAGTACGACTATCTAACCAAAATCGTTTGCAGCCGTCGTCGCTGTTGTCGGCCGGCATTGGCGTTTGCACAATTATTATTTGAATCCAAAAAAATAATAATAATATAATACGTTTCGTCGATCTCGTCGTCGACGCGCCGTGATCGAATATCGTCCGTAGATCTATATAGTGGATCGAGATTGATATGTCATTTTGTAACAACGTGGGACGACGTGTTACGGCGATATCACATATGTACACATATAACATAATACATTTGTGTCGTTTTGTCCGTCACCGCCTTCGCCAACGTCATCCTTCGTCTAACGGTCGTGATGACTTGGCTTGTACAAAACAAAATAATAATATGTAATGTGTAACCGAAAACCACCGACAACGGCCGTGTTAGCGCTCATCAATATCAGAGTTAAAGCGTTCAAAATATTGCATCGCGGTCCATAAATGTGAATTCCAATTCTATGTACAATAGATTTTATTAACTCTTGCATTACAATCGAATCTGCTAGTGAATTAAGGTTTGTTTGAAAAAAAAATGGCACCTAAAAAATATACTCGGGGTCAAGTGTAAATAAATACAATTGCGCACAAAAACAATTTGTTGACACCAAACTCGACTAATACACGAACATAATGTAATCAATACCTTATAATTTGTTAATTATTAGCCATCCAAACCAATGTATTGCATGACTTCATTTCACACGCGCTTTACGGACGGCGATAATTACCTGTAATCAAACACATGACCCATTAACTATGATATTTCATTAATGTGATGCATCAATTGGTGACATACTGTGCCAATTTCCAGTACAATACTCGCCGTATATACTAACAGTCAAGTGCGAACCATTTGACAAATACATACATTTTACTGTACGCGTTAAATTAGTTATTTCATAGTTAAAAGTACTAAAATCAATTAGTTAACAATATTAATACTTGAATCGATAAAAATGTTAGTTATACTTTATATACCAATTATATGTTTTTAGTTAGGCTTATCGTGCATTGGGTGCATTGTATTAGCAATAATCCTAACTACTCAATTTATAATTTACCCCAAAGTTATTTGATAAAAAACACAACAACTAAAGATGGACCATAAAAATAAAACGTAAATATTATTTTATTATTATTCAAATAAATGTAGCAACCCAAATAGACTGGCATTATATTCATAGTTATGTATTTTATTACACTATTTGTGGATAT
Organism: Adelges cooleyi; assembly: GCF_023614345.1. Classification (NCBI taxonomy): domain Eukaryota; kingdom Metazoa; phylum Arthropoda; class Insecta; order Hemiptera; family Adelgidae; genus Adelges; species Adelges cooleyi. Next base: position 183,956 of record NW_026095761.1, read on the forward strand.
GGTAAGTGGTTTTTTTTTTTGTAGATATTTTCTTCGGCTACCTATTTAGTAATTCATTTTTAAATTTAAATATGAACAAGCGGTGTATATTTTAAGCATAGAATACTGATCTTAACTCATGTAGTGCTAATGACCGGTCGCGCAGTTAATCATAAATATACTAATTTGTGTTTATTTATATACATATATATATATTTTTTTTGTACTTGTCGATTATTAGTCCCATCTACATAGTTTTAATGATGTCCATAATTGCACAGTCATAGATATACTCATATGCAAACATGTGTGAATTTAAGTCAACACCGCACAGGTAAGAAGATGATGTATTGAAGTTATAAGTGCTTGAAGTGTTTGTGTGTGAATGTATAATATATGCATAATACCAAGTATATTTTTTTACACGATGCGACGGATTACCAGATGAGTACATCAAAGAATTGCGACATCAATAGCGGAATGTGCACCTACCGGTTTGTCATCGAGTTCTGCATAACAATTTTAGTATAATATATTAGGTACATTTGTTTTCCCACTCCGTTTACTTAATATTTTCTTTCAATTGATAATTTTGTAAACGATTTTTCTCAACTGCGTGTATTGTTAGAGCTATTGTTATTGCACGGAACGGCGGTAACGTCAACGGGTATTTTAGTAAATCAGAACCTGGTCAACACTCATATCAATAAATAAGACAACCCAGCCAAATTTTCTTTTCAACTAAACAATAATTAACTACTACAAGCAAATAAGCAAATATTGTTTGAAAATATTGAAGTATGTATCTGAATTAGGACACCCCATAGAACTTGAAAAACTAGCTAAAAATTTGTTTTACTCGACAAAAAAAACATAAAATAATAAAACAAAATTAAATATTTTTTACAATACAATTGTTTGGTAATAAATAACGGTTTATTAAACGTAAAAGTAAAAAGTCTTCCCAATTACCTTTGTGTTCAAAAAACCACTGTTGCTTCAATAAGACCTGCGTCTTGCCTATACTTCAAACCAAGGAGTCCAGTGGTGTACATGTTTCGGGTTTTGGGATGACAAATGGTTTCTATATTTTTCGGGTTTCAGGTTTTTGTACTTCCGTTTATAATTTTTATGGTCTGAAGACTTTTTCAGCATTTTGAGCCACCGATTTATTTACTCGCTCCACATATTTATTTAGTTTTACAGGCCGTATTCATTCATTACCGTTTTGAACCTATCGAACCCCGTTTAAAAATCTAAATCATCTTATTAAACCTATTTTTATATTTAAAATTTAACGGACTGTAAGTCAACCTATATTATGTATATAAATTTATTACAAAAACTAATATTAAAAAAAAAAAAAAAAAACAATTAATTAATTTTGGCGAAGAGTATTTTAAATTGATTATAATACCAATAAATGTGCTTGAATAGTGAATACTTCTACTGTAAAATATAATTTACGCGCACTTTGATTTCTATATAATATTATGTATGTTATTCGCCATTTAGGTTATACAATGTAGTTTTTCAGGTCAGAGTTCTTTTTTCAATTTCAATATTGAAGTACAGAAATCTCGCTGGCTCTGTTTTGCAATAATTACCGCATAGTATACGGCCCCTCGCTGAGCCTTGTACACGATATAATATAATAAACAACGTTGGCGCCATCCGTCTTGCCCTGTAAATGTGTTTTGTTCCAAAGCAGCGCGTTGACATGTAGCTAATAATAATTTAATTTCAAAAAGAGTCCGTTAAGCGCCAACAACTGAACCAAACGCTGTGGACGTTAAGTAGCCAATTTCTATTCCGTGCTTATGTTTTTATGTTCCCCAAAGGGTCTCTTTGTCGCTCGCTTGCGACGAACCACATTATGCACACACACACACACACACGCACAATAATAATTATAGTGCTTGGCTTTATTTAAATTTTTCTTAAGGATAGGCTGTTGCAGTGTAAGTATTGCGGTATGCAAAAGTAATAAAGACCGTACAGCCAATAAAACCAACGTCGTTGTAGGTATCAAAACACACACACATATGCTGTGCTATAGTTTTAACGACCAGTCGTTCGACTATAGACTAGTAGATAATATTTTCTGCATCACTATAACATACAACATAGTAAGTCATACATATATATGCATAGTAGGGAACATACATATCATACAAGAAGATACAATTTAACGAGTATAGACGATTGTAATAATAATTATCATAAATGAAATACCCAATTATTGTGGTTACAAATCTAAGACTTGGTACTAAAAATAGGGTTAAATAATATTGCGTGATAGCCATTCATACGAGTGTTAGAAACAAGTTTTGATATTATTAAGTAATCTAATTTTTGATTTACAACTGACAATCAAACAAATCTTTATACTACAACAGTGCAAATTTCATATACATACTATTACAGTGATTTCAAGGTAAAAAATACCCCGAAAAAGGCAAAATAAAAAGTTGAATTAATTTTTTATTATTCCGTCCATTATCATCATTATACTATTAATTAACTATTTTTCCCGAGTCGGGCAATAAATCCATTTTTTTTTTTAGATGCTAAATATATTAACAACAGAGAAGTTATCTCTGCTCAATAACATAATGCACTTAACAATGGAAATTGTGTATTTTTCGGTAAATGTTTATTTAAATTATTTCCGTGAAAGTTCAGTGCAGACCGTTTGGAGTTTCCAAAATAATATCATGCATATTCATTAACTGATAACACATAGAGGACGCCGTACGCTGTTTTGGCAAACAAAACATACATACATAATAAGCCAAACACCGCGGGAGACACTCTGGATAGATATCTAGCCCAAGTACGTTAAAATAAATATTTATTGAAGCTTCAATGTGCGTCTCATATTTGTTAGAATTTATTTAGCCTAATAATACATAAATGCATTATACATAGTTTGTTATTACAAAATTGTTTAATATCATTCAAAAATCGTTTGACTACAATATTAAACCATTTAATTGCATTGTTTCGAGGTCGACCTAATGACAATGGCTTTTTAAATGAGAAAAATATCAATATAACAGTTAAAATGACGGAATCGAGATATTTATGAATTCATATATTTTATCTAGACCACCTTTTTCAACTGTCTAACATACATTACTATTTTGTTTTTATAGTGTAGACGGCAATGATACTATTATACTTACCGATCAAGGTATACATATAATTATTTATTATTATCACCAACATATCCAATACTTAAAAATATTAAGTATTAATATTGCACAACTGTAGAAAGAAATTATAAAAACCATTTTGTTTCAAAGTGTCGACATAATATTTATAATTTTTTATAATATTAAAATGTTTTCCATATTTTTTTTCCGTGGAAAATGTTAAATTAATCGAGAAAGCATTGGTAAAAAATATCAATGTATTAAACCAATACCTATATTATTAGCCTAACGAACTAAAAAGTGATAAATATTTGTATAACTAACTACTGCGGCGATTGAGTGAGACAACCAGACAACAAGAGAAGTAGTTAATTATAATATTAACTTCAACTATCATTTATTATTATTGTATGCGGTTGACATAATGCTTTTGGATCAATTTTATTGATAGTAACCAAAATATAGCTGAACATACAACAAAATAATCTACCATAACTACGTTTTTTTAAATTGTTTTGAGCTGTTCGACTTTGTTTTGTTGTTTTATGATGATTAATGACATAATACGCAACAATAATATTTTTAGGATACTTAATGATCCACAGGTCTTTCTTGTGATTTCGTTGTTTTTTCACCACACTTCAACAAGATCTACCTAATACCGGAAGCCGATTTGTTTATCAAATTAACCCATTTGCGGCCGCCTTGAGAGTAAAAACATATTTTATAAACACTACCTACTCATAACACTATACATTTTCCAAAACAATGTGGTTTGTCAAGATGATCACATTAACCTATAAACATTATTATACCTACATGTATATAATAGGTATGCACATACGTGTAATCGAAAGCGCTTTTAATGTCCAAACGTTTTTGGGTAATATGGTATTAACACAAGAGGTGCAGCCGCGGTATTTACAAAAGTATTAACGGCCTAAGGAACATAAATTCAGTATTAAAAAAAAAATAATAACAACTATAGTAATAATAATATGAACTTAATAGTATAATATATTATATATATTTTTTATTTAATGCGCATCTGTTTCCGGCCTTATAATGTGTGTGTGTGTGTGTGTGGTGTGCATTTAGCGATTCGGGAAAGTTGAAAAACTTGTTTACCTATTGAGATTCCGCACCGAAATCTAGACTAATACTACACACTGCATTAACCCGCTGCGTGCACTTTTACACATAGTATGCGACCCAAAAAGTAGTGTGCCATAACGGTTCCAGCGGGAACAACAACCCTTTGGGCGTTAAAACAATAATAAAGAATGGAAAAAAAATACAATCAATCAATCAACAACAGATCGGGTACACGCATACTGTTATAATATTATTATGCCGGAAAACGGGTTCGATAAAGCAATAAAGCTATTTATTTATTTACACAAGAATTTTTTCGTGACCGTCGGTTCAAGTATAAAAAAAAAACCACACACGCTGGGTCAAATGTCGACGACTTGGCTACCGTTTCCATTGTTGTTGGATTGTTTATTTTTCGATAACGATAAAACCAAAATGGATAATATATTGCCAACTCCACTTTGTTGTCGTACCGACAAGGGGAAAAATCACGAAATTCGCGTAAGACGTTTCCGGCGAACGGGCCGTCGGTAAAAAAGTCCATTCAATGCTAATGTTGCGCCAAGTGCGCGATGACATATCATAACGTCATCACGATGACAACAAAAACACTAGTTTATGAATTATATACCTACTAGAAAACATATTACACGTCATATTATTTTATTGTAGGCTAGAGAGAAAAAAAATAGAAAAAAAGAAAAGAGGATTCAGCGATTTAAGATATTCGATAGTACCTTCAAACCGTCCAGCTTGGTTATTATTAAAAATAATATGACACTTTAACGTTTAAACTTTAACAATAAATAAGTTATCGTACCTTACTTGTTTGCTTCAAGTCTTAACACAAATACGCGGTTTTTGGCTGCATGATTATTAAAAAAAAAAAATCAAATAAATTCCCAATTAAAATTAGTGTGAAGCCGCGGTGGCTCATTAGCAACTTTGTGTATCTCTATGAGATCACCTTATTATTTACATATCATGTTATTACCTAATAATTCATGCGTAGCCAAATACCTACATTTCTAATAAATATCAATAGTGTTATGAAATATAGATTTTTATCACGTTATTAATCCTCATTTAAAATTTAAAATCGAATTTCACATTCATTATTAAAATAATTATTCTTGATTTAATTTAGATACCGTTAGGTTAATTACATAATTTTTACATTTTCAACAGAACGCAAATATGGATTCCAATCTTAACGTATTATTATTATTGTTTATGCTCAAAAAAGTTATTTTGCTCATACCTATCAAGATCTGGCTATCTAACGAAATTCCTAGTTATATTCTATGTCTAATAAGTAATAGTGTGGAGAAACGTCCTCAACTCATTTATGGTTTATTCGTCACAAGATGTTTTTCCCTGTTATTAAATACTACGAGTATAATGTACCTACCTTTAAAATTGGTTGGATTATCTTGATCGCAATTTTTTATAACTATATATAATTATAATTATTAATCTAATGTTTTTTCCTGACAATACTTATTTTATATATATATATAATATATAATAATATCATTAGATTCGTAAACGATAGTATAATATGGCCTTTTATATGACCTTAATACTTTAATTATACTTAAACGAAATGACTAACGCCCAACAACTATACAGTATAAATAACCATTTCCAATAACCACTAAGAATCGTCTTCGACCCGGGGCGTATGATAATATTAAAGAGCGCGATGAGATTACAAAGCTGTTTTTCCTAATATAAAAAAGACCAAGATATTTTCAATCATAATATACTACTTTGTTCGTAAATATCTAGTAATTATGTCATTTCAATATACCGGTAGCGACTTATTAAATTATTTGTAAACAAAGAAAAAAAAAATAAGCGGCATTACTTTATGTTGTATTACCATTGGTAATTATGTAAATTTATAAAAATTCACGTTGGCGAATGTCCTTGAAAACAATTGAATGAAACAAATAATTGACATAATTCTACGACAGGTTTTTTTTTAATGATAATAATAATAATTGTGTCACTCGATATAGAAACTAGATTTTATTGGAAAACAACCACTCCTATAGTTTTATTTGTCATAAAATACAGCTGATATTGTGTTTTACAAATAAATAAATAATTGTTTTTTTTTTTTTTAATTCAAACCAACTAACAAATAATAAATAATCTTAGGTAAAAAGCAATGTCTCTTAAAAAACAACACTCTCCAACATGGGGAAGCACTGAACAGATTAATTTAGAAAATAATGGCCACGGTAAAAATGGTCACACGTTAAATAGTGACCACACAACTTTTTATAGTATTTATTATAAAGATTTGCTTAGATTTTTTTTAAGATTGGTACTTGGTCCGTTGGATTTTATTTTTTTGGTCAATATTACTTGGATATTTTTTTCCCGGTTTTTATTTGCCCGGTAATAGTGCAATTATTTCTGCTAAAAAATTGCCCAGGGTTCCACTTGAAATGAAAATTATGACTGAAAGATATTTGAAAAAACATTTTTAATGTAATATAATTGGAAATAAAATTTTTTAAATCAAGTTTTCCAGGATTTAAAGTTGGATTTTTCAATAGAGGTTTATAATTAGATTTTAATAATTATTTTTTCTAAGGATATAGTCCAACTCCGACAGTTTACAACTTTTTCAATTTAACTTAATAGTATTTACAAATGAGGTTTTCTTCTTTTTGCTTTTTTTTTAACGTCCACTGATTCGTGTACATTTATTATATTTTGTTTGGCCAATGAACTTATAGAGTAACATTTTAAGTATACTTCGACAAAGCGTTGTTTTAGCGAGTTATTATTGTTGGTATTATCAACACGGTATTGTAATTAAACGAGATAAAGAATAATAGCTCGTAGTATTAGGAGGAATTTGCGAATCATCCAGAATTCCTTTCGAACCGTCCGGTTAATATAATCACACGGTTCGGTTTGAGCAACTTGTAAAACGTGTTTGTAACGCAACCAATAAGCGTTTAAAGCTGTTACAAAGTACTATGATGTATCATAACAAGATGTATAATATGATTGAGGTGCATACCTACCTGTGTCGTTTTACTTCCTATACAAACACAATTTCAACGGTTCGACCGCACAGATTGTCATTAAAAAAATACTACCCGTGTTATTAGTTATTGATTTTCTTGTGAGAAACAGCGTCGTGTAATTACTGGATAAATATGCAAAATCACTGACCGTTGTATAATAATTGATCCACCCAATACTGACTGAAATCAATACCTATAGGAATTAAGTAGTCGAACTCACACTGTGGGGGAAAAAAAATACCAAGTTGAATGATCTTTTTTCTCATCTTATCCGAATCGTGCGCCATTGCTCGGAGTCGTTCAAATTATACGTATGGCGATTATACACCACCGTTGTCGTTTAATCACTTTAAATCGGAATCAGAATCCGATTGCTGCAATTTTTCTTAAGCCACCACTTAAATGGCAAAATTTATTTTTACATCAATCACATTCCGCATGGGATGCGCACCGTACAAACTCAACTACATAACTCGCCGCACTTATTACCAGCGTTATGTGTGCGATTTGAAATTCTTTTCAATCTCAATAGGTTAGTAATTGTATAAAAAATATTGTCTGCAGTAGTATACCATTATACATACACGGTACAATTGATACCTACACGGCAACAATTTTGGCCTTGGTTTTTCAATATCTCTGCCAAAAAAAAAAAAAAAATGTTAATGATTTATAACTCAATTATTGAATATCGATATTTCCCTCCCTCTCCCCCCCCCACCCCCCATTAAAATATCAACAAGTACCTAGTTAAAACGTAGTTCGTTATCCTCGGTTAATTTCCATGAATTACGTCCGTTGAACTCGTGTGTCTCTTAGTGTGTTCACTTGGTACACGCTTGAAGTAAAAATACTTACAGGCTAGCGGTTTGTGAATTATATCACAAACGGAAATCCTATTTGAATGGTTGGCCAGTTTGAATAACCACGCATTCCTTAAAAAGATAATATATTTCCTAGATCTAGTGTTACCTGTTGTTAATAATTGTACATAATTATTTTCAAAATAAATTAGTTGTTAATGACATAAACGGTTTTGTCTACTCAAAATATTATATTTTGGTCAACTGGGATAATTGTTAACGAATGGGACAAAAAAATGATGCATTTCGTGATCTGTAGTAAATTTTTTAAAAATGCAAACCGCTTTGTTTTTTATGTAATTTATAACGTATACCTACTAGGTGTTGTGTTTAGTGTGAAATTTATTTTTATTGTACAAGTATCTGCAGAACCTTGGTTATTTCATCTTTTTAAAATGATTTTTCTGTATTCATTTATCCATCAAATATGTCACAATATGAGCACTATTAACTTAACTCGTTGTTTATGTAAGCTGACGGGTACACTACAACCAGCCTATGTGCATTGAAAGTAACGTCCAGCCGTTGTTTGAAAGGCGTTAGACTCGATGAAGACCCGACCGTTTCCAGGACTTCCAGGTACCTTTGCTTTTACAATATACTTCCGGCTGTCGATTGTGGGTGACGCGGGTTCGACTTCCGAGCCGGCAAGGTCAAAGACATCGGCGGTGGCAACGGGCACGGTTGACAGTCACGACCGCATTCGTATATATGATATTATTCGTGTTTCCAATGTGTATTGGTTCGTTTACTCGTTACGCACGAAATGCTCATTGTGTGTGTGTTCAAGAATCGTGTTTTTTGATTTTATTTTTTTTTTTCGGTCGACAAAAAGAACACTTAAAGACGTGGCCACTACAATATGATATTATATTCGAAATGGTGAAAAAAAAATAAACCTAAAGCTATAAATACACGACGAGTAGGCGTGTGTAGAGCCAAAACACAATAATTTTTAGACTTGCCCCCCCCCCCCCAAAAAAAAAATACCCGTGGGCCCGTCTTACGCCGTACGCTATCCTCTCCGGCGCCGAGGTCGACAATTATTTAGGATTTTTTAGTATTTTGACGATGGTATCACGTGCGATACCCGGTGTAATACCGCACACACCCACGAGATCACGATGAAAATAATATAAAATAAAAAAATATTATCCGTAAAAAACCAGTTCCGGATGAAAAAAAAACTGAAATTATAATAATAACAAGCACTATGTTGCAAAACATATTAATAATAGGTATACGTTTGAAGCGCCTAAACTATTTGATAGCCGATGGGTAGGATATGGTTAATAGCTGTTGTGTTAAACAATTTGAAAACAGCAAACAAAGTGCGACCGTTGTATCTGTCCTTGGACCAAGTCGGGCCGACAGACCGCTTTTGCAAATGTGCTTTAAAGTTTTATTTTCCATAAGGGTTTTGGACTGCCGTTTGTTAAATCCATTTAAATTTTTCAAAAAAAGAGACTTGGGTGTCGACGACCCGTTTTGAACTAAACCACTGCAGTGTCCACCAGTCGAGCCATAGAAACGGACAAAACAATATGAATTACATCCAAAATGAATACATTAATTGTATTGTACAGCATAGGATGTATACTGATAGGCCACAACGTCATGCCAACACCGAACGAGTTGCACGCGACCAATTATTATGTACTGATAACAGAAAAACCAATATCAATAATTACACAAAGGCAGTGGAATTCGAACAGTACATGTATAATATATATTTTTTATTTATTGTTGTTATTACAGAACGCACAACGCCATAAGTTTGATTTTTACCAACCGATGAGAATGCCGTACAATCATTATTCACGACTATTGTTATTTGTTCGGCAATTACTCAGCTAGACCGTGATAATATGCCAAATGAGTATTCACGAATCACGTGTAACCACCGATGTTTATCGCACTTAAGCAATAAGCGTGAAAATCTATAGGGACAAAATTCTCAAAACGGTATAATGACTGCTTGCCAACGTGTTTAAATCGCACACGTAATTATATTATATTTTACACTATAATTATCGGCCTATTTTTAATGTTTTTTAAACTCTAGGACACTCTATAATACAATTTGAAAACAACATCCACAACACTTCTCTATATGTAGTAGTGATATTACTGTTACTATTATTATTAAAATGTATTTAATAGTATAATAATGAATTCTATGGTGCTCGGGTAAAATGTCTTATGTGTTCAACAAAACTAATTTTGTTAGAATGCAATTGAAACTTTGAATAAAACTTGAGAAAAGGATTTGTATTTAAATGACCTTTACAATAAACATAAAACATCTAACTAGTGGTATAAAATACTTTTACATGAGAAAAAAAACAATTCATCCCTTATAATATATTTAACCCCATTATCGCAATTTTTGGACATTTTAACCAAGCACCGCAGGTCATTAATCATATAAGGCTGACATGGAAGTATTTCTTGTAAAAACAATTACATTTTTAATCATATTATGCGGTTTTTTTTATAAAAAAATGACCACGTTGGCGTGCATTCGTTAATTTGCATTAAGAAATGTAAATTTGATAATTAATAAATGTATGCATAAGTTATTGCTTTTTATAAACATGGTAATTGTTTGTAAAAAAAAAAACGTATCGTATGACAAATTAATTTGTTTTTTTAAATAAAAAAAATGTTGGTTAACCAAATAAGCAAATGGTGTGAATTTTCAAATGAAAATTGAGATTAATAATATTATATTCCAATATTTATACTAACTCTAGTCTAATATAGTAACGAAAAATAGCCTAACCATTAATTTAATTTTTGTATAAAATTGTTTGTTAAATTAATATTATTGTTAACAATATTACAAGAGTGTAACTATAGTATTATTTATTTTTTTTTTTTACTTTTTTACCATTTATTAATAAATTATGTGGGCCATATTTATCCTGAAGAGTTACAGTTTATCATTATTAGCATATATTACTTATCTGTTTTTCTAAGTTGTATAACTAAAAATTTAACTATTATAATTTATAATAAAGTATGTTGGAATATTCAATTTATAGTCGATGTAAGATTTGATTATTATTATTTTTTATATAATTCTTATTATTTAATAAGTACGGCAAAAAAGATAAAATGACCAATTTTGTAAAAGATTTTTTACTTTAATGGAAAAAAATAGGCAGATGTAACAATTTTGATTGACATTCTTATATTTTTATAACTTTTACGTTTCATTTACTATTATTCTTACAAAAACTAAACTACAAGTAGAATACTAAATATCATGACCGTGTCTCCTGTCTAGTATTATTTTTGGGAAGAGTTACAAGTTGAATTGGACATTTTTCATGACTAAAAATAAAATAAATCTCCGGATAGTAATAGCAATATTAGTTAATAAATAATGGTTCTGTCTGTAAAATGTCAAATAAAAACTGTCTGTAACATGTAAATAATTGACAAATTAATATTAAAAAGATAAATAGTTGTTTTTTGTCATTACATAAATATCGCTGTTTCGCGTATGAAATGTAAATTAATTGGCATCGTTTAACAAATGCAACTAAAACAGCTTCTTCTTAAAATTTGTCATCAACTTGAAAAATATTCCTATGTATTGTAAACGATCATTTCTTAATTATTGTTACAGAAGAGTTCAAGCAAGTTTTTCAACATTCTTTTGGCAGATTTAAAATAAAAAATTGTTTTTCTCGTTGAACGTGTTTTTTTGTGTTTACATAATCTATTTAAAATAAATATTTAAATATTAGTAAGTCTTAAGTTTTTTAGTAGCCGTACAACTACATACGATTTTCTTTAGATCTTGTCCTGAAACAGCAATATAGACAAAACACAGACACTGACGTTGGAATTTTCTGCACACGCTCATAGGTACGGTTAGGTCATGTCTCAAGTAAATAATATATTGATAAAATAAAGTCACACGGAGGGTGAACTTGGAAGCATTCGTGTGTAGTTTCTCTACAAAAGTGTGGCGCGTGGGGTTACCAAGGCATAAAACCGAGGGTTAGTGGTTGTATACGGAAAAGGGGTTGAGTAATGAGTTAGTTTTGAAGGGAGACTTCTTAGGAAACTCTGTAATAGTAAAAGAACCTAGACGAAATGTAAGACTATCTTATTGTATAGCAGGCAGTAGGTTGCACACTTTATACAACTGAACTTACAGTTAACTTGATATATTATACGAGTACACAGTCGGCCGGATAAAATTTAAACTACTTATCACTTTTGGTATAATTAAAAAAATGACTTTTCTTAAATTTGCTAACGTACAACTGATAAACAAAATTAGATACACTAATACAGTTAAAAGTATCTAAGCCGACGAAATTAAATACTAAAGGAGAAAGTTAAAAAAAAGTAACAACATCATTGTTAAGGACATTCTGATTATTTGCCAGGATCAACATAGCCGCATTTCGTTTTAACAACAACAATAATAAATCAACTCAACTATAATATGTAACATCTTGATGTTATGTTTTGTACTTTTGAGAAATGTATAGGTTTTTTTTCGACTACTGCCCAACAACCAATTATATAACATCACCTTGCGGATTAATATTTAAACGTTGACATGATCATTACATCTAATGTATATCATTTACCTACGCCTATCTAGAGAACCGCTTCAGGCGAAATTCTGCGAAATAAATTAGAATGGTAATTTAATGTAGTAAGTTTCAGTGCTCATAGATCAAAATCACAGCCTAAAGGACCTTTTGTCCATAATTTGTCGATAGTAAAAAGTGTCCGATGATTTATTACACTAGTATAGAAATCCATACAAGTGTAACGCAACAGACTTTTTTTTAACAATGTTCAGAAACCTTGGAAGCATATATGAAAAACTAATACTTCCCACGACCGGTGATTTCTTTCATAGAAAATGACATCTAGATCTCTCTCCTCTCTTCTCAATGTGCATGTTTAATTATATATCTAACATGTATTAAATAACAATTAAATATGTAATGTAGTTTTCCTGTAAATTCTACTACAATAACCCACCATAAAAAAAGTAGTAAGACAAAACTAATTTTTCTTTTAAGCAATGTTAATAATTAAATTTGTAGTTAAATTTTTCTAACAATTTCTTGGCACGTAGTTATACATTGTGTATGAATTGTAGTTGTTTTCAAGTAAACAAAATGTTTGTTTACATTAAACAAAATTATAACATAATTTTTTGTTTTTAAATCTTTTTCATACCTAATAAGTCTGACTTATAATATTATTTTTCACTATTTATGTATGTGACATTTCTTTTAGGCTTTTTAGGACAATTTTATAACATTTATTCATTGTTCGGGGTGTTCGGGTCATTAACTTCCGAGCCCTGGACTAATAGATAATATTGAACAACGTTAATTATAAACCTATAAATAATACAACTGTTGCAACGTTAAAAGTAATATTAGATTTTTGTACAAAACAAATATTTATGATGAACACAGGTAATACTTGATTGGTATGTCAACAAATTCTCGACCAAAATGTTGACACAACGACAAGTGTAAAGCCAAATGATTTGTGTTTTCCGAGAGACACGATTGAATGGAAGAAAGCGCGCGTGGAAAAAGAGGTCAACGAAACATGAAAATATTATATCTATCATTTTAAACAAACACTACCAACTAGTGTTGATTACAGTGATATTCGGCGCTTAAGTACCGGTATTACTTATATTCACATCTCGGAAGACAAATAATAGTAGGTACCCACTGCGCGCGGTCATAATGATATTTTCTGTATGGGTAATAGCGATTTCTAAGAAAGCACATCCAGAAAATACTGCGATGGCTCTCTTATGATTGCCATCGTCGGACGTCGTCAAAAAGTAAATGCCACCGAGTGTATCATTATGTGTGATTAGTTTTTCTTCGAGTTTCTTAATATACCGTGTTGTTCTAACATAAGTTAGTTTTTTTCGCCCCCGTCAGCCGATGAACCTGTAAAAAAATTCCATTAAAAAAAAAAAAAAATGCATGCATGGAAAAAGTAAAAAGTAGGTATTTCTGAGCGCGCAAGACCGGCCATAATAATTGGAGCCTTCCAGTCAGACAATACGCAAATGTGTGTCGATAATTGTTTTGTAAACCATCGACGTGCACATTCCTCGTACGACTAATCTAATATAACATTCTCACACAATCGCCGGCGGTGGGCGGGTTGCCCGTCATAATTCCCGGCAGACATACCGAATACAAATAATATGTATAATTAGGCAAAAGAAATAGTAGAAAAAAATTCGCATATAACTGCAGGACCAACGTGATGATCGAATTATGTTTGCTCGTCTTTCCAAAACATAGAAGCCAACAACCGGCGGCAACAAAGCAGCCAAGTCAAGAACCTAACCCAACCTAATCCTACACTGTCTACGGACAATATAACAACAAAGTCTTCGAGGATTGAGAAGCACAGTATATCACCTTCTAATGTCTACCATCTCCAACTGGACAACTCTTGTAACTTGTGGGCTAAATCTAATAGGAGTGTGACTCCCTGTATGTTGTCGAGTATGCGGGCTTGAATAGTCGTATACCTATTAGTTCGCTAATTCTGGTGGTAAGATAAATCGTTTCGTTTGTAAGGACGTTTGGTCATTATTTACAAACTTACCAATTGTAACCTGGCCAATTGACATTTTCGTGTTCCGGACAAGGTCGAATGATCAAAACGCGACGAAGCTGTGTTATATAACGGCTATTTATCGGCTGTGTGGAAGCGAAAGAATAGTAATAACAATACCACGAGTGTAGGGGGCCGTTGTTTTAACTGCTACACAATATACGACAACATCATAAATTGTAAAAAAAACTATCCAATCTCCGAAAAATATGTGTCTAGCTATTTAATATGTAAATTAAAATGTATGTCACCCATGTTAAAAGGTATGTAATAATTTCAACGCCTGTTTGGTAATGTGTATTTGGAAATGTCTACATGTTTAGTGTTATTTTGGTAAAAGTTAAAAATACTAAAACCGCCCACAGAGTTCTAAACGCAATCTTGTTAATTCTGTTTAATGATTGCTTATAAACATTAAAATATAGTCACCCGTAGTTGCCAGTTGGACTATATTAATCGACCGTCGTCAAACTTCAAGTCCATCATTATGTTTAGGTAAACGGGTACAAGGTTAGGTCACAAAATATTTTTTTCAATGAATAAGTTAATTTGTTTACTTTTTTTTTTTTAATAAAATGCAGATAAAACGTGTTGGACTTATTTTATACATACACCTATATAAATGTATTAGTTATTCTATGTTTTTGTCATCGTTTAATAGTATATAGTGCTAGTGTAGTGAGTAATGCAAGTATAGTATAGTAATAGTGTTCGAAATTCATTAAACCATATTCCCTTGTCGAGGTCATTGAATGTTTAATTATCAATTAAACATTAAATATTATTAAAATTGATCAAACAATACAGAATTTATTTGATTGCATATTTCCTACTCTGTCTTACATAGTATACTCGGTAAATAATTATTAAAGAATGATAACGTTGTGTAACCCAAAATACCCCAAGTAAACAAATTTGACATTTACAATGAACAGCAGTCGGTATACCCACAATGCATTTGCTCGTTACTGCACGGTAAAAAAGAAACAGCCAACTATATTGCTCTATGTTCAGTATATATTATTGTTGTACACAAACGGTCGGCCACGGCTATTGGATTGTACAATCGTTCGGTCTACACGGCGTCTTAGGTATTACTATTATCTGGCACGTTTTTGAGTAAACGTACTGGGTAGAATTTTAAACGATTTTTGATTTGAATAGTGATAATGGAGAAAGTTCTTAAAAGTTATGCGGAACAACGAACGGGCAATAAATTTACATTGTACGGGTCTAATATATAATATTATGTTACACCTCAATAATTCAGCGGAATTATGTTGGATGCAATTAAACGTATACTAAAGCCGGCCAGCGCCGATAGAGGACGTTAAGAATTCTTTTCAAATTATCTTTAATTGTTTCCCGTACCACATATGTATTCATTAACTAACGTCGGTAATTTTGCTAACGGTAAAACATATACACATACATCGATAGACATTCAATTAGTGCGAGGCGATACTCTTAATGTGCCGGGTAACTGTTTTTTTTTTTTAAATTGTATTTTAACGTATGGAAGTTGATCTCTCATGCCATAATATTATACACTATAAATTATACAAAATATAATACGTAGTATAGCTATAAACGCAAAACCACAATACTCGTATATTGCAAATAAAAAAAATATATATGTATTTGCAACAACAATAATTATTATCTCAAGGTGCGTGTGAAAAACGCCCAACGTCTTGCCGTTCAATATATTATTATTAGGTTTAACTTTAAAAGAGAAAAATAACAAGCCACTGGCTAGCAATCCACAAGCAGTGTCTATTGAGTGTTGAAGGCATCGGCTAAGGGGGACAAAAAATGACTAAATGTCAAGAGGTAAACTAATCACAGCCGCTCCAGCTTAAGTGTCTCGAGTAGGACACATAAGGTGTAACCGGTGGTCATTATGTACATCCCACACAGCAACAAATATAATAATAATAATAATAATAATTTAGTAATGTGGTTAACTCACGTGGATAATTAATTTGTTTTGCTAGAAACTCGAAACGTCAAAAACAACGTGTCCCAGTAAGCCTAATATATTTTATAAAATTTCAAAATACAATATAGTTAATTTTATTTTGTATGGTATAAAACGTTTAAAAAAACATGAATTATTTGATTATTTTATCATAGTAATTAATGGATATTTTATGATTATGTTTATGAACGAATACTTGTTCATTTTAAATGAGATAACAAATTAACCTAACTCGGACTATTTTTGTTCATTGTGAACAGAACAAAAATGGAAAAGAAAGATTTTGTCTATATTTAACCACTTAAACGCAAACATTCTCTCTGAATACTTTTTAACTTGGAACAGTTTATAAAATGCAGTTTTGTCAAAATTACTCTTGTTTGTCAGCTAAAAGGCCGATTATATCTCAACTACGAAAAATATATTTTATAGAAAAATGATAATACTATTTAACTGTCGAGGTGATATTTGTATTATTGTTAATATGTTATGACATCGCGTATCGGAAACAAAAGAAATAAACACAAATCCTTAAAAATATATTTTCATAAATATTATAAAATATATTAATTATAAATGAATTATTTTTTCAAAACGTCAAATAAATATCATACTTGAACTATTTTCCACCAAACCTTACAAAACAATCAGAAAATCCTTATATTTTTTTACAATTGCTATGACGATTATCCTTTTATTAGACAGGCACTACAAAATTCATGGAAGGACTCCGATTTCTGAAACATACTACAATAATATCCCATTACTTCTATTAAAAAAAAAAAACACTATATTAACCCTAAATAAAACTATTATTTATTAAGGACCTATTGAAATATTTAAGAAAGCTTCACCCACAGAAGTTTTTCCCAAATTCTGTCTACGGTCTTAGTATTCATTTTAACAATACATACAGTAATTTGTTTTTCGACGTTGCTGTTTACAAAAATATGACCACATTATACCACTATACTCCGAATAATTGGCCCTGGACTTTGCAACCCCTATAAGAACGACCCTGAGTGTGTAGGTCGCACATTTAGATCTTTGTTTCTAGTCCAAATAGTGTAGTATATGTTTGTGTATAAAATATGACTTTGTTAACCGTTTATTATAATGAGACCGCGAGAAAATAACGAGTATTTTGTTTCTATTATTAATATTTTTTTTTTTGCGTTAACGTCACTATCTAGATAACCTCGAGTAACGTTGTTGTCAATAATAAATCTTTAATATTATTATTATATTATTATATACCACAATCGCGCTGGTTATCGCAGCTAAACAAGTGTGTGGGAAGGTAATGGCCACCGATTATTATAAAATCATATTTTATACAATATTATTATGTGTACTTATTATGCTTAGTTTAATATTCAGTTCGGTTTTTAAACGATGAAAATATGGTGTAATAAGTAATAACTAATATTAGTCATGTAGCCCGACCCTTGCAATAAACGTTTCTGATATAATGTTAAATGTTACTTAAAAACCTTATCGATACAATAGCCTCAAAGATGAAAGATTGTTACGATAAAAAGTAGTCACAACAAAAATATGTTACACCAATCCCAATCAATTTGCATAATTTTCGTTTAATTAGACTTAATCGTGTAAATAGGGTTATTGAAAATATTGTGATGGAGCGTATGATATGAAGTGTTCAACATTTTTTTTCATTAGGACTTGGGCAATACAGTTTGAGAGTATAAGAAGACAGATATAAATATCAAATAACTCTCAAAGTACAACATATTACATTCACATATACACATGCATCTCTTAAGTACTCAAAAAATGTAATTAAAATACATTGGCACAATAAACTTACCTACTAGTTATTACTCCTAAAGACAATATATAATTATAAAATTTAATTTTAAAAAAACCTTCTCAGTTTTGCATATAGCTAAACAAGTTAGACAAGTTTTCTGTAATAATGAGTGAGTATGCTCTGTAGTATTCTTCTATTTTTATGTAAAAAAAAAACTACTGATCCCACAACAAAAAAACACTTTGTTAGCTCAGTGTAAATGGTCGCTAAGTAAAAAATAAAAGTGTTTCAACATAAGCCTTACAAAAAGTGATATAATATAGGAACTAAATAAATACCATAATGTAATGTATGTATTATTCATCGTTGTCGACAAATAAAATCTATCTACATATATTAAACCAGTCATGGAAAAATCGAAATTTAGTTCACTTGACCGGAAGTCAAAGTTTGTTTTCCTGCTATAGTTATCCTAATATATTCCAATTATAACAAGTGCTATATTTACTAAGTCGGAAGTGTTATATCACGTGTTTTAACGCTTATGTTGAAACATTTGTTTTATTTTTTTACTTAGCGACCATTTACACTGAGCTGAGGAAGTGTTTTTGTTGGGATACATCTATAACGTCTTAATATGAACAAAATGTAATAACCTCATCTCTTCGAATTCGTTAGATACCTAATGATTGTAAATACTTATGTTGATCAGATAAAAATTTAAATATTTAAGCATTTAGAATTATTTCTTTAAAAAATATTACTATGTCCTTTTTGCTTACTGTAAGCATTTACAGCTAACTTACACGGTACAGGTCTTTTTAAGCCCGTCCGGCGCTCCTTACGTCTATTTGATTAAAATAAAAGTCCTAATAATTGTTTGGCAAAGAGCATACATACACACTCTATTACAACCGAACTATAATACTCAATTCGAATAACGGGTTTTTTTTGGTAGTATAGTGTATGACAATGCTATTGTGTCATGTATTCTAGACTATATATAATCTAGGATACGTGTCACTGGGGTTAAAATATTTATGATATACTGTTATATAATTTTTTGGACGAGGATTCTGAAGTTGGTTCTTTTTGATTATATTATTCAGGAGATATCTTTCTCTCTCTTTGTAATCTCTGATCTAGCGATAATGTAATAATATAATATGTCCAACTTATGCGCACAATAAAGCGTTACGATTCAGACCAACTAAAAAATAAAAATAAAATAAGTGTATAATTGGGTTCAATTTCATCTTGTTCTTTTGGTGAAAACAGTATACTCGATTTCAAATCCTAATGCATTATGTAACGAAATTGTTTCGGTTTATCCGAATTATATTATTGTACTATATAAACGAGAGGCGTATTATAGGCATTGCATTGTTGTTGTATTATCATTTGAACGGCATCCAACACTCGGAAATTAACATACTACAAAGAAAACGCATTTCTTGTACCATTAGGTATAGGTACGACTTCCCAACGGTGTATAATATTATCATTTACAATCGGTGATTATTCTTAGGAAAAAAAAAACAGCTGTCATTTAATTGCCCTCGGGGGGAAATCTAATTTCTTAATACACGATTCGAATAAAACGGCGAATATATTATATTGTAAAAGTGTAAAATAACAAAAAAATTATACACACGAACTACTTTCGATTTGATGTAATACGCGACGATCTAATAATGACCAAAAACACTTCCTACAAGAATAAGTCACGAATTCGGAATTTATTTAGCATACCATTGTAACGCATGTTCGTACCGTGTGTCTAATATATTGTTATGTTCAATCGCTTTGGCAACGGTATTAACACACTCGGCTTGATTAGCATGGATAAAAATTCAAAAAAAAAATTCAGAAAAAACCTACCCACGCTTGTGGAAAAATCGATTTCAATCATACTGACTGTAAATAATATTTATCATTAATTTCGGCTCACGAGTGTATGACTTCACACGCGCTCGGCTGGTAATAATTGACTAATTTATATTATTATTATCATTATTGTTATTGATAATTCGGAAACAAAATGATGATTAATTGTTTTTGGCCAAAGTTAATCAATCAATTCCTACCGACCTAACGGTATATGATTTTGTGTACTATTATTATACTCATTAATGCCGCGTTGGGTCCCACGCCAAATTAGTATAAGACGTGTTTGTTGGGTTGAAATATTAGGTGAACGCGTAGGAGAATGTCTACACGCCGCAAGTCTAAGTCTTAGGTTCGACAAGGTGTCCAAGTACAAACGGTAACAATGACTTATCGTTTAATATGTTTAGCAAACTAAACCATTTCCATCAAATATGTACATGTAATACATTTAATAGCATTGTAAAAAAATGTTTCTTGAAAGTATAGACTGAAATGACTATGATGTATATTATAATTGTCGCTTCAGAACTCAATCAATTAACTAATATAACTACAAGTTAACGGCTAATCTTAATAATATTAAAAATTACTAACATTTATGTTTGTTTTGTATTGTATGACTTATCGACGAGAACGCCATGCCCATGAACTATCCCACGCGATACCAAACCATACGGAAAGATGCCCACATATAGTTACACACGGACCGATTCAATTTTATAATACTCGAGATTCCTTGAAAGTACCTTAAATCACAACTCCTTTGTAGGACATAAAAAAAAAAACGGTTGTATAATGTGTTTTCGCGCCATTACCCAATAATGCACACGCGTGCTGGATTATAAACATATTATTAATACCTAAAGTTATCTTGTACATTGTAATTGTAATAAATTTGTATAATAATATCTAATATGTAATTCTATTTGCAATATTTCCAATAAATTTTGCTTTCTAGATAGCGAATCTCTCCTCTTATAGAGGTATTCGGTCATAATGCCAGTTTATTGCTTTTGAGTGTTTCGAAGAAACTAGCGAGTATAGAAAACCATGACACCGGTGTAATAATCATGTTCCAATACGGCAAACATTTTAGATAGCTCATTTTGAATACACAAGCATTTCCTTCTCGTTAATCCATAGTGTTCATATACCAAACGAGGAACGGACATGACTTATTATAGTACACCAGATATTTATTTGAATAGCTATTTTTGAATGAAATATCCGGGAGGGTGAAACGACACCCCCCAAGTTTGTACCCAACGTTTAAAAATATATTTTGTAATTTAAGTCACTACCCATTGGATTCCGAAACTATACGCCGGCAATAATTAAACGATGCAAAAATTCTTATAATGGGCCATATCGGAATTCCGGTTGAACATGAATGATATATTATTATTACTACTATCGTACACAGTACTCGAGTTGTCCCTAGAACTGCAGCACTGAAGGGGTTGACACGTGTAGTGGTTGTGGGGCGCATTTCACCCCTTTTGGACCGGGCCGTCTGCTTTAGTCATTGTACAGTGTAGCATAGTGCACACTACACTATATTATACTATGGTAGGCGATAGTCATTCCCATTATAATATAATATAGCTTTCGGGTCGCCGAACGACCGTGCGAGGTGTGTGATGTGTACACACCGCGACTGGGCAAGGACGTTGACGCCAGCAGTGTTGCCAGCTAGGCAGTGGTCCAATACCGTGTTCACCCACTACACGTTACATTCAAATTGAAAGCGAAATCTGGTGCACTTGCACTTAACTTACCAGGGTTGGCCAACACAAAAAACGTTAGAAATAGGATTTTAAAGTTAAAAAATTGGATCATAGGACGTTAAAGATCTAGAAAACTCGATTTTCCCCAGCTTTGTGAATGGTGTTACAGCCCGTGTGTACCAAAATATTGTTAAATTTGTTTTGTTGTTCAAGACAAAGAAAAAATAATGAACTTTAGTTTAGGAGCAATGACATTGGTACGATTGTATATTACGGTTAAGGATCACCATGTTCGAGAAAAACATATGTTAAAAACCTATAATTTCATACATAGGCTCTATTATAATCGCATAACTCAGAGCTCCATAAGTCTTGTGGTTTATTTTATGAAATATTGCGGTCACTGTTTATCTAAACACCTTAAATCTTGATAATAACACGTTTATTATATGGTATTGCATTCTACATTTTTGATATGAAAAAATAATAACGACCGGCACAGTAGCTAAATCTCCTTATTACTGAATAAGTACTATAGTATTATTTTTTGACTTCAAATAATAATACAAAACGCTAAGCTGAAATTCTAGGATCTTAGTCCTTTTGGTCCTCGACAAGGTATCTGTGTGCAATAGTATAATAATACGTTTTGTAAAAATTGTTATTAAAAAAAAATCATTCCAGAAAATATTACTAGGTATCTATTGGGATAACCCATAAAGGTAAACATTGGAATTGAATACAAAATTGTATATTAACAAAACACTAGAACTCTGCACTTATATACTTTTATCACTAAATTATTTTATCTTGGTTACTTGAAAACATTTTTAAAAAATAACTTTTTTGAACAGAAAACACATCAGTGTATTTCTATGACAAAAGCAGTAAAGAAGGTTGCGCATAATAGTCTTCATATTTAAAATACTTTCATATAATTATATGCATGTATAATATTTGTATAGATAAATAATACTGTACAGGTATAAGAACATGGACGATAATAAATGAGACGATGACCGCTTCGTTTCTTTGTGAGATGTAACCACTCACTGTATAGTATGTGTCCAGCGTTGATTAGTGAAGTGTCCAAACCAGGCACTGCGCAGGTTATACCGTCAATCTTTGGTTGTTATGTAAATGGATAATATTTTCAACTGCATGCAGTTTAGTATGCACATTACACATTACAAAAATGACGTTTTGTGTGCAATGCAATAAAGAATCTAAATTAAAAAGGCGTGTTATGTTTGCAAAAAACAGGTATACTTTTTTCATTAAATTTTGTTAAAAAAAAAAAAATAATAATAATAAACAACAAAATTTCACATTCATTTTGTATAATAAAATATTTGTACTACAATATTGTATTGTGTTGTTGTGTTACATCACATAGTCTCCGACCAAAATATGACATTAAAACTCGTTGGACAAATTAAAGACTTTGTTTATTTGGGTTAAAACGTTATTACACAAGTTACATAAATAGTAATGCATATTACATACTGAATGTAGAGATACCATACGTCGGATCGTTACGACGCGGTAATGTTGTTTGACACAGTACTATTGTCCTTAAAAATAATATAAGCACTTTGTATACTACACCAACGTCGTCAAATTAATAACTGTCCAAAGAACGACGGTGTGAGGATCGTTTAAAAAAGACCGGGCAGTGCCAAGTTTCCAGCGCTGTCGTGTCAAACGCGTTTAACTTGTTTGGTGTACACCGTTGAATTTGGCACGACAATGTGAGTTCGTGTAAAGCTCAAACGAACCGTTTAATTTACTAGGACGACGTCCAAAATCAGCCGTTTGAGGGCCAAGGACGCTATCTCGCCCTTGTCGAGAAAAACAACAAATATGGGGTCTATACTTAAGCCTAGTACCCATAACCAGCAGCTGGTGGTATCAGTGGCAAAACTTGGTGGTCCTGAAGGTAACTCATAGAATAAACACATATACATTAGTTTTTTTCCGATAAAAATCAATTTTGAGTTCCCTCCCTATTTGTTAGACCACGACGTCTTTAAATTACTTATCGAATAGAGTTTAAGACTTAGGTCAAATATAATATGATAGGGAGTTTTTGTAATGAGAAAATTATCTAATGTTATTAACTTTGTTTTTAAATTGTGAAAATTCAAAATAGAAAAAACAACTTCAAACAATTATTACTTCAAAATATTTTGTTAGCAAATTGGTATGGTCTATTTATACACGAAATTCTATCAATTTCACTAACATATAGTTCCAGATAATAATTTTGTATAAATTCTAAGTAATTAAATGTATTATTTTTTTAAACAAATGAAACCAATGTTAAAAAATATAAATCACAAACAAAAGACACCAAAGTATAACACACTTTTGGAACAAGAACTAAACAATGCTTCCATTTTATAGGATTTTTCTAGTTTTTTAAACTAGCCTTAGAACTGATAGGTGTTTACAACCTAAATGAAAAAGAAAATACATCAATTCTTATTACAACTATAAGTCATATGGCGTACGACTCATAAGTTGTCTACATAATTTATAAGTAGAAGAAATACATACTATATATTAAATCACTAATAATATAAAATATCATTAATATTTAGCACTATAACATAATTTTTGTACATGCTAATATCTATCACAGTTGAAATAAAATGACGAATTTATTAGATAAAATCAATTTTAGAGTTTTGTTTAGCTTTTATGTACTTAAAAATAACACTAAACTATGTTTTCTCAATTTATAAGTGTTTTTAAAAATCTAAGACTGGTTTTTATTATTTTAGTTCTATTTCAAAAAAACCAAAAAAGGTTCAAATTAGTTGTTGTAAAACCTAAATAGCTACAAGTTCCATAAAGAAATAACAATTGTGAGTGAAACAATTTTCTTAAAACAATTTCTCCTTGTGTAATAGAACACTGAACAAAGCGCGGTTGCACACTTTTCGATGAGAACCGAAAAAGTGACTTCATCGGTTTACTTTTCGGTTTTTTTTTATTTTACATATAATTTCACATGTGTCGCGCACACACAAACGACGGTTTCGTCCATGTCAGTACACGTCGAGAAAAATATTTTCTGAGCGTTGTGTTTTGTTTTAAATGCATAGCTAATTAATTTTTTTTTTCTGCGCGACAAAACCACTCACATTGATCGATGGGCGGCGAACTTGGGAAATTTCACGATTTCGCGTCCGGTGCGAAAGCGACTCGAGTACAAATCACTTGTATGCCCTTATCCTGCAAGTGTATACATATTATTATGTATGTGTGTGTGTGTGTCGAGAGTGCCTAAGTATACGTTAGTTACGGTCCATGTGTGTGTGTGTGTGTAGTCTTTGATCTGTCAAAAACAATAAGGAGCCGGTGCCAATTATAATATAGATATAGAGGGAGTCGATATCCCTGTTGCATTAGCCTGTCATTATAGTATACACCGAGAGCCGCGAAGCGAATGGAAAACATATAATATTTTTTATTATATTGTAAAGCGGCTCTCGCTTTTTCGGATCCGCCGTAATATATGTACTTACAACGATTCCACTTTCGATCTGTGGATGATATCAGCTATAAAATACGATACAAAATAACGGCCTATACGATATAGCATAAAATTGCGTTTCTCACGTTTTAATTGCTTAATAATATACATTATCGTTATGTGCGACGGCATAGTGCACAAGACGTGCGAGGTGTGATAAAATTAGCATTTTTCTTCTTTTTTTTTTTTTTGAGAAATTAAATAACTACTTATAGCAGTACGGACTTCTACTGTAAATAATAGACGTTTATTTTTTGAAACAAACATTAACCGCTTTTACCGCTAGAGGTCCATGCAGAGTTTTTTAGCTTTCAAACGCTTTTCCTATGTGAGACTATAAAAAATGCACTTATCTGCGCTATGAAATTGATGTAGGATTCAAGTTTAATTTACATTAAAAAAAAACTTATAGTAGGTAGCAATGCGTAGGTCTATATAGGTATATATATCGAGAAAACGATTAGAATATTTAACTTACAATAATTTTTGTAAGAAAATGTGTTATTAAAATCAAATCAAATTTGGTAGTCAATGTCTCGTATGTCTTCTATAATTGACGCTAATTATTGCTACTAAAAAATAAATGTTTTGCCAACACAATTGCGAAGATAACTTTAGTGAATAAGCGTTATTGCCGTATTTATAAATCATACGTGTAATGGTACAAATTCAAACCGTATCATTTTTTTTAAGTAAATTCGTTAAGTCGGCAGAAGAAAGTACACCAGGCTTGTTTATAATAAACGTAAACAAGTCACTTGTCTCTTGTCACTTGTAAAATTTACCACCGCGGTGAAAGCGAAAACAAAATAATCAATTTAAACAATCAAAATTTCATATTATATATATATTTTGGTTTCACTCTCAGTTCAAATTCAAAAGATGATTTATTAAAAAAAAAAAAATTGCAGACAGCCAAAAAAGGTGTACCTACCCGTTGTCACCGAGTATGGTTTCTGTGGTCTAGATAACTCAGTTTTCTATTTTATTACATATAATCAAGATAATTGATTCAGTGTAACTTTTAATTGTACACCATGGTCGTGATATAACGAAGAAAAAACGTTCTAATGAGTCGAAATAGAATACCTGTTTTCGATAATTATTATTATTTACTTATAATAGATTATCATATTATTGACCGTCAAGTTTTAATTGATCGGATTTTATCCTTTCTCGTTTCGTTTTCTAAACATAAATAATATAACATTAATTCAGTTGGTTATTTCTTTGATATCTACTTAATTATTTAAAAATTTTCTTTTTTTAAAAATTAATCAATATTTACCATTTGAGTTTTAATAGGTAAGCGATTGAAGAAAAAAAAATATTTGAAAACAAAAGCGATTTAATATGTGAGTTAAACATGTTTATTTAATATTAACGTGAGACATTACAGCCATAGACCTCGTTTGGATGCAGGAGATCAGGTGTTGAAGGCCTCTACACTAGAATTTATTTAGGCGCATTGTATAGGCAATTTTCACTAAAATAATTTCTAAATATATATTAGACTAACACCGGAAAGAGAGATCTATCAAACAAGTGTTTAAAAATCTATATCTCTTTTTAGATCCGCTTTTACCCTAAGGGCTCATTGGGCACGAGCCCAAGGCCTCTGGCGAATAATAGAAAAATTATTGTCATCTTTTTGGTTTTATTTAAGGACCCCTACATAGCCTAAGACGGACCTGTCTGTTTTGAGTACCTACAGTTTTAAAACTAGAAAAAGTTGTTTTCGCGGCGCCCATATTCTCAAGGCTTCACCACTATAATGTCATACCTATACATTGTTATTTATTTAGTTGTGTATAGACATAACGTCATAATATTATAATATAATATATAAAATTATATAATACTAAATGGACGCCACGAAAATGTCCGAAGCACAGAATGCATTAATCAGAATAAACACTGATAACAAAATAAAATCAGCCCGCCGTCAGTGCGGAGTGAAAATCAGTGTATTTTCATATACGTACATAATATTGTTTGTATACATAAATAAACGACGATGGTACAATTCTGTGGCTTGGAGCAAGAAGGGTCGTCAATGTCAATTTTGTGCATAAGCGAGTTAGTCCGCTAATTGCAAAAATTGAATCATTCTTTATATGCTGTGAAAAAATCACACTCTGAGGTCAAAAAAAATGAATTACTCGTGAAGAGTTTGATACAAAAATTAACATAGAGCCTAATGGAAAATAAAAACTTCAAAGCTCATTTTCCGAAAGTTGCAAAAAGTGACATTCTTGCTCCAAGCCACAGAATTATGCGCGGCTCTATGTCCATCGTGTGTTGCACGGTAATTATGGCGCGAGCACGGTATATATCGTGTCGGGCCAGCATGGAAAAAAACCGTTGCGGGCGCCAGCTGCTGTTGCCGCCGCCGCCGCCGACGTTTGACCCCCCACTCCTGCCGGCGGGCGCGGGCCACCGGCAGACGTTGGAGCGGCTGTTCGGCAACGGTCGGCGGCCATTTGCGGATGTGTAGTCGACGGTACCGGTTGTTGTTCTGTCCCGGCAGTTATGTAGCCGTGTGAAGAGTGACGCGAACGCGATACAGAGAGAGACGATTTTTTTTGATATTATTTACACGTTAATTTTTATCCGTGTGCGCGATTCTTTTTTTTTTTTTTTTATAACCGACACGTTTTGTTTGTTGTTTTTATCGGTTTGGTGAAATCAATTACACGTTTCACAGTCGCGTTTTCATTTCATTTTTTTTTTTCGTGCGCCCATAGCCGTAAAATTAATAAATAAAACCAGTGCGTTTTGGTTTCAATATAGTGTCGTCGTCCAAAATAAACCCACGGTCGCCTTTGTAGTAGTTTATAATATTATACCGCTGCGGTCATTCGTTGCCGGCAGACAGTTTTTGATTTTGATTTTTTTTTTTTTCATTTTCTTTTTAATACCATTTATCGCGCGCGTGTCGTCTGTTCGCCCGACCGTTACCGTGTGCCGCCGGCATGAAGGAGGTGGTGTCCGTTAACCCGACGACGCCGCCGCCGTCACAGCCGCAGCTGATAAGGGCAAAACAACCGGGATACCTGGACTTGACGGCCGAACAGGTGGACAGGCTGATCAGCAAGGAGCCCATCGATAAGGACTACGAGGTGGAAATCGAACCGTTCGCCAGGTAAGAGAACAGCAGGAGAAGACGAATTGTGTCGCAGGAAATAGCTAATATTGATACCCCCTCCCCCCTCACCCACACGCCAAAAAAATTATCATAACCGTAGTTCTGATGTGAAATTTTTTTTTCTGGTTTTTTTGCTTTTCTCATTTGCATAATTCCTCGGCAACGACGCCGGATGTTATTTATTTGCCCGAAGACGAATTAATGGCTGGCTATTTTTTTTTTTTTACCGTTTAAATATCGCGTGCTACAGTGGGTTTACATAAGTACGGCACGTAGGTACTTGCGATCCGGTCGTAAAATTGATGAGGTTTAGCCCATTCACATCGGGTCCTGTTCTCGCGACGATGATATGAGTCATAATAATAATAATAATACTACTACTACTACCGGCTGTTAGTTTTTTTTTTTACCGTGTGCAAACGGTCGGTGACTTGCCGGGGGAGTGGAGGCCAACTCGACGGTCAAAAAAAAAAAATAATTTATTGTTTTTTTTTTTTTTTATATTAAAAATATGTATTTATTACTTTATACCTAACCGGCGCAGGTAACCTCACGGCCCGCGTCTTGGGTTATTAAATAATAAAAAAAAAAAAAAATACTGTTTTTTATTTGTCATTTTGTTTTTCCGTCGCACGTTTCTCTCATTGTTGTCGGGTGTTATTATTCTGCGGTCTCCCGCCCCCCTCGGTAGTAATTGGTTTTCGTAAATCTTCTTCGGAATTTCTACAATAAAATATATAGGTAATACCCACAGCGCGCACTGTCGCCACGGCGATCGTTAAAGATCGGGGAATCACCGTCGTCTTTAATGAGATAAAAACAACTTTTTTAAAAATAAAAAAAAAGTCTAAAGAATTTGCACGACTGTCGACCTGCCGACGAAGGAAGGTTCGTTCGGTTGAGACACTGTTGACGGCGAATTAACGCACAAAATATAACCTCTTAACGCCCCAAAACGGAATTAAAATCTGTCATTATCCATTTGATGGCTATTAATAATAATAGGTAATGAATGAATCGATCGAATATTTTCTCCGACAAATCTATATAAAAAAAAAAAACGTATTACTATAGGTTTACAAAGCCATTTTCCTTTTCGAAAACAATTAGATATTATGTTATTACTTTGTGTGATATTAAATTGTTAAAAGAGTCTGGCCGTGCGAATAGCTGTATTGCTTATTATTTTTACAATTGGGCTTTGGAGTGGATTTCACTGGTTTTTATTTCAAGCGGCACTCGACGACAAATATTTATCATTAGCCGATTGTGTTATTTGTAAACACCTGAGTAGGTTAAACACAGAGACTCTACTCTCTTCGTATCTAATTATTATATTATTATTGTTATTATTATCCTAACGTCTTCTCACTATTACTGTTTACTTTTGTAGTAATACAATAATTACTCGGTTTCGTTTGTTTTCGCGCTGTCGCTTTTACCGGTTTTTACATTGTTTGGGTTTCTTAACGACTCGGATTATCATTAAGTATTATTATTATTATTATTCGATCCGGTCCGACAACAATGTAAAACGAATTTACTAAAATGGTCGCGCGCATCCCGTCCTCGTTCGTCCTTGGCAAGGTCGTGTCATCGCTGTTATGTAGTGTGTGTGTGTGTGTGTGTGCTCGTTTGTTGTGGGTATTCTCTGAAAGACGAGGACACCCCCCCGCGGTGGTCCGTCTTCCCGGCCCCTCGCCTAGGTACGCGAAGAACCCCACGGGCGGTAATTTCTGCGAACCCTTCGCCATCGTTGTTGCTGCTGCTGCTGCTGCTGCTGATGAGACGGAATGTCGACAGTGGTTTTTTTTATTATCATTTGTTTTTTTTTTTTTTGCAATCGTACCGAACCGATATAAGACTGTGCAAAAGAATGCGGTCCCCCCTGCACGACCGGTGAAAGCACACACACACACACGGAGACACAAAACTGGATGCAAGTACGTTTCACCGCAGACACGCGTTGCCCCGTTTGCATTTCGTCGACATTGATCGGTTAGTACTAATCTGTGCTGGTCTAGGAATAAAAAAAAAATTAAAGTTTTGGTATTATTTTTTTCTGACTTTTACCCCGGAAATAATTATTAACACTGGAAGTAGATGGTAGAAAATACAACATTTAAAAGAACGGCTGAAAAAAAAAACTAAATAAAATACCTGCCAAAATGTCTCGTATGTATATATTATCCAATAATGAGAAATAGTAATATCTAACTGCGTAAACATTTTTCATTAAATTAAAATGAACTTAACAAACGATATTATGCAAACTGCAACGCACGAGAAAAATATTTTCCTCGAAATAATTACTCGTTTAAATTAAATTGTTTTCTTTATCAAATTTTTGTTGTTGTTGTCGATGTGATAATTAAAACAAACCGGGTACCCAAAAATGTTTGCAACTGTCCAATACATTTTTTCACGGTACTGTCTGGCTTATGATGTACAATTATATTATTATAGTTGGAGAAACTCGGGGAATAATTAGGTTAGAGTGCATGATGGGATTGATGAGTTGGCAATCAACACTGTCTGGTTTAGACCGTCGCTGGTCCAGACATATGCACACGGGATAGCATGTTGTTCGTGTCGAGTTAAACGTTTTAAAACTAATTAAATGGTTACAGAGAGATTTCCTAGTGACTACTGTCTGTGTCTATAGATGTTTTCGTTTACTGTGTAAACTGTGATGTGTACAGTGTGCGGATTTGTCTTGCTATTATGCAACCGTGTGTGTGTGTCTGTGGAGGACATTCTTCACCTCGTGCAATGTTGGATGACACCCAAATAATTCCTCTGGAGCGTGTATAGTAGTTGGGCATAGTAGACCTGTAGACCTAACCTCGCGCGCATATACACCCGCGGAATTTGGTCTGACTTTCTAAAATTTTTGTTCTCCTCCTTTCCCCTTCTCTTCTCCTGTCACACTGTCAGAAATCGTTTCCCGCAAAACGACGGTCGTCGTTGCTCGTTTCGTTATCCGTATCGTGGGCAGGTTTTTTTTCCTAAACGATTAATTTAGATCTATAACATACCAGATTTCTGTGTATATATAAGAGGATAAATATTCGTATGCAAGGTAGCCCGTCGGCCCGGGTCGTATGTTTTTCGATACTATTAAAACATGATAATCCTATAATATAATCGTCTTGTAGGTGGTTACATAATTTGTCCAGAATCTATTAAAAATTAATTATTACCAACGTTGTTGTAGTGTATGTATTGGTCGCCGGCTTATTAGTTTGTGGCGTTCACTGTATACGCTGTACATGTTTCTTTTGTGTTTTTTTTTTCTAGCTGGTCGAGCCTCGTTATTTCTTAGTATCTCGTTTATGTTTATGGTTATGGTATTGTATTGGGTAAGTTGCACGCAACGAGAGGAGAAGGACTCTGATTGACCGTAAATAATTGTCATGATGATGTTTGGGCAAATAGAAGGGAGAAGTCTTTGAAGTTTTATGTTGTCTCTTTTGTTTGAACAAGTTAAATTATTCGTTAGCCGCGTTAACTTCACTTGTCACCGCGATAATACGTTGGTTATCCGCTTAGGACCGCTTATCTGGTTTGACGGTCGATTTCTTTTATCGAAAACTTTCTAAGCGCACTTTTAACTTGCTCATTAGACTTGTTGGACTCGTGTCATTCGGTAGTACCGTCAAAAGTGCAGATTATGTCACTGTGCAAACGTGCGCGTTCACATTCCGCACATAGTTCTTATCTATCCAGGGGTCAGACTTCGTAAGATACAGTAGTGTATAGGTCGGCAACTGATTAACAAGCAATTCTTCGGAGCGTTAGGCGTTCACCGGAAATCGAGATGCGCCCAACGGGTTATTATTTTTACACGACGGTCGTGTCGCCTCGGTAAAAGTCGGGCCCGGGGTGGCGGCGACGGGCACGTGCTCACATATTACACTATAATAATAATTATTAAAAATAAAAAAACCATAGTCACAATGAAGAAACGTCAACTTCCGGATCCGTTTACAAAAAAATGTAAACTTGTAGTTTTAGAGAAAAAAAAACTGAGATTTTGTGTCTCCCTCACGCTTGTCGACCTCATTTCAAGAAGCAACGCCGCTCCCCTTTTGTAAAACGCCGGCGTTTCCGGCAAACGGAAATTCAGCAGCACAATATTATAATATGTTCTCTGGAAATCTATTTCGCCATTTACCTGGTGCAGGAAAAAAACAATAATAATAACAAGTGCTGGCTAAACAATAGCGTTTCCTGTCTCGCTGGTCGGCTTATCGCCAGTGTCGTTCTCCGAACGTAATAAACCATCATAATATTTTAATAACTCAACATTATTATACTACACACAAATGTCCATTTCGCGTTTTTTCAATGGCCGGCCGCGATTAATATCATTTTTTTTTCTTTCTCCTCGGCTAGCGATAAATAAATTACAACGATGAAATATTGTGTCTTTCCCGCTTTTTCCTGGAACGTCATCGGCGCCCACTGCCGTACTTGAGCCGAGTGATTATTATATTTTGTCATCTTCCCGGTATACCGGTTATCACTTCTCTCTAGTCTTATCACCGTGTTTAGGTTTTCCCGTCCTTGTAAAAGGATATCCCACTTCGTCTCGAAACTTTGCCTTGCATTTCACATACCGGATATAATACCTAGCCGCCCCCCCCATGTCGTGCAATAGTTGGAGACAATTGACCGCAAGTGATTTTCGTCGTTAGGTGTCATGAATAATGATTATTATTATAATATAATAAAATAATATTTTATGAGAGGATTTGTGCAGCTGGTAAAACCCGTTTGGTAAAAAAAAAATTTAAGAAAGGGTTTTCGGTGCATACAAACTCTTATTTAAAAATAAAATATAAATATCGTTAGGGTTGAACTAAAAATAACCGCTCGGTTTATTTGCTTTTTTTTCTATACTAGGATAAAAAAACTATGTAGAAAAACTCCTCGATTACATACCTTATGTATTCATTTTCCTAGAAAAATTTCCATTCGATTTCTTATAACGTTACCATTAATCTTTCATTGTTATCAACTAACTCTTCGTTAAAATAGAAAATGTGAAAAATGTGTTACTACTTTTGTTTTCAATATATAAATTATAATATCGAGTAAAAAAACTACTCGGGTTTTTCCTGGAAAAATGTCTATCTCCAAAACATGTTTTACGCGCTAAAAATGTAGTCTTAAGTATAAATTGTGTGTACAAAAAAAACTTTACTCGGGCGGTGGTAGGTAATCTTGAACGGTGACCGTCTTTTTACCGTATTGCGGTAAAAAAAAAAAATAACTTATCGGCTCACAAGGTCCTTGCGGTCTCGTCAATGGTTGTCGCGGTTTCCCGGAATACCGTTTGGAGCTTAAGGAAAACCAATCGTATTTGTGTCTTAATCATCACATTGGCGGTTGTTGGTTTTTTTTACAAACAAACGTTTTGTTGTGATAATCGGTGTCACGCTTATCAGACAATAGCGCGTTCCCTCGTAAACCGGTACCTACATTTTCCTACGGTTTTACATTTTACTAATTAATTAAAACAATTGTACAGTAATTTTCTAATCGCACATACTTAGGCGGTCGGTCGGTCGGTATTTAGTTTTTTTTTTTTTTTTTGGTAGCTGTTGCCGAGAATTCTATAATTGGACCTCTCTCCAGAGTTATCAAGAGTATTTTTTTTTCACTCGCCGTCTAGTAGTTTATATTAAATACATTGTGTGTCGTATACAATTAACAGTTTAATCGTTTAGTTACAATTAAACAACGTCAACGGCGGTTGTGATTATATTAGTCGCCTTCGTAGTGAAATGGATCTGTGGCTGATAAAATACTGTACTGTATATGTATATTATCAATTAGCGTTCATCACTCGTTATCGTTATGTGTACTATTCCTCTTCTTTGTGCCGCAACAAAATCAACATGTGCCGGTTTATCAGCTGCACTAATAATTAGCGTGCATGTGCAAGCATCGAAAAAGGGCATTTCATTTTCTACAATAGTTATTATTGTTATAATAATGTTATTATATATTATACGGTCGTTGTCGCGCAACGTTGCATCGCGTAATGCAATATAATGGTTTTTTTCTTCTTTTAAAATTTGTCTTTATAATTAACAACGCGATGCTCTAATCTGTTGAATAACGCGAGTTACGGAATTTCTATATAGGTAATGCGCAAGGAAGTAGTGTAATAAATATATATAAAAGGCCTCGGGAAAAATATTATCGGCCGTCCAGTACTTGTACCTTGTGTTTCCTTAAAGTCGCCTATATGATACACACTGCATAGAACCTACTCGAAATATTTATGCCCATGTAGAGAATCTCTATGTCACACACCCGTGTCCTCCTTGGGTTTAAAAAATTTCTTCTTAGGCGATTACGGCGGCGGGTACGAGGAAAACCTTAGTTTTTGAATGTGTCGCATAAAGCTTCGACCTACCCATTTTCCCTTCTCGGAATAGTGCAAATACGTTGCAACAATGTTCATGGTGACAATATTTGATGGCTAGAATTTTAGCCGTTTATTAAATAAATATATATTTCTAACACCATTTCTAAAAATATATATATTTAAAATCCATTGTTGTATTTGGAAATATGACCATAATACTCAACTATTATTACTCTCTGGGCAAAACATTATTTTTACTACACACGTTTTTTTTAGCCTTATAGATTTTCATATAAAAATTACATATAAATTTCTATTAGCCTGACCGTAATAGAATAAAATAAAATAAAAATAAAAATATTATCTCAAGGCCTACGTTCGGTACAGACCCCTGAGGATAGTTTTATTAACAAGAAATCGTTTATAGGTATAATAATAATAATAATAATACATAGTATGTATAATATCGACAACGGGGACCGTGTGTAGGTATAATATGGCCAAAATGATTATGGACCCATCTGTTTAGATCTCTCTCTCTCTCTCTCTTTTTTTTTATACCTTTTATATAAATATACATGAAACTCTTGTATGTGTGTTCAAACGGCGTAAAACTGGTTTTCGGGTAGGTAGGCGATTTTTTTATTTTTATAATTATATCAGGTATCGACTCCATCGCCGCCGTCTACGAACAACTGAGGACTACGTCTCCTGTCTCTTGTCGTGGACCGTTCTCCCGAGATAATT
The DNA here is from genome assembly GCF_023614345.1 of Adelges cooleyi. NCBI lineage: Eukaryota > Metazoa > Arthropoda > Insecta > Hemiptera > Adelgidae > Adelges > Adelges cooleyi. Next base: position 219,933 of record NW_026095761.1, read on the forward strand.
ATATATGTGCGCGTCCGCGTGGAAAACATCTCATGTACCGTTTGTCGGGGCCAAGTGCAATACCCCCCTCGATCAGAGATTAGATGTTTTCTATATGACCGTTTAAGATACACCACCCAAGTTTTATGTTTTTTTTTTTTTGGAATTGCGAGGGATCGAATGACTTGTATACGATGAAAGAAATGCCTATAGTAAATAATATTATCAATATCGGATTACGTTAAAATAAAATAAAACGATTAAACGTCGATTGTGTAAAAAATCGATTGAAAAACATGACAATAGAACGTGCCTAAATCCGTTGTTTATGAATGGTTAGTTTACCAGCACGGTTTTTTGTATAGGTAGTAACACGAGTACACAAGAACGTATGGATTTGTTATGAATTTTTAGCGCAGAAATAATTTCCTCGTTTTGTACACACTCGATTGGCCAAATAAACTTGTATTGACAAAATTATTTTTTTTATGTTTACAGTTAAATATTTCATGGTACGTTTTTGTGTACCGAAGAAAAAAATTCGTTTCCCTAACAATGTTAATGTTTGCTAGTCATTTTTTTGTTTTTTTTTAAAATCTATCATCGATGAGTTCATACCCAGTATTACCCAGTATTTACACAAAAACGGTCAACCAAAAATATGTAATATACTATATATTATGTTATTCATTCATCGCGGTTACACCCGCAGAGAGTGAACACGTTAGCGTTTAGCGCTGATCTAGGTGTGTAGGTGCAACTTTTCGACTTACAATATGTACGGTTTTATTTTCTTACGTACGAAGGATGGATGTACAGTATAAAAAAACAGTTGAATTCCTCCAGTGGCTGCTACAGTTGCGCCGGCTGCCGTTGATAGACGGTAGGAAAATTTGTGAATCGTGCCAAGGAATCCGGTGTATTTTCGACCGTGACGGTCATTATCCCACACCTCTCCACGGCGGCGGTGCAGTGCACACACACACACACATAATGTGGCATAGGGAGAGGAGGAAGAGGTTACTGGAGAAAACCGTTCCAGTATTAATACACAACGACCGTGGCGAACTTTAATCCTTTGCCGCCTACGCCCCACGTGTACTACCTATAAAACGTTATTTGTCGCATCGTACCTAAACGGTGTGAAAACAAAATATTGCACAGAACATAATGCAACAACACGCCGCCACCGATCCCGCACTGTATCTTTTGCCACGATTTATTGATGTTTGAATATACAATCAATTTAATTATTTATTGGATGAATTTTTAGAGAAATAAAAACACCATTAAATTGTTCTATTTGTTTTTCGAATACTTAACCTGCAAATAAATCTCGCAATGGCGGTCGTATGCGTAAATAAAAAAAAATATATACATTTTGTGAAACCGCAGAAACAACTGTGTGTCAGAAAAAATAAAGAGGTCAGTCTAAAACTGGTTCTGTGTCGTGCGCGGAGCCAGATGTGTTTTTTTACCCTTAAGACATTGCCGGTCCGTCCGGAAGTGTGTATGTAATTTTGAAATTCGACTGGTTTTTTAAAATATTTTATGGGTCGTTGTGTATTATTATAATAAACGTTAATTAATAGCAACCGCGTTGTTTCTTCTTCGAAACCTCTCTCCGACACGTTAGGTTTTTTTTCCAAGTCAACAAATCGTTGTCGTTACAACGCGCGCGGATTGACAGCAGCTGTTGTCGCCCGGCCGGTCATGTTTTACACGAGCGCCGACAAATCCCACAGCAGCTATTCTTGTTTGTTTTTACATACTAATAATAATTACGATAATAAGTATCACTGAAAACATCAGTTGCCGTCGTCGTTTTTTGTTTGTTGTTATAAAAAAAAACGCGCTGCTACGGTACTCGGGTTTACAAATATAAAGCACTGTTGTTTACACATGTAAATCGGTGCTTGAAATAATGGTTTTGCGTTGTAGCCTTATAACCGCTGCCGTGTGCCCGATGTTGACCATTTTTAACAGTTTCTGGGGGCAGAGGGTCTCCAACGAAACAACACATAAGTTTGACAATAAGTTGATATTATGAATATAGTACAGTTAAACAGTAGATTGAATACTGCATATAAACATAAATTGAGTACCTCTTTTATGGAGTATTTATATGAATTAAAAGTTATAATAATAGTGACATTAAGTGGTCTTTGGTAAAGAGGTTAGTGCACACGCCGACTTGCACGGCGGATGTTGTCTTTGCCTCGTGTTGTGCATCGTCCTTGCCTCGTGTGCATCCAGAGTATGTTATGCACAATGCACATAGTCACGTACATTACAATAGTAATTTTCCAGGAAAGCTTATGAGCGAACGGAAGACATATTTTATGATATTCAATTTACATCATATTGAACTTTTAGTGTTTGAAATTATATTTTTGGACCAGATATTCTAATTAGAAACCGGGTCGTGCCTTAAAGCTATATGAAAGGTCTAGTGGCATGGAAACACTTCCTGTTGCTGCTACATCCCGTGAACCGATTTAAAAACATCTTAACCGCCGTTGGTGTAGTTATAAGCCGTCTGGTAGTCTGTAAATCAGCCCCGGTAGTCGTAAAACCAGCGTTTTTTTAATTATTATTATTTTACGATTATTATTCGCCATTATTATTATAGCCGTACGGCGTAGGTTGACAGGTGCATGTTTGATTGGCCGTTATAAACGCATTATGACGGTAACCGAGCTCAAGCCCCAGAGTTAAGCGATGGATTTTGGATTTGATGTTTACAAAATCGTACATCCAAGAGCGATAATGTTATGAAACGCGAATCGACCTCGAGGGGCTAACCGCTGGAAATCCCTGGAATCGTACACTTTCGGTTATTCAATTCGGCGGTCTAGGCCTTGTTGTATTGTAATTGGTTTTATACTGTGTGTGGATACAATATTGTTATATTTCAAATCCAATATCGTACCAGGCGATGCAGCCGTCGGCGATTTATTGTGGCGAGGTGAAAAAATAACGACCGAAGAAATCGCTTGTAGGGAATTTAACGCTCCACGCGTCTCATGAGCGCGTGTGCGCGAACACACACTTGCAATATAATAATATTATTATTAATCCTTTGTTCTGAGGAAAAATTAGGTTTGACGGCCTTGATACAACGCCGCAGAGATCGATTGATCGTTTGAGGGTTTGAGGGCGTTTTTTCGAAACTAGGTGAGAAAATGTGTAAAAAAAAAAATGCATGCTCGATTGTTGTGCAAGGATCTGTCTGTGGAGCTTGTGTAATCGCGGCAAATAGTTATTTGGCTGTTCTAAACGTTGTGATAATATAACACACGGTCCTCCCACGGGTTGTCATCATAAATCGCTTCGGAAAGTTTTACCCGGCCACGACCACCCACCAAACCACACCACACGGGCACAGGTTATCCACCGACGTCGGTTTGCTGCAGCTGTTTCGAGTGGTAGTCACCCTGTAGTTGGCGGCCGAATCGGTAACCGATGACCTCCTTATATGGCGACGACGGTTTCGTTTGTAATCCGAATACGCGTTTAATGTGTAACATTATTCGGGCTACACCGGTCGCTGTGTGGTCAAAATTCCCAAAGAGATGGACCGACATGCAAAATATGCATTATTTTTTTCCCCTTTCCTTTCTCTCCACATAGTCCAGTTGGTCCGTTCGACTGTTCACCACCGAAAGGTTCACCCGCACCGTTCTATCAACAACGCCGGTAATAAAAATCCGTACGGTTAACAAAAAAAAAAAAAAAAACAATAAAAAAAGTATTAATTTACTCGACCGGTTTCTTTCGTTATTATTATTACTACTAGGTATTAGGTATTATACTTTACTTTTATTTTACTCGAAGACCGACCACCACCTACTCCCGCACTCGTGTAGCAGCTACCCATATTATCTTTATTGTGTCGTTGGTTCCGCGTCTGGTGCTCACGATATCCTCTGAGAAACAAATTCCTATATAGACTACACACGAACTCCTCGCCTTCGTCGGCCACATAATACATACCTAATGCCGAAAAAAGTCATTTATCCCGCTCGCGTTTTTTGTGGTTCTATTTAAGTATAAATTATGTGTGCTCGTGTGCGAAAACACATTTATTAACGACGTTGCGGTGTATGTATATGTGTATTGGATAATTAATAATAAAGAGAAATCTCACACTGCTCTGTTGGGACAACAGGTGCCGATGAGTCACGACCTCTCCGTTGTCGGGTATAGGAATGCGCCAAAGACTTTTCGCAGTCTGTTTGGCACAAGTCTTTTGAAGAAAAAAAACGCCGCATGATTCGCATTCACGGCGCGGCGTGTACCTAGTGTTCACTTTGGGAGTCGGTTGCCTAAAGGAAAAATCAATGTAAAATAAATCAAGCGTTCTGTGTTTGACATACATATTGTTACTTAGTAGACAAATCAAACGGAAATACAAAGTAAATGTACCTCCTCTAATCGGCTTTCAGTCCGGTAATTACTGCTTATGGTTTTGATAAGACGATTGGTTTCGGCTTACAAAAGTCAAGCACAGCTGGCAGCAATTGAATATATTACTCGTGTAATTAATAATTGGTAATTTAGTATATTATTTTGTAGTAATTTCCGTCACAAGCGTGTTAAGTTTAAAAAAAAAAAAGAAAGGTTTTATCGAAAAAATTAATTTGGTATTTAATTTAAAAGATACGACAAAAAAAACGAATAGCTGTTAACATTTTATTGCCCGTTATTATATATCAATCAATTACCAAGTCATTTTTATGATTGATTATAATGAGCCGATAGAAAATAATGAATTTAATTTTTTTTATATTTATTTAATAATTTAAATAAACAATGTAAGAGAAATGTTATGATGAGTTTGAACTCATGATCATTGATGATGTGTATGTACATTATGCTTTATGTTAACACAAAACTATATGAGAATACAAATATTAACTGTAATCGATAATTTTCGTTTGTTTATTCATGTCTAACCAAAGCGGGGTTCGTTAATCTATATAGCTAACTACACAATATGTTGCAATATACTTGAAGCTCTCGGTTCGTGCTTTTGTCTGAACTATTATCTTTGATTTCGAACATAATAATATAATCTATAGAATGTTTAGTTGCAAGGAATGTGCACGCGTAAGGCTTTTTGCATATGTCTATACATAGAGAGATAAGGTTTGTGAGAATTAATATTGGTGGTCGAGAACAATTTAATTTTTTTTTGTTCAAATTTTTTTTTTGCGCACAGTTGTGATTAAACGAAAACGACCGGTCGCAATTAAAATATGATTTTTTTTTGTCGATTATCGATCGAGATTTCTATTGCTACGGTGTACGTGTGCGTTGTGTTTTAACTAGTTTTCACTGATACAAAATCATTAATTTGTTTGGGCAACCGGTTAAGAGTCGTTCAATATTGGTCTGGCCGCGGATCGCAAAAACATAGTAGCTTGTAAATGTAAGTCGAACGCCAATAATTCCATATTTGACAGTATGTGCACATACGCACGGGCTGTATTGATACCTACCTACCACAAATATAACTATAACGATAATAAACGGGTCGTTTTCAGAGCAGATATCCTGTACATCTATATTTTTTCGTTCTCTATACTCCACAGCCTATTAGATAATACAACATTAATTGACGTTTGTCTTGAGCACGAAGCGGACGTTATATTCTCGTGCCCTCGATGATGTTATCTCGGTGGGCGCTCATCATAATAATATTACATCATGGACTTCTCATGAGATACGGCCCGCTCGTAGAAAGAGCGAAATCAGATTTATCGTCAGTCGGGGAGATAAGGACTTACCGCAGCGAAGACTAAAACGTAGAAGTATCAAGTCTGTCAGGTAGATACATTAATAATCTTATTGATTTACACATAAAAGTTTTAAATCTGCTAAAGAAGTTGTACAAAATGGTCAATATATTTTTAAAATACAATTATTATTTTGAGACTGATTTGTTTGATAAAATCTGGCCTAATCAAACTAAACCAGACCTGTTAGTATTTATCAAAGCATTGGGATTTCTGTCAACTCAGCCTATTACAGAAATGTTCTAATTTCTGCCTCATTATCTCGTTTTGTCTCTTTCAATGTTGACGCCTGTCAATCACCAGAATTGTATATGCGAGACGCGCCAATTTTAAAGTTGTCTATGAACGTTTATATACCAATCGTGTAATTGATGATAGCCAAGAGCGACGTCTATTCGCTACAAATGATTTGCATTTTGTATAAGACACAATTCGGGGCGAGAGAGAAAGAATGAGAAAATGTGAATTTATATCAAAACATGTTCGACCACCCAAACGGATCCGTCTTTGGGTGTCGTAACGCCGTTTTAAATAGGCACGCCAGCCTAAACTTAACGTGAATTATTATCATAACAACTGGGTTATCGTTCAGGATTATTGTCGTTAGATTATCATTATTGTTATTACGGAATCGCCGTGTAATAATAATAAGGTTTTTTTCTTGCATATTATAATAATATAATATAGGCGACACGGTCGACCTATTCTCGGTAATTCGCTTGTGTCCTCCGCCATCGCTACACACATAAACCTCCCAAGTCTATAATAAGTTTCTTAGACGTTGCGCATCATAATAATATGTAATAATAAACGTATCGTGTGCAACGGCGTTCGCATAACTCGTAGGATTATAATTATTATATCTTTCGAGTTGTTACACTATTAAGTACCTATTATCATCGTTATAATCGCCACTCGTTATTTATGACCTCACGCAACCCAACGGTAACAGCCGGTAAGGACGGTCGTCTCCGGGTATAATACAGAAAAATGCATTTGATATGACTGCAGTTGTTGTTTGGCGCACCGACAACGTGGTGTAACGATGGGAACTCGGGAGATAAAGTCACCGTTATAATATTGTGTCCTCTTCTTGGCGTACTCGGTTAATAATAATGATAATATACACGACTCGGTGGCACGGATGACACGGGGGGTCAATCGCAAAACGAAATGAAGAAAAAAAAAATCATTAATAAATAAACGCACGGTCGTCGGATAGCTAATTTTTAGTATGGTATACCTTGTGTGTATACTTATCTGCCGTCGTCGGAGTGATTTATGTTTAAGTGTGACCGGACGTAGTATATTATAGTAACAACAATGGCGTACAGAACGAAATAAGGAGGAAAGATAATGATTCATATTGTATACAGAGGTTTAGGACCGGTCTTGCAAAAAACAGCTTCGGGACACGACGTCAGTTAGTAGCCAGCGATTGCAGCAATTCAAAAAGAGCATTGATCTAGTATTGCGTTTTTTTAAAATTATTATTTGAAGTTCATATTTGGATTGATATGATGTGTGTCATTTATAGCAGGCCGGCGGTGCCACCGCTGCCTAATTTTTATTGCCCTTTCCTTTGAGTAAGAAACGTTCACTTTACTCCTATATATATATATAGAGAGAGGAAGTGGGCGGCGGTCAAGGTTTGCGCATTGGGCGTAGTTAGCAGCAAATGACGCTGTGACTTAAAAAAGGAACGTGTGCAAAACGTTTTGATTAAGATGGCGAAAACCCGGCTTCTTTCAGGCACTTCCCCCAAATCCATATTTTTTGATAAGTACCCTTAATTAAAGAGTGAGTAACCCTAAGATCGTTGTCCATTGTTCTTTTCCCTGAATAATGGTTTCAATTCCTTTAAACGGCTTAAGTACTTTAATAAAATGGGTCATTTTTCATCTAACCCTTTCATTTCAAAAGTGGTTTTTTCTTAACTGACACGTTTGTTTATACTTGACGGTTAAAATATTTTAAGTTGAAGTACTTGCAATTTCTAGTATATTTTTGTTTATGAAAACATCTAGATCTAAGGCTGACGCCGTTTGAATGATATTTATGTTTACTGATAGGTTTTACAACTGCACAATAATTATTTATGCACATTGCACAAATAAATGTGTCGCGATGCACATTATGTTATAATAGAGACACTGTCAGAGCGGTGGTGGTTGGACTGGAAATTCTGAAAACGTGTACGAATTTTCGACTTATTGTCCTCGGAATTGAACTCGTTAAAAACTGTCACCTTGTAAACTCGCAAACAATGGCCGTGACCTTGGAGATCCTCGACAAAAACAATGTTGTCTTAAAAACGGCAAGCCGTTCTGCCCAAAAAATCGGTAATCGACCGGTAGTAGCCTAACGTATTATTAACTAGTACTATGTTATAACATATATGGTCGCCCACTCGAAGTCGGCGGCGCATAGGCTTCTAAGCTGTGGGCGTGGGTGATATATGATTAAGTTTTACACGTGTGTGTTTGGAACCCACCCCGGAACCGTGTCCCGGATGACATTATTGGAGTTTAAAAAAAAGTAATAACGTTCCTAAAAGTATTGCGGCCCGGCGATGAGGCACGGACCGTCTGTATGTATAGTAGAAATATCGTGCATTTGAGTCCACGGATTATTTTTTTTCTTCCCCTCGGGCATCGCCGATCACCGTAATCTGCAACTCATAAAGAAAACTCTTGAGTGTAAAATATATACACACACACATAATAGTATAACGTTTGCATGGCATGCATGGTCGGCGTTTAGTCTATCGTTAAAAATCGTGATGGACACACTCTCGTCTCACGCGATGACCGAACGGCGAATATGTGGGTCACACACTCTTCAGACCCTTAGGGTGCCGGTACGAATTCGTTTGGAACAGAGTAAGAGAAAGATAAACGCGTCTGTCTCGTTTAAATCATCATTGAAATAATAATAATAATAATAATAACAGTACTTCTTAGCGCAGTCGGCTTGGATTAATGTTACAAGTTCACATGTGCGGTTAGGTTAGGCCCGCGCGACTCTTGATTACTATTAACGTGACCTATAGGTTATCGGAAGTCATTTCGTGTATTGTTGATAACTCGTTTGCAGTTTTCTCAGTATATGTATATGTGTGTATATATATATATATATAAATACACACGAGAGCGTGTACATGGTTTTGATACGATCGTCTTCCGAACGGCCGTGTGAAATATTATAATATATATGAAAATTGGATAAGCCAAGTTGAGTTGTTTCATTATAACGGTTTGTTATATCCGTGTAAATTATACGCACTCGAACAATTTTCTACGGTTACCGTTCTTCAGGAATCTTAAGTTAGATGGATGGAAAAATTAACAGATTAGAGCGGTATATAAATTTAATTTACATTCGTTATACCGGTGCCTCATGTGTCTCCAATAATCGTTTTAGTCGACACAGTAAAAAAAAAAAAAAAAAGAACAAAATGTTCTGTTTTATATTATGGATCTTGGTAAAAAGGTATGGACTACTAAAGAAAGTATAGGCTAGGTCGATTAGGGTAGGTTAGTACTGTATATTTAACTTATGGGCTGAAAGAGGCATTTACTATAGGGACATAGACGGAGAAAATAGAAGCGTTGGGTTGGCTCAATTATTTCTAATATTCAAATAGCCCCATCAAAAACAAATGCATACTGTTTGCAGTTTGCAACTCGATGTCGGTTTTAAGAACGCTAGACCGTAGATCCTAGGTGGTCTCCTATTTATGGAATTAATAATTTCTCTATTTAGGACAAATGCATTGAAAATAGATGCACGCGCATACCAAAGTGTTAGTGACCGGTTTATACCAGTTTACTTTAGCCGGGCTGTTTGGCAATCTATATGTAGGTAATTTTCATTGGTGTATAGATTACACAGTGGCGAGAAGGTAGTTAATGTAAATTCTCTAAAACCGTTTTGATTGCTTTCGTACGAGAACATCAGCTCCGGTGTGTGTGTGTGTATCGTTGGCGTTAAATTGAATAATAATTTCCGGACGAGCAACCGCGTGTAATAATTGGCTAAATACCTAGTTTTTTCGCCGAACTTACTTGACTCGAGGGGAAAAAACCAGTTTTCCCGCGGTGGTGGCCAAAGTGAAATCCGGTGGGTCTGTTCGATCACTTTAGACTTGTCATGCGATGCTCAACCCGACGACGGTGTGTCTTTGCGCGTTTAGCTGCTGCTGGTGCCGTTGGCTTGATCGACTACGATGACCGTGTTGTGTTATTGCTGTAGGTGAAACCCATCGCCAGCGAAAAGCAATTAAAAAAAAAAAAAAAACAACGTATGTAATGCAGCAACAACAGCGGCGGCGACTCTTGGACTAACGAGTTTGGTAATAATGGGTTTAGAAAACCGAGCTGTCAATCAATTGCGATGATTATGCACATAGTGAAATCCCCTTTATCCTACGCTAAAATGTCCAAAAATTGGCTAAGTTATAGGCGGGCACCTGAAAAATGCTGCACGACTATTTAACCTAATACCACAGGTCAGATAAAACCGGATAGTGCACTTGATTGTAAAACAATAGACTTTCGAATAATGATTTTCGATTGGTTTACTCTTAATGCAGTAGGGCCAAATTGTAATGCTGAAAATAGTGTACTCGCTATTGCAATAATAACGTTAACTGATAATGAATACTTCTTGATTAACTATTGTCAATGGTTGATGATTGAAACAGATGATTGATCAATTATCTTTGACCACACTGTATAATAGGAAGATTATTTTTGTCTCTCAGATCTGAGAGGATAAAAGTTTTGTTTGCATTTTTTCACAGTGAACCATCTGGTTTTATCTTATCTGTGCTAATACCCAGATCTATTGAAAGAGAAAAAAACGTTCAAAGTTATTCGACACCGATTCCGTTTCGTTTACAGTGCCAGTGGGTCGTCGAGGTCGTTAAAGTGTTGAATTTTAGCTTTTTTTTCTTTGTTGCTAATATTGTCAATCCGGAACCGATTTCCTCCGGCAGACGATGACATAGACGACAGAGACCGTGATCTTTGTTCAAGTCAAACGCGGTGTTGTACCTGTTGTTAATTAGCAACGGCTAGGCACGCTCCGATAAACGAGTCGAAACTATTCGGATGATTTACACATTTTTTTTTTCCGGTTTCTTGCTAAATAGTCTAACCCCCCCCCCCCCGATCATCTCAAAACGGACCTCGGGTCTTTTGTAACAACAATATAGAGCGATACTCGTAAATAATTACAACGTCAACCGCGTCCATCACACCGCAGTGTGTGTTGTGTTTTATTTTTCTTTGGTTGTATAGTTAAACGCTGGATAAACGGTAGGTAGGTAATATACAACAATACACGTACGTCTCTCCCGCAGGGACTCGGCTAGGTCTATTCTTGGGTCGTGCGCACGCGTTGTTGTCTTGTGGTCTGCGGGTGGTAACCGTAAAGGGATGCTGCTGTAGCTCGTCACGGATTTCGGTGTAGTTATTTTGTTTAAGATTTTTGGATTTCCAAAATCCGAGATTTTTTGTGCCCATCACCACCCCCCACTGTGGTCTGTTCGTCGTGTGATGCCTCCCATACTTGCATATAGGGCGATTGATGACAATACAAGAAAACAACATCTATATACACCGATTCGGTTTTTGTGTTGTAGTTGCAAACCGCTGTGCGTGTGTGTGTTGTAGTTGAGTAACATATACGTCTTCTGCCGTCTTAAATTGGGTGGCATCGATCATCGTCGGAGTAGGATGTGCAGTCGGTTGTTGTTTTTTTTTTTTTAAACGCCGCAATCGTGACGATTTTATTTTTGTGTAATATGAATTGTGTGTACGCTACACGTTGTACATTACTAGCATAATATTATAGTCGGCTATACGTTGTATGTATACTGAAAGAGCACAGTAACGTTTTTCTTTTTTTTTTAATTTCATAATTGTGTTGCATAACGATGAAAAAAAGAAGCTTGACTAATCGACAACGAGCTTCAACGTCGCTGTAGTGTGTATCAATCTACATCATTCTCTAAACCCTTTGGCGGGGCCCCTCTATGAAATGTTAATAATTTAATAATAATATCATAGAAATGAGAGTACATAATATTTTCTTTGCCTTTTGTTTAGGGTAAATTATTAATTTTGATTTGTTGGGTCGTGCCTAGTCATTGATATCTTTATTTACTTTGTATACGACTTAATATAATTATCTTTAATGTTATGTTTCAATAAAAATTGTGTAACATTTGATACAAAGTGTCCTTATTATATATACATTTGTCTTATCGCAGTGTATTTCGACGACCTTGCATTGTACAAACAAAATTAAAACCCATGTGCATACAGCTTGAGTACGATTTATACGGCCGCGCATTACAAATAAAATCCTTGGATCCTTAAAAGAAATACTGTGTGTTAAAACAATGCGCGCATAATCATCATATTATTTATTGTATCGAACCACATTCGGGTTGAATAATTATAATAATAGTACGGTTTATATTATAGTAATTATTATTTTGACAAAAAACCTTATGGATATTTTTTAGTTCAAATTGATTATGTTGTATGTATATGCCAGTGAACTGGGTCGTGAGACTAATTGTTGTTGTCATTGAAAGGAGTCGCGTCGGCATCAGACAGAACAATAGTGTAAAATACGTTGGTTGCGAACAACATAATTTTGCTTTGAATAAAAATAACACAAATAATAACGTTTCGCTTTTCTTTCCATTTTTTTCTTCAATTTCTCAGCACTATGGCGACAGGAGGATAAAGGATGGCGTCTCTTCAACACAAACCCGACCAAACGATACCGTGGAATTTCGAAGGAGCTATTTTTTTGTTTTAACATTTGATCCAACCAAAAAAAGAGATACACCTATGTTTTCGTTATTAATTCCCATACGAGGGACGCAATGGAAATAATAATAATATGTACCTCTATTACAAAAACCCAACTCTGTTTCGACTGTATACTATATAATATAATATATAGCGTGCATACGTTGTCTGTACACGGTACTTACACACAATACTCGTGGCATCTCCAACATACGCATACGTACATACATACATACATACATACATACATACATACATACATACTAGATACGGGACTTGGTTGGAATCCATAATTCTTTTGTGTGTTGTCCGCAACTGCTGCGGCAGCCCCGGCGGAGTTGTATGCGAGACGGTATATAATATTATAATAACACTCTGTGCTTGTTCTTGTGTGCGTATCCCTAATAACACCACTACCACCACCAACCTCCGTCACAGTCTATTGAAGTATAATATTATGATTACCCGAGTTGGCTGCGGCAACGACCTTGCCAAGGTAGTAGTTCTTCACATTGATTGCATAACAAATTCATATGTATGTATGTATTCATAGGTATTTACACTAGGAGGAGCAGTACACATAAAATATTATTATCTTCGAACGAACATTTTATTTGTACGAGTACCTAATAAAAACGGATTTTTCTCTATTATTACCTCTATTATAAACTGAGAATCGTTTTCATTAAATCCACAGATACATGTGTATTTTCCACGACTCCGGAGGTATATATCTTGATGCCCAGAACGGAGATTGGCTGAGTAATGATCGCTGGAAAAATGATTGTCTTATTAAAATCGACCGCCTAGAAAACATTCCCAGGAATTATTATTTCAAAGTACTACTTGTAGTATTGTAGTCTATTAATTATTATTTAAAGGATACGCCTGAGGAGTAGACTTAGTATATACAATAAATCATTGCATTTGTTTAAATGTGTTTTCATTGCTTAGATAAGGTTTTCGCGGCAATAACAAGGAAACGATGAGCTCGTTTTGATCTTAAATAATTTTGTTTTTTTATTTCATTTTCAAGGCGATCAACGATAATACAAATTTCGATTATAGTATACTATTTAATGATGTCACGGTGACCAGCGTAGGTGTACTTATGTAAGCATGAGTGTACGATTAAGTGGCAAATCTAGCCGTGTGTCTTGTATATATCCGGTAAATAAATGTACTTGAAAAAAAAATATATAATATGAGTATATAGACGTGTAGCACACATATTTTACAGGAAATCCGCCGCTTGTGTTATATGGAAAAATAGAATTCTTTCAGGTAGGTATATTAATGCAGTCCCAACGTGTGTTACCTACCATTATTTTGTAGGTCTTACTCTAAAAAGGCAAAATAGATACAATTTTTTCCTTGGCGCATAGGTGTTATTTATGGCCGCTGTTGTTGGCTTTGATTTTTCAAAACGTTTCGGCGATACAACAACAAAAAAAGAACTCATTGTATTATTAAAATCCATTTGGACGGCACAGGTTTCACTTTGTCAACTCGAAACTAAACTCAACCTTTTTTTTTTTACCCGTTATACACTTATTGTACAACCTAACCTAACTTAACCTGTCGCGTCGCATTTCTATTACAAATATCTTGTCTGTAAGTGATTTTGTCGATAAGAAAAAAATATATACATGTATTTATTATTTGGCTGTAGTTTATTACCGCGTCCAGTCGTTTTTGCAAATTTCTGCGAATACTATTAATAAAAATACCATCATTACTGTAAAGTCCGGAAGAGTGTTCGCTTCTTGTATTAGATGGTGCAGACGATGATTGGTTATGACTGCAACAACGGTATATTTAATAATCCAAGTTTGTGCAGTGGAAGTTGTTTTTAAAGCTTTTTCAAGAATATTTTTTATTAATAAGATGTTACATACTGTTATAACGATTATACAACTAGAGTTAACGTAATTTTTTTAACTGTCGTTTCAGATTATTAGTTTTCATCATTAGGACATTTTTGCTGGCAACTTAGGTCATGACTTCATTTTTTTTTTTGTATGACAATATTTTTTGAGACACACCGATAATTTTGTAGGTACAAGTCAATCTTTAATGACTCGCAAACTAATATTATTATCTCGAGACGAAAGTCGCTGACCCTGAACTATTGTCCTTAGCGAACAATTTGCTTTGTACCCGATGCAAGTACACTGATCATAACATGCGAGCTTATACGCCATTTGCCTTGGTCGACCATATGAATGACAAGTCACACGAGTACCGCGGATGACTCGTCCGCACGTGAACATATTATACAGTCAATAATAATAGTATACGAATGCGCGACAACTCGAGAAGGGCGATAAATCTCTTGACGCGCTTATCTTATATGTGCACATGAAGTGTACTATGCAAACATAATCGAATCGCTTTTCTTCCAACAACCGCATGCTCAGGATTTCATAGTGAGTAGCCGAAAGACCTTATGTTGTCTACCACCACCGCATCCTTGGGTGTACAATATTAATTGGAACCTTCGGCTCGTCATAGTTTTCGATTAGTTTTCAATTGACCGCCACGATAAATGATTATGTATTATTATTGTCATTGGATTTTAATTTTGAATCATTTTGACGTGTTCGTGAGTACCTACTCTGCGACGTGTGTACTCGAAAGCGATTCTCTACTGTCAATTTACAATCAATACATAAGACATTATGTCAAAAACGGTGTTTGTTTTGACAAACCGACGGAATCGGTAAATTTGCGCTTCAGGGCGTGTACGCTAATATACTTAAACTTGCGATTGTTAACGTCGAAAGTTCATTTATTTATTTTTTGTATTTCTATGGTTTTAAGCGTGTGTGACGACAATAGATTTGAGCCGTGTCTACATAGGGAGAATCCTTTTAAGTAAAAGTCTGGGATGGAGGGGAGGCAGACCAAGTGCGCTGATTTTATGTAAAATAGACCAACACAAGCGTTTAGAGAGTTGTACACACAAAAAAAAGCTGTCTAACGCAGTCCTGCGCGTCCCAGTTAGGCGTATAGTGTTGAGGATTAACGTCGTTTTCTCTGGGTTTTTATTTCTGTGTATACAAAATAGGTATTATTATAACGGCGCTCGACGGACAGCGGCCGTAAATTTTCTATCTATTCGACGGATTGCTCAAACTACGTTGGCATATTATTATGATTATGATACCGCTTATATATTTTATACAGTAACGGCGGCACACGGTAAGTGTGTATAGTTATTGCGTGCTAGGAATTAATTCCAAAACGACTTCCCGGCGAGTAAAAAAAAAGGGGCTGCCGACGACCCAGATATTCGCCTTTCGTCGAGTTCTACAATATAGACGGGGATAGTATTACTAGTGACTGTAGAAACACACAACGTGTGTAGAAATAAACCATACTGGGGCCGGTCTACAAACGACCTGTTGTACTTCGTGACCATAGTGTTTTTTCTTCTTGTCCACCTCGGGCCATACGTCGCCGTCACCCACTTGCGGCGACCAAAGTAAAAAAGCCAATACGCACTAATTATACACGGGCAACCGGTTAAGGTATAACATGTGATAGACGACCCAACTGTGTGTTTGTTTAGCGTCAAAATTACCTAGTCGCAAGTTCAAGTCTGGACGGTAAAAAAAAACCAACAAACACCGCGGTCAGACCCTCCTCGTCTAAACGAAAAGCATATTAGATTGTTTTTTTTTTTTGCCATTTCAACAACCTAACCTATTGACCTCCATCTTGCGTCGAAGACGGTTGGTGGTTCGTCCCAGAGAGTATTTTCAAATGTATATATTATTAACCTCACAACAAATTACAAGTGTACGAACGCTGGGATTATGGGATTATGATCGCGTAGATATTATAATGATTTCATAACGACTTGAATTTTTACCATTATTTTTGGAGTGAATCTTTTTTATTAGTATTGTACGGGAAAATATTTTCACCAAGTACTTTTTATTTAGCTCTTTCTTTTAAATTGATAAAATCGCGTTTTTTACGTTTCATCCCAAGTCGTTTATATTTGCCAACAGGATTTTATACTCGAGACTTCTTTCTTTAAGTGTTTGTTGTGTGCCCATCGTTTAATAGACGTTAAACCGAGCGGAAATAGTAAATACAAACGGTGAATAGCCTCCGGGTAATTCAATAACGGTTTCGTTGGACTTGAAAGTCAAATACACCATACTATAGTATAACGTATGATCGTCGTATCTACCTATATATATAGGTGTTGCCGGTGACGTTTATTTGCTGTAAATTGTATAAATCGAGGGAGGCCGTAAAATCAATACTTCTCGTATATAATATTCAATAACAAGCGCATACATTTTAGCGTATAAGTCCTAAAAGGGTATTTGCTGACCGTGTAACCATAACAAAATATGATTAAAATAAACTCACTTCCGCGTGCCAACGAAACTCCTCCGGCTTATCATACATTTAACTGTTGTTGCTGCTTAAGAACAAGAATATAATATTTCTTAATACTCCTTGGCATTGATGCTTTGACCGGCCTGGCCTCCCCTTGCGCATTCCACCGGTGTTCTTCGCCGGCGTTACTAATCGTCGCACCAAAGGGTTACACGTACACACATGCCTTTGTATAGTGTATAATATATCCTCTACTATACACACTATGTAGGTGCCCTTCTATATAGATAGGTCAGTGTTGTTTCATAAAATACATATTGTAATAGCGTTTTGTTACTTGATGTATATAATATAATATGTATTCTAATGGATATATTTTTTTTTTGTTCCAGGTAATTACAATCTCAATATAATACTACTTGTGTGCTGTGTCTGTGTTTTCCACAGTACAACGTTCTCTAATAGTCATATTATGACCGCGTCTCTATCGGGTAAGTGTGGGCAATCATAATAGTACTTAAAAAAATAAATCCCGAATGCATTAATAGTAATATCCCCCTGCGCTCTATGATAGTATGTGCAAGTAATATAATATAATTTATATGCTGGCGATGAGGAGAGACCAGCCTGGACCAACAAATAAAACGGCAAGAGATTACTGCACCGCCGCACATATTTAGGGTCGATGACACCCGTAAAAAAAAAAAACGTTCAAAATATATCACTCTGACAGGTACACTCACATATTATTATTATTATTACTCCACGGGCCGCAGCCATTTTGTCACAAATTAGTCGTACTCACGCCGTTGTGTTGTTGTTCGCCGTTTAAGTACCGGTCAAAATTATTTTTCACATTGTAACCGTAAACGCGTTTAAACCGTGTAGTGCTTACCGATAGTGTGAAGTCTAAATACTAACGCTTAATATCAGGCGTTAACCGGTTAGCAGCACTTCTGTTAGTAGCGAGTGTCTTTTTTGTATTTAAGGTCAGACATTTTTCTGGCCGATTTTCTTTGAGTAGCGTAATAGTTACTACTTACCTACTTTTCACATTCTCTTTGCCTTTTTTTTTAATAATATCCAAGAGATGTAAATTGTATAGACATTTTTTAAGCTATCCCGGCCTCAGATTTTCCCAAGGACGTTATATAAGTCCCTTCCTTGAAAATATTGTAGGCATTCTTTTTAAATTTGTATCATTTGAAAACGAATCTGAGCTGATTTTTTGGAGATTTTTGTCTTTTGTTTGTTACCTCAACACCCATCCGGTAGCGTCGGCCGTTTCGTATCGGTTACAACGCAACTAACACAGTGAATTAACATTACATACGTCATCCCAGTAGTCAAAACAAAACGACTGGCCAATTACCATAAGAATATATTATATTGTTGTGTAATTAGACGGCAAGTTTAATAACGAGATAGGCGTTGCGACGCAAATACAAAAAAGGAGCGAGTAATAACACTATAATATACGTGTAGGTACTAAGCTGAGTTAATATATTTTATTAACGAGCTCTTTAACGAAAAGACAATAATTGCGTTTGTTTATTCGATGGTAGAGTTATGCATGCTTTAAAAACACAGTGACTTTTAACCGGCCATTAAAAAACGCGGTTCGCAAATAGCGACGGTTCGCTCGGTCAAACATGATTTACCATGCAAATAATATACACCCACAAACGCATAAAAACAAACTGCGCGTTTCTCTATAAGCAAGGTATAACATAAGGTCGTGTTAAAAAATGTATCATTCGACGTGTGCCATTACGGTATGGTCGCTGATAAACTATCGAAATCTCTATTACGGTTCTCACACGACGCGCTTTTCTCATAGCCTCAAATCTCTAACGTTCTAAAAAACATGCAATTATTATTATTTTTCGGTTTTTCTCAGCTCGGCGAATATTATATACTTTTACTTTCGTCTTGGTGTTTTTTTTTTTTTGGTTTTCCACGCGTTTCTCTGTGTATAATTTATGTACATATTGTACGCCGCTTATCTTCTACTCTCCCGGACCCGGTCCGCCTCGCAGATGCTTATTAGGCGCTATTTTGTGCGTGTTTGTTTATGTGCGTTAAGGGGAAAAGAAGAAGTCGGCGCGGTGCTGCTCGTTAAGAAGTTGTCCGCGTGGGGAGGAGCACAGCTGCACCTGAGGATTTCTCCTCGACCGTTGAGGACCCGTGCAGCTTTGCGCTCGTGTCCGGATTATACAGTTGTGTGTGCCACTTTCGCAAGCCAAATAATAATAATAATAACGATAATGATAATAATAGGAATAATACCGAGTGTGTATATGAGCTAGCTGATAATAATTTTCGGGTGCCGGCGGTTCGCTTCCGGCGGTTATCGCGTCGTCGCCCGCCTCCGGGTCGTGTGTGTCCTTCTCGCCACAGAAACCTGCAGCTTATCTTAAACCTGCTAACGGTATAAACGGCCCATTGTGTTTTTTTTACCGGCACGGTCGCCATCGACAGCCCGTTTCCGGACCATCGTCTCCGTCTTCGGCGTGGCTGCTCGTTACCGACCGTTTTTCTAGGACGCCGCACCGCAGTGGGTTACATTTACATACTATTAAAATGTTACTATGGAGTATCCGACCACGAAAAGCCCTTTACACTCGATCCACGACACCCGGACGATTCCTGTTAGTAGAGTACAGAATTCACGATTAAACCTACCAAATTACAATGGGAAAACCTACTTTAATTTGGTTTAGTCCTTCCTCTCTAATAATATTATGTAAATAGCCTACAGAGTTAACGGGCGTATAGCGGACAAGTGCTGGATTTAAGGTTAAGCTCTAAAGCGGTCGGTAAAATATTTGTGACGAATTAACCTCCCTTGCCCCCCCCCCATCTTATTTCCTAAACACTTGGACATAGCCATGATGTACATAAGTATTCAAATGATATTGTTACATACAATCACGTACAACAATTAAAAAATTATTTCATTGTTTAAAATGTTAGAGCAAAAATTGTTTACACAAGTTTTTCATTAAAATACATGCATGGAATATTATGGAAATATTTTGTAAGCTTATTTTTGAAACATAAATTATCTGATTAAAAACTAAAATGTAAAATTATTTAAAACATCAAAATACAGTTTCAAATTTGTAATAAATATATTTTTGTGGCGTGTGTAACAATATGGTTTTAATACTAGTAATAAATGTTAGTGAACAATGTGGTTTCCTTTATAATTTTTAGCTTGCTTATAATCAATTTGTGTTTCTTCAAAATCGACCATTGGGGGTAGGTGACCTATATAGAGGAGCGCCTCTTTCACCCTGATTCGAAAGGGAAAAGTCAAATGTCGGCCCGGTAAATATCGACCGACCCACTTGTTTGTGTTTTGGGCGTGCGCGCATATTCTGTGAACCCGGTATAATATTATTATGTTTACCTACAGCCGTGTGACGTCTTGTCAGTGTAGACGACTTTAAGGTCATTGTGCAGGGTTCAGTTCAAGAATGTATGACATAGGGCATCTATTTGAATTTCAAAATCAAACCGCGCGTGTGTCGTGCATAGTAGCGTAGGCGAATAGTATAATACCTAATATTATTCCATCACACGACTAAACCGGTAGCAAATGTAGCTGCTAGGAGTTGCCCCGTCCCCTCCCCCCTCTCCCCCCTTTTCACCGTCATCTCATCGCCTCAAAACAAATTTTGAACTTGTGACGTTGGCGGCGCGCGTGAAAAACATTACGAAATGACGTTAAGTATTGTCGTGATTAAATATTATTGTGTGTGTATATAGGTATGTGTGTGTACCTGTATTAGTCACTGTGGTTTTTTTTTTTAGCTAATGGTTTCTGCGCGAGCAGCTGTTGTTACGTTTGCCCGTTCAAATGCAAACGCCTATACTCGAACGGTGACGAAACGCCCCGCCGAACTCTCAGCCGGAATCGGACCTTGACCGACAAATCCCCGGTTTTACCCTAGTCACGATACATCTGTTTGGTCGGTCTTATCCGCGTAGCTATAAGGTTTTCCGCAATGCACAAAAAACATCCTAAAAAGACGACGTTCGCATCGAAGTTAAAAAAAATGTCCAATACGATTGTTGTTTAAAGCATAAATCTAGCATGTCAACTAACTACTAATTTATACTCGATTTGATTGAACGATTATTAATGTCCACCCTATGTATTATAAACGATATTTAAATGTTTTTAATTAATCCCTCTTTTATAAAAAAAAAATACTAATTCCGCTCTAAATCTCGGTGCTTGTAAAGCCTGGCCTTTTCTGCGGGTGAGATTATTGTTTTGCCATGCATGTGATATTCGTCTGCGATAAGGGTAGGCAATCTTAGGTCGCACTTATGTCTTCCACCCAAACACCCTCAATGAATTAGGTTAGAATACTATCTGTTGACGGTAAAATACGCTATTCTTACCAGACGGTATTTTATGGGAGTTATTTTTGGTTTTTTTTTTTTACTATTCTTATTTTACATACCTATTTTTAATTTCTTTTTTTTTCGTCACGGCAATTAGCCCGCTCATTGTCTCGCCTTCGGTGGCATTGAAATGAAATTATGCCGAACGTAACGAGTAGTGCATGTATGGCGTCGTCGCGTATCGCCACGCTGTTCAATCCGTCTCTTTTTTTTACATGATGTATATTATATTATAGACATGTTGTGTATAATTATTATTGCGAGTAGAGTTATAAGAGGTCGAAGGTCTTCTTTTATTTATTTACTTAACCTTTTCACATTTTTTATTTTTTAATACTCTTTGTAGGCTTTGTGTGTGCGTTCGCCGTTACACAACGGTTGAATTACTTTTAAACGGATTGAGAGGTTTACAATTTTTTTTTTTTATTATTATGCTTTTTATGTAACAGTCTCTCGTGATGTTTATAAAGTTTGCAAAGCGGATCGGATCGCTGGCCTTCCGCTGTTGTTGTGTATAATAGACAACAACAATAATAATAACATAACATAATGAATTGAACCCGTATGATGTATAGCTATTGCCCCGACCACGGATGACGTAAAACGAACATTTTTCGCACCGACTTAAACCAACGAGAGCTTGTGCTTCGCGGTTCACTGCACGAAATGCACATCCATTCGACCGGGGGCCAGACTTGTAACGTGACCAGAGCTTTCACGGGTGGTTTAATTCGGTTAAAGTCGTTGTACGTCACGATTGCTCGACTCCGCACTTAGAGACAAGACTAATTTATAACATTGAGAAACGTGCAGACCTCGCGGCCGGATGAGCGGTGGTGCGCTGGTTGCTGCTATACCACGATTGCGTGTGTTGTGCGAGTCTCCGAAAAAGAGCAAATAGAAATACTGACATAAATTTGACTTTTACCGCACTTGTCATAATTCATTGGCTATCCATTGGTCGTCGCCCTCGTTTCGACGCTTGCTCATGGATCACATACAGAGTGTAGGCGTGGTAAGTAAATTTTGCCAATCGCGCGAGTTGTCTAACGTTGTTTATCACGGTATTAATATTGACAACGACAATGTGTCAATTGTGTGTAACGCGAACCGCCTTTGAGACACCTCCGACGAAATTGGGCGTACGCGCAAATAGAAGGCGATCTTAATCTGCCATTGTAATAGAGTTAAGTATTGTAACAGTAAACATGTACAGTTGCTGAGTCTGGCGAGATTAGTAGGTGTTAGATTAGCTGGTATATACTTAATATATATATATATGTGTATATTATACTTATTTGCATACTTCTGGTAATAGCCCCGGGTAGTCTGCGCTAAACGCACGGCGGGTACGACGCTAGATCCGTTCCATCGCATGTCAGAATTCAACCGATTTGTATATGTAAATTTTTAATGTTTACAATAAAATTCTATTGATTTTCAAGAATATCTCATTTCAAAGCATAAACAATAATTAATAACTTTCACGGGTACCATACTCGATAATGCATATTTTAAACGCCTCGATAGTCGCTTAAGGAGCGAAACTCCTTGCGGAGATGGATTGAACGAGATAAATAATGATTGGATAGATTGATCTATTGATGTGTTGCGAAAAGACGGCCTGGGGCGAAAAATCAAACCCACGTCGATCGCACAAACAACCAATTAGACGGTTGGTTAATGGATTTCCACGTAGTACACTTGTCGGTAGACAGTATCAGTCAAAGGGTGACTTGCGGTGTTCAATTGCGTGTCAAAAAAAAAAATTGTCACATTTTATAAGAAATGTCAATGTGTTTAATGTCAAAAAAGTTCTGACCTTTGGTATTTATAAACAATTTGTCCGCTGTTGTACAGTGAAATCAGTGCGTCAGTCCGCCGCTGTTAATTGTGTATAGGCCTTGTGGGGATCATATCATATCTATCGTTTACCGGAAACGACCTAACGTGGTTCCATCAACGTTGTATAAGTCATAAGGTGACAGCTGGTAAGCGCTTGGAAATTTGGATAGAAGAATCGAGATGATGAAAATGTGCGTTCTGCTATTTACCGTTATTTTTATGTTTATTTGAAAGCAAAATTACCACCATAGCACAACCAACTGAAGCACAACTTCAGTTATGAACTGATTTGCATTGGCGCAACAACAGCTGAAGTCCATTCGTTATTTTAGGACCAGCTTAAGGTTGCGATATCACTAAACTTGCATCTAATACCACCGTTGTACTATATTATACTATATAAATGTAGGTACCGAAACGGGAAATGTGTGTATAACAACCGGCTCGATAATATGGTCTGGAGAGAGAAAAAAAACGGTTAAAGCTATAATAAATAGTTAGAATTTTATTATCATTGTTATTATGCGTTTCACTATTAATACAGCTACTGTAAAGGTTATATCGTATATACCTTGCGTGTGTCCTTAAAAATACATCAAATCATAGTTACTTATCGGTTTACCGGACACGCACATATGGGTCAAGTAAAAAATAAAAACTATTATTTATTATAATGTAGTGTTGGCGCGGGGATGTACGATGGGGCGACACGTCCTTGTGCATTGGTTTTAGCGAATAAAAATTCTGTTGGCGTACACAAATGATAATAACAATGTACACAACACGGTCGCCTTTCCTTTCGTGGGAGCCGACTTTTATTGTTTTATTTTTTATGATTTTTTTATTAAGACAGTCATGACCGCGTTATTACAATAAAAATAAACACTGCTTACGGTCGACCGATTAATATACCGGCAATACCGTTATGGTTCCGTCGTTGGCTTACTGTAATAGTAGTATGAGGATATAATATTTTATTATAATACACTTGTTATTTCGTTTCGCTAGTGTTTTTAATAAACATTCAAAAAACCGGCCTAGGAAACGTCTTAGGCGATAGTAAATCGAGATGCCAATCAGCGAGAAGCTATTTAATATTAATATGCTTTACTTCAAACTAAAAATCAAAATTATGGTCCCGAGTACTTGCATATCGCATACCTAGATCGAAACTGTATTAACTCAAAAACAAGTTATTTTCATGTATGCCGAAAAGCTTATTGTCGTGGCATGTTATGTGATAGGAACAAAAAGTATCTAAATCGGCATCTATTGGAGAGTACTCAACATATTGATAACTCTGTTTTTTATCATTGATCTTTATTAATTAGCATACTAAGGCCATTAGCTAAATCTGGTTTGTTGGTTTAACAGCTTCGTTTTGTAGATTCCGAATAAATGGTTAATTAAAAAACGTATCTTTCGAGTCAATTTATTACATAAAATTTATGCGAATTGAATAAAAGAGAAATTTTCGTTGGTGTTTTTATTAAAATTGTCCATTTCAATTTAATCCGCATTCCATGGTTTGATTAAGGTCAAATGGTAATTGTAAACAAATAGGGCATATTATGTAAACGTGGGGCTTTTTTACAAAAAAAACGTACAAATTTTATTTCATTTCAATGCTTATAATTGGTATAAAATTGAATGTATATCATACATTTTAAGACCGGTACGGTGCACATTTCGTAACGAGGGGTATGTGCTCAGGCTTTGCCTGTGTAAGCGTTTTAAAAGCGCGTTCAAGCAAAGACGCGTAACAACACCGTTAGCACTTCAGTGCTATATTATGTACTCGAACAGCTGCTATACGGTCCAAACGCATAATTCGGCAACGACACATGTCCGTGGGCAAGTCGCAGCTTATAGGTGTCGGTCCCACGCGAAATTCGGTCCTTGTCCTTGTGAAATTTCTAACGTGTCATCGTACGAACGCACTTGGGCCGAATAAATTCTCGTCGTGTACCAATTCCACCAGCAAGTAGCCCGTCCACGATTGTACATATTGTATACATAACGTGCATTTTAATAGCTGCTGTTGTATTATTTTTTTTTTTTATATAGTCTTACTACCTACTTGCGATCATAATTCACGTGATACGATATTTCGTAACGTGACAGGGTATTTTTTTTACTTCGTATTCGAGGTGTGCGTTTTCCAGCGCCGATAATATATTTTATATATAGATCCTAACGGCGGCGCTTATACTAATTATAAACGTGTGTTATGCATGGCATAATATGATATTATAAAATAATATCGACAGAGACCGAACGCCTCGAAATTCGACACCGCCACACCGTGTGTGCGGTTTAGTGATTTACTACTGGCGTTTCTGCCGTGTCCACAGCAACAACGTGCTCATAGAGTGTAGTGTTGTGTATAAGTATAGTTTCTTGGTGTTTTTGTCCCCCGAAAACAACCGTTAAGTCAAACGTACCGCGAAAACAGGATGCGACCGCCGCCGCCGCTATCCCATCCATCCGTCGTCGCCGCCATTCCTATAGGCTATGCACGCCGCAGGTGTAAATCCACAGCTGCCGCCGGTCGAACACAACCGACAGAGCTAAAACAGCAACTCGGTCTGGTTGCCAACGCAGGCTCAAAGTCTCTCTATATGAACCGCTTGGCCTATCTGAATATGCTGGCCATGATTTATGTATGCAAATTAAACGACGATTTATATTGTCTTTTTTTTTTTATGTAAGTAGTAAAAATTTTATACAAACCTCCTTTGTTTAACGCCGATGCAGATCTCGGTGACTGGTCATTTATTTTTTATTACATTATTACTTTTTTTTCGCATCGGTCAACCGTTCATAATTCTTTGGGCCACAGCCGCCCGCCGCTGACACTTTATACGACGAGTATTGCGAAAAATAATACCTTATCGACGATCAAACACATCACACAGCTGTGGACCGACCTTGTCCGTCGCACAACAATTTTATTATGGTTGTCACGTAAAAAAAAAAAAATATACAATCGCTTTTGATTCGGAAAAAATCCTTTTCTGACAACGAATTTTGTAGAAAAATAATATAATTTATAAAAAAAAAAAAATTGCAATTAGCATGCATTTTTAAACAACAATAGAGATATTTTTTATTAAGAAAATATTTTATATCACTTAAAATTTGACTTAAAACTGTGAACATATTTTGTGGCTTAATATTTTTATTCTTAAATAGGAGTTGAAAAGTAATGTTTATATTTTACACTATAAAGATGGGTTATTATAAAATTAAAGATTACAAATGCTAAATTGTAATTTCCCGAGTAGCTCATTTTTAGACTAGGAAAATTTGTAACGTTGAACAGCTATGGTAATTGTAATTTATAAAATAAAAACCCAACAACTTTTGCGTATATTGACCATGGTACATTTTTTTTTTTATAAAATATGACAGACGCGTGTTGCTGGCCACGAGTCTACGCCATCACGGTTTGCGTTTTTTTCTCTCTTAATAGCTATACTAATATAAAACGGACGACTCGTCGTTTACGTGATTTTCTTTATCCATCTATATCCATTGCTCGTCGGTGTCGAGAAAGTTGTTGAGACTCTAGTTACTTTTAAGATTTTTGCCTTCTCCTATTTTTCCCTTTAGCTACGACTATGTACAACTCGCGATGACCCAACCTAACCCGTATCGAATTTTCCAAACGCGGTTTTCTCTCTCGAAAAAAAGAAAAAAAAAGCGACCCAAATATTTTTTTATTATTTTTGTCCAGTCTGCACTATCCGGGCACGTACGCCGGTGAATGATATCAGAGCGGATGCGTCAGTAGAAATAATTTTGTCATCGTCGCGTACCGTAATAATAATAATAATAATAATATGCTATTATCTCATTCTACACATGTGTGTCTGGTATCTGCGAAATCAGCGAATTCGTTATGTTGTGTGAGATCATAATATTATCGACGACGGTGTGTATATACTTATCCGTTTCTGTTCGAATACAACATTTGATATCAAGGGAAAAGACTGTATCTATTATAGCTGTTTTACTATCATATACAAAAATATTTGTTTGACTAGCTTTCAAATATAAAAAAAACGTACACACGATTGAACTTAACCCGCGGTGTGTGTTTTTAACAGGTGATATTATGATGTGTTTGATGATATGTCTATAGGTTCGGTTAGAAAGTCAATTACACGTTATTATGACCGTTTAAATCATAGTCTCTTCGGGTTGGGTTACGTGTAGACCTATGCAGACAAAAACGCATTGACGGATGTGTGCCCGGTTTCCAATGGTTTCCAGAGGGTATAATAAAAAGTCCATTGTATATACTATATAGGGTACGGTCACTGTGGGTCTGAGACAATAACAACGCAGACAGCAATTATAATTAGCGTCGTCTGAACGCGCGCCTCTTATTGTGTGTGCACTTGGGGCGCTCTCTTGACGATTTTCATAAGAAACAAATTATCGACACCGCGGCTGACTGCAAGCGATATTGCAAATAACTTTCCTATATTGCTTCCGTGCAAGTTCAGTGCCGTCCACCCCCTTCGTCGCGTACACATCCGTTTCATCCGTTCTTGGACTTGAAACCTGTTTCGTTCGGCCGGCCGTGACATTAGGAGAGTTCGACGACAACGACAGCGACCCCCTCGTGTATCCGCCGGTATAATGTACAAAAAAAAAAAAACTGTATATTTTACTCTATAATCGTATTATGTACTTACGCCCCGGATATATTAATAACACCTTTTCGTGTGTGTGTGTGTGTGTCTGTTGATAAAACGCAACACGATTAAACCGTTTGTGTTTATTGTGCGGGAGACGACTCGAGGGGGAAAATGTAAAGAATAAAAATAAAAACAAGAGTCTCTCGCACGTTGCGAAATACAGGACTCTATTGTATGTGTGTGTGTGTGTGTATGTTTTACCTGTACGGGCTATTAATTATTCATTAAACGCATATGTATGTGTGTCGCCCACGCCGACTAGTCTGGTTGTGAAAATGTCACGGCGAGCGGTGCAACGACCGTAAGGGGTTTTTTTTTTTGCAATCTTATCGTGTTATCTATATACTTAACTACAAAGGGTTGACGTCCGGTGGTGCTTTGGTGTGGTGTGTGTTATACATCGGTGTTATTTTCGTACGCGTAGACAAGACTGGAAAACGTGTAGGTATACGTTATTTTTTTTTTTTTAGTAAATCCGTCATCGTAGAAAAAAAAACCGCGAAATGACGTGTACCCGAATTAGGTGTAAATGAAGTATTAGCAACAAAAAATTCCACGGAAACGTGTTAATTTTTTTTGACGGTCAAACTGTGTCACAAGTGACACAAAGTCGCGGCGTAAGACAAAAAAAAAGTATGGACATTTGTGTTTAATTTTTTTTTCCTTTTAATTATTTTCGTACACTCGGCGTGCGCTAACGGTAAACACTATATTGAGCGACCGCCGACAATATGCGTTTCTGTTGATCATAGTATATAAAATATGTAAAAAAAAAAACCTGTGAACACCGGGACGACTGCTAAAAAAAAAACTTCGAACAGACTTGGCGGTAGGTTCAAATGTCATAGTCGAATAATTGTTCGAAAAAAAATTTTTTTATCATTATCGACTCCAACCGGAATCTAAATGTCACGAGACGGATCGACTCTATTCATTTATTTTACCAACGACGTTTAAAAAGAGTCGATAATAAAAAAATACTTAATATTCGGAATCGTTCGACGAGTGTAGTAACAGCTCGGGCTACGAATTATCATACCCGATCGGCTATAGTGTTATTATATTTAATGGGGGGGGGGAAATTGACGTTTTCACCGTTTCCGCCATTAATGGCCGCTGTCGAATCGCACGAGGAAAACGTTTCTATCGAGAAATAGCTAAAAAAAAAAAATTACAATATGTATTGGAAATTTGGCGTTTGGTGAAAAATGAATTGTCCGTCCTAATTTTTATTTGTGTTTTCGAATTTGGTAGATAATATACGAATTTTCCAGTACCCCTCAATGGTGTCTGAACAAAAAGACCAGTTGGTCGCGAGGTGCGGTTGTTGTATTAATTTATGCTAATCGACTATTTTATATTAAGTCAAGTGCTTTTGTACGCGAGTACAGTTTCTCGTTGTCTCGGGTAAATAATACGGGTATTGCTTTTTTATTGAATACAAAAAAAAATACAACCGTTTCCTCGTCAGGCACGGCGTTGTTTTTTTTTTATGTAATTTTATGAAGACCCGGGGTAAACGGGTACTATTTTAATGTTGTATGTATTTTTTATTCGTCCGGAACACGAGAAAAAAAAACACCGTTTCAACCCAAGCAATACCCCTAGAGGATCATTGATGATGATAATAATAGTACCTTCAAGTTGTTGTTTTATATTCATAATATTAATATGTTTGCCCCAGGCGGTCGGGTTTAAAAAAAAATATAATTTCATGTTTAAATAATACCCGTCCGGCCGGCGGGCGACCAATGTTGATGCATTTGATCATTGTTTTATAATTCACATTATACTAACTTTACCTAACAACGTCGAGTGGGAAGCGAGCGAATTTGTTTTTCTTTCAATTGAGTTGTCAATACATCACAGGAAACTATCCTAGACAATCCTCGTTGTGTGCAAATATTGAATTAAGTCGGTAAACGTTCTTCGTGGTTCGACAAACTCGGTAAACCAAATAGGTACCACACTTTTTGCGTTAAAAAGAACTCTTCGTGTTAGCCCCTTACAGCTTAGGCCTTTTTTTCACATTCTAATCAGCTACCTAATATTTTGTTGAAGATCTTGTGCAGACACCGCGCATTGGCGGCAGTAGAACAGGCTGGTAAAGCCTCAAAAATAAAGTATAACTTTACAGTAAATTTTTTCTATTGAACCCTCTAACCCGCCACAAACAATATTAGTTAAATCGTCAGTTAATGATTGAATAGTATTGTATACGTTTTGACGTTGACGGCCATACAAACAGTCTTGGTGTAAAATGGGCTTGTAAGAAGGGACATCGACCTCGGTATTAAAAAGTACCTAATGTACATGGAAATTTCTAAAAATGTATAACAGTTGTGCCTTAAACAAACAACGGTATTTAACGAGTAATGTATTTTTACATTAGGGAGTTACGGCACGTGTGCGCAAGTTCATTACAATTTTAATTTTTTTACTTTATAGACAATTTTTACAACTTAAAAAAGTGTAAGTGTAGGTAAATGTAAACAAAATGTGGCGAATATACATGCAAATTATTTTAATAATAAGCTGACACTTGTATGTATTCCTAAATCGTTTAGTGGATCGTTTTTAAGGTTAAAAACAACGAATTGTTGAGTAATTGTACTTCCATTTTTGGTGTTTGTTTTTAAAAATCTATACCTATATTACAAAACGATGACAAAACGGTGTTTTGGTTAAATGAGAATTAATTGTTTAATCGCAAACAACTCGTGTATGGTCAGGAACTTCAAATAGGTATTTTTTAAATTGTTATCTTTTTTGAATAATTCCAACCTGTATCATGCGGGCAAACCCACGAATGTGAGTATAGTAAATTATCATTATAATGGCCCCTTAGCTTATCTGCCATAATATGTACGTAGGTCGTATTGTGTAGTCCGGGTGTACTGGAATGATTATTTTTACTTCCAAATGGACTAATAATTAAATTAAAAAATTTAATTTTAGCGCCGTAATTGGCTTTAAATTGCGTCACTGATCAAACGATCAACTGGTCAAATTGGTCCGTATTTAGTCAAAATTAGCGGTTTCAGCCCAAAGTCAAGTGCGCTGAGCGGGGAGAGTAAACGGCTCTTGCCGAACGAAAATGATGATTTCCATGTCTTGGCGTGTTAACGTTTTTTTATGTATGCGATTACACGATATTATATGACAACATTAGGGGGAAAAAGTGAAATCAAAAACCCATCATCATAATAGCTATAAAAACGTTATCGGTGCATGCTACATTATAATCAATATCCTATCACTGTATCGGATGGTTGACCGTTGTAATAATATTATATTCTAGCAGTAACGGTCGTCACAATCATATTTATTATTATCGATTTGGCAGTTTGCTGCTACCGGTTTTCAAAGGGAAACCTGTGTGGTTATCGATATTCGACCATGACTGGGACGGGTTCGACTTTCGAGTGCGGGCGTGTGGTGCAGGCGACGTCAACGACTTGGAATTTCTCGGCGGGCATCGGAGGTCGCGTGTGCCATCTTTTTTTATGTGTATAAGAAGAATGAAAAAAAAACGGCGCCCCGTCTGGAAACCTGTTTAATTAGTCGGTAAGGCACGCGACGAAACAAACGCCTTTCCGTCGGCGACGGCCTCGGGGGAGTGAGTATAATATAATATATATATTTTATTGTGCGTTACACGATATTTGTATTATTGTGGACTCGGGTGGACGAAGACAAATAAATTA
Organism: Adelges cooleyi; assembly: GCF_023614345.1. Taxonomy (NCBI): domain Eukaryota; kingdom Metazoa; phylum Arthropoda; class Insecta; order Hemiptera; family Adelgidae; genus Adelges; species Adelges cooleyi. The sequence continues at coordinate 251,582 of NW_026095761.1, forward strand.
TATAACGTCTCGCGTTCGCCTTTATTGTTGGCGTTGTTGTTTGCACATTTTTGCCGACTCCGCGTGAAACGACGACGTGTTATACCTAAGTCGGTTTGTGGAATTTCGATTTTGTTTTTCATATTTTGCTTTCTTTCTCCTTTGTATGTGTGTGTGTACTTCTTACACCACCACCACCACCACCACTGTGCGTGCTCGGAGCGCCGCACTTACTCGCACACCTGCACCTCCTCCTCCGCCGTGTAGGTACGCGTTATTCGCGCGCCACGTGTACTGTATAATATTATTATTATTATTGACGACGACAACGACAACAACAACAACCGTCGTCGACGAGCAATCATTAAAAAAAACATAATAATATATGTAATAGTGTGTGTGTGTGAAGAAAAACTGACGACGGTGGAGGGGAGCGCTCGTGTGCGGGGGAGAGTCAACGTCCTGGTAGCGGCGGTGTGCGACCATTAGAAAACCATCGGCAACAGCAGTTTGTAATAATGTCCTTGACCCGACAACGATGACGGTCCGATGTCCTTTCGGACGTGCCCGTGTGTGTGTGCTTGGCTTTGCAACAAGAGGACGAATGAACAACAATATAACTGTCATATCTCTTCATCTCTTTCTTCTTGTTTTTTTTTTTTTTTGCTCTCGAGTTTCTTGTGTGTGTGTGTGTACAATGTATATAATATAATATTATTATCATTGTTGTGTTATCATTATCCCGTCCAGATGTACTCGGTGGACAATAGCGAGAATTGAATCGTATGTTGTTGTTTTTTTTTTTTGGCGTACTCGAACACACTCGAAAATATTATTATTATTATATCTGTATCTGTGCACGCGCAATAATTGGAAAACGCCATTTTCAAAACGTAACCGCGTTTAAGTACACGTGTATTTTTTTTTATTTTTATATTGTGTGCGGACATAGACGTTGGATACGTGTTCGGTGTCTCGCGTCTAGGTCTAGCAGCATCTCATGCCACAGAATTGAAGACGAAAAAACCACACACACACACACATACATAATATATAAATGATTATTATAACGCTTTCAGGCGACCTGCGAGACGAGGCGAGGAGATTACTGTGAAATTCTAATTGGACAGAATCGTTTATAAACGAGACCCAAGTGTGTGTGCTTTTCGAACCATCTAACCATATAACAGTACCTATATTATATTTATATTCTTGATCGAACCTTTACCGTATTAATAAACAACCGATGCGGTGCACGCCCAGCTATACAACCACAACCCCCGTGTAATTATGAATAAAAATCCGGTCATGATAACATCGACCAATTTAAGCGTGTATACATGTATAATACAACACATTCGGATCGTGTACCCCAACACGAGTTATTTAACGTTTAAAAATTACCGTTGGTCATAAAACCTAGTCGCGCGCAGGGTTAGCATTCCACCGGTACCGGAGCAGTGGCGTACGGTTTTCTTTGCGACTATCGAAGTCTCCACAAGGTCGCAGCGGTGCTCGAATGGCGTTAATAAAACAATCGATCAAGTGCGTTTTTTTTTGGAATAATAACAATAACGCTATATAATTAATTGTCTGTAAAAAACGAATCACGCGCCGCAGCCTCGTCGTGCAAGGGCAATGCCAATAGCGTCGTTTGAAACGAGAGCAACGGTGGTTGCTGCTACTGTGGCAGCGCGTGACAACTCAATTTGCCCCGTCGAAACCCGGTCAAACAGAAATGGCAGCCGAGTGTCGGTTTTTTCCTCTCTCTCTCTCTTCACTACAATGACCTCATCGCCTAGTTGTGTATGCGGTACGCGCACTGTCCTATACCGTTTTGTCTTGAGAGTTTGTGTGTGTGTGTGTGTGCCCGCTCAGTAGTTCATCGATCGAAGAACTGGGCAAAGAAGTAAGTGGTGTTGTCGTGTGCGATCAGGTCGTTTTTACTATTTCTGTCACGACCTTCCGAAGGTATCCGCCGAAACGGTTCCCATGGGCTGTTCCTTCTTCGATTAACCCATATAGATAGCGTCTCCTATCCGTGTGTGTTATCATTTCTTAAAACCGATAGCATTGTCCACCTTGGGTCGAGAGCGCACAATGCATTTACACCGATGACCCGGGGTTAGTTTCTAGGCGGCTTTCTTTTTGCCGCAGTCGTAAAACTCGGCGATAACTGGTTTGAAGCGAAACGCGCTTTTTGCCATACCACATTCGATATCGTGTGACTGCATGTATATATATATATGTGTGTGTGTGTACGCTAGTGCGCGAGGACTTGGACGGGGTAAAAGTTAATACTTAGATCTAGCCTATATAGGTCCACAAGAACCGGTATACGCGGTTAAAACCGTCGAAATTTGCACGTAGAAAATGTCCATCGCACGAGAAAGGCACAATGTGTTGTGTGTGCACATCTCGACAGACTCGAGTACATAATAATAATATAATAATTGTCGAGTGCGGTACACACATTGTACTCTGTTGTACTCGATAGTAGAAATTTTTGCTCGCTGATAATATCTACAATTACTACGGCTGTATGCAATTATTGTATAATGTATATTATTTTAGTTTTATATAATTAGAAAACTGTCAGACGGTGTGCAAGGCGTGCCCGAACTTGTATAATCATACACACTCAGCTAGATAGTGTAGATATTAATTGTGGAAATCCAAAGTTCAAACGTCATTGTAAAACCGACTTCGAAGATACACATGTACAATAGAAACCGTTTCGACTCTCATTTTGAATTCAAAAGTATTTAAAAAAAAAAAACAGTGTCAGAGCAATCATGGCGCGGCAAAGTTGAGTTCGCGTTTGAATTTTGGGTCCTGCCAAGTAATAGTTTTTTGGTCTTTTTAGCAATGAGATGGTTTTCAAAACTAAAATTAATATTTATCTGCAGTTTTATATAGGTATTTAAAAAAATATCATTATCATCTGAAAATAAAAATAGATTATTCACTAATTGAACTAAACTATTCTGGTATGGCGTAAACTAAATAAACCAAACCTAAAACTTAAAGAGAGGGGGCCCGAAGTTGTTTAAGCTCCAAGTTTTGGACACCCACTGCTTGAGTTGTGTAAACTTGTTTTAACTTGTCCACATCATGTTAAACATCTGCTTTAAGCGTGATTCAACGCTTTTCATCATATAGAAAATTGTTAGCAAAAAACAAACTGTTACTTAACCTTTCTCAACGATTAACTTGGATGTGTAAAGTGCCTTTTTTTTTTTGTCGATTCTTTTCAAGTGCGCGTACACTGTCGGTGTGTGTTGTGCGTTTATCCATTTTTTTTTTTTTTTTTTGAAAAAACCCATCGAGGACCTTCGCGGTTAAGCAAACCGTATGCTAATATCATTATCACTTTGGACGTGATATTCTAAACGGTTGTCGAATCTACAAGGATACGTCAACAAATATCAACTCTTACACGGTTTACACCACAAATGATTATGCAGTGCATATTGTGTACGCAGTTAGACCATGTTTGTATCCGTTTGGTTTGTTATTTGCTTTTGACTGGACCGAACACCTCCTCCGATGAAACTTTTTATTTACATCTGGACGCCTTTTTTTTAACTTTATTTTTGTTTTTATTGTTAGGTCAATACAACTCGACATTATCATATTACGCCTATATATATATATATAACTTCATGTATTGTACTCTTAACTCTGCCGAAACGATGCATTCGGTTAAGAAGTAAGAACTGTGTGACTGTGCATATAATAATAATATATTGACACATATTATATACACGAGCGGTCTCCTCCGGTCGCTTTTACGAACACCTGTGTTTGTTTTTTAATACACTAGGCACAGGAACTACGTCGTATACAGCGATGGCGTGTCAGTTCCATACCTAAAATATATATTTATATATATATATATAATATTATTTTACTAGCTGGTCGATCCGAGTTGATAATAATTTGACGATACAACTTGTGTGTGTGTGTGTGTGTGTGTATAATATTTATCAAACAATATTATAGGTTTTTGTATGAGCGTTTACACTTAAAGTATCATTCTACTATTTATAAATGGTATCCTACAATGACTGTATGTGTATGTGTGTGTACAGTGAAAGCGGGCGAAAATCCTTAGGTGACAATAGAAGGTGTTACACAATGGGCTCTGTCCGTCGATACCTTGTACCTATATGTATATAATTAATACTTCAACACTAGTGCTACGTGTGTTACTCTGCAATATTATGGGGTTTTTTTTTTTTTAATTTTTTATTTACCGATTCTCTTCTCGAATAATATAATGTGTGTTTGTAAGTGTGTGTTCTTCTAATTGCAACACTTTGTGGCGTAGTTACATTATTACACGCAAAACGCTTCGGTTAAGGGACAATAGCCTATAGTGAAAACCACCGCGGCTGTTATTATAGACCGGCCTTCCGCATCGGGAACCTCCTCGTTCTTCTCCTCCCCCGCGCTGCTATACTAGTACACAGGAGTTTTTTTTTTTTTTTAACGCCTATACATATTATAATAATAATTGTAATGCGCGAGCGGTCCATACTATAACGGTTGTGTGGAAAACAAAAATTACAACGGTTCTTTCATGGAGAGCCAACGTACAGATATTTCAGCCGACGCTCGAGAAGCGTATGCCGGGGGGTCGCATAAACGTACAGTTTATATTGCCTAATAACTTTAGGAGGTGCATAAAACAAAATTAGATAACGCACAACAACTGGACAATTAGCAATTAAGGCTTGTAAATTTAGATTGTATTATTGTTATTGATTTGAATAACGTCCAGGTCTGAGCAACAAAACCATTAGTGTTCAACTGCGTGTACCACCGCCGTCGTTGAACTTTATTCGTTTCTCGGTAGGCATATTAAAATACTTGCTTTACAATAATAATTACAGGCCATGCTGAATAAATCAAATCAAAATATTCTTTGAGTATAATATCCGTATGCACCTGGAGGCTGTCATAGTAGAAAGTCAAAAACCGGTAGCCGAACTGCCCCGGACTGATATATATTTTCACTAGCGTAAACGGCTATTGTTATCTCTGTACAATGATAGTAATAGTAAAATACATACAACTGTTGCCTCGCCATTTGAGTAGTCGGTTGTGGTACTATTATTATATTATATATAGTCAATAATGTATACTGCTGTATCATAGTTTTACAGATCCGTGACAATTGCACCGGGTTTAATTAAAACCAAAGAACTGAATGGTTACCGCTTAAATAATTGTTCTACATAATGTGATATAATATCATTAATACAGTCTGTAATCGAACGATGATAAATTTTCATGATATCAGTATCGACACGGACAGAGAGGACTACTATTAAGTGACATAGGGAAAAAAACCTAGTTATCCGATTCGCGCCGTCCTACGACAACATTAGCTCAGAAACGGAGCCGACCTTGATTTAACCATCTCGGGTTAATGGTTGCTCGTTAACCGTTTAACGATTAAAAACCTTTATCTATGCGGTAAGAACACTATGTCATTATTATTATTATTATTATTGACGATTTCGACACGAGCGAGACTTGTTACGCATATTATATTTATGCGCCTGCCTAGGACGACGATTCCGTGTGGGATTTTGAAAACTCATCGACAAAGGTGGGATTGTTGTAGTAACGGTGTAAAGATCTGAAAATAACGAGTGATTTATACACAGTTGGTCCTCTCGGCTAGAAATCGTTTTCGGAAATAATAATTGTGTAAAACTGCGCCCGTTTCCTCCTCCTTCGGGTGTGGTTCAACACAACTAGACTAATATTATATGATATTGCCATTATTCTATGTTAATCGGTATTAGTAACAATACATAACTTATGCGAATGTTGCCACTTGCAATGGTGGTTTCCAAACGTCATCTGCGATTGCTGCACGGATTCACCAGCGCGTATATACATCAGTGTCTGATATTGTTTTTTTTTTTTTTTACAACAACTGTATGCTAATTCTATGTATAATGTATGTATAGTTGTAATTTAAGGAGTGCCGCGTTAGAAACGAAACCTAATCATTTCCGGTCGACCACTGGCAGCCTCGAATCTTTGTGTCTCTTTGTGTACTCCATATTTTATTTTATACCATATGACATGTATGCAATAAAAAAAATGTGTAACTAATTTTGTTGTTTTATTTGTCGTTTTACAGAGGGAAATATGCGACTGTCCGAAGATGTAGGGATAGAAAATCCGGCAAACAGTATGCGGCCAAGTTCCTCAGGAAACGCCGGCGGAACGCTGACCTGCGACCAGAAATTCTGCACGAGGTGGCCGTGCTCGAGGCTTGCACATACAACAGCCGCATAGTCAACCTATACAAAGTGTTCGAGACCGGCACCGAAATGATTTTGCTGCTGGAAATGTAAGTATACACAGTGTATAGTGATTTTGGTGTTGTGTCGGAATTAGTATTGCTAGACCTTACTGCCAGTAGTGCACACGTTTTTAGAACATTTTCAAAAAGGCCAATAAGAGAAGATCGAGAAGAAAGAATAAAACACAATATTATAGTCTTCTTCCGTCCTTTCTTTTTGGTACTTAGTCAAAATCGTTTTAATTATGAGTTGACTACAGTAGTAGACGTACTATACAGAAGTACATTTTTATTTACATTTGATGAGCATCTCACAAATGTGTATGCTGTTATGACCCGTGTAATTTATTTATTAAATAAAATTCTATAAAACTCCACTTTGGCTAACGTCCAAAACGTCTTGGCTTTGTGACCGTAAAAAACCATTATACGCTTATGGTTACTAATTCTCCGGCAATAATATACCTACATAATTTAAATAGCAAAAAAAAATATATATATATTTAAATACAAATTGAAAAAACAACTGGACTCTTAATTCGAAACCACCGTTTTACCGTTGGCAATACATAATATATGCTAAATGATAGTTGCAACGTCGCATTGAAAAATGATAAGAAATTTTGCTTTAGACTCGCATATAAGTATGGCAAGTCGTTATTTACACATTAGCGGTAGATGTATTGCAATGTTATTTTTACATAACATTTTCAATTAAGAAAAAAAAAAACGTGATGCTACCTTGCTAATGGACGCACTATTGCTATTGGGATCACGACCTATAAAATATTTGCGGATGGATTGCGCAATGTTTATAATTTGTTACACAATTGGCGGTTTTCAATTAAAATTCAAAAAACAACTTCAACCGATGTGCGCTTTATAAATATTATAATAAAGACTGTTAATAATGCTAATAACGAGATACGTAACTTGTTTAAAATATAGATTAAGCGCACTTTCATTTGATATTTGATACATCTATGGTATGCCAAGAAAATCATAACTGGTTTTGAAATTTTAATTATAAATGCGGGAAAAAAATATTAAAATAATTTAATTAATCAGATCCGGTAATCGTTATTATATTTTCTGCGAAATGGCCATAAAATAATTTTGTTCAATTTATCAAGGACGGTTTTACTTTTTAATCTAACTATAATATAATAAAACCTTTTAAAAATAACAGTGTAGTAACCGACGTTACACTTTTACGTTGTTACATTTATTATGTGCATGTTTTTTTGTCAACTGTGTATGTCTTGTATGTGGTATAATACAAAGTGGGTACAGAAAAGTCCTTGCATTTTTTTTTTTTTTTTTTGTGATATTTGCCCGGGCCAAATGATAAAAAAAAAAATACCTTTTTTATCGCCAAGTATGGACCAATAATTAATTGTTGGATATATTTGTTTCCAGGGCACCTGGAGGAGAGTTACAAATGGTATTGGATAGGGACGAAGTGCCTTCCGAGCTGGAGGTAGCTCGACTCATGCAACAGATACTCGACGGTCTGAACTACTTGCATACCATTAACGTGGCGCATTTAGATATCAAGGTGAGGACGATAAAATAGTCTAGTATAACTGTGTTACACTATGGACTTTATTTATCTAATTTAACTGATCTGCCCCCCCCCCCCGTAGTAAAAACCATAATTACTTTTTTTTTTTTTTAACTTTACCACTGTTGTTTGAAATCATTTATGTGGCGGTAATTTATTATTATGTTTCCCTTTTACAACGCTCGACGGTTAGGACCGCGCAATGGGCTGCACGTGAAGCGGCTTTAAAAAAAAACTCTAACGAATCCCTTGGTCGTTTACTACTTACATATTGTCGCCGCCAGTCGATAAAAAAAAAAAAAACATTATGCCTGTATTTTCTTTCACGTGCGCTTGCTAGCTAGAACGTCGTTTTGCTACAATGTGTGTGTCGTGTGGGACTTTACATAATGAATGGGACCGTTGAAATATGTTTTATGAGCGATTACCGCCACCACCGCCACAACCCGTAAAACCGGATTGTCTTATACGAGACAAAGTTAAGATAATGTGTTATTATCTTTTTTGTATGTGTGTGTACGTTTTTGATGTTTTTGACGAGATATATCATAATACTCGCACTAAGACATGATGGTCGTCGTTCATTTGGATGTGAATCGAGCATGTTGTGTGCGAGATGGATCAAGACGGATGACTTGTAACCAGAGTTTGGCGAATCCCATATCGTACAATTTGATTACATTTTTTGTTTCCAATTAAGAATATCCAAAATCCGAATTTTATATTTGAAATGACTCGGTTCGTAAACAGTTCCTTTTAGAGCGTGAACCCCCTAACGCATCTAGACCTAACGTTAACACGTTGTATCTAAAACGCTGTTCACTTAATGAGTTTTCGATAATTACACTTATTTTTATCATCATCGACGCGTTCAATACATATCCGGGCTTCAAACGGTTCCGTCTCACGTCGGAATTCAACTTTCAAAATGTCATTGGTCGTAATAATTTTCTCTTTTGTGTTAACTAGTCCATGAAATATGATTTCCAATATTATTATTTCTGGGTTCCCGTTCGATCCCCAATAAATGAACAGCTGAGTGGAAATGGGATAATAATAATCCTCAGCACCAAACTTGTGTATATTTGTATGTACATGCTCCACACCTCGGGCTTACAAACGGAACGACAACGATAGTTTAATAATATATATATATATTATTTTATTATACTGTATTTTGTTTAATTGACGGTTGGATCGGATTTATGAAAAATTCTTCAAATAACAAAAGGCCGCGGGTAGTAGACCGAGAAGGACAATTGAAAAAGAAAAAAAAAATCATAAACTCCGTGACCCCAAGACGTGTGAGAACTTCCTGAATGGCGGCGGCGGCCGTGTATTGGACGCAGGAAGTAGTACTGGCCGTGAAGAAGTTATGCGAGCAAACTTTAAGGAACCCGCGGGCACAATTATTATTGTTGTGTCTGCGTGGAAGGGGTTAGAGGGAGGATATAATATATGTATAGATATTGTTATCATATTATATATGTGTGTAGAATCCAGTGGACGACCATTATTACAATAATAATAATAATAACGCATCCTGGTTCTCATGTCGTCGGTTCTCCACGGTCCGACGATTTTATTATTTTTTCGTCGGGAAACCAATTAATAAATCCTTGACCGAGTGGTGGTTCTTCTAATTAGCTGTAAAAGAGTTCAGACAGAAAATCGAAATTCTATTCTAAACACTGACGTACCTACGATGAGTTCCTAAATGATTTCCACTAATCATTTCTCGACGCCAAACGTTGTGTCGTGTATTATGCGACTCTTAAAAGCGCAGCTAATGTTATTTCCGGTTTTTTTTCTACCTCGCTAAACCATTTCGCTAACATTACTTTTGTGTGTAACGTCTGGATTCAAAACCACTTGGAGAATATTTAGTGATTAGAAAACCCATTAACGGGTCAATCGAGAAACGAACGGATAGATATTTTTTTCTCAGACACTAAATGATGCGTTTGATGATGAGTGACCGGTCTAGTCGAACTCCAGTTGATTTAATTATTTCTGACACTATGGTGGTAAGAAGTGTAACATCACTGTTTTCGTGTGTGTGTGTGTGTGGTCGTGTTATTAGCATGTCTGAATGCGACTAAAGCAACGTCTCGTGTTTTGAAAGCCAAGCCGTCGCTTGTGTACACAAAATATTGTGATTACTGATTGCGGATTTTTTTCAAAAAAACGTCGTTTACCGGTTTTGCGCCGCCGATATTTTCCACGACAACGATAACAACAATAATACTTAATCATATTTGAGTGCTATTGTTTTGATAAAATCGCACGGCGGTCGGTCCAGCTTAGTTAGTTCCTTATGCCGAATGTCGATTGGTATTTCGTCACGGCAATGATCGGTTAATAGTACACGTTTAATTGTTTTCAAAACACACACATGGTCGACGAAGGCTAAGCCAATATGATGATGGCTAACAGACTTTTTATTGTTATTTATACCTTTCGTCGCCGTCGTTGATCGATCCGCGTTTGTGCCGCAATCTTTTACCTGCTTATTATTGTCGTTGTTGTTGTTTATAACTGCAAGTGTACATAAGCATTATTATGCATTATTCACTAATGTCATAATAACATTATCAATCCGTCGCGCCCGTCGCAGCTGCAGTTCTGTTATCTCCGCGCGTTTCCTTTACGGCAACGGCTCGTCTTATTATCAGAGGATGGTCGCTTTTGTCGTTGTCCGGTAATGTCGTTGTTCGTCCTTCGCGTTAGCAAAACAAAAACAATATTTCCAATACATACATACTGTTACGGGATAGGCATTGTTAAGGATGGCGGTTGTTGTCGTTTTGACTATTTTTTTTATTATTATTATTTTCGTTTTAACCGGCTGCGCCATAGCAGCAGAAGCGCGAAGGGTTTCACTGGAAACGGCCTCGGAGACCTAACCTAGATACGATATATACTACTTACTAGTAGTGTGTGTTACGCAACGTTGTTTGGCGCTAACGACGAATCTGGTTGACGCCATCGGGTCGCGTCTCCGTATAGTAGTATAGTTATGGTCAAACGACACACACACATTATAGCCGTACGGACAAGAATACTGTTGGCAATTAGAACACCTCGCGCTGCTATAACCTGCGTCCCGTGTCAAAGTCTTGACCAATATGCGTTGACCAACTGTGTGTGTATGATAACCCGCGATTGTCTTGTTTTTTTTCAGCCTCAAAACTTAGTACTGACCGCCGACTTCCCGAACTGTGATGTAAAACTATGCGACTTCGGCATATCCAGGTACCTGAGCGAAGGAGTGGACGTCCGGGAAATCCTCGGCACGCCCGACTACGTGGCACCGGAAGTGCTCAACTACGAACCGATCGACGTGCAAACCGACATGTGGTGAGTCCGAACACAATGACCTGGGTCTTATCACATCTTCTTAATCAGTCCTCACCATCATTGCCCAAGTCCAGAGCTGCTTTCATTGCTGCAGTTTTATACATCTAAAACATTTGTTTCCGTGTGCAGGTCTATCGGCGTATTGATGTACGTCCTGTTGACCGGATGTTCGCCGTTCGGCGGCGACACCAAACAGGAGACGTTCTGCAACATATCACAGTGCAAACTCGATTTTCCTGAAGACCTATTTCAGGACATATCCGAGGATGCCATTGATCTCATGAAAAAGCTGATGGTGAAAAACCCCAGGTACAATTATTATATTTTATTATCATTATACAGACTCGCTGGTGGTGTTGGGCCGCCGTTATAAGAATGATGAAGGTACTCCAGCGGTGTTAGCTCATGTCCGATGTACATCGGGGAAAAGGTTGGCTTGGAAATTTAACATTTTAAAACAAATGCAATTAGAGAACTCGGCACAGAGAGATTAGAAGGGTCTCGCCGGTTGCGCCACTGTGTACATTACACAATACCGCTAAAAATCATCTTCCTGTTTGTTTTTAATTTCGTTTGCTTTTTAAAACGTTACTTTAATAATAATAATAATAACAACAACACACACTCTCCTGTCTCTCACTCGCGGCCAATTATTATTTGATTCTCGTCGTCTCATCTCGTATTACACTTATGTAATAATTGTAAGTGTATAATAATGGCATCATCGCGTACGTGATGTGTTTTTTTCTGATCGAATGTCCGTCTCCAAGAGCAAGATAATTTAGAGAGAAAGAGTGAAAGGGGGGGGGGGAGGGTTAATATTATTTGGACCGTGCGATAAAAACTTGTCCCGGAACAAAAGAAGGTGGTCGCGATTTGATTTGTTCCATTTTTTTGATTTTCTCTCTTCAAATGTAGTTCATTTGACACGTAAGAATAGTTTTTTTATGGGTGTACTAAAAAAAAGGACTCGCTTGACCCATAGTTATTGGCGGATTGCAAGTATATAAAAGCGTTCTAATTTGTCGTAAATTAAATTACAAAAATAAACCTTTGTCCGCTGACGACTGACTATAATAATTATCATTTTAACGTTTAATTTTGTGTACTGCTCAACGATATGGCATTTCCTCTCGACCCACTTGTAATAATATAATCGTTATTGATTGTTGTTATGTAATCATTTTATTCTCAATACTTTCAATAACAGTTTTGGTATTTTATAGTACCTATCACATATTGTTGTTCTATTTCGCCGAACAATTTTATCTGAAAAATATTGGCACTCCGTTGTTGTTGTTGTTGTAAACGCTTATCGTCTTTATGTATATTATTATATTTGAAATTATACACCAATAAAACCAAATGATTTGTCAATAGTAATTATATTTTTTTGTTCGAAAGGAACACTAGTTATATCAACTATATTTTATTAGGACCGGGAAAAAACGTGGTAATATTCAAAATAGGTTTTGTAACGAGTTGACTCGTAAAAAGCAAGTTTTTTATTACTGCAATATCAAAAAAAAAAAAAAAATTGCCAAACGATTACTTTCCACGACGGCGTGGTGTTTAAGTAGGTCAACTATTAACTCGAGGGTAGTAGGTTAGATCATTCCCCTAACATCACCCAAGATTGGTGGATTTGAAATTTTGTGTAACATGTTAAAAAATTGTCATTAACATATTGTGTTTATGTTGTGCTGTTCACAGGGATCGCCTCACTGCCAAGGACTGCTTGGGACACACGTGGTTTCAAAGAACGTTGACCGTCATGTCGAGAATGCCGTCTTTCAAAGACAGTAGTAGTGCCCAAGGTAAGACGAAACCGGTGACGAACGCGGCGACAACCGTAGACGACGCCGACTTTGCCACGAAACAACAACAACAACAACAACAGTCGCAGCCGCCGCCGCCGCAACAACAGCAGATGGCGCAAGTGATGATGTCCAAGAGCTGCGACAACTCGCCCAGGGCCGCGATGAGCGTGTCCAGGCAAAAGTCGTTCAAGGACAACATGGAGTCGCTGGTGAAGCGGATGGAACTCGATTTGAACACCGACGGCTGTGCCAAAGACGAAGACTTTTGCAGCAGCAACTGCGGCGGCGGCGGCGTCACGTGCCGGACGTCCAGGAGTCGAGCGCTGAGCCGGGCGAACGGCACGCAAACGATGCCGGCGGGACTGAGCAAGGACATTGCGCCGTTCACGTACCGCCGCGTGTACGTTGTGGACGAACCGCCGCCGGAGTATCGGCCGCGGGCGCCGTCCACGTCGTCGTCGTCGACGCCCAACAGCAGCAGCGCGGACAACTCGTCGATAAGCGACTGCAGCAGCGACACCGTCAGCGAGTTCTCCATAGACTCCAGCAGCGACCGGTCGAGCATCATATCGCTGGAGGATTCGCTGGACGCGTGGTGCCGGCCGTTGAGCCAACAGGCGCACAGGATGGCCAAGCTGTCGGCGTCGTGTTTTAACGTGTGGGACGCCGCGTCGTCGCAACGCAAGTGGCCAAAAGAGTGTAGCGGCGCGGTGGCGCGCGCCATGTCGCAGTTCGCCAGCGGCGACTGCAAGTCGGCTTCCCGGCTGAAGGTGTTCGACACCCGCAACGAGATCAAAGACAAACGGTGCGTCGGCCTGGAGTTGATGCGCGAACACAACAGCAACGTGGTGGTGATACGCGAGATCAAAGCCAACGGCGGCAGCAGGTACGCGCGGTGCAGCGAAGTCAAGTGCGAGTCGGTGCAGTCCAGGATCCGCCGGCTGCAAGTGCACAACGGCGTCCAGATGGAGAAGTCCAACATTTTCTGACCTCAGTTCGTCGCCACCGTCGTACACGGCCAAAAGCCGTCGCTGCATCTAGTCCAACCGCAACAATCTTGTGTTTTTACTGTCTCATACAAATATTATTATTATTATTATTATTATTGTCATAATCGTCATCGTCGTCATCGTACATATTATTATTACCTATTTACTATTTTGTGTATTCTGTTGTTGTTGTTGTCGTCATATCTTTTTTTGTTCAAATGTGCTCGAAATTTTAAAAAGAGAAGAGGAAAAAATAATTATTTATTATTTATTCAACTGCCGTTATTTCATCGTGTATTATAATATATTTATATAAATAAAACTGTATTCTTCTTCTGCGTCTTCGTCTTGTCGACGGACAAAACCTGTAAGCGGGGTTTTATTGGAAAAAAAAATAAAGTATGTTTTTAAACGTCATACGTTTTGTAAAATATGATAAATATTGTGATTTTACTCTTGCGACCCAAAACACTCTTCTATGGACCTTCTCATACATGTGTTTGTGTGTGTTATTTACTATTACTAAACTTTATATTTATCAATTTTTTTTTTTATTGTTTAAAAACAATGTATTCGAACACATTTGCAACAATTTAAAAGTGAAAAAAAATGTTGTGTTTGAACTGATTATAAAAACTATATTATATACGTAGATTTCCTTTTTTTTTTTTTTTACTCAACTTATTTTAATCAACTATTCCATCTACGAATAATGTATTTATAATTTATAATTCCAAATAATATATTTATATATGTGCAAAAATGTGATAAATTGCTCAAACAAATAAAAAAAAACTCTACTTTAACATTTTGTACGTTTCTGATAAAATGAAATATTATCATTTGATTTAATTAGAACAAAACAACCAGTTTATAATAGACATTTATTTTTTGTGTATCACGTACATGGAAATCTAGAAAAATTCAAAATTAATGTTAGATAATTGTAGTATTTTGTAATATATAGAATATAAATATATAAATATGATATAATAATTGTTTTTTCTTTGTATATTGTGAAAATATATAGACCATTAAGTTAACTTTTGTACGCGTTTTGTATTAATTGTATTTACTGATACAAATTTTTGAAATTTGTGTAAAGCTAGTCAAAATAAGATTATTTTTTTAAGCAAACAATTCTATGTTAATATAATATTTTTATATTATAATTATTATTATTTTTTTTTTTTTAGATTCATTGTTTAAGCGTCGTCATTTAATCGTACGATTTATGAATTTGATTATTATTTTATTTTGAATTTAAAATAAAAATACAATAAAAAGAAAAAATGATTAAAATAATACAAGACATGTTTTTTTTTCACTCCCATAACATAACCAATAACGTTTTATGCTCTGTTTACAACTCGACAACCGAATACAGTGTCCATTTCCGTGCAAAATAAAAATAGCTCAAAGAAATACTTAAATAACTTTGTAGTAATACAAACATACTAGAGGAATGTCTAAAAAAAAAACAAATGCCGACCGAATGTGTCAATTTGGCGCAAACAGTGTTGTCCGCACAAAATAGTAACGGACATTGTGGTAGTGTTGATGTTTTATAATATTCTATGTAAAAATATGTTCAACAAAATGCCAGTTTTACATTTTCTCGCAAAGGAGTCGAGTACTGTTATATTTGATAAACGGGAAATGTTTAAATAAGCAAAAATTATAATTTTACGCGACAACGAAACCCGTTTAAGGTGTGGAAAAAATACTTATGTACACAGAATACAATCAAAGATTTGAGACAATCATAAAGGTCAAGATTAACCACGAAAAAGCTAAATTTGTTTTAAGTTTTTATCATATTATCATGTTTGACGACTGAATTTTTAGTGCCGTCTTAAAAATCGAGGAGAAAAAACTGTTCTCAAAAAAATGTGAAACACTGTTTTACTATAAACTATTTGGTTGTCTGAATAATTTTTGAATTTTATTTTTTAATACACAATTCAAAATATACCCAATCGAATGCACATAATCCATTAAACGAGATTAACGACTCCTTATAACATAATAGTACGGCAATGATTATATTGCTTTCTAGTATGTTTGGTTGCCTATGCTTTGGTTTTTAAGGCTGAGCGTTTTCGTATCCACAATTTCGATATAAATCCATCATAAATATTTTTATTCTATACCGTTGCACTTGTTATGAATTTAAAACACATTACTCGATGTATATATATATATATATGACTAGCTAAAGTGTCTAACGAGAGTTACAATTATGAATATAATATTATCGAAAATATAATAGTCATACGGTTAAAAAAAAAAAAATATGTTACACCTATTTGGAAATTAGGACCATTTGGATGACACAGCGACGTTTTACATGTTACGGTTTTTGCTATTCAAAGATTTCGACTGGGAAAACATGATTAGGAAATTAAAAAATTTAACAATGTAAATAAAATATTAATGGTAATGATGTGTAATATTATGGAACTGCCGGTGAAAACGAAGAAATGCGAATGCCAGTTCAAAAATAATAAACTGTTTATAAAACGATAAATGTATAAGCCCGCGACAATTATTGCGATTTCCTTAAACAACAATTATTGCTATTAATAAAAAAAATAAAAAAATCGGCGCACGCCTTTATTGCAAAACCGGTGTTCTTGGTTATTAGACAGATGAGCTGTGCCATGCGTTTCACTGGTTTGCCACACACGACACACGTGTACGCCGAGTTGCTTTGATTGAGTAATTATTGTAATTTTTTTTTTTTTATTATTATTATTATATTAATAATTGACAGTCTAGATATCGAACTGAGCTCGCGGGCGACGTTGTGACGAATTCAAATCGCGTGGAATTTGTCGTAAAAGATAAACGTGTACACTTAAATAATAATAATAAAAAAAAAAAAAACCTTTTAATTGTTTAATTGTTCACATAATAAGCGGTCTATTAATAAACTGAAGCGACAGGCGTTCGACGATAAATCCAAACCGATGGAAATCCCACACTGAAGCGCGTGTAAGCATAATATATGATTAGTATGTATTACCTGTGTATAAAAAAAAGCCACGTTTCATTTGTTCCCAATTACGGTCGTACGCACAGACTTATCAGTCGAGATTAATAATTGGATAAGGTAGAGTTTCTTAATACATAATATGTATCTATATGGTTAAATGGATACTATCGGGTTTGAGAAATGCGAGCACCGGTCGCATAACCGACCAGAGCTGCTGTGGGCGACCGTTTTCTCTACTCGCTCAACACAACGCCAATGTTTATCCCATAATTAACACATAATAGGTACATAAAGTGGATAGGAGTTCATGTCACACAGGTGTTAACCGCATGTTGACAAAATATATCAGTCAGTATGTACACATATTAGTAGTTGTTTTCTTAATTTTTTTCAAAGGGTCTTCGTACTCGGAGTCGACCATTATATTACAAACGTGCCCCGCTGATCATAATATATATATATATATATATATTATTATCTAGAAAATACACATTGTGTTTGTCTATTTTCTCGTTTAAACGATACCCGTCTGCTGTCAATCGTTGTGCTGTCGTGGTCGGTACATAAATCGGCCGAGGGACATAATACATCAATCGTGAACGGTTGTCACCAACTCTGTTAATAAAGCATACAATATAAATAATATTGGAACAGTATTTCCGATGTCGGGGATTGGATGGGTATTTTTTTTTTCTTCTATGCACTTCCCGAGTAAGTATAGTCGCGGTAAGTAAGCTCGCAGAGAAAAAAGTCTTAGTCATCGACGACCATCGCCATTATTAAGCCGATCGTGCAGAACAATGAAATATTGTATTGTTATTGTTATCATGTACATGTGTATGTGTGTGTTATAAATTCTCTACAAACCTTGGTCGACGACAGTCAACGCCAGCTATATAGTCGCTTTACCAATATTTTAATTTATATTTCACCTAGGAAGCTGTATATCCGTAGATATATATATATATATATATGTATACATAGTCGGTTTACCATAACAGAAGGAACCGACCACATAAGGGTCTGAGGTGACTTGACTTTTACTTTTCCGCATCAAGTTAAAATAACAGTATAATATTAGTTTTGGAGTATATTATAATATATTATATTACATATATATGTACAAGTACATCCGTTGCCAACATTGCATCATTCTTATGTTTTTTTTTACAGATTTTCATGCATACGTCATGTTGTTTACGATATTAATATTTAAAGCAGAGGTCGGCAAGAGGCGTGTATAATTGAAAACATATAAAATCTATAATTGTTAAAACGAAACGTAGAATTTTGTGTACTAAGATGAAATGTTATACATCATCTGTAAAAACAGCCAAATCGTAGGCACCTAATTAGCCTCTCCATCTTAGATCCAAAAGTTAGACCCCGACATTGTATTATATACTGTCTTCACTATTATCACATCGCAATCTCACGTAGAGTACATATTATGTGCACCTAGACAAATTTGACTCTCAAAACATACACTACTGGGCCTAGAAACTACATAATATACTTTAAATTATCCGATTTTGAGCCTTTTCAATACTATGTTGTGCGATAACTTATTAGTTGTTTGAAAATATCTATCCTAAGAACAGACCTGAGCGGAGAATATAAAATTATTATTAAAATTGTAGCCTGTAAATATACATCAACTGCGGAGAGATGACTAGATTCGCACAAACCGAAACAAGTAAAACTGTACACTCGTCAATGGGGTAATCTACGAAATATAAAAAAATGTACATACAACGGTAACTATTAGATTAAATTTACTTTTACAGAACGAGAGGTACATTTTAATGCGTTAATGTCCTCGTTCTATTTATAGAGAGTACTATCAGTTCTTGACGCGTTTCGGGATCATCTCGTGCAACGAGCAATACAGAATAGATGCAGTAATTATTATTGCTATTATTGTTATTATAGGAACGCGTGCGATTCACGCCATGTGTGTGTGTGTGCAATTATTATACCTAACATGTGCCCGTCTCTGAGTCCACATAGACAGAAGCGCACACACACCTGTACCGAAAGGTATGCGCGTTTAGTTTGTCTGTCGCAACGACGGCGGCGGCGGCGGCTGTGGAGACAAAAACATCAGTAACCATAATAATTGCGGTATAATAATATAATAAAATAATACTAATGGTATAATAGCTATTATTAGTAGTACCTAGTAGTAGTAATAGTAATAGTAATAATAATAATCTAAACGCATAAACTTAAACTTAGCACCGTTTGTAGTGACAACAACAACAACAGATGATATTATCGCATATTATATAGTGCATGTATTGTATGTATCCTACATTGCAAACGATGTTCATTTATTACCGCAATATAGTCTGTACAGCGGTCAGCTGTAATGATGTTACGCCGTGCGATGGCTTGTATACATATTTGTTCAAGAATTTCCTCATAGGACGTACACAGTGCATTTACTATGAATTTAGAGATTGGCTTAATTTGTCTATTGTTTATACTTAAACGTTATCGTTGCTGTACAAATTGTACTCGAAACAAGTTAATTTGGAGTATTTGGAATTTACTTAGTCTATTGTTTTTCATGTAATTGTTTAACAACAACGATTAAGTTTGATTGGTAGATAGAAATAAATCTCTTTGCATTTCAATCTTATTATCATTTATTTTTAGCCTTATCGTGCAATACGATATGTTAATTTGCAGATTTTATTTTAAAACGTATTATAATATTAATATTAATTTAGAAATGTTGAAGTTTTAAAAATTATAATAATATCGTAATGTTTCTTTTTCATTCGAGTACATTTACTATAAAAATAAAATACATATTTTGTTTGTAACATATTATCATGGAAACTGATTTATTCATCGTGTGTACAATTTCAGCTATAACAATAATTTGCATATTCTTTCATATTTATTTTCAAGCAGATATAATATTATAATTTCCTAAGAGATCATTGACCATTGTCGATTTGACGTTAGAGTAACAACAAATCAATCATAGCAAATGAAACAGTAAACTGGTGTTAGACACATAGATTGAAAAAAAAAAAAAATAGAGAAAACAATATAATTACACGTTGTGTTATTATTATTTATAAGGTTTGATGACCTTTTAACGATCAACGGTAAAGATAATTTTTTTTTATCACGTGGGCCGTGCACATTATAGCTGAATTTTATAATCAAACGCGAATCGCCACATTTTTTTGCTGTATAAATAAATCATAAAAAAATTTAAATAAAATAATAAATATCTCAATTAAAAATGACGGCTTAAATACATGTTCCTTATTTCTATACAAATAATATATTTAAAATAAACACAGCCGTTTTAGCACTTGCGTGGGGTGGATAGTTGCGACGCAATAAAGTTATATATATATATATATATGTATATTACACCGCCGTTAAGCTATTAAAACCGTGGCAATTTTCTCGGCTTACTTGAGTGATTACTGACTTGCCGGATAACGGCCAACGAGAAATATAAGTATTTTAATTGAATGAACAACCGCCAACTTGAAATAAGTTGTGGCCTATAATACAGCCATACCAATAACTGTACAAACGTCCTTGGGGCAGTACCAATCGAGTAGGTGCAAACAATTCGATCATTTCACGAAAACAATCAGCTTACGGATATGCTCGTTATAAGATTACTCTATATGCTTGTTGGTAATGATAAACTAATAATTATTATTTATACCTATTATACACACATCATATCTGTATAATTATACACAGCGCTGAAATTTGAATATTATCAATAATGGAGACTTTAACGCGTGGTTTGTATCGTCTAAAACGTGCAATGTAATCACGACGATGTAACGTAGAAATCTGAGAGTTTATCTTAAATCGGATAATAATCTCTGAGAAAAAACAGAATAGTTTGCACGAAGAGCAAACCCGCATCATAAAACGTACCTATTGCTCATACTATGTATAATTTGCCCTTGTGAGCGATTATTTGAAAAAAATTGTCAAATAAATAATATAAACGATCTTCTACAAGTCTGTTAATTTATGTTGTGTTGTTTTTAAGATCAGTTTTCTACATTTCGGCGGGCACTGCTGGCGTGGTGAGCTTATTTTAACACGAATAAACTAAGACAGATATAACGGGAGTTTATAGTAATTAATGGCCGTTTGGTACTTGTATAGTTAAAATTAACAGTAGTAAATCGTTTAGGATCTTGAAATGGTGAAATTTATACTATAATATTTTTACATTTTAAGTACAAACGGTGTAAAACGATTCGTTTGCTTCAACGACCAAAATATCAATTATATCTCTATCTCTCGTTTTTAGCCCAAGGCCGTGAACTCCACCCCTCTGCTACGACATTAACACGGAGGCTTGGCATACGGTTTAGTGACGGTGCGTGGGTCGCCTTCGCGGGTTTTCGCAAAATCCCAAGCCCAGCACACTTGTATATTATATTCCCATGGTAGGTATACAACATTATATATATATATATACGTTATACATAGGTGTGCTTCCCACTCGCGGTCGGAGACTTGAACGCCCCGAGACATCTGTAGCACACGGCACTATGACATTTACACGCGGATTATATTTACTGTTGCCGTCGCCATCCCTTTGGTCATTAAATTGTATGATCAGTAACCGATAATGCGCAGTGAACATTGACAAATTCAAAATTCGAATAATTATAAAATAATTATGCACTACTATCGCTATTTAGTTCAGTGAATATATATATAAAGTACACGGTAAGTTAATAGTTTAACTATATTGGGTTGTGTGTAACTTTTTTTTAGTAAATAAAACAAAAAATCATCATCAATGAAAAAGTACATATATATTTCATTTATGAAATATACATATAAATACAAATTTAAAAACGGAAGAAATACAGTATCAATGGCTCAATTAATTTAGTAGTACAAAATGATGATTCATCAAAGCACATTACTTTTCCTTTACATTTGTTTAATTTGTATAATATTAAACGCATTGTTTACTTTTTCTAGCTCTTATGGATTATTTTATTAACCGCCTTTTTCAGTAAAAAAAAAAGCATTTCTATTTTTATCCGATGTACCTGTTTACAGATTTTATAAAATAAGCCATAGATAGGAACAATAGTAGCATACTTTATTACATATTGTGTCTCACAGGTAATATAAAATCAAAATTCTATAATAATATTTATATTGTAAAATTATCTAAATTCTATTAGTATACTAACGCAACAGAAAATATAAGTTTTTTATTTTTGGATGAAGAGCTTACGCTTTTCAATGTTACATAAATACATTGCTTTATAACAATTGTTTTTAATATTTATTTGATAACTCAAATTAAACATATTAAAATAAACATAAAAAATGTACATATCACATAAAACTTAAAATTTTTATAGATTATTTAATAAAATGAGAACTTTAAACCACTTATGGGCGTGCGAATAAATTCTTTTGTCTTGTCAAAATCAATATTTTTGAACATTTCTTTAAACTTGAAAACGAATATTTCAATCATCTTTAATGTAGGGAATATGTTTCGTCCGGATTTATTCATTTTTATTTCAAAAGAACAGTTTTTAAACTCTGAAAATTTGTTTTTCATCTCCTTGCTTATACAAGCCAGTGCGGTATTTATGTCATCAATACGGTTTTTTATATTAGGTTTCAATTGTTGATGTATATAATATGGTCTGTTTATCGCACTGGTTGCAAGGGCTATGTCATCGTCGTCCTCTAGTTGGAAAAATTTAGCAAACTCGACTAGTGTCGTGTTAATGAATCGAATATCACTGATGAATTTGTTTTTGATTTCGATTACGCTTCGGTGGAGGGAAATTAAATGTTTCAAGATTAACCTTAACAATAGTGATCTTTAGCGATGTGACACATAAATAAAGACAGTTCTGAATCGTAAAGCCTAGGTCGAATGACTTACCTTCGCCGCACTTCAAAATGCCGTAGTGTGTGTTGAGGACCGATCGGAAGTGATCCAAGTGCTGGAGCTCTCCAAACTCCTCTAGAATGTTGGGCAATGTGGAAACGTCGGCCAACACCTTTGACCAGTCGTTTTTGACATTTGACAATAGTTGTAGTGGGTTTTCTTGTTGCGAACACAGTGTGCCTAACGCGACGGCGCAAAGTAATAGCGGGCCAGAAAACATTGTAAACAAATCGAGCTCGATGATGAAACAAAGTATGGAATTTAACTATACCTACTTATGACAAATATGTAATTGAAACTTTGACAAATATAGACGATTTGTTATAAAAAGTAAATTAAAAACCGTAAACGAATGCGTTTGAGATCTAATAATTTCTGTAACAAAACACTTCAATAGTCAACATATTTCACCAAAGGTATAACTACGGTAGAGTAGTAGCAAATAGGTACGTTCCAAAAAAAAAACGGAAAAAAATTGGTGTGCTTAATTAAGTTTTAAGAACCAGTAAACCGATTTCAATGGAAATGTTTTTTTACATACCTCTGTATTTATATTTGTATAGGTACGCCAGTCGGTAAACAATAATATTTGGTGTTCTTTAAAAACAAAAAAGATACTTTACTCGCTACACCACACTTGTGCACTCAACTGGTGGACATATCGAATTCGATTACAATATATTTGGTTATGTACGAATTTTAAAACAAAATTAAAAAACATTAAGTTTGCACTAGCGTCTTACTAGCCGTTTGCAAAAAGCTAAATAGTTATTATTTCTGAATTTTCGGTAAAGCTGCACTTGGAAAACGAAGGGTAGTTTTTTAGAATAACGTTACTGCTAACGACGACTGTGATTGTGTGCTAATTAGTACTTAAATGCCTACAGCGAGCCTCTCATACACTTAATCTTAGTCCATAGATATTCATAACTTATTGATACAATTTTCACAAAACGGGTTTTTTAAAGTCGATCTTCCTGTTCCATTTTCAAATAAAGTCTGTGCACATTATTTTGTAATAAACTTGAAATTATACCTAGTGTTTACAGTACACAAAACAATGTGTTTGAAACAATTGAACAACATGTGTCGCGCTTAAACATTCCAGCGGGACTGGTACTTATTGACAGGCCGAAAAAAAAAAGAAAATTGCTCGCATAATCTTAGAATCTTTTTGAAGCTTGCTAAATCTTTCCGATCGACGGCTCTGACTAGCCTACAGTTGGTCTTGCTGGACAACGTGGGCGACGATCAATTTTATTCGGCCTCGGCGGTGGTTGTGTATTATACCAATATTGTGTGTTGTTTAGAGGACGCATTAACCGTAAGCCAATGTACAGTATTATCGTTGCTGTTGTATTGTCAGACACGTATGCCCACGGATAGGCGCTCGGCTCAAAGTATAAGTGTTCGGTGGTGATAATAAATTAAAAAACCATATAAAATCGTCCGAATTCACACGCTAGATGTGTTCATAATAGTAGGTACAGTAGATATTTACCGGATACACGACTCGACGGCGCGTTTGTTCCATAAAATACTGTATTACTAATTTACTACGCTGTTGTTCGATGATTGTCATTTTTTTTTTTGTCGCTTCCCCAAACCGGTTATAAACGGATTTTATTTTTTTTTAACTTTTTAGATGATATATCGGTTTTTTTTTTCAAGCATAAATCATCGTCGATCAATCCAGAGACCAGTTCGAACGGTCCAAGGTCACGATTTGCGCGCGCTGTTTTGGCCGTAAAACAAACAAACACAAAAAAATTCACACGGAGGTAATAAAATCGAACGAGCCGAGATGCGACGACGACGAGGAATGGTAGTATGATTAAAATACAAAAAACAATCCTCGTCCGGCGGTGATGTACGTATAGTATTTACTGTGAGCGCACAGAGAACCCGGTATATCTATATACGCCAAAAGTCGGTTATAACTTATACCGCATGGGGTTGTATGGCTGTGCCCTGAGCTGATGTATACGATACCAGTCTGCGTAGCACTTACACACAGTTACATGACAGCGACAGCGTTTAACGTTAACCGTATAAAACATCATTTATAAACAATGTGAAATATTTTGTTTGCCCGAGAACAAAATACAAACAAATATATAACCGTGATAATAATAGTTCTGTACACTGTTCGAACCTAAAACTCTTTGGTCGTCATTGTGATTATCCGGACAGTATATGTTTCATAGTAAATAATTATCGCTAAAAAGTGTTGTATGTGGTACTATATTGCTGTGTTATAGTTGTAGAGAAATTATTAGAATCCTGTTAAAAAATCCTTTTTTTTTTTTAGTGTTTTATCTCGCTACAGTGAAATTTAAATATTTTCCTTCAAATTTCAATGCTATCCCAAGAAAAGGTAGTCACCATCTGATTTCTTCCAAATCCCTACCCTAGTTATCAAAATCCGAAAAAACTCTCGTTTTTCTATTTCAAACAGTCAAAAGCATTTGATAATCATCTATAATTATTATTTTATTGCTACTGGAGTCGAATGGGATTTGACAACGACAGAACAACAATCCACTGAATACTAAATCTTATTATGGATAAATTTAATAAGTGGTACCTAGTGCTCGTAGAAGCTATTGTAATTTCTACTATTATTGTTTATTCTAAAAACAACGGGGCGCCATCGATAAACCGTTGGCTTTGGGATATATATACATACAATGCTTTATTTATTATCACAAATAATGCGTCCGTACTAATCAACCAATGACCCCGAGATTTTTGAAATAACGCCAACTGACCAAGCTCATAAGCAAGTGGGTGCTCCGTTACTATTACGGACGAAGAAAACTTGACGGTTGAATAACACAATTGACATGTCGAATATAATATATCTAACGTTATGCTTTCATTCATAATTTCAATACTATCCAATGCGTTTTTCGGTGCATTTGTATTTACGGTAAAATAAAAAAAAACATACAGGTTCTAGGACTATTTGTACATAGTAGTGCAAATTTATTTTAAATATTTGTAAATAATGTTATCGAGTGACAATATCAGCCGAGATGTTATTAGCTGCTCGTTCACTAGACAACAATCACTGTATACATTACAGTAAAAATTAGTTATTGTACTTTAAGAAAGCGTGTTGTCTATTTGTCTGCGTTTAAATGTGTTACACTTTACAACAATAATACTTTTTACAAATTAAAACCGAAACCCTAGAAATAGGACAATAAGAGTTCAAGAAAAGGTGATAATCAAGGTCCAAAATCTTTTATAGTACAATTTAAGTTTAACACCAAAAAACTTATCTAATTTTTAATTACCTATTGTGTTCTATTTTATATGACTATGCATGCTGTAATGAACATTCATATTAACACTATAAATTATAATTATTATCATCTCTAAGATTATGGTAAACAGTTATTTAAATTAGAAGAATAATAATATATCAACCTAGTATTAATGACATCGTACATGTATAATTATCCTAATTATTTAAGAATTTATAAGGGTATTGGACCGGTGTCGTCTAAGGTTATCAGAAAATTGCAAAGTTTGATAATCAAAAAGTAATTTGCCAAGCGAGAACCGATGTTATCATAGCGTCCATAAGTTGTTAAAATCGAAATTGTTGTCGAGAAGGTCAACAACACTGCTCTACATCAGCTATCTGAGTCACTTACAAGTTACACGTGTGAGACTTCATGGGCCGTTAAGCTGAAAAAGTAGAAGAAGAAGATAACGCAACAGAAAATATAAGTTTTTTATTTGCGGTTGCACGCGAAGGGCTTACGCCTTCCAAAATTACATAAATACATCGCTTTATCACAATTTTTTGCGATTATATATATTTATTTAATTAGAACTCAAATTTAACATACTTAAATAAACAAAAAAAATAAACATTTCACACGAAACTTAATATTTCTATAGAACAAATGAGAACATTAAACTTGTGAATAATGTGTTTATTGGTGTGCATAATAAAGTTATAAAAACGAGTAAACCGATTTCAATGTAATGCGTTTTTTACTTGCTAAATTATATTTGTATAGGTATTACCCCACCAGTCGGTAATCGCTAGGCGATGAACAATAGTAACGCATTGTTATTAAAAACAAAACAAAATACTGAAGTCAATATTACTTACTTGTTTTTACTAAAACCGTTATGGCCAAACTTGTCAATTTTCGAAAATTGACAATTCAAACGTAACTGATCGAATTGCGGTCTACAAGTTTAAATATCGCAAATGAATCGATCAGATACGGTTAGTGTGTTTCATAATAAAGCAGATGCTTTAGACCGACTCATCAAACATCATAATATTATGCAACCGCCAACGCGATTGGAATATCGGACGTTCCGTGGCCGTGAACGGACACAAAGCCAACCGGTGATGAACACACACGATTTTGACATAATAATAATAATAATATGATACATCAGTGTATATGTAATATGTTTTTGTTAAACATAATATTTTTTTAATAAAAGCACATAAGTAATATATTATTATGACGACTTGGCGTTAAGAAAGAATAACATTTGAATAAATAATATGTAGAAATATTATTAAACAGGATTGTGAAACGTCAAAAAAACAAAAAAAAAAAAATACCCGCCAAATATAATACAAAGCTTTAGGCGAGGTACAAGTCTGGTATGATATATATGTATTCGTATATCGGATGAAATCGATCTGGATCAAACCTATTAATTTCAACGATCGTTTCGTTGCTAAACGCGGTCCTATATTATAATATGCGATCAAGGCGATAGAAATTACTGTTAAAAAAAAATGTACATATATATAATAGACCTCGGCCGGCGTTCCAAAAGGATTTACTATTATTTTGTGGCGCCTCCTACGCTCCAGAATTATTTTCGCAGCACCTACGCTACACCTATCTATGATATCTTTTTCTAGTTAAGTTAACATTAAAAATTCACGTCATCCGGAACGGGAGTTGGGCGAAAAACAAGAAGCCAAGTCAGTAAACAATTGAGAATGTTAATTTGTACGTGTAAAATCACAATTAGGTGTATTTTTTTTTTAGTAGGACGTGCGCGATAGACGAAAAAACGAAATAATATGTAATATTATAAAATATGATAAAAAAAAAAAAAAACTTGCCCCACGGACAAATTCCCAACACCGTCCATTAGGCTATACTCGGACAATAACGATACGCACAATTATTCATCACCGCGACCGACGCCGACATCAAAGCTCTCCCGCATACGTCCGTCACGTCGTATCCA
This sequence comes from Adelges cooleyi, assembly GCF_023614345.1. Lineage (NCBI taxonomy): Eukaryota > Metazoa > Arthropoda > Insecta > Hemiptera > Adelgidae > Adelges > Adelges cooleyi. The sequence goes on from NW_026095761.1 coordinate 279,799, forward strand.
GGTCGGTCCGTATGCTCCCACTTACGAATAGCGCGTGTACGGCTAAAGTGTACTTAGGAGGAGAGGACCTCTGTGTATACCTGCCGGCGATCACACACACAACAGTCAGTACGCTTGCGAACGCGGTCGATTCTAGTCGAAGCGAACCGCCGGTAAACGCGTTGCGGCGATTACAATATTTTTTTTTTTTTGTTGTTGTCGTTGTTGAACATTGCGTTTGTTTAATAAAAAAAATCACTAGCGCACGCGATATCCGTCCGCCGGAGTTGACACTACATTCGAATCGTCCGAAATTTGAATTCAGAGCCGTGTTTTAGCCGGGAAACGGTGTCCGATTATTTTTTATTAAAAAGTTAAAAAAATTAATTTGTTTGGCGTTGTCTAAGAGACACCTTCGAGCGCGGGTTGTTGATAAAAACAAAAAACACCGACCGAAAATAATATATATATAGTTTTTTACTCGGCGTGTTACGGATTTCGTGGTCCGCAAACGGTTTCGGTCACAGCCAAGTGCTGGTGTGCAACTATGTTGATATACCCGACGGCGGGCAGCGGGGCGATCAGTAGCCGTATGAGCGCGTCGGGTCAGAAAGGCGGCCGGGCCGCGGCCAAAGGCGCGGTGCAGCGCAAGTTGGAAGCCAACAAGACAAAGGCCAGACAGACGGTGCTGTGGAAACCGTCGGACGTGGAACAAGGGGTGGTCGTGGTCGACGAGAAACAACTCATGCGGTTGGTCAAAACCGAACCCATCGAAAACTATTATCGGCTAGACAGCGAACCGTTTGCCAAGTGAGTTTAGTTTTATTTCAAATTCAAATTCAAGTCGCAGGCTAAAATTCCCACACTGGGTTGCCATAAGAATCAAATACATTTAACGGTTCGTTAAATGTATTTATTGGACCAAACGCGGGCCACTAAGCTATTGTGTTCAAGGAACCACTGAACATCTATAAATTGGTTCATTAAACGTTTATGCAACCCGGAACTAGTCCATTACTGAAGCTTGTACTTTATGCAAGCCGGCCAAAATCGTCCGAACCGCCCTTAATTTAAAATATGTATACCTAAGTTTTTCCGGGTCGCCAAAGAATCATCTTAGACCCTTTGTATGTAATGTACCAGCAAGTATGTAATTACATAGTTGATAAGAACATGTAAACGAGGATATTTCTATGAATCAATTATCTTAGGGTAGGTTAGGGACAAAATACAGACCATAAATAACTATATTTTTATTGTTAGGTCAATCAATGTCCAATACTAAAAAAATTTTAATAATTTATTTTCAATAAAATGTACAAATTTATTGATAATATTGTTAGAATATTTTAAGGTAGAGTATAGTAAAAATAGAAAATAAAATAAAATATTATGAAACTATATTAGAGAAATTGTTGAATAAAAAATGTTTTAATGGATAGATTCATCATACTTGAGTAGTATAAAAATACCGACAATCGATTTCTTAAAAATTTAACATTTGAGCTGTAATAGTTAGATATTTGAAGAGTGAAAGTGTCAAACGTTCCAAGTGCCAAAGTATAAAAATTGTACTTTATAATTTGATTTGTATTTTATTCATTACCGGAAACAATTTTGTAAATTTTTCAAGTAAAGAATAGTTATTTATAAAAAAAAAAACAATCATATTTAAAACTCAAAAATATGTTAAAGTGTTTCCGGTAATGAATAAAATACAAATCAAATTATAAAGTTCAATTTTTATACTTTGGCACTTGGAACGTTTGACACTTTCACTCTTCATTTATATTATTATTTATTATTATTAGACAAATGGATTCTAACATTTAAGTTAATTAGTTGGATACATTTTCTTTCAATCCTCATGCTAGCCAATAAGCTGAGCAGATTCGTAACAACCTCTTTGTCAAAACTCCTGGAATTTTTTTTTTTCGGAATAACACCTGCTCAGAAAGTTTTTCTACATCTATCAGCAGGTTATAACTATCGGTTGAATATCTATCGGCCGATTATCGACAATCACTTAAATACCCCAAGTGCATATATATTTTTATTGATCTTTATTTAGCATGGACTATACAATTGTTTATTAAAATATCAACATAAATTGTATCTTATAATCAATTGCATAAATTTGTATTGCTGCAACTACTCAAAAACCAAGGAAGAACACTTATCTGGGGTAAAGTCGTTATTTCAAGAACATTAATAATCACAACAACAATACGTCGAACGCTTTAACATAAAACACACGTTTGAACGCGACGAGTGTCGACGACGATGATCGCACTTGTGATGAGTATTGTGTTTTAACGCGGGAATTAGATACCCCTTAAGCCCCTCGCTGAGTTCTGATCAACGGTAACGGCAAAGTCATGGAAAAATGTCGTTTAGTCGTCTCGACAGACAACAGCTGCCATTAGTAATTTTGTTGTTTTCGGTCAACGTCGTACGCGTTTGGTTGGCGGCTAATTGAGATTCGATTTTTGCCCCGCGACACAAATGCACGAGTATTATATTTTTCTTCAATTATTATTTATTTCTATGATTGTCTTTCGTCCCCGTGTCGGACACACGACCGGCGACGTGCCGAGGACGCGAACCGTCGAGTGCATCGCTGCTATATTATGGCGGACACGTAGTCTCCGCCGGCATCGTTTCGCATGCACGACAGACCATCCTATTAGGTCGACATGACAATATCGGCTTTGGTAATTAAACTTAAACACAACTTAGACCGGATTGTTTACAAGGATATATGTGCGACGGTACAGCGGACGACGGTGTTGTCGCTGCAGTTGCCTCGTGCCACGGCTATGGTCGGCCGCACAAACTCCATACTGTTTGTTTCGATTAGAAAATATTCCAGGGATTCACCCCGGTAAGGCAATGTTAGGCTACGGCTTTGGTTTTCAGCGTCCGCGTTCTCTTGTACAAACTTGGTCGTTGCCCGACGGGCCCACCGTAAACCAGTATATTATTCTATATATATATATAGGTACACTGTAGTGTAGATATACTATGTAGACGACCTAAACGGTGAATTCGTTTGAGCTCATCGGTATTACAGACTCGCGTGTATTGCAGATGATAGACGGTCGACGACGGGCGTTAATCAATCTTGTCGACGACCGACGGACAACCGGATGCGTTCGGTCATCACGATAATATGATTATAATATATTATCCAAACATAAAACCGCGTATTATGGTTATTTAAAAAAAAATGCCCTCCCCCCCCCCTCGAAGCTGCGCAAACTTGTCAAGTCAAAATATAGTATTGTACAGGTATTATATTGGTAGGTATTACAGCGTTTGACCACAGCGAACCCCGCAGCAATGTCATCGGCGGTACACAACAATAATGGTAAATTAATAACAGTATTGACGATTTTTATTGTAATTGTCGCGAATTGTTTTCCCGAAAGAAAATAGATCCTATTGTTGTCCTCGTCCTTGGATCGTTTATAAATCGTATAGTGACCGATGAACCATAAACAATATCGATTTTTAACTGTGATGACTTACGGCTGATGACCATTGACGGAATCAATATTTAATAATAATTCTTGCGCAAACAATATTTAAAGAAAGCGAATTGGTATTGTATACATTATTTTCTCACCGATGGCGTAGTCAAGAGGGAGTTTTAACCCTAGCCCCTGTGGCGTTCTATATTAATGGTTTCTGAGTTCGATATTATCTTCAATAATGATCAATACAATAGTGGTGCAAAAAAAAAAAAAAAAACTCAATAATATGCTCTTAGTTTCAAAGAATTCTCGAGCGGTTTTTTTTCTTCTTCTTCGTGTGCCCGTCAGAAAAAATGCAACGCTTCCGTCATCTAATAACATAATTTATCCCACCTATCAATTACACATAGTACACCTTACGCCTGTACAGTGTATGGACAAAAAACATATCCACCATTGACAATATTTTGCTCGTGTTTTCCTCGAGTCGCGGATGTGACATAGTATATTCGCGTGGACATGCAAATCGATGCTGACGGTTATAAAAATGTACACCACACGTGTACCGCAGATGACATTATCTAGTAATCATATATAAGTATATTGTGGTATATCTGTCACGACCCACGCTTGCCCGGCGCAGTACAATATATTATTTCGAATAGCCCCTCCTCCCGAGGATGGAAACATCTCTCATACAATATGACCGCATAACGACGTTCTGTGTCTTGTACGGCGTGCGGTGTAATAAGAGTTGGCATAATTTAATAACAATAATCAGGGACAATCGAAAAGATTATTCACAAAAAAAATTACAAATATATTAAATGCGCGAGACCCGAGGAAAGACAACGGGGGAAATTGGCGTGTAGCCGTATCCTGTCCATTTAAAATCTGGGGCAATCAGATTAAAATATTAACTACTGGAATCTGATAACACATACATGTGGTTATAGATATTTTGTAGTTAAGTATATGTTATTTACATGAAAATGCACATACACACACACACACACACACAATCGGACATGCATTCCGTGTAAAAGACGACGTTGCACCGCGGTCGAGTCGTTTACGCCAGACATTGACTAATGAAAGCTGATCTACACCAGATGATAATATTCAAATTGTCTACGGCGGTACGACGGAGGTGCAAATTGCTCGTTGTCGGGGAATACGCGGTTCGTATGATATAATAATTTAAATTATACTATACCGCCGAACGCGAACGAGCAATTTGCTTAATCCGTACAGGCAGCTACATAATATATAATAGGTATTTGATGTATTTGATTTTGAGTGATCGTCATCGCATCCGTTCTTCGTTCGAAAAAGAATTTCGCATGATTCATCACGGCGCGCCGTTAAGATTAGTATTTGCCTATTCCCTGGTTCGAGGAAAAAATAAATCAAAAGTTACTACATTTTTTATTTACAGTTCATTTCTTGCAACATGGTAACCCTGGTATTCAGTTCCTCACCGAGGAAACTCGCACGGAGGTTCATAAAATAAAACTTTTAAAACGTGTCATTTAAAATTAGTAGAAAATGTATTAACATAAAAAAATCTTTACTATTTAATGAACTACCCATCAAGTTAATAACCGTTGTTGTTGATGCTCTATAGTTTATATAAAAAATAAAAAACTGCCTTTATAAACGATGTACGAAAAGGGTACAACTGGTAATTTTAAAAAATCAAGTTTTTGTTAATAAACAACATTGTTCGTCAATGTTTTAGAGAGATATTGGATAAGTAAACACCGCCCGAAAAGGCGATACTGAGAAATATAATTTTCATTTTGTTCCGCTGTAAAATTTATATAAAAAAAGTCACTTATATTTTGAAGGTCCTCGTCGTTTCGTATAAAGGTAAACTTCTTCTTTAGATGCTTTAGGCAGCTTCAAACAAGTGTTTCTACGTCTTATTCGACCATAATCAATACAAACGCATAACTCGATTTTAATTATTATTAACATTACTTACTACTTTCAATCACAATCGTTTACATGTATTATTATTATTATTGTTAAACAAGCTACTAACAGTCGACCCCGCGGTCGGACTTGCATTGCAATTATTCAGCTCTCGCCTGTTCGGTATGTTTTCTCATAAATATTAACGACGTCCATTGTCACTCTGCGGACGCCGGTCGATCCGTCAAAACATCAAAGTCCTGTCGACGACCGACCATAGAAAGATAGATCTCTAGTATTCAAATACGCCCTTACGATCAATTATTAACTACCGAGCCGACGAAATTAGATTTGGCATTCGCGTGTGCTCGTTAAGGCATGCGCGCAAAGTGCTTGTCGATTAATATACTTAAACATTCAGCTGTTCTGATTTATATGATTATTATCACACAGCTAACAATAATAATTGCAATGTCGCGCACAGGAGCGTCATGGTGCTTCTATCATCAGCATAAGCCGGCTCTGTAACACGTCACCCTTTTTCCGCCACGTTGGACAATCAATAATTACAATATATTATAAAAGAGTATTATTTTTTCCCAACGATAATAGCCGGTTAACTTTGTTATGACGTGAGACGCTGTAATTGCAATATTATACTGGGATTTATTATCAACTGTTAATGCTATTTTTATCTTCGTGTAATATGTCTTTATGTATGCATATTATACAACATTGTAATGCGTTCAAACGTTGTCTTGACCTACGCACTAATCGTGCTTGATGCAATTTACACACGGGTCTGTGATGCACTTATTACTATGCATTCAAAATGTATACAGATACATATTATTGTGTTTACAACAAGACGCTCTCCGCTCGTGTCGACTCGATACCGCACTTAACCCGACAGCAAAAGCCGATAGGTACCTTATAACCATTACGAGTATCGCATTTATATTGACCAATCGATTGTGTTATTTGCTTATAGTACAAACATAAACAAATAGTATGTATTATAGCCCGATAATAATATATTTCCTTTTCCCACGCACTAGTTTTCATTCATAATGCCGAGCTACGTTTTTAAACAAACACTATCCATGTTTGAATTGACAAAATATGCTGTTATCATTTATTTATTACTGTTATGATATATCCATATGCGTCCATGGGAATTGAATACGGACCGAGTGCAGTGCACGATACCTATATGGTTATCGTAACAATATTTTACATAAAGCGCTTAACAATAAAATATTTTTTTTGTATTTTTATAACGTTTTTATGAACTCACAATCTTGTTTAAGAGAGTATTAGGTCACGAGCAGTCTGCCAATATTTGATTTTCTTCATCAACGTAGGCGCGATGATTCATGAATGAAATGATTTATAACCATCCGTATACATACATAATTATTATTTATATATTTTACACACTAAACATATTTTAAACATGTGTACAATTTCAGTCATTGTTATTGAATAAGCGGTAAAATTGTACGCAACGTATAGCATATTATTTTCTAATAAGATCGATTTTAAATTATGGGTCCGTCATCTGGAATACATCATCTATTTAGATCAAAGGAAATTTGCTTAAGACAATAAATATATTAATTGGACTCAAGGACCTGGAAACCCTTCGGCAGGTGGTGTAAATTTATTTTCCCTACCTCCAAGGCAGAAATAGTTAGTCAATAGTTCTATTTATAATCTGTTCAACAAGAATATGAATTGTCCAACCTAAACCAGAGCGTTTTGTTGTGTTTAACACTTTTTATGAGACATTTTTTCTACGAAAAATCGTTACAACTCGGAAGGTCTAGCAAATAGCTCTGTCGCTACCAGAAGGACTATACGGTGGCAGATGTAGGTACATTATTATAATATAGCTAAACGATCCACGGTCGACCGGTGAACGCGAGGTGGCATTATACATAGAGAAGGCGGAGATTTCGCCAAGCCCAATGGAAGCGACGTGTGCGGTTTGGCCCGGCGACCGCCACCGCAACCGCATAATGCGATATACCCATAAACGGCGCTGTGTCATTTTTTAAAACGCAAAAAAATCGAATAACGATAATAATATTGTCTCCGTAGAGTGGAGCACGCGTAAAAAAAAAAAACTACCAAACGAAATCCGGTAGCTCCACGTTGCCGTTGTTATTATATTGTTTTCCTCTAGGCGCGGGCTCCGGTCCGTTTAAAGATGCCGCCGCATAATGTGGAAAGCGTGCGCGAGTACTATGAATACTAGCAGAAAAAAAAAAGCAAAAAAAATACAAAAATACAAAAATAAGCAAATTCCAGCGCGGGGGAAGAAGAAGACGGACGGGCGTGTCTCCTGCGAGGAACACAGAACGTGTGGGTGCCCACGTGCTCGACTGGCGCCTGGATTTCTTTGCACATTTGCATGACGACCACGGCCGAGATTTCACCGAAAATCCTAGTTTCGATTATGCTATAGTGGTTTTTTTTTTTTTTATTATCGTTTTTTGTTCACCGACCGCACACAAACGGACGGCCGTGTCACCTCGACGTACAAGTGCTGCGTGCTCGGAACCGACCGGACATCCGGCGCATTCCTCGATCCTCCCACAGCCGCTAAGATTGCGTGTGCATTATTATCCTGACCACCCCGTCACTCGTGTATCACCTGGCTCCTTATGACGTACTTATTCGTTCCCAAAAAAAACGGCACAATGGACCATAATTGGTGGTTTCGTGCAGATTCCGCGACCGACTCGACAGTGTAATAATATTCTACAACTGTTGACCGAAAAATACCGTGTAAACTGATAATATTACCGAAATTACCTAGCTCGTTTTGTACGCATTTAAAAGATTACAGAATTTTGTCATATTACAGCCAATTAGCCGACTTGGACGGGGACCCGACACGCTGGGGTTTTTAAAAAACACTCGCACGTGTACGGTTGTGAATTTTTTATTCGAAAAAGAGCATAACAAACAAATGGCGCGCGAGTAGAATTTTAATTTATCTACTCATGAAGCTATTAGAGCCATATCTTATTTTAAACGCTATCGAGATGATGAAATTTACTAACATTTAGTATTTTAATAACGTTTGATGTTTTTTTTTTTTTACATAATTGTATATTTTCCAATTTTTACAAATTGTGTAATTGTGTTATAGTATAAATACATTTATAGTATAAAACTACTTGATAAATATAACTGTATTTACCTGGAAGACGCATTCGAGCAAAGCTTTGAATTAGGCATTTTTTTTTTTGTATTCATATTTTGATGTTAAAGTGTGGGAACCATGGATGGGAAAATAAGTAATTATGTCACTGTATTAAAGAAGTCGCCAGTCTCCACTCAAAGGGAAACCACCAGAGATTGAAAGTTACAGACTTAGAGCTGTAAGTTTGTATATTATTATGTTTAACTTATGAATAATTTTGATTTCACTAACCTTTTTTACGCTCAGTTTCTATACTCGATTATTTTTTAATTTGATTTCAAATCGTATCCAACGATTCATGAATACTTTCTAAGGTTTGACTGTAGATTGTAAGGGCTGTACAAAAAGAATACCTTAAAAACTAATTTTATTGGAAAGATCTTTTTCAACATTTATATGAAGATATCAGTCTAATAGTTAATTAACTACTTATTGTGATTCTATTATTTCTAGGTACAAAAATTATGTCTCCTCGGATTACTCTTCTAAGGTGCTTGCCACTTTTCTCTATCTAATAGAATGTCTACGATTCTCTACTCTAAACGCTCTTAAATATTTTTCCTCTCCAACAATTCATCTCGTCCTGGGTCTTCTACATGATTTTTTCCCTGTAGCTTCAATTTTATCACTTATCTTTATTAACGTGCCGCTCTTTATTACACAAAAGTACAACAGTGAAAAATATTTACGTGCGTTTATAACATAACTAGTACAAAGAGTGATATAATAAAATAATACAAGACTATAGTGAAACCAATGAATCAGTATTTTTTTGTAGGAAGCACATAATATACAATCAGTTAAATAAGTATTTTTTTTTTTTTTTAACCCGTTTTACTCCATAAATTCAGGCATCTTAGGTGGCTTACAATTTTGACAGTTCACGATCTAGTTTGTTATCTATGAGTTATGGCCACACACCCGTGGTAACTGGTAAACATATGGTTGCACAAAGTACAGAGAGAACAAGAGCCTTCTCGATCGAGTTTCTTAATATAATGGCTGTTTTGAAATCACTCATGTTAACACTCTGTCCGCACATGTGCTGTTGAATACAGAATAACACAATATTTTATATTATAATGGCATAAACTGATTTTATAGTATATAAATGCCACATAATGAGCACACACAAACCTATCGATTCGCCGCACACAACATCTATGAAATATATTGTTATGATCTATTCTCTATCTACGTCAGATCATTGTTTCAGGTGCGAGCTAAACGCCTAATGATGATAAAATGATAATGAGCTCGATCACACCCATGCGCATTTATTACCATTTAACGTCCATAGTCCATACATAGAGTTGGTTATGTGTTGTACAGTCTGCTCGCACTGCACGCATACAAAAAAACCGACTGTTATCCGGTTTTGAAGCTCTCCAAAGAGACGTTGTTCAGTGGGTAAAACATCTCGCCGAGTTGTCCGTCTTCCTGTTGTGTATTCATATTAGCATAACATTAGTACGGCGACCTTTGGCGGTCGGATCGGATTTCGATTGGTTTGTCATTTGACTTTGTAAACAAACACAGACGGAGGAGTCGGACGCGGAAAAATAGGTATCGAGTTACGGGATGTGTTTAGAAGATGGCAATAGTAATTTTTGCTGTGTTTACAATCGTGTCTTTTGTCTGGCCATCGGGCGAACAGAAAGAGTAAGTAATGGGGATTTCTCTGTATCTGATGTGTCTGATCGTTTGTCTAAACACTGTCGTCGTGCGCGTTTACATCTTGTATATTATTTTGTAGTGATATGTATGCTCACGAGGAATCGTACACGGTAGTCGTTACCGCCACTGAATAAAATATAATCATATTAAATAAATCTATCCGGCAGTAGGTAGGTAGAAGTATATTATCCTATATCGGTTAGTACCTGACAATACTTACATTACTTTGCGCGACGGACACGCGTTACTTGTGGTCATTTTCGTGCCGTGTCACGAAACTCGACTTCTTAATTATTACTCGACGGCACCGACGTTTCCTTAAACCGATTCGAACAACTACAACGTTTAACCTTTGAAGGATTTTTTTATTAAGCCTATTAGGTAACAGTTAAAATATATTATACGGAACAACCTCCAATAAAAAAAAAAAAAAAATTATTCAACAGCCTAGAAAAATACGACGAGGAAATAATATGTCCTTAATGGGAAATGGTAAAAGTCACATTTTCGGACCAAAAATGTACTTATTTTTTATTTCACTGTACGACAAAGAATCTGAAGACTGATACGAATTCCTCAGCATGTTTTCTAGGGAAAGACTTTCCCATTATTTTACATTTATATATTCCCTAGACACAACCCCTTAAATATAGACGGTTTCGAACACCCTTCAAAATGTCTTCAAACATCAACAAAGTTCAGTTATTTAAATTAAAAACTAATCACAGAAAAGCTTTTGTGTTTTTACCTTTCAATATTAAATAAAATGGAATAAAATGTTTATTTCAATTGAAAGCAGGAATTATTTTCTCCGAGTTAATATAACGCAGATTTTTTTTATAAATTATAATAGCACAATTAATGTAACGTACAAAACAATATGGACGACGGGCCTTTAAATTTATTAAATTTGTACGCATTCAAGTACCTCTGTAAAGTTATAATATAATCTTAAAATTTTTAAATATATTTTAAACAGACCATTTAGTATTTTTTTCTCAAATTTTGCTCACTACTGAAGCAAAACCAAATTTAAATGCTATCTTGACCCACCTAACCTTATCCTAGTGCCGTACTTATTGCATTTGTCGCGGTTTGGTAAATATTGAAGGCTTTTCATCTTATTTTTCCCACGTTCGACTTGTGAACTGGATTAATAATAATATCTATACACTCCTGTATTGGCAACCTAACCTAACCTAGCCTATACGGTTCTTTAATCTTTATATACCGACTACTATTTTACATACAATTCTCCAACCACTTTTGTACCTATGCTATAGTTTTTAATTTTTTCCATGCGATTTTTCTCATGTATTATGTACTCGCTTTTTTGTATCCAATCGTCGTATTAACGATTCTTATCCTATAGTGCATTAGTTTTGAATCTATATACTCAAAAGCTATACAATATTTAATAGTGTTGTGTCGATAATATTAATTGCAACGGCTGACGGGCACAATTTGTAGGACAAAGTACACATCACACGGTAGTGCATTTTTGCACTCAACGACCTTTGTACGCGGACCAGGGACAAAATAATCCGGCCGTTAAACACTGTAAAATAACATTGACACAATTATATTGTACGACTGCACAATAGTAATAATAATAATTATTATTATAATAATGCGGAGCACCATTAAAATATATATAGTATATATATATATATCAGGGGTTAAGAACAATTACTGACACATACCATACATAATCAATTACAGTCAGTTTGATGTGACTAAAAACAAAAAAAAAGCATTTTTTAATAGATTTTTCTTTCTTTTTTTTTTTTTTACTATTTTTTGCTCGTTTCTTGTATTGGCGTTTTTCTGATCGCGTTTCCCCTTTTTGTCGCCACCGTCGCCGATGGCCGTCTACCTGTGCTATTTCACAGACGTCCTTCGCGCTCGTTTACCCTGGGCACTGTTATAACAATATTATAATACCCAATAATACTCTAGACTCTAGTCTTTATAATATATGCCGACTGCGCGCACTCTCTTAATTAACGTGGAAGTCCTATACACTTACCCGAAGGCGCCGGGAGCGTGACAGTAGTGTATTAAAAAAAAAACGCGCGCCGGCCGGAGAAACTGGAAACCAAATACTTAATAGCACAACAGTAGTATTATTGTACAAACGTGGTTGATAAAAAAAAAAAATATATATATATATATAATAATAAAATTAAATGTACAATAATATGTAGGAAACATTACCATTAATAACGATATTAATAGCACGAACGCGATCCAATCGAAACGCCCGTCGTGTGTACTCGTGGATAATCACGATTGCCTTCGCTATACAAAAACACGAAGAGCAACCTGCCTAAGTATAAATCCTTTTGAAAACGCCCATCGGCCTCGAGACCCTGAATGGATCACTGTTATTGTTTTTTTTTTCCATGCAGTCAATTTATCAATTGTCGTGTTAACATTTTTTAAGTGCGACCGTCTGGCGGACATTTTTGTCAATAGTTTTACATAAAGTATACAAAATGTACAATATAATCATTATGTAGATTAGCTGTTTTAAAACGAGTCTAGTTCACTCGCGTGTGCCTATGTTATATTATTTATTTATAAAAGCCCAAAACATTAGAGTATCATAGTAATTTAAATAGTATACGTCAATGCAATACATAGAAACAATAAATACATATTTTTGATGCTTTGATGTTTGAATAACCAAATTAGTTAGTATCACTTAATATGTATAATACAGGTTTGAGTATATATACAACTATTAAGCAGTTCACTAAATTGAAAAAAACCTCGTTAAATACATAATTTCCCTCTAAAAAGAAGCAAAAAACGCTTGGGGCCCGAACTGTGTATATTAGCCACTATATAGGCGCTACTTGTATATTATAAAGGATTTAAACACATACTCAGTCGTCTTCATGTTCTCTACCTATAACTTTTTTTTTAAATTTCAATTAAGAAATGGGTACAACCGTATCAGTTAATTTAAAAACTAATTTACACAATTCAGTTGATTCAGAAATTCTAATACTATTCATAATTATTCGTTTATATTTCATTTCGTTTTTCAATTGATGCTTGCCAGTGTTTTTTTTTCTTCAATTTTACATTTGACATTGTAGCACTTATGGAGTTTCTCGTTCTGGCATTAAGAAGTCACGTGCAAGATAGGCGTAGCCAATGCCTTGGAAGTTCAGACCCGTTTATTATTACTTTTATTTCATCCAGGGTCTTGTGTTCTTGATATTGTATGAAGTAACATTATATACACTTTGTAAAATAAAATAAAAGGTAAGCTACTTAATATTTTACGATCCCAAATTGAATTGAACCGTTGGTTTGTCGTGGGTATGTTTGACTGTAGTATATTTTACATAGTTACTTAGATACAATCCATCCCATAAATATAATGTTACACGACGTATAATAATAATAAATATTTTTAAAGTCATAAACTAAACCTCCTACTGAAATTTAGGCTTTAAATGGATACGATTGTAGTGTACAGATATACAACTATGCAAAATGATATAAAAATTAATCGTGGTTATTATTTTTGGGGTATTTATAAAAGTTGCCTAGTTTTATCACCAGAAATACAGGTTTAGTAAAAAAATACTTAATCTGTAATTTAAATAGATACTATAAAAACAAGTGCCCTACTCCACAAGATAAGATAGTTTTGTTTCAACGATTTTACAATAAAAAATAAAAAAGTCCATACAGCAAAAAAAAAAAAAAAAATGAATTAAACTAACTATGCGGTCTCCAGCGGGAAATGATTTGTAATTATCCTGAAAAGGAACAGAACGTCTATTTACGTTACTATTTCCAATAGTAAGTATACCTTCTCTGAAAAAGTATATCCAAGTTTATTTGCAACTAGCATATAGGTAGGTAATCCGAATTGGGAATAGCTTATTTGTCTTTCCAATAGCTGTTCTCGTTTACCATTTATCGTGGGTCGATCCGTTATCGACACGAGTCCGGTAAATGAAGACTTTATATAGGAACTGACAAGTTTGAATGTCAGTTTTTCGCCGAGGAAAAACTACTAACCGATTCCGATTAAAAGAGCAATTCACACTAGCAAGTGTTTTTTTTTTTTATGACCGCTCGTCATGTATTCGATACAAAATGCTGATACTAAACATGTACACGCATGTGCGCATTTTAAATTTATTGCTTCTGTATATTATCATCGGTCATTGTATCCGTCCGTTTGACTTGTTTATTCATATCACACGATAAACGTTATAATAATGTGTGTTTATAGCTGTTGTTATGCAACAAGAAAATCGGCAGCGAAATGATAATTATTTTTACTATCAATACTATTACAATTACTTTCTATCAATAGCATAAGCGATTGATAAATGCGAAAGATTTTGATTTCTCATAAAAAAAAAAAATCGATAATATAATTTAAATATAACTATAATTTGCAACAAGTTAAATGGGTTGTAAATAAATGTATATTATTATTTTTGTTTCAGCGCTTGTGTGCCTATAGTAGTGTATATAAAATAGAAAAATTGTCTCGTTGATTCAACGGCTTAAGTCCTTCGTTTTTTTACCGGTATACCTTGGACGTAAAGAACTGGTTTTGCCTGCTTTGTTCCATCCCAACCCCAAGTTGGAAAATATAACAATACCGTAATCGATTTTGGTTGAGGACCCCAAACGTTGTCAATCCTTGAACATAGTAATTGTACCGGAATCGTGTGTACAAATATAGATGTATCTATGCAGGACTGGCTACTTAATTTCCGTACTCGACACTGATACAATTATACGTATTTGAATTCGCTCAACACTAATTATTATATTTGCCACCGACCAACACTCGACAACTATCCAAACTCATGAGAAATGTATGTACATAAAGGAAAATTAGGTAACTGCATTTCCTGTGATTGTAATCAAATACTAATACGAGTGCCGTAAAACAGTACATCTCATGAAATGTATTTTAATATGCAAGTGATCGTGAAAAATGTATTTCAAGAACAAATCAAATAACTGCTGTATTGTATCCACGTAAATTATGCAATATTATTATACATTGCTTTCAATCGATTTGTATTTTGCAATATTTTCCACAACGGTGTTGATGAGTTTCGAAGACACAAGTGATCATCGGCATGAACAAGTTGCCACACGTGTTGTCGACTACTCGGCTTTTTCCCTGTACATTTTCTCACAATTATTGTTCTCTGTCTGCGTGCATTATGATAAAACGTCGATGGCTTAATATTATTACATTAAACAGTTGCAACGATGACGTGCTCTCGACCACGCCGTACTCGCGCGGTTAAGGAAATCTACATTGTATCAATCGTAACATGAACTGTGTTAGAAGATGAGACGTGTACAGCTGCATTAGCGCCGGCGGTGTTTATCATTGTACACATACATCGCATCCAATACGGCTGCATGGCGGGTGGTTATGTGTTTTTCGGTTAATTCGGATGGCGGTCGTTAAGTGACTCGGCGATTTGACCATATCCGGACTGTCCCGTTGAGAACACTAATTATTTCCACGGCCCAGCAGGAATCCTCAGCTGTATACTCGGCGGCCGAGCAGGAAAATACCGCAGCTATGCGATCACGACCAAACACGGTGCCGGCAGTCGAATGAACGGTTTTCCCGCTTGTCGCCTGCAAAGTACGTCGTTTTTGAATAACACAATACTTCAATCCGTTTCGGGTCAATCGCCTATTACACCGATAACCGCCTGCGTGGCTGATACAGTTCAGTGTATGAATACAGGACCTATGGGGCCGGACACTGTATATTGAATTGGGTCGTGTCATCCGGTTCATTCTACGCTTCCACAGGCGGCACCCGGATAGGTTCGATAGGCAAAGGAAACGTTACTTACATAGTGTGTAAAACGCTAAATATCGAATTCCAATCAAGTTTGTACAACTCGTTGAGCTACCACATTGGAACGTCTCTTCTTGAAAACGTGCTTGCGATTTCGATCCTTTGGCGTTTCGTCGGACAAAGTTGAGCAAGTCGAGCGAGTCAATACGATATTTGATGCTTGCCGGCGGCGTCTTGCGGGTGAATAAAAAAACCGGTAGTGCATCCAGATAAAAAGAGATAACGGTGGTCTATTATCCGGCATAATATATTATACATACAAATGCCGTGTTTTCGCTTTACAATAGCGCCTGGGTCGTATTGTGCTGGACACCGTGTGTAGTTGATATAATATTATGGTTATGGCTGCGCGGTTAAATTATTATAAATTCAGAAGGCACAATATATAGGTTTAGAGCCGGTGCCCATGATGTTTTATTATGAACATACATTATTGTATGCGTGTCACTGCCGCCACGAGGATATCCACCGCGGCCTGCTGCGGTCTAGTGGGAAGTCGCAGCTCGAGCACGCGCTTTATTATTGTGTTCATCCTCGTGTATATTTTATACAGCATTGCCGTTTGGTCGACACAAAGCTGTACTGCACGTGATAATAGTATTGCGGACACGTACACAACGCTAATGGGTTTTTCATTGCCCGCGTGATTTATGCGACTCGCGCACACCAATAGGCCGACCGTGTCCTCCAAACGGCAGCGTAACGCCGACCAATGGCGATTAAACGCCTTTCCCGCCTCTATGACGCGCAACGACCGAGTCCAACCATCGGTCTTACCCGCCGGCTAGACGAAATGTGTTTCGAGTCGTTGGTCATAGTGTTTTAAAAAAAAAAAAAATAATAGTCGACACGTTGTAGTGATGCAAATATTGTGTTGTCATCTCTACCGTCGAAATTTTAAAAACTATAAGTATAATACGAAGGAAAAATAATCTGCTCAAAATAAATTATATATTTTGTCCGAGGCGGGCATTGATGCAACGTTCAAAATCTTAATACATCCACAAATCATAATAATGTAAGGCCGGGTCCACACGGAGGTTTTAAAAAAACAAAACAAAAACTCAACTTTTTTCTGTTTATAAAAAACAAAACTTTAAAAAAACATTTGTCCAGACTGAATTGACAATAAACCTCAACAAATCATGAACAACAATTTAAACACTATATTTGTGTTGGGTTTTTTTTTCATCTATCCATTCTGAAAAGATCGTTTTAAAAATGTGCTTTATATACTTTTATACTAGTTACCCATTCACAGTCGTTTAATCTGCTTTCCAAGTGCGATATTTTCGGTTCTTGGACCTTGGTTTTGTTCGTTATTATTTTAACAATTAAATTGTTTAAATAATTAAAATAACAATGTGGAAACTGAAAAGAGATATCGAAGATGAGGAAGATATACTAATGTTGGGTGCCGGATATATTTATTTAAATGTTCAAAATAAATAAAGTTAAAATAGTTTTTGGGTAATACCAACGTTATAAAAAATAAATGTATATGAATCAATGAACTTTTAAATGATTTACGGGATGATGACATTGGTATAATATAAACAAGTTCTTAATATGACTTGTTTTTAACACATTAATATTTAATTACAATTAACAATTAATATTTAAACACAGTTTTGTGTCCTCACCGACCTTTAGTGTTCATAAAAACAAAAACAACACAAAAACTTCTATAAAATTTCCCACCACGAACGGGACACGGTTATGTTCTTAACAAACAAAACATTTTGTTTAAAAAACAAAATTGTCAAAAAACGTCGTGTTTTGGTTTTGTCTTAATATTGTTCGCTCTGTGTGGACCCGGCATAAGAGTTACCTACTAGATACGTATATTTTTGTCATTTTGATGGGCATACGTGTACTGCGCCCCGATTATAATTTGGTTCAAAAAGGGTATATGTAAACTGCACCCGAGTTTTTATCAAGTGGAAAAAGGTTATATGTAAACTGCGCCCAGTTTCTTATCATCGGTATGAAATTTAAACAGCGCCCGAATCGATAAAATCACAGAAATATTAATATTTTAGGGTTGCTACCACTTTTCCAAATTGCATAAATTACCAATGTCCATGCTGTTTGGCCTCAGATAAAGATACACGGATGTCGCTTTCATTTAACACAATCGTGGAATAGAAATATCCAGCAAAATGGCTTGAGTATTGACTATAAAAATAAGAACAGTGAACCATTTTTAAGCCCAGAAAGTTTGGCCATACAAAATATTCCCAGAAAATTCCTAGATTTTAAATGTTGTGTTCAAATATTTTTCTGGAAAAATACATGAACGAATTCTGAACAATTTCGCAAAATAAGTTTACACTAATGTTTTTCTTTTATTTACCACTAAAAAGGGTTTTTTAATCAAATATACTGTGTAAAAATAATAATATGTTAATACATATCTTCGATGAACAAATGTTGGTATACATTTTCTATTACATATTTTATGTGGGATTTATGTAGATGACATTCATAAGCGTACTACATTTTAGTACCTATGTTAATTAAAAAAATTTAGTATTCGCCCACATTTAACCAGCCCAAAAATTCACGGATTTTAAGTACTACCGAACAACATAATAATATATTATCTTAATCTAGAAATGAACGGGTAATTATTTTTCTCTATGTGCTCTGTGAAAATTACATTGGATATTAAAAAAATTAAATCTTCCGCCCACGTACTACATTCCTAATTTGGGTTTGTTCCAGTATCTTTTATGTATACAATGACTTGTATTAATTTAAACGTAGTAAATGCTTAAAATTAGACACGACAAAGTATATCGTACAGTTGATTTGTTTTTGAAGTTTAAAAACCAAATCCTCCCAATACTTTTTCAATTTCCGTAGGAATTTCACTATTGACTTTTCATAACGATCACAAAAAAATGGCCAGACCAAGTGTATTTTTTTCATTTGTTATAGGTGCTTGTTATGACGGTCTAAAATTTAAAAAACATTACTCTAATACAATATTGCTTTTTCGGAAGCAACGTCCCCTTACATTACCGACCACAAACATTTCTCCATTGGGAGGAAAATATTGGTAAAATAATAGCGTCGACCTTCGGCCGATGACGACCGAGTGACCGATACTACATAGTAGAGAAAATAAATAATTATTATTCTATGGTAGGTTAACACACTGAAAAACCGTCGAACGTCTCCGAATAATAGTAGCAGCGGTATGTGGAAGACAAGGACACCAGAAAAAAACGTTTACCGTATCAAATTTCAAAGAAAAGCGTTTTAAACATAAAGTTACAATGATAGAAAAACGTTTTTTTTTTATTTAGAATTTATCGATGAAATTTATAATATACAATTTTTGAAGATATCTAAAAAACACAATTTTTGTACGCGGGTTAGTTCAATTACCGTTTGTATGAAAAAATACACTGTTGACATGTTCTTTGTCACTATTACCCTTGTAGAGCTTGTGACAATTTTTAAATACAGTTGAACTGTAACAATTTATTCTATATATTTTCAAAACATTTTATCCATATGTATAATAGACATGATACATTTGAGCCAATGAATAACGTTCTTGCGTGTAAACTGGTTTATATATCGTGTCTTATACTACCACACAATACATAATATATGTTCAGTCGGCATTTAAATCTAAACACTAGTCTGTATACTTGTGATTTTGGACGGTCTGTGAAAAGTTCCCGTTTGTACTGGGGATCTAAAAACATCTAAACAATTTAGGAAAGGACAATGCTTCGATCCTGCAATTATCGAAGTAGCAAAGAACGTTAAGATTTCTCTTGGGTTATCACGTGAATTCAACCTATACCGATATGGACCGGCAAACGGCAGAGATCCTCGGGAGGGTAATAAGAAAATAAATAAAAGGAACCGCCGTCGCTAACCGGTTCACAAGACCGATTAATCCAAATATATAAAAAAAAAATCCTTGTTCACATTGGAACGTTATCAAAATTCCTTCAAGCTCACTCGGTCTACGATTCAACAATAAAAAAAAAAAATACCTTTTCATTTTCGTATCGAAGCTGAAAAAACATAATGTAATGTAAAAACCCGTTAGTATAGGTATAATGGCAAGCTATACTTGTTTGCGGAGGAAATAACTTATTCCAGAGTTATAATATTAATGAGATGGCTTTTCTCTGATTTTGGTTAAAACCGATTACTAACTTGATACGGTGCAACTTTTGATCGACAATCGACCTAACCTTATAAATCGATGGATATTTCGGCTTTGCCGGTTTGTTCTACCAACACTCAACAAAAATGGAAAAAATCTCTTTGGGAAAAGTGTCTATAGCTTAGCCAAAGTAATTTTTAAAAAAAAAAATCGTCATTAAATTATAATTTTTATATATTTACATATTTTATACATAACTATGTTTGTGTTTATGCTATCATAGTACAATCTTATTGTACACTAATTTATTACACGAGTCATTGTTTTGTTTAATGCGGCTTCAAGTGACATTTAAACCAACAGGCGGCCACATATTAGTTTTTGCGTCACATAATATGTATACTTGACATCAATTAGGCCCTCCCACTGATACCGTGTAATCGCTGGGTCGTCGGTAAAAATATATTATGGTCATTGAATCGCATGACATAAGTTAACGCTAATTCTGTCACGTAAGAAACGTGTCTACAAAATCGTAGTCAAGTTCATACTTGGCTTGAACACAAAGTCTGGTTGTAATAATTTCTTTCAAGTGTCGTGGCACCGTCAACGTATTTTGACATATTTTAATATTTTGCATAATATAAAAGCTTTTTTATTTTTCTACTCATCCCACACGTCAAGTAGATACCGGACCACCCAAATCCTATCCCTTCTATTCATTCTGCGAATTTCCCGTGTCTTCCTTGATTATTGTCGTTCTTGCATTTCTCCGTCTCTTCCGACTCGTTGCCCTGTCGCCTTCTTCATTGCTCGACTTTCCTCTTGACATATTACTATACAGTTATGTGTAACGGTCACATTTAGCCGCGTTTACTGGAAACTCGACCCTTGCAAAATTCACCTACATATTTTTCTTCACTCCATGTGTACTTTTCCGCTGTTTTTCCATATTTTGATCGTTGTTCCAGTTTACTCGTAACTTATCAGTTAATACCTGAGTAGCTATTTTATTTTGTGCTTCGGGTGTCCGCTGTAAATCACCCATGTCTCGCACCTACACGGTCTGTATGGCTCGGCGCCAGTTGCTCGACATCAATATAGCCAACGAGCACGCGATAAGTGTTCGGGGCCGGGTCACGGGTTAGCCGAAAGAATAGGGAAAATAAAGAAAACCTCTCTTCGACAAGCTCAGTTAAAGCCGGTTGTTCAAGTCGCACTCGCGTGCCGTCAGTTGAGATTGCGTTTTGACTTGTGCCGTCACAATACACAGTTTTAATAATAAATCTTCTGGCGCCGGTTTGTGCGTCTGTCGCCGGTTGTCACAATATTGTATTTAATATTTCATTTTGATAACAGCCGTTAATTAATGAAGTCCTCCGGGAGACCGAATGTGTATGTCCTTGGTCTTGGCCCGGACGGCAAAGCGATTCTCGGCAACAAAGTAAGCGTACAAGTATAATAATAATACAATATTATATTATATGTAGGAAGACGCATTGTGCGCTCTATAAAGAAAACAGTCTGACGAATCTTGTTCAGACCTTATTCTATTACCATTATCTAACTATCTATAATTGTTGTTGTCGCTACTGTCACAACTGAAAGAAGACTTTTCCACCATACAGGTGCCGTTGGTGCATTACCAGAGCAGGCGCCGGTTTGTTTTTTATCATTATATGTAAACGTGTTTTTTATTTCACGGACGTTTGTGTCAAATTCAATAATTATAACAACATCATCACCAACGTCGTCGTAACCTTCCCGCGAATCGCCTCAAACCACAAATTAATTATTTCTGTCGTTTTTTATTTTTTTATTAATGCGCGTTCAACAAAATAAAAAAAAAACAGTAATAAAGTGGCTTGTACTTTTTTGGATCACAGCCGCGTATAAATAACAACAATATTATAAGGTTATATCATTAACAAAACAATTACCTGTTGGGCTTGGCAAATAATTTAATCGCATCCGCACTGTCGATAATAAAATCACATTTTTTTGTGTGTGTAAAAATTACAAATTTGTTTAATTTCACAATTTTAATATTAAATCAAATGTTTTTGGTTGAATTTTCAAAATATTTTCATTTTAATTGAACAAACGGTTTTATGGGTTCTTTTGTCGGTAAATTGACCAGCACTTACTGACGTTATATTTGATGTGAATCAAGATGGATAGACGACACTGCTCCTGCCATTAGATGGCTATGATTATGTATTTAAAATAATATTGATCGGGCCGTTTATTTTTATTTTTTCAGAGGTCAGTTCGCTTCGGTTCGACGGTGCACGTCGTTGGCGACGGGAGAAGTTTTTGCCGCCAAGTTTTCGAACCGCACCAGGTTCGGCGAGGACTGCAGTCCAGACATACACCACGAAATAGCCCTGTTGTCCCTGTGTTCGCCTTCGCCACGGATAACCAAGCTGCACGATGTGTTTCAAACGCCCAAACAGTTGATCATCGTTATGGAATAGTGAGCATACAGTCTATATATACATTGTATATATATATAACGACATCCTGACAAGCCTTTTCTGGTTTAGCTACACCGTTTTGTAAACAGTGATTACATATTGTTATAATATCGATTTCAGTGCCCCGGGCGGCGACTTACAGAAAGTCATCGACGACGACAACGTGCCGTTCGAAGGCGATGTGGTCAAGTTCGTCCATCACGTGGTCGAGGGCTTGGCGTATTTGCACCAAAGGAAAATCGCTCATTTAGACATTAAAGTAAGTGCAGACGTTGTTAAAACAGCCGTGTCAAGGTTTTGATAAAAAAATAAAGTCATAAAAATAATATGACATTGGGGACGCTGCGTCGGATATAGTCAACTATAGAGTGTATATATATATATATATATATATTGCTATTACGTTTCCTGAAACGGTCCGTATCCAAATGTGGCGTTATCTGTGTGTTACAAATGCCACCCACGAGCACAAACAGAACGGACATCACGATCTCGTTGCAACCCGAGAGGGCATGGTATCGTATACCTGGACCAAGGTCATTTTATCCTGACGACCGCGGTAAAAAAAATAAATCCATATTCAACATTGTCCTACCCTTGAAATCGAATGGACTGTGTATGCCGCCCATTGGTCGTGTGCATTGTCGACACCGAGTTTGTATGTAAATGTGCGGAAGGAAACGTAATTCGTGATCTCTCTTATGCGAAAAACATACTAATAGTTTTAAAAAACATGGCGATCAAGACAGAGTGAAGCGACCGTTATAGATACCGTGGGGAAATGTGTCTGAAACTTATCCGCTTTGGTTTGTTGCAGCCCCAAAACTTGGTGCTGATGGGCGCGTTTCCCACGTGCGACGTCAAGTTGTGCGACTTTGAGATATCCAGAGTCATCCTGGAAGGAGCCGAAATCCGAGAGATCCTGGGGACGCCCGATTACGTCGGTGAGTACACCAGACGGCGTACTAAGACTTGCGCGCGTTTACATTAAAAAAAAAAACCCGTTTTTTCTTTGTGCTTACAGCCCCGGAGATTCTGCACTACGAGCCCATCACGCTAGCCGCAGACATGTGGTGAGTTGTACATGCTTCGTTAGTAGTTGTATAGCTGTTAGTAATTGTATGCTACGGTTTGTAACGTCGATAACGATCGGTTTACGTTGACAGGTCGTTGGGAGTGACGACGTACGCTCTGCTGACCGGATTCAGCCCGTTTGGCGGCGAGACGGACCAGGAGACGTTTTGCAACATATCCAACGCCGACATCGACTTCCCGGACGAGCTGTTCGAAGACGTATCGGCCGAGGCGGTAGACTTTATCCGGAAACTGCTGGTCAGGGACCCCAGGGAGAGGCTGACGGCCAAAGAGTGTCTGAAACACCCGTGGCTGGCCAACCTGAGGAAGTCGTCGTCGGCGAGCAGCGCCGCATCGGCGCCAACCGGCGGCAGACGGTCGGGCTGTAACGCGTGCGCCAACCCGGTGTCGGCGACCAGGCGCACGGGACTGCAACAGTCGTACTTGTCCAAGTCTCGCGAGGCGCTTTTCGAGAAGATCGTGTCCAAGCACATGCGGCAAAACGATCTCAAGAGGTCGGCGCTGCTCAGCGAGTCGCAGCACGCGTCCAGCCACACCTCGTTGGTTTCCCGGTCCAGGGACCGGCACGGCGCGCCCCGGACGTTCAGCAAGTCCAAGGAGAAGCTGTACGGGCTCAAAAGCCTGTCGCGGTCCCAAGACGTGCTGGACGTGTGCAAGAGCATCAAAGACCTGAGCGAAGTAGACAAAATCGCCACCGTCGGCAGCCTTCTGATGAGCCTGACCGGGGTGTCGACGCTGCCGAACTCGCTGTGTTCGTCCACCGCCAACATATCGGTTTCGCAGAGCCACATACCCGAAGACCCTACCGACGACCCCGTAGTCGGCACCGAAGAAGACGACAAAGAAAACGTGGCTAGAAACGGCGAAGTTCCCAGACCGGATTCGCCGGCCGAGAGCAATAGCAGCGGATCGAGTAGCGTCGAACATTTTTACCATTCGGACGAAGAACCTAGGTAATAAACAAATTTTTTTTCAAATTACATTATGAGATCAGTGGCCTAACCGTTTGGTCGGGACAAAGCGACAAATCTATTGGAGAATCAAGTTGCCTTTATTTTTCGGACATTCTTTTAAATGTAACGATCCTAATGTGTTCAACAGTACGTGTCCTATACCGCTGTCTTACTTGCGTAATAAATCAGTTGCCATTATGCCCTGTGCATTGTGCGCAAATACATATGGCCGCAAAACACTCTTTTCTTGTGTGTCTGTGCAACCGTTACTCTGTTTTTGATTGGCTTACAATTATTTTCATATACAATTAAATTGAACTATATGTTTTCGTCACATTCGTTGTTGGATTATCGCCATTTTGTTCAAACGATTACCGTCATTATAAAATCTAATCGAAATTAAACCCTAGCGACGGACAGTTGTCGGCGCCCACCCGACTTTTTCACTGTGTGTTCAAAAAAACTCGGCTCTCGTAAATCTCAATTAACTCCACTGCGTTCGGGTACTATAAATTATATAGATCCGATCTACATCCAGAATCCGACGTTATGCGATAATTTAATACTTGCAGCGCGCACGCGTTTATTGACATTACATAATATTGAAACAACGCGATATTTTTGGTCAGCCCGGATAGCCTCCTACACGATCGCGCCCATAAATAATTAACGTGGCTAGTCACTCGATAACTGCCCACAGGCCGACTTCATCAACAATGGTATAATATTATGTGAGTGTCAGTGGGTAGTGGTAGATTGTCAACCCTTTCGTTCGTTGGACGTGTAGTTTGTTTTCAACGATAAAAGTTGCCGGGGAAGGTGGTTGGACGTCAAGTGGGTTAATTTATATATATGCAAATAGTTTACCGGGGAAAAAGTCCGGATGTGGGGGTCGGTCGCCCCCCCCCCCCCCACCCTGTCGTCGTCGGTTAGTGCTTTGTGATGACGGCAAGCGTTATAATATATTTTTTTTCAAGACCCCGTTCGTCTTTGCAGGTTTACAGTGGCGCAACTCGTCAAGGCGTTCGACATGCACCAAGAGGTGGTCACCCAGCGGTCTCTGGAAGTGACCATGAACGCCACAGACCTGGTCACCAAATTACCTCCATCGGCGGAAACGGCGGCCGGCGCGGAAGACCCCAAGACGTTGGCGGCGGCGGCGGTCAAGTTTCCCACGGGACCAAACGCCCTTAGGCTTTTCATACCGAACATCGACATCGGTGGCAACTCCTCGACGGCCAAGAGAACCCGTGGAGCCCGGGAATGCGGTAGCAGGGACGACGAGAGTGCCCCGAGTCCAAATTCAGACGACTGCCGCAAGAGATCAAACATGAATGATCAACGATGACCGCCGGGCCGCTATGTTTGTAAAGTTATGTAATTTATTAAATGTATATATATATACATATATATTATATAGTTAATAATCAATTATGTGCCAGTGATACGTAGGTAGGTACCTACCAAAGTCATAAAAATTTACACTATATGTATGTATCAATAGCTAATGATAACATAAAAAAAATACGTGTACATTCGATTATTTATTTATTGTACTCAATAAACAAACATGTTTTGTGTGGTTTAAATCTTATAAAAATAGATAACGCTGTACAATACAAATTGACACTCTTTTGGAACAAGAACCATAAATAATATATAGGTACATTATTTAGGTTTTTCTTTCGCTGAATCCTACCCTAGTCTCCGAATTCGTCACAGCTCGTCAATTTTAAATCGCCTCCAAAATTGTACACAACGTAAAACAAAAATCAGAATTTTCTTTATGTATAAAAAAATTATAAATTCTACATTAATTCTGAGTTCCAAACAAAGGTTAATAAAACTGTTCGAAATAAATGTTAGAAATTATTGTAACGTACAAAACACACTGAAAATGCCACTGAAGAGAGTTTTTTTCAATTTTGTAGGTGATTTAAAATATAATTACAAAATCTCAGGTAGGTATCTAATATATCCAACAAAATATAAATATATTTTGGTTAGTTCTTGTTCCAAAAATGAGTTGTTCAGTATAGTTAATACCTTATATTACCTTGATATTCTAATTATTTCAGCTTGAAAGCAGATGTAATATAATACAATTCATTCTCCGATAGTAATTTTTAGTGTTATACTTTGTATACAAATTAAACCCACTAAAAGAAACATATCATTGTGGCGTAGTAAAAATCATGTCATACTTTCATGTAGTATAGGTACCATAAAATATAAATATTGAATTCCATAGAAGATGTTGTTTTAAAGTAAATTGTACTTAAACACAATTTACACTAACTATAATTTAAATGGTCTGGGAAATCATGGAAAATTAATATCTTAGTTAATATGTTTTATTAATTACAATTATACACATTTACTTGATGATAGTAATCATGCTTGGGAGATATTTTTCCCTAAATATTATCATTATACGATGAATCTCATCTAAAACATACTCTTAAGACTATCTTGTTCCATGTCGGGAATTTGATTAATCAGAGACTAATCGTATCAAGAGATTTGTTTTGTCAGTTTGATTACTTAGTTAAGAGTACTTTTATTCATTCTGTTTTTTTTTATTTTCGACGTGGAGCTGAAAAGCAGTTGCACGGTTTACCACATGCTAAAAAACAATGTTCAAGTCAAGAAAACCGTTTAGGTCCAAATCCAAGGGGCTGTTTGGGAAACAAAAATTATAGAACTATGATAACGTCTTCGAAACAATAATAATTACAAGTGATTAAATGTGTGAAATTAAATGAGAAACCGGTCAATTGAACCATACTACTAACTTTCAGACTAGACATTATCTGAGCAACATACAATTAGATAGTATGATAAAAACAAACGAAAAATATACTCATCACTATACATTCTACACAACGCTATGAAAAAAACACTTTTTTTTATCGAATGTGCCTTATGCACAATCATATGTGCTATAATATTACAATAATAAATTATTATATTTATGTAAAAAAAATAACACACACAAGTAGGTAGGTACATCGGAAAAAACTAGCCTACACAAATTTACATCTAGCCAAAATTTCAAAAAATTAATTTTCAACCGACAAAAAAAGAATCAAGTACATTATTTATATGGGCAACGGTACATTTTGTGCATAAATCAAAAGACACATCCGCCTACGGAAAAAAAAATTAAATACTATTCGAAGCTAAACAACATATTATTTGATTAAGTTTACTGGGATAAGCACACACCAAGTGATTATTTAACTTATTACTAAGTTTAAAAATAAGTGTATGCTATGCCCCAAAGGCAAGAACCGATTACGTTAAAAATTGAATATTTATTTAAATTAAAAGTAAAATGTTTACAATAAATGAAATGAGTTTTTTTTTAAAACTAGTAATGAGTCTGAAAGTTGTTCAAGTGTAGCTCATAAGTAATAGATTTTATAATTTTCCACGCGTTCAATGAACTTAAATCTATTTTATTTCTTATCATAAATTTTGGGACACGAAAATGTTCTCTTGAGAAAAATAACAATAATACAATATTTAACAACATAAAGATATATATATTTTTTATTTAGAATAATGGAAAGAAAATACTTTATAATAACTTTACACTGTAACTGTAACACAATCGTAATATAACATATCATAATAACATATTTTACATAAATTAATTAAATACAAGCAAAATACTGTTAATGTTGAAAATCACTAACTACGTGAATTGGTTTTTACCCAATTATAATAGTTGCCAATTGTTAATACAAACATATTATAAATAACTAAATTAATTACAAACTGGTAAAGTTGGGTTATATATAACTTTTAAGCCAACTTATCAAAAAATTATTAATACAGAAAAATGATTCAGTTACACTGGTTATTTGAATGGTAAATTCTTCAATTAAATTGCACAGTTTTTGGTGTGAAAAATTATCAATACAAAACAAACATTTATTTTTCAAGCATTAGCTTAAAATAGACCAAAGCGGCAAAAGCTGCTGCTTCTTGTGCTTCACTAATCGACGCTCCGGAACCGACGTACACCATAACGGGGTTGATGGAAACTTGTACCATGATATCTGTGACATGATCTAAAGAAGAACGCAATAAAATAAATAATACATTAATTCGATTTTATTTAATTATAACAAAAAAAATTTGTTTCTTACTAGATTTATTAGACAACATGACATAAGAAGTACGAAAACCTTCTTCATTTCCAATTTTGTCTAAAAGATCGACCGCACCAGGTTTTAACTCGTCTAACGATTTCAGATTCTACAATATGTATAAGAATAATAACAATTAAAATACAATTTTATCTCGATAAAGGCAATCTGTACAACATTTATTATTATCACTATACTTACATTTAAAGCGTTTAAACACGGCTTCTCTGATTTTTTCAATTGGTTGAAAAACTTTTCCACTTGTTTCAAAGCGTCCGTCGACACAAACTGCATCGGTTCCTTTTTGATATCCAACGGCTGTTTTTTTGAAGATATCTCATTGGCGGATGTCTGATTTGATGGCTCGTTATAAGAAAGATCCTCAATCTGTTCCCGTGATAAATTTTTCATTAAATCGTACATAAACCTCGCTGCTTGTCGTTTAGCCCCTTGTTTCGTTTTGCCTTCACCTATAATTAATACAACAAATTTTATTCACATGCACACTTGTGTAGTATAATTTTATCTACCTTGAGTTCTGTAAGTCAAAATTGTACATGTCACTCGGTACAAACGATTATGAGGTTCGCCAATAATATCTTCTTGAGGAAAATCATACTCGGGAAGTTGCCAGTGTCGAGCCATACATAGTTCCTGAAGTACTCCAATTGGATTAATGTCCGACTTGGTGTCCATTATCTTTTGAGGAGCTTCATAACTACAAATAATTAATTTCAAATATATTACAGACATTTTTTTTTTTTTTTAATTCAAAAGTAAAAAGCTTATTTTTAAGTTAAATTCTATACTGGTTTTTGTAAATTAATTCCAATTCTCATTTCTTTAAAGTATATAGGCGTGTATCCAAGAATTGTATCTGATAATATATTTTGTCAAATTTCTCCCTGTTTAGTCAATATGTATTATGATAAACAATAAAAAATATATTATTTTATTTACACACGAGAATAAATCTGTTTTTCTTTTGTGTTTACAACCATTAGATTAGCAACAAAAATAATGGTAATTGTGATACGAGTCAAAGGGATAACAAATGTTCTTATTAACTATTGCTGAGATTCTCACACGACTCGGAGTTCATCGTCTATATTCGTCACACGAAATACGATAATTCTGCAAGCATCCGCGATGACGACGATTGTCAAGTACACGAGTCGTGTAGGACCGGCTTTAGAAATGAAATGGACTTTTTTTTGTCTAAACAATAACTCGCCAGAGAGAGAAAATGTCTAAGGGCCAAGTTTTGAACTGTGACTATTGTATAATCATAATTATATGGTAGGTAATTATTGTTCAGTATATTTTTTAATCATTTAAGTTGAATTATAATCACATTATGTAATTATGTATAAGATTAAAAACAATGTGTTGCCTATTTACAAGCTAATAAATACTTAAAAAAATATATTTACACTGTAGGGCTACATGAACGATTGCGAGTCGTTGATGTTATTGCATTATTTTCAGCACAGTCAAGTTTTTCCAAATATTCAATCGCTGCATTTTGTTTAGCGTCTTTCTTTGATTTGCCAGTACCGTAAACTAAAAAGAATTAAAATATTATTTGTACTGACATTAATTAAAAACAATTTTACAGTATAACATTTGTGTGTATACATACCGACCATGTCACCCCCTTTAACACGATACGTAAAAAGTGGACTGTGAACTTGTCCTGACATTGACACTAAAGTGTATTCGACGTTAAACTTTTGTATTGCCATGATTTCATTTAGTTTGGCTACGGGCGATTTTTCTTTATCCAATTTTATTTCCTTAACAAATAAAATTATGTTCTAATATAATTACAGAAAAGGCAATTATAGATTATGACATAATATTTATTGAATTTTAAAATTATACTGATCAACATTTTTTTTTTGTACAATAATAAATAACAATTTGAATAATTTTTTATAACAACACTAAGGCAAATTCACATTAGCATCATCTAGTGCTTAAATTTAATTAAGAAACCAAATTTCAAGAAAAACGTATTATTGTTAGTTTGGAATAAATAAACTATAAAAAAAAAACGCTTCAAGGTGTTTAACCCATAAAATATTAAAATTTTAATCTTTAAAATATTTTCTAGTGGGTTTATGTGTTACTTCGACTAGGATTAAGAAAATTTGGCCCACACTTTACAGCTGTAATTAGAATACTTACTACGGGTAGGTTTACTATAGGTAGGAAATAGTATTTTTATAAAATTTATATTTAATTTGTAAAATTTAAAACTTACTGATAATCTGGCCGCATAGTCAACTTGTTTTGGTTCCAGAGATCTTTTCGTATACCTATAAGATCTAGATTTTGGCCCTGTCGATGGTGACATGTCATAACTACCGCACACATGAGGCGGAGGCCTGTTGTACATATTCTGTTGATGAATGCAATTGTTTTTAGGCAAACAAGACGGCATTCCGTTTATTTCTGTGGTCGGTGTCCGCAGCACAAACGGAGAATACTGTATATTAGGGTCTTCCGGGTGCACTATGGCCATTTGTGGCTCAGTCGTCATGCCACCGTTAGGGGATGTCTTGTAAGTCAAATGTGAATAATTTACAGCCTTTTCGTAGTTGACCATCACTCAAGCTAAAAACCAAACAAATATTCAATCGATAATAATCGAAGTCATACAATATCGTTTATCGGCAATTATTAGTAATTAACATAACGTTATTAGGGTAGTAATATATTTGACGTTACCAACAAAATGCTCGTTTTCAAAATACGCGTTTTGTCCGAAACGATCGGCGGCGTAAAGAGACGCGACGAATAATAAAAAATTATTGATATTCAACCGGTTAGTAGTTAGGAGAGAAAAAAAACCAATAGCACATGACGTTGCTGCGGACAGCTTTTACAACGGAGGCGGCACGACAAATTACAGTTCGGTTCGATAATAATAGGGAAAAAACATAACGAGTCGCGTTGCACTTGCACACACCGATAATATGATATAAATAACAAAATTAACAACAAGAATCCACTGTGCTTATCGCAAGAACTATAATATAATCAAGACAGCTGCTGTTGCTGTTGCCGTAAGTGGTGTAAATCAGCAGACGGCAAGTTGAAAAAAAAACAAAAAGTTAACAACTTAAAATAATGTTTTCTTATCGCTTATCAATCAATTCCTCGGCCTTTAGCTGATAACGACGCTCCACACGGATCCGGTACAGTGTGACCACTTTTGAGATATTCCCTAAAATTGTATCACCGCGCCTACGTCGAACCTGGGTTTTGCGCAGTTTGCAATATTATTTTCGCATAGTGTAATGTATACCTGTATATTATGCTTAAAATTATATTTTCATTTTTCAACCGCGGGTTTATTGCCTACTATTATTATTGTCATTTCGATTTTGTCGAACGTCTATTTTTCTATATTGTGTTGCTTTTCGAAAAAAAGATTTTTCCAAACAATTAATACATTTTGTCATTTCTTCGAAATAAAAACAACGTTAGGTACGTCATAGCCTAGCTGAAATATTAACACTTATTTGAAAACTGCAAAGACGCTGTCGCCGTGGTAAGCAGTTTAAATATTTAACCTTTCAAATACAGACTGTTGCAAAACGTCAAGGGGGTTTGGAAGCATTAAAAAAACCATTAAACTATTAAAAAAATATTTTGCAACACTATATTGAACGATTCACACAACGCCGCTGTAGGTTTATATTACTATTTAAAAGTTAAAATCTAACACTATGTCAATGCTACAATATTTACATAGACGAGTCAAGATAATCTATGTAAGTATGTTAATATTCCAATAGTACTACAATAGTGTTGTTAACAGTGGCGAATCCATGGGTTCTCCAAGGGGGGGGGGGGCGAATTTTCTTTTTTTGTGGGTGTAATACAATTACCTTTTTTTTTGTTTTTTACTTTTTTAATTATTGTCTAAAAAATATGTTACAATGTATTAATTATTTTGATTAGTTATTTTTTAATGAATCATTATTAATTCAGTTTAATTTTGACCCAATAAACTTTCATAGAAAATAGCTACAACAAGTTTCTTTAAATTCAAATACATACTTATAATTAAGTAAAGTACAATACTCAGATATTTTTAATATAAAAACAATGCATCTTTTTTTTTTCTTTAGCAAATCTTTCAATAATATCATCTACATTTAAGGGTATTCGATACCGGCCCTTTTTTCAGACAAAACACAGAATTTTTTGTCCATCGCACAGGCCGAACCAGTGGCCGATAAGTAATTTGGAAACAGATTTGAATTCGCCATGAAGTTTACTTAGCATCGGTCAGAGTACTTTTTGAAATTTTTTATAGTATCCCTTTCCAAATTTGATTTAATTAAAAAAAAATACACTGACCGATCTCAAGTAAACTTCATGACGAATCCAAATCTGTTTTCAGTGACGGAACAAAAAATGTACTATTCTATCAACTAAAATGGGTTTTACTCATAGACAAAATTATTTAAATTAAAAATAATATCATGAAGCTTATACGAATTAACAGGTAAATTAATTGACATGGTCGAAATTTATTACAACCACTTTTTTCTTGGGCCAAAATTTGGACCAAGGGGGGGGGGGCGATCGCCCCATCGCCCCCCCCCTCAAATCCGACACTGGTTGTTAAATTGAACAATATCGAGACAACAGTTGAAGATAATTTAACTACACTATGTGTAGTTTATCCTGTTTATTTAATAATTATCAAATATTGTGGCTACTAAATCCACAACCTGTATATTATTTGGTGTTACCTAATCAGTTGACACTATAATTATTGCGGCTACTATTGGAAATAAGAAAATATACACAATGGACACACTTGGTCGCTTGTGCTTTTCAGGTTAGGAAATTTTCGATAAAAATATATTTATCACACACCTTGTACAAGTGAAAATAATATATTGAAGCTGACAACAATAATAATTGTTTTTAACACTTTTGAGATTGGACATTTAAACTAGGGTGTCGATAAATTGACGATTTATATAATTTACTTTTTTTTTTTTAAACAAAAAAAAAAAACATTTCATAAGAGAAATGTCCAATCTTTATTAGTTACTGTATCGAATATAACAATATTATTCATGCGTCATACATTGTTTGGGTATTTCGTATTGTATTTGCGAGTAATGGTACATACGTGATAATAATATATTTGAGTAATTTAAACTTACACAATGAGATTGTGTTTAAAAAGGGTATGCTCGACAGCGCGGTATTAATTCGACCGTTGTTTCCTGACAGAGTATATTATATAGTAAGGGTCATATTTTTTTTTCTGCTTACTCGGTCGCCCTCAAAACTGGATATATTATTATTGTAAGCCGAGTTTTAATTTCCGGCACGAGCATATAGGTAAATTCCATCTCGATTATAACGTTATTGTTGCACAGGACTCTTAAAAAAAAAAAAAAAACTAGGTAAAAATGATTTTAAAGAGAAATGCCGCCCTGCCAATGTAACGTTGCGACTGCTATTGGCGCAAATTTTAAATCACCCATAAAGACAATGCCGTTAACAGGTTAAAGTACAACAACTAGATGTATATAGATTAAGAGGGCGTCGCATCGCCCATTTTTATGGAGTAAAGTATAGGCAATTTTTTACAAAATCTTAATTTAAAGGTTAAACTGTGATGTGTAATTATTAGCTCAATAACTAGGACTCTAGTTTGGTAGTTAATTTATTTTTTGGACTATCACAGCATCCTTGAAAGCGATTTAAAAATGTTTTTTCATCTCAACTTGTTTAAGCAGACTGAAAATAACTCGCTTGATTTTGGATTTAGAGTAAAAGCACCCATTATAAAATTAAAAGGGAACAATATTTCGGAGGGCAAGACGGTGGCGTTTTTTTCATTATTATATGTATAACGCTCAATACATAGTTTAGAAATAACGACTATTTTAACATTTTTAAATGACTGTAACTTTCCAAAAAATTAATTTTTTTAAAAAAACGCACCTCCGAAATATTGTTTTCTTTTAATTTTATAATGGGTGCTTTTACTCTAAAACCAAAATTAAGCAAGTTATTTTCAGTCTGTTTGAACATGTTTTTACCACTGAAAATCACGCACATACTTTTATGTTGTTTGTAGAGCCTATCAGTCTGGTCAAAACAATTATAATTTTTTCATTGAAATTTGTCGGGTTGTTTGTCAACCATGTTGTATTTTATTTTCATGTACATAGGTACTATGCATAGTTTCTCTGTTTATAATACCAAAAATATATTATGTTGTCCCAAGTGTAAATTATGTTCTGATTTTCTTTTTCTATTTATCGAAATGGTCTACTCATCAACAGCTGTACTTTGGTACACCAAAAATCCTTGCTAAAAATTCAGCCACAACAAAGTAGCCATTTCATTTAAAACACGTTTGCTTTATACATTGTAAAACGACACAATACAATAATTATGATTGTAGTTTTTAATAACGAGCAAACAAAACAAAACTATTAAACACACAAATGATCAATATGAATCGTTCCGTTTAAAACAACAATTAAAGGGCAACAAACTAAGACGAGGGATCGAGTTTATTAAATATTTTTTCTTAATATATTATAGTTTTTTTACACATATATAAATAACAGTTGAAAAGGTTTTTATATATAAATAATAAGTATTATGTTCAAGTAGTAAATTGTATTGTTCATGTAGAAAAAATTCCTAAGAATTAGAAAGAGAGAGAGAGCGTATAAAGATGACATTGATCATTATTTTTCTAAAATATACAAATAAATATAAATGTATATATTTTGATAATAATGATATATAATTAATATATTCAATTTTAAATACTTAATGATACTTCGTCAGATGCGTATGTACAACGAAAAGAAAACCCATACATTATATTATAACAATAAATAATATTCGTATAATTAATGCATATTATAATTGGCTAGGGTTTGAAATTATACAAAATAAAAGATAATAAGTTGGAGGATATGTCATGGAATGTTATTTATTTATTTTTTTTTTGTTCGTTTAAGGTAATACTGATTAAGTACATCGATAAAATATGATGTTGATATTCGGGTAAGTTGTGATTAAAAAAAAAAAATAAGGATATAATATATAAACATTATAAATAAACAAACAATTACACAGATGTCATGTCGTACGAATAATGTCTTTGACATACATAGAAAAACAACGAAAAAAAAAAACAATTACAACCCTCCCGCGACAAGGGTTTGTACTATGTATAACGGAAATTTTGATCAACTAAATAAATAAAAATAAAAAAAAAAAACAACACGTATGACAGCGGTTATTTTGATCGTCAGTAGTCTTTTTGCTTCTTGGGGCCTTCGGTCGATTTGGACGGGTCGAAGTTCTCGAACAGCCATTGTTGTCTGCTCAGATGTGCATCGCACTCTTCCATCACCAATTTGTCTCTGGAAGTGTTGATCGCAAGACATTTCCTGCTGCTGCCGTGCCTCAGCTGTTTTGTCTGCAAACCAGCAAAATTAACATTTTCAAACGTTTGTTAGTATAAAAGTTTCAATATCATTATAAATGTCACGGTCGTGGTGGACATGGATACTAAATATCCTTATTTATTTTTAACAAATTCGATAAAAGATTTAATGACTTAATGTTCAATGTAAAATTTGAATTTAATATTGTTTTTGCCCAACTAAAAAAAAAGTGTAATTAACAGTAATGGGTTTCCAAGACAATGTGCATAAATCCTTTTCAAAAAACATCAAGCAAAAATTTTACCAAAACTTACCTAGCTAATATAACCTAACCTATCATGACCAGCTGACCTACTACCAATGTGTCAACAACTTCTTGACGCAATAGCAAACTTAACTTAGAAACACTTGAACAAGTTAACTGAGCATATTATTTGAAACCAAATTTCCAAGTTTATTTTTCTGGTCACACGATTTTTAGTTGTATTAGTTTTTCTATATTGTGTATTTACTGTTTAACCTGAGAGTTCAACCTTACTTGGTAGGTACATTTCATTATCTGAATATCTCATGAGCGTAAGTTGTTTGAACGTTAAACATAAACGGAAACTTATCGTTACACTGTTAGAATTTAGTTTGAGAGTACGTTTAAGTACAAGACAAGATATACATATTAAATACGTTTTAACGAGAACAACGACGGTACACACGCTACTAGAATAGTGGTTAAAATTTAGGTATAATAATAATAATAATAATAATAATATATGGAATAGGACAGAATTATTAACAACTACGACGAATTTATAACGCACTTATTTAGGTAGAGCATCGCACAGTTAATATAATCGAGACGTTACGCCGCTTAAGCTGTAGATTATGTGACGTTGTCGAAACATACCTAAATACTCGAAATTCGTGCTCGTTTAATACACTGAAAACCTTTTAATAAAAATCATCTTGTATTTTTACACAAGTGACTAACTTAGATTGGCTAACTGTAATTTCTGTAACTATAACTGTATTTTCATCATTGCCTAACCAAACCATTGTACCTACTCATAGGACAACCGCCTTTTGACCTCTTCAGTACACGGTATATGATTTTGAAAAAAATCTACACGGTGTATATATGGAAATCGGCTGATTAATAAGGTGAAATCAACTGATGAAAGATTCAGCCAACGATGATTTCCAATAAAAACAATATATAATGCGGTTATAGTAAAGAATTTCTAAAATTATCAAGTGAATGGTATAAGATGAACTACTCACCTTCGTTTAATTGGAAAACGATTAAGATAATTATTATTTTTTAAATCTCATTATATCCCATATTTTTAATAAATAAAATAACTTACTTAACTTATAGTGCATAGATTACCGAACCCGTAATATTTTATTAAAGGTCAAGCGTGGAAATCGATACAATCACGTCTGGGCTATGCAATAGAATAATAATTTCATAATAATTGCACGTTATGTTGTTTTGTGGCAGTTTTACCGTTTCGGGTCGTAAAACTTGATGTAATATATTTTTATCCATTAAAAAAAAATAACAACAACAACAACAATAGTTTTTACCGTTGAAAAATATTTTCAAACTAAACTGAAACAACGTTGGCGTTGCAGAAACGATTATCGTTAAAAGCATACTTTCTTTATTCTAGTCAAGTATGAATGCTGTTTTTAACGGCCGTTCAATGCATATTGTCCCATTGTTCGCGATAACGACTCGAAATATTTTACTATACCATAACAACAACACCTCTATAGTTATTATATTGACAAAGTCAAGTATGAAAAGTTCATGACTTTTATCTTCTGAATTCTATACTATAGCCTACTAGCCTTAGGTATAAAACGTGCAAGCCCTATTTGTTATTATTTAAAAACTCAATCGATCATAGGAATATATTATTAATTGATTAAATATTATATTATTAATTATTCCTATATGTAATTTATAGTTTTGAGTTTAACCACCAAAATTCAAATTATGCGGTTAAAATTAATTGTTTACTTTACAAATACATTTATTTATCCGTTTTGATTATAAATCAATGTAAAATAATTTGTATCCCGTTAAAGATTTACCATTTGTGTTCTTAGACGTGTAGGTAACTATTTAATTAGAAACCGTATAATATACAAGCGTCGTGTACTTACATCAGCATTGTACTTCCAATATTGGTTGCCTTTGGATCCGTGGCACGGGTATAAGATTACATCGGTGCCGGCGAAGTCCAAGCACGATTCGTCCCGTCTGATCTCTCCCATTTTGCTAAGCATCCAGTACTAGAATAGCATTGGAGTAAAGTAGACACAATTAGTATAATTAAAAGTGTGCCTTCTTCTTATAGAAGAAGGTCCAGCTCAACTGTACAGATCGGCCAAGTACACGGTTCAACCAACTGACACGGGACGAC
This sequence comes from Adelges cooleyi, assembly GCF_023614345.1. NCBI lineage: Eukaryota > Metazoa > Arthropoda > Insecta > Hemiptera > Adelgidae > Adelges > Adelges cooleyi. Next base: position 318,637 of record NW_026095761.1, read on the forward strand.
CCAAGGAGAAGTAACATAATATTATTGCATTCGCAGTATATTAGTAAATGAGATAGGAGTTAACGTTAAGGAAGATAAACGAATCTCTGCATGTCTGAGATGGAGTGAAAACTACAGACGGATAAGATATATGGGACGAGGTAAAAATAAGAAAATAAGCTTTTTCGAATAATTAACTACAACCCTTAACAGTGTCCATGCATAACAGCGGAAATCCATTTAAACAGAATTATGATATTAATTGTATTTCATACGTACATGACAATACTCGGTGACACGGTTCACGGATTTAGAATTTAACAGTCAATCGGTGGATAAAAAATAAAAAAAACTAACTAACCTAACGCTACTATGTTGCTGCTTGAATCGGTATTTTATACAGGGTGATCCCACTGACGAATAATGATTGGCTCTTAAAAAAGCATAGAATATGTTTATTTATTGTAATTGCTACGACTCTGCACTATTCAAACGAGCGAATAATGTATAATATTTGCTCTTCTTATTATCAGTCAGCATTCCTGTAGCTAAATACCATATCGGTTGAATTAATTTCACTCATAATCTCGCGTTCGGTTGGGTATGCCCGCATAAACATATTCCATGTTAGAAACAAAAAAAGTTGTTCAATCGGCGATAGTGGCAAAAGTGCTTTTTACCTGGTTGCCACCTTGGTGGTGACATTCCCACACATTGGTAAATTTTTCACTGTACTTCACGTCCGAGTTTAAGTCAATGCACATATTTGAGTTTGCGTTTTTTATCTAAAAAAAGTGCACGAAAAACCAAAAGAATATATAATTGTATGCATTAAACGCGAACGGCAGGTGGTGGTAGTAGGTAATACCTCGCAAAATCGGTACACAATTATTGAAAATGTATTTTCCAGTGTATTTTCTGTGGCTAATAAATTTACCTTCGACCCTTTTACCCCCCCCCCCCTAACATGGACAAGGATAGAGATATATAGCAAAGGAAACAAGGATGGCTGATGTTGATTTAAACGGCGCACCGGCTCGACCTGCGGGCAATCGGGCCCCACGATAAATATCACTCAAAATTCCAACCTGATTGCCACCCATTTTATGGCAAGGGTAAAGTCCAGCCGGTTTGTTGAGCTCACTCTTCCTAGCAGGAGAATCCAGACAAGTTTTGTTGCCGTATCCTAAATTCCGCACCTAATACACCCAACACACACACACACACATGTTTCAAACACAATAATAATATTAAACATATTATATAATAATACATATTTATTTGTCAATTCAATAATATTGTTGGTATAACAAAAGGTGCGATACACATTTTGCCGTTTTTAGTTATTTTCCTTAATTAAAGATAATCCCAGTCTGAAATCGAGTCGGCGTCGGTAGACGTCAAAAACTGGATTAATATTTTATTTAAATGAAGGCAACTCGATTATTCAATACTTATTAATAAATATAAAATCTTTTTTTTTTTTTTTTAATGCAGATTTTTCAGTTTTTATTCTAATAAGCTATAATTTTGTCCATTGATTTGCATGATATTGATATTTAATAAAATATTATATCAAAGAGGAAAATAATATGATAACAATTATACCGTGCAACGATGTGACGGTAAGGATAATATAACTAAATCATAATATATAAAAATGAAATATAATTGACTTCGGCAAAAGTCGCAAATGACAGATTATGATGATGTACCTACATTGAAAAATGCTATTTCGAATGATGATGATAATATTGTTTTGCGCGTGTCAAGATGGAAAAGTTTACACACTGACATAAATAGTGATTTCTAATCAAACGGGGTAAAACACATATGGAAAAGTCTGGAAAGTTTGAAAAATAAACTTGCTTACTTAAGAACTTCTCAAAGTTCTTACTCGGAAAATCATAGACATCTACAGCTATATTGTTGTACATAAATTCCAATTTTCTTTCAAACATAGATATATTATTTTTCCTACCTCTCCAGATGCTACGGCATCGCCGGGAATGAAAAGTTCCGGGTATATGTTATCCAAATACCATTTGAACGGCTTGCATTTCAATTTCCTTCTCAGGTCTTTCCGCGCTTTGATGTCCCCGAAGTCGCCCTGAAGACACACAAATACCATAAAACTCACATGATTAACGTCGAAGAAAGGCAACTAACTTTTGAATATTATGTGTTTTATATATTTAACATAGAAAACCCCGGCAAACGAACTATGTGACATAATAATACATATTACTTTAAAATTGTATTCACCACTGTTGTAAACACACACACATATTACATACAACGCGAACGCGGCTAAACTTTTCAAAGATAAAACACCTATTAAGTTTATGTCGGTTTATTTATAGTCTTATATAACGTTTACTTAGTGTATGACGTATATAGTGTATAAAGCACGTGCCGAGCTCACACAACAACTTTGGTCCTTCGGGGTAAGTAATTGTGCTGAAACGCAGCGGTTTCCTTTTATGTTATTATACATACATTATGAGGAAACCAACAAAAAAAAAAAAAACCGACTAATCGTCTCGTCGGAGAGTTTTGAGAATTACATTCGGCCAAACTTCAGAAAGACACTCTCGAGACTGGCGAATCTTATTGCTATACTCACCAAGTCGCGTCCGATCCGCTCGTAGTAGTACTTGGCGTAGTCGTCCATCCACACTTCGGCCAGTCTGATGGAGTTTTTCTTGAGCACGTTAACGCCGGACCTCCACTTGTACGGCGACCTCTTCCTGAATATGTGACCGACATGCGAGCACGGTACGATTTCCAAAGTGCCGCCGCACATCCAGGTCTTGAAGGACAGTTCCAGGTTTTCGCCGCCCCAAATGTCGAATCCACTGTCGTAGGTGCCAAGACGTTCGAAGAACTTCTTGTCGATGGCGAACAGTCCACCGGCCATCGTGGGAGACCAAACGGGTTCGGCTTGGTTTTGATGCCGTTTCTTCTCCCTGTCCGGCACCACGTGCCAGTTGAACTAATTTAGAAAGAATACAAAAAAAAAAAAAAAAATTAACGTTACAATCAGAATTATTATTAACCGTTTGGGGGTGCAGTATTACACGTAGAAGTAGGTATAACACAGCAACACATTTGATTCGGTTTCAAAATTGTTGGTAGGAGAGTTTTCTCGGGGTCATCCGTACAGTTAATATGACACCTTACAGTTGCACGACGCAAAAAAGCCATGTACGATTATAACGGTCAAATTAGTATTAAAGAGTATTAAAAAAATAGCTGCAAATTTTTGGCAGCCTCTGTGCATTTGTAATGAGCATTTGTGTTTGTTTAAAGAAAAAAAAATTAACGAATGAACATAAACTGGTTTATCAGGATTTGTATGAAAAAAAAATGGTGCAAATGAGTTTTTTTTATCAAGAATGTTATACAGGAGTTTTAAGTATAGATTAAAGTAATGCATTATGAATACAGCATAGCTTCGTCTCGGACAACTAACACATTTTCAGAATAAATTATTTCCAGTAGTTTTAAATTAACATCAGCTGATTTGCATAGTATTATTGAAATAGCGCTCTTAAAATCGATAGAGCATAAGAAATATATTACAGTAATTTTTTTTTTTTTTGTATTAACCGAAGAACAAAACAGTTTTAATTATGAGTTGTAGTTTAGAAAAATAAAACACATCATTATTCGTTCAATACAGTTTTCAATTTTGTATCGAAACTAATAAAAATGTCTATACATTATACTTGTTAAACAGATGTATTATTATTTGTATGTAAACGGATAAATTAGGCCGCGTTGAAACTCAAGTCCTATATAAATAAAATAAAAATAACTAATCAACAGGTGTGTCGATCGCCATAATTGTCTCTCTACACGAGGCGCCTGAAGCCGTTTTTGACAATTATTGTTTTCTATAATATGTTGTGTTATATAATTATAACGTGAACAGTGTCGAGGGCGGGGGGTCTCGCGGAAGAAAGTGCCGGAGGAACGAAGCTCGTTACACAGCCGTTTCCTCGAAGATCTGGTGGCGCAAATACAATAATTATTACAGTTATTATTTTACTACGGTACACGATTTGAGCGTTTGCGACTCAGTGGACTGCTAAAAGAACACCGACGCATCGTTATTGCAATATTGTATTTGTGTGTGTGTATTGTGAAAATGCGCGTTTGGTGGAACGGACAAACGTTTTTTTTTTCTCCACTCTCCCCACAACGACAGCAGCGTTACGCACAGACTTTGGTAGGGAAAAGAAACGCTTTTGTCCAATTAAAAAATAACACCGGGGGAGCCCAAGTCGCGTGAGTGTCGTGAAAGGTTCTTATGCGCACTTGAAAGAGAGCGACAACAGGGATCTATCTGCACGCCGATCCAGACGAAACGGGCCCGTCCACTGTAGTGGCAGTTGAATATTTGTTTTTTTAAGTCGACTATTACCACGGTTATTATCATGAAATATGAACGTGCCTCGGAGTCGTATAATATACACGTCTTCCATCATCAATGACCGTGTGTGCTATAACACTTAGGCCGTTGACAAGTTCAAACCCACTTACATAAGCTACAAACCAATTACATACTATGTACGTATTGTAAATATACGTTTTATTTAAAAAAAATCCAACGACTTGTAACATAAGGCTTGAGACATGGTTTTGATCGAAACACCGTGGATAAAAAAAAAATGCTCTTATAGTGAAATATAAGAAGTTACCTTGAATTATGACAATAAATTCCACCAAAAGTTAACAGTTATTTTATTCGTATTAAGATAATGTGTAATACAGTTTTATTAATATTTTACTGCGAACCGGCAACGGTTGTAGAGGAGTTTGTGTGAAAACAATTTTCTGAAACTCTCATCAAGTACAAACAACAATATGTGCATTTTTTTGTTTGTGTTCAGCAACATCAAACGACTTAATATGGTCTCAAACCATACAATAACGACGCATGTGTCTATCTTTTGTTTACTGTACAATATTTACATAATAATATATCGTATTAGGTACTACAATGCATTCATCATCATCAAACATTGTCAGTAAACGATTTTTGGGTGTTGATCAATGTTTATGAAATTGTTTTTTCAGCAATGTACGTACAACGTTCGGGGGGTTTGCATCCCAAACGAAAGGTTTTATTCGAAAAAAGCGGAATGTGTCAAGTATAATTTACACCAAATGTGTTTCGATTTTGGTACCATTTCAATTGGACAACCTGTCTACTACCGTTTGCGTATTAATTTGTGCTTGTACACACAGACGTTTGTATTGTTGGCGAGGGCATAGTTTTCAAGTGGCTTTCGGTCGGACCGAACCAGATAAGACGTTGTTAACATAATTCCTAAGAACACCGAAACCAAAATATTCAACCGCAATGGCGGTTCCTATTCGCTGTGCAGTTAAACCGTTTCCATTAGCGCTCGTCCATCCGACTACCGAGAAAACCGTTTACTGTGTGATCTAACTTCCTGGAATAATTATTTTATAATAGCTAAAATATTTGGAACGCGGTCCAGGGTCAAAAAGACCGACAGAGATATTCAGATGAGGAACGGTCAGTGGCGGTTACAAATGTAAATACTGTATTATGTAATATGACTATGATACGAAAGCCGGAATATCAGCTTTGGCCGACCCGCATTGCTAAAACACGTGGGCAGAGTGCCGCTGCATATTATAATTAAATTGGTATTCGATGGGATTATAAAATAAGATACTGTATGATAAAGTTAACGTCACGACACTCATGGAACATTAGTTTCTTATAAAAGGTTTTATTCACTTGTGCACAAAAACTGAGCCAATAAACGAACATTGTCGTGAGATTACAAGAAAAAAAAATACTATAATTTAATAGAAAAATCAATTAGTCCACTAATTAATGAGTATAATTTGTTTACAATCTACACTTCTTCAGCTGCTGTGAGTGAAAGGTAATCAACCTATAATCTTTTAGGTATATTATTATTGTATACTAACCAAGAGTCTCCAATCAAAACCACCGATACTAGGATATCCTTGGTGATATCGATACTCAAGAGTATTGTCGTCGATCGAGTCGATGACGGGACAGACTACCGTGGCGGGATTCCTGGCTATTCGGTCCAAGAGCGCTACAATCCAGCCTGGAGAGGTTACAGTAAGTTGTACGTATTAATATAAGAATGCAATAATTGACAATAAACGACCAAACTAATTACAGGCACACTGCCTGCCAAGAATTATACTAATCACCTGAGCTATTAACAGCAGTGATATAGTTCCCATACGAGTGCAATGATTATTGCCAAAAATATTTTACGCCCCAACGCCGTAAAATAAACAGTTATTACAACCGCAGTTTTAACCAAACACAAGCCAAGTTCGTAATATTAGTGTACATAAACGTGTTAAGCATATACGTTATTGCCCGAGTTTAATTGAACATATAAAACTATGTAAATCAAGCACAACAAAACCGTTTAAAATCAGTTTATATTATTATACGTGTCGTTTTTAGGGTCTTCAAAGAGTATAGGGGAAAAAAAAATTGAGCATTTCATAGAATCTTTACACAACACACAATCCGCCATTGAATAAAATTACACGGGCTTTGGCCAGGGGAAAAAATGCAATCAAATTCGAAACCCATAATTCATATTTGATTATTAAGTATATGTCAGCTTACATAATCTTCAGGACTTTTTTAGCGTTCAAGTAAAGTATGAAAATAGTTATATTATGGTGACCTATGTGCGTGCACTTACAAGATAAGCTCGACCAACGTGGTGTAATAGCACACACAAGTCTCACACACATACACATAAGTATTAAGGATCATTTACATTGCACATAATTGCCATGTTGCCAACAGAAAACCCAAGTACGAAACGTAGACAATGTAGTTCAACGGAATAAACCGACGTTAAGCGAATCAATGTCGGAAACGGCTGTCTTGGCTGTCGATTGTAAATCGAATCGTTGAATATTTAGCGGTCAACAAGTACAAGTTATATTATAACTCATCCTGGCTAAAAATTGAATAATAAATCGTCGTAGAATATGCTACTCTCAGAGTCTAACAGGAGAGTATAATGATCCAACAGTTGACTATCATCACGAGTGGTCCATCGATATAAAGTATTTAAACTATAATATAGATTTAAAGTATGTCCATATTAAATTTAAGACATACACATAAATCAAAATCACCAAAATTTATTTTTAAATAATACAAAAACAAAAAATATATATATATACTTATTTTGTTAAAACTAAATAATTTATAATGAAATATATATGTCTATATCCTATCCCTGTCCAATCTCACTTCTTGTTCTTACATCAAGACACGGCCGCGCTCCGTTCGAATACATAAGTGATTCGCATAAGTATAGGAAAGCTCGGTAGTCTCGACAGCCGAGTATTAGTCACAACGCGGACGCATCAATAACTTTTCTACGCGTGTAATATATATATATATATATATATATATATATTGTATATATATATATATATATATATATATTACATATATATCTAGGTACACTAGAGACAGCCAAAGCCCAAGGCCCCAAACCGGCAGTATATTTTGAGTATAATACAGACCACCATTGGCAAGTGCACACACACACACACACACACTATGTCCAAAATCGATACGCCCGAGGTTTATTCACAATAGACTTTATTTTTTTTTCTTATGATATATTCTTTATTTTTATTCCGCAGTCTTTCCGTTGCGCCCGCCCCGCTTACCGTCTTCTTATATTTTTGTTATCACAAACACATATGCATAAAAATATAATATCTGGAGCAAAAATAAAGTTCTATAAACGTTTGGTAAAACGTTATTATTAAGTTGTCGGTTCCGCCGGCGTTATTCATTTTTTTCATATATTATTATTATTACATTGTCGCCGTCCAGCTCTTTTCCTCCGTCGTCTCATGTGGGGTATTTTTCATTTTATCTCGTTTGAGTTATGTGCGAACCGCCGTCATTAATAACATGAAAAGGATTTGCCGATAATCGAATGTATTCATATAATAAAACGACTTGACAGAGAACGCATCGGATCGACTATATTATAGCAACTTTAACGGGCATTACACAAAGCTCACACAGCCAATGAGTTGGAACGAATCATTGCCTCACTGTATTATAATGTATAACGTGTTGCACATTCTAGTATACTTTTTTACCAAATATTAGTATCTTTTTCACATTTTAAAAAGTCAAATAAAAAAATCTGCACGGCATTGAAACAGTTAAAGAATATTTCAAAAAGTTTCAATTACAATTTTTACGCTTTTAATCAAAACGCAAAATATTAACACTTTATTGGATTTTTTGTCGCTAAATCCGAATTGTATTTTAAACTGCCTCTAAAGTTGTTGACAACATCCAAACAAAACTAATAATTTCCTATCATTGTTCAGAATATAAAAAAAATCTAAAAATTCTACATTAACTCCGAGACCATTTTCTAAATTTAGCAAAGAAAATAAAATACAAAAAACTTTCACAAAAACAGCCATGCAATAAAAGTATAAGAACAACTGAAAGTTTAATAAACATAAATTTTAATTTGATTAAATTAATAATAACTCACAATGAAGTAGAGTTAAGTGTATAACTGTTAGAAGAAATTTTAAGCTTTATTAAAAAAAAAAATATTTTTTCCAACGGGGGGTTTGATAGGCACGTTAGAAAGTGACATGGTGTTTTATTCTTTAATTGTAGGTAATATTTCTGCTTTTTCTGCTGCGTTTTACTTTAAGTGGGTACAAATTTTGGTTTTTGACGGCCGTCAAATGGTTTTGTCGAGAAACGGAAAGTTAACTCTCGTGTAATTGTCCATTTTAAGACTTTCACTGCAGCGTATAGTATTCATGTAATATAATACTGCTGTTAAGTGAGACTATAGAAGTATTTATACTAAGCGAAAAGAGCGAACCTCTTTAGTTGTCCAGCTAATGTACTGAACGCTTTGTTATTATGGCCCAACAGCGAGGTGTCGTTTGTATAATATTATAAAATGTATATGTGCCAATAGCATTACACCGTTTTGGAATAAAGACTGTCCGAGCAAAGTAAGATTAACGGCCAGCTCGGACGGGAAATTAAAAATTAATCTAAGTGCCGTCGCTTATGTTATTATTATTATTATTATTGCAAAGATGTAATACATTACAAGGGTACGAAAATATATATATATATATAAATGTATATTTATAAAACTTCATAGCCGTAAAAATATGTAAGCGCGTGTCGGACGGCCCGGCCAAAAATATAATGTCTCTATACAATGCTTATATGATATTATGTCCGCGATTTTTATGGCGGATCCTCCTCGCCGTTTACGGCTCTCCAAGGCGATATTAAATTTTTGTCCGGCTAATAAGATCCGGACCGGAAAGGAGACGATAGCGGGGGTGGGGACGGGGCGTAAATGTTTTTGGCCTTTTGTATACTTAATATAGTTTGCACTGTGAGCATTGCAATTTTACAAACGGCACAACGTTATCATAGTCCGTGTATATTATATTAGCAGTCGTCCCTTTATTCACCCCGACTATATTGTTTTGCTCTTATGCGGCAGTTACTATATAATATAATATACATATTAAGCACACTATATTGTATACTGTGCCGCCTATTATACGCACACACTACTGTCTTGTCGTACACTGGCCATTATACGGCGAAAACTTAAATATTATATTATAATAACGTCATCGCGCGGATTACGAACTACAGTTGTTTCGAAAAATATACATTTTTTATAATACTATTATTATTGTTTTAATAAATAGTAAATGTTGTATGTGTTTATTGCGACTTGCAGTGTACATATCACAAAAGGAACGGTCACCAAATATCGCATACGTTTCTAGGACTCGAGCAGTTTTTGGAACACATCAAAGTGTTTCGGGCCTTAAACTAGAACGTTATAACTTTTTTAATAATACAAAAGAAACTTACGAAAATGTCGGGTACATGGTGGCGACAAGGGCCAATGGGATGTTTTGTTCGACAGATTGGAGTAAAAGGAAAATGTTTACAAAACTACAATTACAATAAAACCTATTCGTATTGATTTTAGAAGCTTTGTGTTTGTCGGGATTAGCCGCCCGCACGCGACGATAATTAATTTCTAAAATATTAATTTAATGCGTTTTATCAACACTGTCAGAATGTGAGACAACACTACATTTTTATTGTACGATAATAATTTCAAAACTCATCATTACAGTACAATGTATTCATTTTATTTGGCACTTGGAAGGCAAACGGTCGTTTTTCGAGTCTCTGCGGACCACTACACGACCTCTCGCCGCCGACATGAAGTATTTCACCGCCTTTGCATTGCCCCGGAGTTGTAAAAAAAACGAAAATAAAATAAGCCATTCAGAATACAGAAATCAGCGGACGACCCGATCACGTACCGGTCGTCAACTGGCAGCTGCAAAAAATCTTACTTAACTCCACACACACACACACACGCATATAACCAAATAGTTATATAGACACCAATAAAGGCCGTCACGGTCCAGTGGCGGAGGTGATATACGGAGGATTGGAAGATGTTACGATGATAATAACAATGATATAGAAGGCGTGCCTAGGATTTCCTCTATATGCTTTATCATTGTATAGCCGTTGTATATTATTGCAAAATATATGGTTCCGGCAAAAATGATTGGGAGGCCCCCAAGACGGTTGTTGTTTATCGAGGAAACGACGATTTCCGCGATAGCGATTTTTATTATTGTGTCCGCCGCCGTCTCGCCCCACCTGCACCCATTGCCGGTCGTTTTCATTTTATCCTTTTCGTCCTACGGGATATTTTGTTTTTTTGTTTTTATCATCTCTTTCGCCTTATCTCTCTCGCGTTCTCGATAGCCCCCGTGTGTTTAATGTCTCGCGTGATTTTTATGTACACACACACCACCGACCGATCTGTCCAGACAATTTCTCCGTCGGCCAATATCCTCCAGTATATTTTACTGCCTATATATCCTTGCCGGGAGACCGAATCTTACACGGGCAATAATATAATCGTAAAATGATAATAACGTTTATTCAATTTTCCCGGCACTGTCCTGTAAAAATAACACATTATATCGTGCCAATCCAAACGACATTCGCCGAACGGACCTATTTATATTATGTCGTTCAGTTATAAAATCATCGTCCGATTCCAAGTGGAATTCGGGTTTATTCTCCAATAAACCGTATGCACGACTCGAGTGTTAAATAGAAAACTACCAATGAAATCGCAGAATCAAACCGACTAACAGCTGCAGTTTCCGTGTACTTGCAGTTAGACAAAGATCCGATTTTCAAAGAAAATGTTGATGATAGGGTCTCCGTCCAAAAATACATACATCGTTATGAGTAGCTGTTCTTTTTTTAAATAAACTACAAAGTGTGTCTACTAGCGTGTGGACGAAGTGCTCGTATAGGCTTCTCACATAGTAAATCGAGTTAAGAGAAATAGCAGAACGACTATCCAACAACAACAAAGGTGGTTGATTTCTAAATTTATGACCATTTATTATATTCTGTCATGTGATCATTTCTGACCGTATAATAATACTGCTCTGTTTATTGCACGATGCAGACATTTCGCATGAAACTTAATGGTTTTGCAAACACTGCAAGACTGACTTGTTAAAAATTATAGGTTTGTCGGCGAAGTTTTACAAGTGACAAGCTGATATCGGCAAAAATTGTCAAAACTATTGAAATATATTGTCATTAAACGTGTAAATTATAGGTAACATATGATTTTTAGACAATAGTAAAATTAGTTTAAACTTATATTTAAAAAAAAAAGTGTGTTATATCAAATTTTTGTATTATTAAATTTTAATAAAGATCATTTTTAAAAACAATTTTAATCATAAAAGTTCATTATGTAAGATGTACATTAAAAGAGTGGGTAGGAAAATTTTAAGAAATTTAGTTAGTAATGCGAAGAAGATGAGTAATTTTTTAGCATAAATTATATGACAGTTTTTGTTGGATTTGACGTATCATCGACAACACCGCTGTAGGTTTTTTTTATAAAACCGCGTTTCGTTGTATTATTTAAATTCGGATAAATGTTCCGTGCCTGTACAAAAATAAGATAATGTTATAATTTAAAAGCGGGTTATTCGAATGAAACGACTATAATGCGATTATAATAGCAGATGTTCGTGGACGGAGTAGAAAAGCGAGCTTTGTCGACACTAACCGAGCTCCGAGAGAAGGCGAAGCGGTGTACGAAAAATGTAAAGAGGAAAAATTACCAATAAATTATGATTTTAATTAAATTATTAACGCGCCGGTCCCGTGAACGAGTGTTGAAAACATTTGCGTTCAGTTTCTGTCCATTTAACGCGTACAATAAGTAACATTAATGAGACCAGCAGTGGAATTATTACTATTTTTTTCTTTCCTGTTAATGTGAAAACTCCGGAAGCACTAGACGCGAGAGGTACCCCATACTAGAGAGGCGCCTACGCTTTTGAAACAGTAATAAATGTTTTCGTGTTAATCGTTAAAAAAAAAAGAAAGAAAACGAGAGAAAAAATGCCAGTCCAAACACTGTGTTGGTATAGGAAATCAAAAAAAGTTTTTTGTGTGTAGGATTGTGTTTAAATAACATAAATGTATACAAGTGTTTAGAATATTTTATGATAAAGTATTTTTTTTAAATATAGTATCAGGGATGGAGTTATTAGAGTTACCATTAATCAAAGTCATCCAATTCTTCGGTTACGTTAATTGTAACTTATAATTAGGTACTATATAAGTGGAACATTAAAAACTCGAATGAAAAATCTTTATTCAGTAACTACATACATACGTACATCTTTTTTTTGTAATGTATTCGAGAATTGTATTTAAATGCTTTTTAAAAGTATTTTTTTTTTTTACAACGCTGTAACGACAGTGTGCCCAGTGGCTCTGAATTATATATAATGCGTGCACTTCACACACGGATCGTTGAGCGTTTGCGTTTAAGAAATCTTCGACTCGATAACCCCTTAAATACATCCGTCGTTATTACACTCTGCACTCAGTCGTTGTAGACTTCAGGTAGGCACAATGAGTAAAAGTAAAACAGCAAAGGTATAATAATATCATCTGGGACGCACACTTTAATGTATTTTTATTCGTGTTACGCTTAAGCTTTGCGAATAAAGAGAATCGTTTTTTTTTTTTGATAATTTTTTTATTCGCTTTTAATTATTATATACCTACTACAGCGGCCGCGGTTCGAAACTACAAAATATATTTTTTTACAATATCGCCCTAGGCCGGATATGGAGGAATGCGGTCGTTGAATATATTTCAGTGGTTAATCCTGTTTCCAAACGCGCACTAGAAATAAAAAACCATAAAAACTTGTACATCATTGATTTGGCGTCTGTATTTTTTTATTTATTTGCGCATATTTATGTAAAATATTTTATGGCAAAAAAAAATAAAAATCCAATTGGCTTTTTTTGCCGCCACAGCAAAGTAACATATTATTATTATATAACACCCGCGGACGCTGTTTTTAGTCGTAATTTTATTTTAATCCTTCTTCGATGAGCCAATAATATATTCATTTTACTCCTGGTTAATTGTATTAATTGTGTAAAACATTAAAGCATCGGATATTTATATAACATATAGAATTCATAAATATGAGTGAGGTTGTATTATCCTTTTGTCTTTTAGTATATAAATATATAAAAAGTTATTCATTATAATGATTCAACTAAAACTATTATTGTTCTATAAATTAAACAGTTTGACCTAATATTAGAAATTACATAAATAGGTACACTATTGATTGGTAGAAATGTTACAAATAGGCATTACTATATCCATGACAAGCTTATAATTCAGTTTTTTAAACGGTATCCAAAATAATCAAACGCCTTTAATTCTCAGTGCAAATCAATATCACCCGTAGATGTCGCTTTCGTATCGACCAATTTTTCGGTTAAAACTGTTACCCTATGCACTCGTTAAGGGAAATGAAAAAATTTGCCAAAAATTGTAGCCAGATTTTGTAATTTTGACATGAAATTTTAACGAGAACGGACATTGCACTTAGTGAAAACATTTCTCAACTCGTATAAATTTGATATAAATATTTGAAAACTTGAACAATTTTTTTTTTACTTTAAAAAAAATATAATAACAAATTATAGCTTGTCCGTTTTTTTAAAGTAAATTTGATGCGTCGCAACACATTTTAAGTCTAATAGGTATCGCATGAAACAAATTCTTAAAACAAAAAGCTTTATTAAGTGCTTCTTAATTGCGTTTACGGTATCAACCAAAAAAAAAAAAAAAATACTTGACAGTTAAATAATTATTTTTACCAGAATAGAACTCAACACAAATTTACCTAAATCGACAATAATAAAATAGTGATTTAAATTGGAATGTTGGAAATATTAAAAGTTCTTTACTGTTTATAATTCGACGAGAAGCCGAGAAGGTTTATTTTTAAAGATATTTAAAAATGTAATCAATAATCCTTAATCTTGTCAATATACCAAATGTTGAAAATTAATACTTGTTGTTTTATCGGTTTGAGTGGGCGTTCCAAATGTTTTAAATGTTATTTACAAAAACAGTAGTAAAAAGTACAATTCAACACACAAACATCGACTTGACCGATGATTTCTAGGAATTTCCGGTACCTGACCGTATAATATGATGTTTTTTTTATTTTTAACGCGGTACCACCTATTTTTTGGGTGTGATAACCTGCCGGCAATAGCGCCGCCGACGGTTTCTCGCCAACTGTTTACAAAAATAAAGGGGGACACGTTTTCATTAAATATTATTTTAAATGCGCGTCCAGAAAAATTAAAATAATCCCTCTTACCATTATTATAATGTACCTACTCGACAGAGAACCGCCGTGCGCGCGGAGCATCCGGCAGTTTTAATTTCTACCACTTTCACACCCCGGTGTGTATTTCGTTTCAAGAACTCTGGTCATTATTAAAAGCCCGAGGGATTATACCGGCAGAGTATATTAAAGGTCCCCGCCGTTCCTTTGGCCGCAGAAAACGCGCACCGTGCACAAAAATACTTATGGCTCGTGAAAAGAAAAGTATAGCGCGGAGAGTCCAATTTACCGGCTGCCTCTCCAACGGCCGCCCTATCCCGCCTATACATGGCTTTTATATATGCGTGTAACCGGCTGAAAGCGCTATTTACGAGAGAACAATAAAAAAAAAAATTAATTAACTAATAAAAAATTTACAATAATAATAATAACCACAATGAATGACGGGACCGTCTCATTGCTCGGAGTGTCTTCTAATTGACTTTCAGCCAACGACATTCTGAAATTTCCAAAAACATAATTTAAAAAAACACTTGATATACGGCCGTATTGTTATCATTATTATAACACTATATTCGAAATGGTAGTTACGAGTAAAGTGTAATAAAACTGCAACGATGCGTCCAGGCCAATTAATATTGTATATATTTTTCAAGAATAAAAAAACGAACACTTGACATATTAACAGAGATTATTACGGGCATGTATAGTGTAATAGTATAGAAAAATAAATGGTGAGTTTAAGACTAGTTTTTACCCGGATAAGGCGAAGCAATACTAGTGATGGAGGCAAAGAATGAACAACGTTTGAGTAGAACACACATGAATATCTTTATCAATTACCATTTTGATATATTATATGCCTTATCCCCCGGCGTGTCCTCTCTAACAAACAATTTTTATTGTCATTTGAATTTTCTTGCTACTTTTATTAGTTTACTGTTCATTTTAAGCACCATTATCGTTACTATCATATTTCTCGTGAGCCCGTTCCAAAGACGTCGTTCGCCGTAAAACACTTAGCCCGGCATTAGTGACCGTGTACTCACTTGTTTTCGTGGTGTTTAATTATTAAAAAACGCTAAGTCAAGACGGCGTCTTGTTTATTATTTATTATGCTTAAAACCGTTTTCACGCTTAATATTTCATACATTAGTATAACATTTTCTATTGAGATACAAAAATGCACTATCCGGTTAAGTCGAGTGTAGAATAGAAAAGTGTTGAACGTTTTTTTTTTTTTATTATTATTATTAAGCGCCCATTTGGCATTTATTATGTTTTTTTTTAAAAGTACTATAAGTTTTCCTGGGAAATAATTAATCGATTTACATTCCAAATGGCTCTTAAAAAATAACAAAGAGCACCAATTCCACTGAACTAACGATGCGCTCCGTGCTCACACTTAATATTATCGTTAGACTTTAGAAGTGTTCTATTTAGAAGACTTTTCATTTTTGTGTATTTTGTGTTTAAATATAAACGCTAACCTTATAAACGCTATACAACGAAATACATATATTTTAAACGTTTCGGTTATTAAATTAACATTTTGACTGGAAAGTGACATTTAGCGAACATTGAATAACAACACAACGTTCAGGGAATTATTATAGTTGAATAACAGCTGTCATTTTGATAATACTGAAAACGCGTCTGTTTTACAGAGAACACTTAAAAGTTATAATCCCCTATTGTTATTTAGTATGAAATTATGATAATTTGATATCATTTTGTTAATTTTATTTCAAAAATTTGTCTGTAGTTTTTTTTATTATTAAGAAGTTATAAATAATGGTATATTCGCTTTTACAAACTAAAATATCGAAAACATATTTTTTGGTATAAAGAATTTAATGTTTTGCAAATTATGTTGTTTAAATGTTTTCAATAGATATTTTAACGGTCCTTTCTAGCCAAAAACGCTTACAATTTTTTTTAAAGTATTTAAAAAATATATTAAAATTCTTAGGCCAACTGTGTATTAGCATGGTTTGGGGGGGGAATCATATTTTATTTTCCTGAAAAAAAAAAATACACTTGATTGAACCCTTCTGTGAAGTTAATACTCGTGGTAATCGTGATTGTGTTTTCTTAATTTTTACTTAAATACAAATCAAATACCAGTCCTCAAGTGAACATTGTAAAATAATCTAAAAATGGTATATTTGAATTTTTTTGTAATTTTGCCACAACAATTATTTTGTCAAACAAGTAAAGTAACACGCCTATATTATCCTTAAACAACAGAAAGTGAAAATGTAAAAAATTAGCTATTTTGTAGGATTAGGTATGACATGTAAATTCTTGATATTGGCTAAAAAAAAATCATTTTTTAGAACTACTATTTCGGCGCAGAGTTAAACAACGATTCTCGGTTCGGTAACTACTAATACAATCGTTTACTATACAGTTAAGTCAGGACGACGGATGTGATTTACGATCGTCGGCCGTGGTATTGTTTTTCTTTTGACCCCAGAATGCTGATAATTATTTAACGCTCGTTATCGGCAAAGGGATAAGAGGCTTAGAAACCGGCAAAAACTAGGTTGGCAAATTCGTTTGGCAAACCTTTCAACAACGATCCCTTATACACAAAGACTAGTATGTATGTAATGTATATGTGTGTGTGTGTGTGTGCTGTTGGTTTTTACTGCTGTTAATAAGTTGTCGTGGTCGGTAAATCGAAATTCGCCACTTGCCAAACCCCGGACAGACAATTAAAGCAACAGAATAAAAACCCTTAACAACGAGCGTACAAATAAAGGCGTTGTTAACATTGGTATAGGTAATATAACGATATATAGTATATATATATATATTTATAAAAGTACACATGCTTAGAACCTCTGACGAGAGAACACGAAATATGCATTACATACATACCGCACTATAAATTTGCCAATATAAATCAAACAGAAAGATCCCCCCCCCCCCCCAAAAAAAAAATGAACATTTATATTTTTAAAGTACCTAAATAAAATATGTATGAAATATATATATATATAAATATTAGAGCGTACCGAATGGTCTCTCGAGAAATCTTTTTTACACACATATTTAGTATAGGAGTGCGAGAATATCGTTCTTGGTAGCGTTTACTTTGTACGGTTATTTTTATTTTTTTTTTTACAAGCAGAAAAAAGCGTATTTTAAGCTACAGTAAAAATGGGCTCTATTTGATTTTAATTAATATGCCCCATTAGAGGGACAAAGGAGCGTATCCGCGAGGGAAGTGGCAAGCGCGATATGCACACATATAGCTGCTATGCCAGTTTTTTTTTTTTTACTCCTCTCTTAAAGAAGAGGTCCTTTCAAAGGGAATTACTATCATTATTATAACAACCGGACGTGATCGAGTGGCGGCGATGTCAACTACTCGACGACGGTGTATCATTTATCGGTTTTAATTAATATCGCTGCTTTTGTATTGTTATTATTTTTTTTTACCTGTAAATTCCAATCGAATCCACCCACGTTAACGCCACCGGCGTCTCTGTAGTGGAACTCCAACGTAGTATCGTCGATCACGTCGATCACGGGACACACCACGGTCGAAGCTTCCCTGGCTATTCTGTCCAACAGCGGTTCAAGCCACCCTAAAAAACACAAGCACCCCATACGTGTTATGCGATGACAACAAGCAAACATAGAACGTGCGTTAGTATTGTAACGATAAATAATAATAATAACAACATCGAGTTCGGTTGACTATGAGAAGAGTCACCCCACAATGTATTTACGAAGGACTATAGGGAATAGGAAAATATTCAACAGAGCTTAGTACATCATATTTACCCGATAAAGGCTATGAAAAAAATATATTTTTAAGTTAATAAATTCCTCAATAGTAATTGTTTTAGCATTTTAAAACATTTTGCTGTTAATATTTTGACAGCAATCAAAATTTTTACAATGTTCTTTACATAATAAATCAATTTTGAAATGTTTAATTCATTCGGATAGTGTTATTTGAAATTTATCGATTAAAATATTATTATTTTGTTCGTATTAATAATGCTTTATTCAATTTGTTTTAGTTGTTATTCAATTAAATGGCGCCCAACTCGGCCCCGGTGTAATAAAATTCCACAGAGCGCAACATTGAATACCCGGACGACCTTTGAGTACCTATTTGAAATGTACCAGCAAATAGCAATACGAATAATATACATATATACATTTACACAATTAGCTTTTATCGTGCAAGTGTGCTTCGGCGAAAAATAATACAGCCCGAGACCGTGTGTAGTAACATACCAGTAGACGTGATTGAGACAATTTTCGTTGGAAATCGAGCTCGTTAAAATCAAAAATAGTAAACTTCAAACGACAGCCGACGAATCGATTTTCGGGGGCAACAAGTAAGTAAACAACAACAACAAGACGGTGAAATCCGAATCTGATTTGAGCAATAATGAAGTTCGCGGAACAAGGTAGACGATATGCGCGGAAATTTCAGTGCGATGTCTGTTGGACGTCTCTAGTTTTGTTTTAGTGGTGTTTATCCGCCGAGTTGTCTTTTTAACTTCTCATACTTAACACTCAACTGCTGCCCCCCCCCCTTCACCGGCTCCGGTCATAACGTATCCAGACGGAAAATCATCTCTACGCGTGCAGGTAGGTACATTACTTAATACGGTTTACACGTTAATCATTGAAGTGTACTCGGGCTTAGTGAATATCATATGGATGTATATGCTCAGTGCAAAACTTTCGAAACGCTCTCCGTGTTCTCGTGGGACATCAAAGTATGCGTGTGTATGCGATTCTAGGTAAATAACAGAAAATACGCTAATATCCAGACCAGCCAGAGTCAGCTTTGCCCGTGTAACATGTTCGGATTTCAAAGTTTAACCACCGGCCCGGACTATATGCGTGTATTCACTTTAATATTTTATGCATATTTTTACTTTTGGCAAAAATCGTCTTCTCCGTGTCGAACGTGGCGTTTCGCGAAGGTAACGGTTCTACAACGAAATCCCAAAAGGTCCAAAAAAAAAAAAACAACAACACTAAACCATAAGAAAATTACTTTCGTCCGCGGTGGGCACGTTAGGTGTTGTACACCATTGAAACAAACTCGCACATGGGCTTGAAACAATAAAGTAGTGTACACAATCCCTACACTCGAGTAAAGTCGGAGGAGACATAATCGTATCAAATGTTTAAAAAAAACCCTAAAACATTATTTTTAATTTGAAAAATAAAAATTGTACTCAAATAAACTAATAACAGAACAATTCGAGTAAAACGAATCCGAATAATAACCAATAACAATTATTTTTTTATATTCAACTAAGCGGTACAATATTGTTGTCGTTTAGTGTCACTCGTTTTTAGAAAATAAGTTTTCAATGTGAACGCAGTTTAGGTAGTTCGGATTGATTCGAAATTCTAATGTGTTACACTATGATCGAATAAATAACTAATATTGAGCGAAGCCAGCAATGATGTTTGGAAAGCGTTGAATAAGAAAAATAAAAAAACCAGGAATGTGTTGAGTTAGTATAGATTTAGGAATGCGGAAATGAGTATGGATTGAGTTGACTTAAAAACACTTATTAACTGTTTCGGTTACGAATATTGGACTCGTTGTTAATTGATCGCCTAAATATTTTTGAAAAACAGTACAACGACCGAAAACAATGGACGGAAGGCATCGCGGTATAATAAGCATTTAACCCGCGATAATAGCCCGTTTATGGAAAAGTGTTGTTATTAGTTCCGATTAAGGAGGAGGAAAGTGTTGTTTATACCACATTATATTGTATTGTACAACATACCGTACAACAAGCGATTATTAACACCGAGTTATAATTACAGACTATGTTTTGCAAAGCCCCGCACGAGTATAACAACGAATTGGACGTTCCCGATAAAAAGGCCAGTGGTAAGTTTTCGACTGGATGTAAAGCAATGCCAAACAAAAGTTAAAAGGACATTTTTATTCCACATAATATATTATTATCGTTACGCGAATAGCATGAAAACCAAACGGACACACACGGATATTTCCGAAACGGCTGGGATCTAGACAAAAAAAAAAAAAAAAAATATGTTCGCAGGTCGATTGTCATCAATTGAAATTTATTACCGTACTTGTCGGTGGAGTTCGAAGCAAAGTGAGATTACAAATGTGAAAACAGCGCATTTACGCGGCACACGGCGTCGGGGTTTGTCCCCCTCCCCGGGTCGTTGCCGTTTTTATTAGCCACTAAATCCTAAGGCAAACGACCGTTTTCCGAAAATCCAAATGTGCCCGTCAAGTATAAGGTATAATAATAATAATAAAAAAATCGGTACACGATTTGTGGTTACCTTCTGTGCACTCGCAATGCGAATCGAGATAAGTCAAGACGGGCGCGGAAGCGTGTCTGGCGCCCATTAGTCTGGCTCGTATCAGTCCCTCTCTCTTGGCCGCCCGAATTATTTTCACTTTTGGATAGTTTTCCATGTATTCCTCGAGCTGTTTCTTGAGATGAGCTGCAAACATAATACAATGCAAAAAGTTAACACAACCGAAAACATTATTATTAAAATATTATATTGTACATCGGGTTTCAAAAGCAGCCCTAAGACATTTTGACAACGCGTTTGTTTTCTAAGTGACCACAATGTATTACATGTTATGTAAAACTATTATTAAATATATCAAATAAAGAATATAACTAATTCGTACTGTGTTTGTTTGATATTCTTGGTTGGTTCTATCTAAAGAAATTATGTGTTGTTTTGTGAAAATGTTCAAAAATTGTACAGCTGGTTTTAAAACTAGGCGCCTTAATCAGTAGCGAACTGTACCCTAATCGTATCCGCCATAATACTAAAAATTTAATTTTTAAACACATAATAATTGTCATTAGCTATTATGCTTTTGTCGATATTTGTATTTTTATCTGTCAACGCTGAACCTCCCTTATTTACTACTATTTCTACTACTCACTTACGTATAATACTTTCATACTGTGCTGCTTTGAACCAACCATACACAGATTTTGTCGAAGCTTAAGTACACACGACCGTGCGTATCGTAGTACATGTTGTTAATGTAAAACGAATCGAATGTATAAAATATTATTACTAATCTAGTAAGGGAAAACGATTATAAAACCTTTATGAAAAAAACCATACAACAGTTTAAATATATAACGTTTCTGTAGAAAAAAAAAAAATTAATAATAAAACCGTTCAATTGAAAACACGCCGGCAATGGCAAGTTTATACTAATAATTTACACAGTTCGAAATAATACAGTACGTTTTGTATTATATCAAATATTACTAGTTTTAAATTAAATGAATTTTTCAAAATTTCTTTGGAAAGACGAGCAAAATATTTGCTATTCAAATACTTGTCGAAACAGTGTTTTCCAGTGTTAAGTTAGAACTTTTACTGGCTATAATTTCGAGAAAAATAGTCGGGTCGAGTTGAAATTTATTAGGAATATTTATTTGGTATGCCTGCACACGTCAGCTGTATCAAATTTAATTTATACCCATTTCCTACCCCCCTAGGGGTGTTACAAGTTTTTTTGGGGTTTTTAGCCGCGATTTTAAGACATTTAAGTTGAAAATTTGCCAGTAGTTAGAACTCATATGTATCCAAATTTTCAAACTGATACGTTAAAAAAACAGAATAAGAATTTAATTTTGAATGTTTGTTTGATTCATCCTGAAAAGTTGCAAAAAGTCGCAGACGAGGAGTGATAAAAAAAACCTGTATGGTATGCCCTCTAATAAAATATGATCCATACAAATTGCCTCCACTCGATTCGCAATGTTATAGCACGTTGTTATACAATATTATGCTTTACGTTCAAACCGTTTAAGGCTCTAGCCGAACATAAAACCTACACGAGGTGACGAAAACAACGGTAGAAAGCGCAGCAACAACAACGACAAGTCGAAGCTTAAGTACACACGACCGTGCGCGTATCGGATATACATGTTGTCGTTCAAAGCAGCTGAAAAAACGAACATATCTTCTTCTTAGTCACAGTTCAAATTCGCGTTTTACGGCGAGTGTCACAAACAAGTCTGAGCTACGTCTGAATTAGCGAGTCGAGTAAGTCCGAACAAGACGTTTGTTTCGTTTAAAAAAAAAGTTAACATGTATCGTTTTTTAAACGTAATTGCCTTGGTCGGCTTAGCGTGTTGGTCCGTCGGGCCATCGACACCGGCCGTTCACTGTATGACCCCAATAGAATTGTTCGACAACATGAACAAGGCGCTGACGAATCCAGGTTGGAAGACGTTAAACGTAACCGTCAGAGACCGAGAAACAAAAGTTTGGGTCCACAGCAATGTACTGCACGAACATCGTCAGTCGGAACCGCCCGTGACCGCGGACAACGCAGACCTGAAACTCGGGTTCATGTCGCTCGTCTTAAGCTGTAAGTACGCCGATATAGTGTTGTGGTACGTGGAAGCGGTACGGCTGATACTGGTGGATTACCAGCAGGCAACACCGTCGGCGGAAATAATCTGGCACTATGACTTCTGGCAGATGATGCAAGGAATCAACGAAATTCGGCCCTTGCTGAAGCACATGTACGGCGCCATCGCGTGCGTCAACGACATGGACCGGGTGTTCACCCAGCCCCGGTTCCAGGACAGCCTGCGGACACTGATAGAGGAAATTGACGCCATCTATGAAAACCACAAATCCGTCTTGAAGCCGTTTCGCATGATCGCCATGACGCCTGATCTATTGAGTAAAATATATGATTCGTTTGTGACATCGTTTGTCACCTATTCTTTAACGATGATAGATTTCCTGGCCGAATTTTGCGTTGTTCAGCGCACGCCTAACAGAGAAAGCTTCGAAAGTCTTCACCAACAGGCTAAACCCTCGTTAGACCGAGAAATGAACCTGCGCCAATTCCTGACCTTCGTACTCAACACCACGGCTCAGGACAACATAAAGAAATTCTACCACGACCTCGGTTTCCGGTGCGTGACAGGGTGTGTCACGCACGAGACGTTTGTGGTTTCCGTAAATAATTGACGGTAATCTGCATTCACTTTTCAACGCTACATATATTACTGTCTGTTATTTTTTTAAATAATAATATTGTAACTATTTTTGTTTGAAAATAAATTGATTTAACTAAACAACTCTGTAGTGTATAAATTTATAAATGTTTAAGTTAACCTATATATTTTGTTTAAATGCAGTATGCAAACACTTTAAGGCAAAATCAACAACTGACTGTAAAGAACTGTATTATTCAACATCAGACGAAATACCGTTAACAAGAAATGCCGGTCGGTAGTCGATAATTAAATTATAACACATATATTCCGTTTTGACGTTAATTGTGTCAGTACAATAATTATCACATATTATCGCGTTAAGGAAATTTAATAAAATCAAAGTTCGATTTCCAATTTATATTATATCTCAGCTGTGCTACTAAAATATGCCTTGCAATGAGACGTTTTTGATTCATTTACAGCGCGTTGGTTGAACGAATACATCATTTTAAATAGTATTTATATTATAATTATATTAGGTAACAAAAAAAAATTCAGTAAACTAAAGAATAACAATTATTCTTGTTTACGAGTTTTGTAGTGTTCATTTAACAATTTTAAAAATCATTATTTTTTGCATTGTTGCTGTTGTTAGTGTAAAACGAATCGAATGTATAAAATATTATTACTAATCTAGTAGAGAAAACGATTATAAAACCTTTATGAAAAAAACCATACAGCAGTTTAAATATTTAACGTTTCTGTAGAAAAAAAAAAAATATTAATAAAACCGTTCAATGCAAAACACGCCGGCAATGGCAAGCTTATAATAATAATTTACACAGTTCGAAATAATACAGTACGTTTTGTATTATATCAAATAATACTAGTTTTAAATAAAATGAATTTTTCGAAATTTCTTCGGAAAAACGAGCAAAATATTTGCTATTCAAATACTTGTCGAAACAGTGTTTCCACAGTGTTTCCAAAATCAAAAAAAATGTGTGATTACAGAAACAGTTTTCCTTATCTGAGAGATGGCTTTACCTAATTCAACCTTAACATAATCTTATAATTTTATTTTTCGAAATAACTTAATATTTCAAAACGTCAGCTACAAAAAAAAATTATTTTTGTTTATTATTGTTCAACTTTTTTTTTCTACAATTGTACATCCATATTTCTTTCTAATACAAAATGTATACAACAAAAAAATGATTTAACGGGAGTGTCAAGAGAAACGCAGAAAGAGACCCTCGAGTTAATGTACTTGTTTAATAATTTTTTTTTTGAACAGTGTTCGAAAGAAATAGTAAATTCAACTAATAAACATCATCACATTTTCACATTTGCAACAATAACTGGAGAGTTCCCAAACATTTTCAACGTTTTCAAATAAAAACATGTTTCGGTTGTTAACATCCAGTTGGTTAGGCGAGTAGTAACCGTAGTAGGGTTTTGTTTGGTGTTGAATTAATTCGATTGGAGTACACTACACTGTGAAGTGAGTGAGACGAGACAACGTGTGCAGTTTAAACGGTACAAATCCCAACACGAACCACGCGTTGTTGATTTAGCAAGGTTTCATATTGTTTGTGTCGCTGAATATCCGCCATTCTAAAAGCGGCGGCGGGACGATCGAGAACGAGAACAATGATCCATATTGTACTCCGAGTAACTTCATAAGCAGTTGATTATGTTTGCATATTATTTATGTTTTTGGAGTATACAAACCACCGACAGCGAGCATAGTATATACGTATCGTCGATGCGTTTCACCGACTTGAATGTACTCTTCTCGAATGTTATACACACATTTGTACACATTTGTTCGGAGCATCGGCCGTATTCTAATGCTGTGTGGGAATTCTATTCAAGTCGCTGAAAATGATTATCTACTCGAAACGCTCGGGAGTGGGGGTTTTTCTTATGAAAACATAAAAAAAAAAAAATAATAATAACCATTTAGGATGAATGTCGTACGACGAAACACAGGGACTAAACAAAACCAATATTACCTTTATGTTAAATTTTATACACCATATATTATGTTCGTAAACCGTATAGTAAAAATATATGGATCAAAATATTTTAAAACCAATACATACATACACCGCAAAATAATATTATATTACAAACTAATTACTTTTCTTAGAAACGTATAAAATCGAAGGAATTATTCGATTATCCGTAAACTACTATCGTAAGAGTAGGACGTATATACTATATTATATATCAAATATGTAAGTAAATTTCAGAACATCACCGTCGGCAGTATTAACATTACACTTAGTTTTCACAACATAAACACTGTGTCAGTTCATTAGGATATAGCAATAAGGCTTTAAGGAGTGGCAATTGTTTTTGCCAAAAATGCACATAGATTAAGTTTCTTAGGTTTTTGAAACGAAGGAGATATAAACTGCGCCCCGATTTTTTTAATAATTTAAAAATTCAGCCAATATTTAAAAAAAAAAATATATATTTTTGACACAGTATGAGTTTCGATTTTTCTGTTAGAACATCTTGAAAAACCCAAAATTTCAACGATCTTGGTCAGGATACCACTTGCCAAGTGGGGTTCAGTTAGGAGTGACGGTGTTGGTTTTCCAGGATTAAGTTGAAAAGTCCGTTTATTCGACACCTTGTACATTTCCTTATCGCGTACACTTGTCAAGCAATTCGGTCACATCTATTGTACCTAGGATAGGATCTTCATTCAATCCCTATCTTCCTCCACACTATTCGGTGTCTACAGGTGTTCTTTATAATATCATCTTTCGTCTTACGACAAATGTATGTCCACGTTGGAATTTAATATTTTTGTTTTCAACTCTCACAAACGCAGTGACCGAATGCTGTTTGCCCACAAAAACTGGTCCCGGGAGAGATGCACGTTCCCGGGAAACTAAGCAGTTTTAGCGCATAATTTTCCACGGACAAAATTAAAGATGACGAATTTACATAAGTGACTTTCGATAGTACATGTATTATTATTTATTTCTCTCGGGGCAAAGTTCGAAGACGTCGAAATTTGCATTTTTCAGCAGTATTTTCGTCGAGAAAAAAACGCGGACACGTCTCTATGATATCGTTCACGAGGATAAAATCGCTGAGTTTCCCAGAAACGTGCACAACTCCTGCGAAACTTGGCGCTACGAAATTTATTAGTCGAATAACGTGTTGTTAAATGCAAACTGCTAAACTATCCAAGGTGGTAAATGCACGTGCGAACGGTTTGAACGGGAGAATGGGGTTTCTCGGGATACTGAAAATTAGCGCTTTTCAAAATACCTATATTTAGTGACAGAGATTCGCTGACAAAAACGTCTAACACTAATTTTAAGGTTTTTATAAGCTCAAGCTCCCTTCCCCCTCCCCCCCCCCCCTTAAATCTCCACCCGTGGCCGTAAACGGTTGAACACGAGCGATAATTTATACAATATTGGTGTATCTACTGTTTACATACAACAATACAATATTATTATATGATTTTATTTATGTGTCCGTCCGCGAACCGAGCGCAACAGGAATGCACCACTATTGCCTATCCGTAACGCCGTCTTACGATTGTCGTTGCTCGTTCAGTTTTATTATCATCGTGCTGATCGCTTGTCTTTTTTATCGAATTTATTGGGTTTGGTTTTTGGCGTCGTAAAAAAAAAAAAAACAACTCAAGACTGATTGAAGACATTCAAGCAATTGACCACCGTTTCCGCGGCCTTTGCCATATTATGGTAAATTTATACTACCCGTTCGCCAAATGTCCACATGCGCCAATGGTTCATCGAAAACGACATCTGTGTTTGATGTAGATTGATGGTTAAAATATTAGTTTCGATTTCGGACAAATTTCGCCTCCCCTCCCCCCCCCCCACGAAAGCGTGCTGTATACCGGGACACCGCTCGCCGCTCGAGTACAGGCGCGTTTTAATATTAAAATTATTAATTTTTGCAAAACATATATTTGTAATAGATATTTGGAGAAAAAAAACATAGATTTATTATATTAGTATAAACTATACACACTGTACTATTGTTTTAAGTGAATTACAGTATTTTAGAGCATTAGAAAAATTATATTTTCGCCAACGTTCAAACCTCGCCACACAAAGATTTGCTATGAAAACGGTTGCCTTAATAAATCCAATGGTTTTTTTTTAGATACAGCAAATATGTATAACACGTTAAACGTCTCAGCGCATCCGCTAAAACATTTTTAAACTGTGTACTTTTTACGATATAAGATGACGGGCGTAGAAACTCTTTGTTATTTTTCTGTTCAAGGCGCAGTTTTACACGATGGATATTTCATTAAGTTTATCCGTGGACAACCTAGGTGTACTATATAAATTATGTTACCCCAACTTTTGGAAAGCTCAAGCAGTTGCCTGGCTACTTTTTTTTTTGCCGCGTTCTCAATAAACTTATAAACTTTATAAGAAGGTGTGTACTCACGCATGTCGGAAAAGTCGTCGACTAGAATGATTTCCCTGATGAGATGTTCCGGAGATCTGTCCAGTATGGAATGAACAGTCCGCAGTAGCACGGACCAAGCTTCGTTGTGGAAACACACGACCACCGAAGTCTGCGGCAAGTTTTCCACATATCTTCCCGGTTGTTTGCACCTGCACACAAAATACAATTTTTTTTTAGCTCTCCGCTCGAAGATGTCTTTGCGGGCACATAACGATAACAAAATAATAACAATAGCATGATATACATCCGCCGGGAGAGGAGTTATTGTTGTGTTATCCGGCGGTCGGGTTAATGGTTCCCCGGGGCAATGAATATCAATTACTGGGTTGCAAACGCGCGGACGTCGCCGTCATTAACTGACGCCGCATTAGCACACACCGACGGATAATAATAAGTATATATTTTACTTATGTAATAATATATATTATATAGGTGCCGACACCGACCATCGCGATCACTCGGGAGACGACACT
Organism: Adelges cooleyi; assembly: GCF_023614345.1. NCBI lineage: Eukaryota > Metazoa > Arthropoda > Insecta > Hemiptera > Adelgidae > Adelges > Adelges cooleyi. The sequence goes on from NW_026095761.1 coordinate 347,377, forward strand.
ATCGCTGTAATATAAAGAATACTACTACTACACGTCGGCCATATCGTTTTCGTTGACCGGGTAAATTAATTTAACCCAAGGGTTCGCCCGACAAAAAAAAAAACAACACATCTAGGGGACAAGGCGAATAAAAACCCTTTTATTTATTATATACAACAAGGTGGGCCCCGTATATCAAGCGATTGTGGGATTTGGCGGGCGCCGCCTTTTTCCTAGAGGCCGGCACGCGGACAATGAACTACTAATTCACAGGGATCGATATAGGATCGAACGTGTGTTCGTTGTATTATGCGTATAATATAAATATACATATATATATATATATAATAAATTTAAGGCAAAAGTTAATAAACTGAAATTTCTGAAAGGTCCAGCCGCGAGAGGTCCGCGACCGTTTAGAGGGCGAAAGAATTGCTGGCTGTTGGGGGGGGGAAAAAAACAAAGCGCTTTTCGGCCGGTGGCTTTTTGATTTATTGCCGTTAGGTCCCGAATTAGCCACCGTACACGGTGAGAGGTGGGGTTGGTTTAGATAAAAAAAAAAAAACTAAACTAAAAAGCGAATTCCGCTTGGCCTTTGTTCTGGTAGTCAGAGTTTAGCCATTATTCCGGATCATCAAAGGCGCGCACAACAGGTGGCTTTTGTGCCACCGCGAGACGTCCGGCGAGGCATTGGAGTCGTTGGATGTATGAAACAGACGCACTCTGTCGTGAGTTTCAATAACGACAAAATCACATTTTTCCTTTTTATTTTTATTAGTAACGTAATGCTTTTGAAAGGTAGTACCCATGTATACACTAGTATGTGTACGCAGCGGTTCCTTTAATTGTAAAACTACTCTTTCCGTCGAGTATCCGCTACTTTTATAAATAAAATAAAAAATATTTAATCAACTCTAAACGCAGCTTTTCTTTGCCTGTCTAATAAAAATAAAATCACAATTATTATTTTCCATAAGCCATATTTCACAAAGAACGGTGCGCACAATACAAAATAATCACACGGTTTGCTGCACAAAGGTTCTTCGGGAAATTGCAACTATTATTGTATCGCTTTCGCAATTACGGTTACATTTCCACGATTTGCATTATTGTCGGTAAAATTACAACGATATTTTAACGGGTTCGTCGTTTTCGGAAAACTACATTAATTTCAATTTAATATTTACACAGAAATCACAACTCTCTGTTAGTATTGTCACCAAGCTATTTTCTAGCGCACGGTTATAACTATACACTATCTATTATGCACTCAAAATGGTAATTGAAACGACTTTGTAGCATTGAAGTTTTATTTAGTTATTATGTTGAAAACCAATTTGTTATTTTCATTTACACGTCAATCTAGGCGACCTGACATCTATCTAATCTAAATAGATAAAACCAAAGCTCATCGCCGCAATGAACAGTAGTTTTTTTTTTTGTTCTACGACCTCGCAGATCGGTTGACGACGCTTGTTACAATAGTATACAACAACAGCTATGGTAATAAAGTATACTGTTAACCATAACGTCGTGAGTTTGATGACAACGAAATTGGTACAAGAATTCACGGGTCGTTTCGTTTTGGGTAAACAGTAGCGTTGGACACCGCGGTAGGTCGTTGGCATTACTATCATCATAAGTCGGTAGATAATTACCAGAATAAATTACCACCTAGGAAACACTGCGCTGTTCAGAGCTGAATAATAACCAAAATAAAATAATAACACCCTACCGGATTACCGTTCGGTACGCAGTTGACTTGCTCTACGCACCCAAACGACAGTTATACCGCAATGTGGTTAACATAATTGCGGTCGGACATTAACTCGTTATTTAGTTAATTTAATACAGTGTTATGAACTAAGACTTATAGTGGACCATCTCGGGTAAATAGACTTCTTTTGAAGCACATACACGACAGAGCGACGTTGTGCACGCGTGCAGTGTAAATATTGGATGTAGAAAGTCGTGTAGCGTTCGACAAGAGCTCGACCCACGTTCAAATTTTTATTATCTATACGGTTAGTTGTAAGTTTTACATATTGTAGCATTCAATTGGGACGTTAATTTCATAGCCGCGATATTTCACACATTCTCAGATTTGTTATATGTTTATAGATGGAACACGTTGTCTTTGAATTTAAGCAAGCATACACGAAGCGTGATGACTTCACGTGAACTGTTTGGCCGCAAACAATGCGACGACGGTTGGCCTCAAGGAATCGCCGAAGGTCCGTAACCATTCAATAGCATAACGTTATTATTGTACAAGCGCGACGACGCTATAATATATCATTATCATTATTATTGTATATAAGATGCAGTTTGAAATCACGGCGTCGTGTCCTAAACGCCGTCTGCCCGTTGCTTTGTGTCACTGCCACCGTAATACGCGTTATTATAATATATCCTAACAACCGCACAAGGTAAACGAAGGTAAGAAACGTGGAGAAACACGAAGACACTTGCATATATAGCGTTCAAGATTTTTTCCTAGCCGCCGTGTACCGGCCACCGTTGCTAATTTCTATTTGGCAACGGTCTACGGTGCAATGTCAACAGTAGCGAAAACGAAACTCTATAGTGTACTACAAACCCAACGGTAAATGCGTTCATTGGCCATAACACTCGAAGAGCGAGTAAACTTACTGAGAACAAAAAATAATATACGGTGTAAAGAGTCTGAGGAGCCTGAGGTATGTAAATTATCCGGTCTGAGGGACCGAAATGCAAACACCAAATGATTATCTTCATAATATTATGCTATAAAATATACTGTTAATTGATTTTGCAATCATTTTCTGGTGTAAGTAAAATTCGAAATTGTTACTTGGCAAAACGATACAACTAAAGACACACACACAAAGTCGACTATACCGACGAGTCGGCCGCTTCAACAAAGTTGGAAAAGTATAAAAACCAATAGCATCTCAGTTTCAACAAATGAATGCGAGATTAAAATACTGACCGAAGCGGCTGACTGTTTGCCGATGTATTTGAATATTGCGTTATTGTTATTAAAATTTAAAACTAATTACCAAGCCAAACGCGGTGGCAAGTGGCGAATAAATAAGTGAGTTCGGCATTCGTTTCGGGTCGACAAAAGTTATAAGGCAATTTGCTTATTAAGCGTTGTATATTTTTCGTTCGACCGTCTGAAAATTAATTATTTCCATTGTCGCCAGTAACATCTTGACGTTATGCAAATGACACTAACAACCAACAACGTTTGCCGTCGTATTGCAAATAAATGTCGATCGACTTGGCCAGATTAACTTTGAATAATATTAATGGCATTATTCTTGGCCGGTTTCAGTTGCCCAGCGCCGCCGTGCAATACCGATCATAACTTGTGTTATGTGCAAACGATCAGACGTCGTGTTCCGATCGGTGAACTCCTGCTAAACGATAGTTTGATTATTGCTGTTGTTATTGCTATTAGTTAGGGTCAAACATTATGTAAGTAAATATCGGACGCGGAGCATCGATTAGGCGGCCAAAACAAGCCCAATTGTCAAAAAGCATAGACTAGATACAAGTGCCAGTTGTCCAGTATGAAATTTAGATGGAGATGGAGTTCATAATTTACTATTAGACCATATAATATAATATTTGGATCAATAAAAACTTTACATATTCTATTTTTTTTTTTTTTTTTAATAAACGATCTAGGATAAATTATAAATTGTGCATGAGTTCATTCAATTCATGTCAAACGTACAGAGAGAAATGGTCAATGTTTTCTTTTAGTTTTGGATTAGTAGTATGGCGCATGGGTCTGCCGAACGACTCGTGCCAAATTTCCATGCTGTTTGCTATTGGAATGAAGTAGTCATTATTTTTGTTTTTTGCCCGACAACGAACCGCGGTATGCAGTACACGAACGTAGTTTGTTTGTCCAAGGGTAATTGGCGTTTTTAATTAACTTGATTATCATATACAGCGTCCATGCGCTGTTTAACGTTTGGTTTTAATTAAACGCCCTGTTGTCCGATCGTTTAGACGGTCGTGTATACCTATTTTTGCCCTAAGCCACCATTCGGTTACCCATATATTACGTTTACAACCCTAAACTATGTCCACAACCAAACAAACAACTCAAAATTAATGGACAACAACGTCATTTGTTTCGGATAAAGCGAATTTTCGATATTTTTGGTTTTTGTCAACGGTGGCTTTTTGTACCCGAAACATATTCATCAGAGAAAGGTCATGGGGGGATGTGAACCACTAATAGCAAGTATTAAGATACTACTTTTGTTAAAAAATAAACAGGGTTTACCGAAGGATTACAGTAATGTCATGTCACTTTTTCTTCAGTTTTATTTTGTAGCGTTAGTTTTGGACTTTGGGTCTACATACTGGAGTGTTTAAAAATCAGACGGTACATATTTTATAGTGTAATTATAAAATAAAAAAAAAAAAACTGAAGTCACACTTTACTCAATCGTGGAAACCAATTCAAGTAGGTACATATTTTCTGCCTATAGAGCGATTTTAATGTATTTTTATCATTTTTTTTTTTATGCTGCAACATCAATACGTCTCGACCTCAATGAGCTAGAAATTGTTTATGTCGCCTCACTTTGCAATACTGTTTGTATTCGAATCGAACGCTTTTGTTTTTCGATACCATACGAATTCGTTCTGTTATTTTTAATTAACAATTCCGTCCTTCTTATGAGTTTTAACCTATCGATTCGTATCATAAACATAACAATACATCCTGACAACGCTGGCCTTTTTATTATTATTAAAAAAAGTATTGTTCCAAATAGAGCGTGACATCGCGTCGGATTGAGGCACGTCTACTCACGCACAAACACATGTTATTTGGTATAAACCCGAGAAGTGTAATCAAATATTTACCAGCTCAATGCTCGCCTTTATTGCAGCAGGGACCACTGTGGTGACGTGTATAACACATTGTTTTTTCACTTCGACAGTGGCACATAAAACATCATATTATGTTAGCCCAGCAAGGAGTAACACGAACGACCAGGCCGTCGCGCGCAGGATGACGTTTGACGCATGCAAAACGGGTGTGTGTATATTATATTGTACACACATAAATGTGTATATACACATTGAAAAGAACGCCTGTCTGTTAAAATATAAAAATAATATGATAGGTAAACGTACAAGCGCGCACGCAGATTATTCGACGTCTCTATTGAAATAGGCTAAGACCCGTATCGCGTTCGCATCGATACTCACATCACTGGATGGCAGAGTAAGCTACATACTCTCTAACAGCATTTTGACTATCCATTGTCAATCAGGTCATGTATGCTGGTAATAAAATAGAAACGTCAAATTGGATTTAGATTTGTTACATACCATATTTTAATTGGAACGGAAAGGGAATAAGATATTAAGGGGCAAAGGACAGGCAATATTTGACTAAAATTGATTGATGACAAATTTAAATATGCTGACTAATTTTAAGGTGAAAACATATTAAGTTTTTATAGTCATTAGACTTTTAAAATTATTTTTCGCGGAGTTACGACAAAAGTCTGATAAAAAAAAATGACTTTCGTAGAAGTCATTTTCCGGCTTGTCTTTTGGACGGATTTCAATTGTTTATTCTATTTGAAGCTCATTATCTTCTCTATCGGGGGGCTCAAATGCTTATTGATTTTCTTACGAATAATAATACTAAATCAATCATTACGGTATACTTCAAGTAATAATTTTCTTTTACGAAAATTAGGAATTAAGTTAATAAATGCATATTATTATTAATTAAATAAAACAATCGTCGAGTAAAAAAAAATCTCAATCTACTCAATGCGTGGGTGATGAACAGTATTCAGGTATGCTAATTTCAAAACTAAGCACGCCTAAGCTTCCCTCCGAATTGCGCGTCATCGAGTAAACCGTTAGTGTAAAGGTTCAAAATGGGATATATAAACATTAGGACGGACTACGGGGGCACCAGCTGCGAGTACCCTTAAACGGTTGAAATCGAAAAATAGCTAATGAACTTTCACACACTTAAAAACTATCGTTATAATGTTGCCAGACTCATACTATGCTACGGTCGAGTGATCACTTAAAAGTAGTTTTGAGACGGACGACGCGTTACGGTTCTCTTTTTTGTATACCTACTTGATTAACGTTTGCGTTCTTGCACAATTATAATAAAGGAGTGGCGGTTTACAGAATAGTCTTCAAAGACCTACTGCCGGTTCACTCTAGATCATTTTACGTGCAAACAATGATTATTATTATCGATATATTAATCATGTAAATATGATATTCAAATAGGTTGAAATAAAATTATAAATTAACGCATTTGTTTTAGTTTTTGTATTTCTTCTAAAATGTAGGCATTTATATTTTTATGACCGTAATACGTTCGGTATTTTTTAACGGTCCTTATTGTAAACGCTGATATTCAAGAATGTAAGCTGCATGATATAATACAGGTCAATTATAGCGTAATGGATTTTTGATTATATTTCAGTGTAAGAAAACGCAAACGATTTTTTTTTCAAGAGCGTTGTTAGTTTTTTTTTTTTTTTACATTATCCATCAGGCAACAATAATAAATAAAACACAATAATTACACGATACCTGCAGTTTTATTTAAAAAATTAAAATTACACAGTCTAGATATGGTAAAAACAAATATACATTTATACACTACATCATATTATTATTATTATTATGTGTGTGTTTACTCCAACAGTCGCGTGCACGAAGTCACCGTGTAGTTCGGTCGTTATGTTTAATATTTTAACGTTCTTATTAGGGTGAGTATTTGTAGTCGGGGAGCTTACCTATACATATATGGGTCATGGGCAATTTTCAACCACTCGGTAAAGGAACCGAGTGGATATGATCAGACATTTCTCGACAGGATTATTATTACTGTTGTTGCTATCGTGTTCCGGTCGAAGAAACGGCAGTTGTGAAGAGTTAATTATAACCGTTTTGCGGCCAACGCCAAGGCCTAAGTATAACGCGCGGCGACGACACCCTGGAGAATTGCTATTGCCGCGTGTACGCGCAAAACGTGTTGTACGGCTAAGTCCGGGTCTAATTCGGGGACGGAAATGTGACCTCTAATAATGGCGGTGGTAACTGTGGCAAGGGGCGGGGGCGGGGGGTGCAATTTTTCGCCAACACCACCAGTTGAATACACAATCGACGCGATTTATATCTTTTGGGTAGCGGCGACGAGACCAATTTATATATAATACGGTAATCTGGTTTCGATATACGCAAATGACACAGATAGATACAATGTATTTGATACCGGACACGCGAGGGTGGCGGAAGTGCAAGGGTGGTTACCGCGGAAGCTGGACGGGGAGGGTCGGGGCCGCCGATTTGGACGGTGAGATTTGTCAAACTCAATCACGTTTGTCACGTCGCGAATGGCAGCGAGGCGAGTACAAAATAATAAATATATATATATATATATATTTTTATAATAATATATAATCGACACGTGTGCGACCGAGAGAGACGAGGGGACACCCAAAAAAAAAATGAGCGTTCCTACACGGGCCGAAGGTATCGTACGGGTTTAATTAAAATGGAAATTTGTCCACGCGAAAATCCGAATTCATCCGTTTTGCAAGTGTCACACCTAATGCTCTCGAAATGGAGTGTAAAAATCCCATTAGCGCGCTTTTTCGTCGCTAATCACAAACGGTATACCGTACTATTTTATTAATATAATTACCTACACAAAGCGTATGTGTGAAAAAAACCTAAATAAAAATCCGACGACAAACGGTTAACGCTTGTACATGTTCAGATCAAGGCTCATACATATTATTATAAAATACAATCATAAACGGCAGTAAAAATGATAGATATAATAGCTATAAGTGTATAGGAATATTAGTTAGTACACCTATAAGGTGTATGGAAATAAAAGATTTATAATATTATTTGTAAATGACAGTGTTTCGATACGCTAAAATGATCTTTTAATTATGCCAAATACAAAAATATATATATATTATATACTAATTAAATTGTATCAATGACATTTTTGTTCGAACAAAATGTATCATATTGTGTTAGTTCTTGGGCCTATCGGTCATAATGGCATTGACATGTAAACATGCATAAGCGGATACAATATGAGGTAGTTTAAGGGCCCACTACTCAAACTACAGAAATTATGTCTTAATAACTGCTCTGCGGTCTTCGAGGCGGCGCATAAAAAAGTTTATTTACCTTGACCTAGTCGGCAGGCTCTTAATACTGTAGTAATTGACAACGAGTATAACATAACAGGTATGATGTGCGCAGATGTGGAGTCGTGACAAAGCGAGGGATACACGGCTAAAGAGTTTGTGCCAGGTGGCCGTAAGTATGTATATTCATGCATGCTTTATTATTTTGTGCTTTTTTTTTTTTACTAATGACAGCTCCGCAAACGTTTAATTTATGAAAACCATCGCCTTGGGAATTCACAAGACAACGCGGCCCGTGGATGTTTAAACGTTCAGAATTAGTATTACATACATAAACAAGACTTAATCAAATATTGGAGGAACACCATCATCCCCGCAAATGATAATCATTAATAACACAAACGTTGTATACTATACAAGTAAAATGCAAATGGCGGTAAATTTACCATGGCTTGCGCAGCTCATTGAAAACGTTGGAATACTTTAATGCCGGTCGGTTGTGCCTGTAGTTTCTTAGCACAGAAGAAATCCAATAGACTTACTTTATAACAGCTATAATGTGAAATATGAAAGCAAGGCAAGAGGAAAAACACAAATGCGTGTTCATTCTAGGTCAAGTGTATTAAGAAAATGAGTCGAATGTAAAAACATAGGTTTTTTAAATCCGGTTGACGCATTTAAATGTCAACCGTCTTGTGTTGTTGGCAAATTAATATAAAAATGTGCAGTGTTTTTGCTTAAAAATGTAATCACAATAATATTAGAGTAAGATATTAAACGTTTAAAATAATAATATGCCAACCTCACTAGATTTTTTTTTTTAATCTAATTTCCTACCGAGCATACTTATTGTAACCGGTAAATATATTTCATGCCACGGGTTTAATGCTCTTACCATCGTTTTGTCACCGGAAATCGCCGGCGGTCGATTAGTATTTGCGGTAAACCCATTATTATTATTATTATTATCATCATCATCATCGAACCGCCGACGTTTAATTGTTTATTCGAACGGATACGTTATGGTCTTACGGACTAACGGACCAGAGTAATTATTATGAGTAACGGCGGCTGTCCGGGTAGACCGACTTATTTCTCGAAGAACTTCCGTTCAACGGTTTCGGCAAGAGACACGCCGGAGGCTATACTATGATGTGTGGCTTGGATTTGTTATTGAGATATTATGATTATTACATAAGAAAAAAAAACCTACGCCCATTCCTAATATGTTTGATACGTCAACGCACGCGAGAACCGAGATCGAATCTTTAAAGTATACCGTGTTCGAAGATCAAGTCGACGGGGAAAAAAAAAACTATATCCGGACATAACAAAAAATCTTAAAAAAACTTCCATCATCGTCGACCGTCGCGCCGGTTTGATTCCAATCAGACCGGTTAGTCGTCAGATATTCGCTTTCGCCACGCTGCGTTGCTGTCAAAACGGTCCAGATTGAATAAAAAAAAAAAAAATAAAGAAATCATTTCCTGTAATTAATAAAAAAAAAAAAAGGGTCGGCAGTGACTGTGACCCAGTGACGGGTCAAGATCATCCCGTCAACCGGTATTATGTTACTATTGTAATATCACGACTTAGCAATAACACTTGGCAATGGAATGATTTGTGCCAAGAAATTATGTAAGTCAGTGTGTATATATGATATATATATATATATATATATATATATATAGCATTTATGTCGAACGGATGTGTACAACTTGTTTTTTTTTATCTTATAAATTATAATACACAACAATTTACAAACACATCATAGTAATAATATGAAGATTTGTGTTGGTAAATTGTTGTATATAATTTATAATATTTTATGATTATTGGATATATTTTTTTATAAATTTATAAAAGTCAAACTTGAGATGTATATGATACTGGTTAAAATGTATTCAAATTATTATCATTATATACAAGCGTGACATCAAACGCTGCGATAAAATTATGTGGTTCAAGTACAAGCAAGACTTGTGTCGTACAAAGTAAAATATGTGAAATTTCGAATGTCATCTAAATCTTACACGGTACACCGTTACATGCGTCCAAAAGCTTCACTTGAAAAGTAAGCATAAAAAAAAAAAAAAATACAGCTGTTATAAAAACTGTACGTCACATTTGTATAATCACGAAAGGTTAATGTTTTTTAATTCAATTTTATGATTTTTAACTGATGGAACACCTATTTTATTATTTATATATCCATACAAAAATACCATATACAGTTATATTTTTATTGACACGGTAAATTCAGACTTAATGCGAACACGCCCTAATGCCGCAGACTCGCATAATATAATAATATGTTTTAAATTCAAAATAATAATAATATCATTATCATCATTATTTTTGGCCCGGTAAAGACCGCACAATAATATCTACACAGACAAGAAGACAATGGGCCGGAATCTAAGTCAGATGTCATAAACGTCACGGGCGGGTTACTGAAAAAAAAGGGTAATTCATCATATTGCTCTTTCAGGCAGTATTCATATATTATATTATCCGAGTAAATTGACTCGAAATATTCACAAATAAAATATAATATATGAACGCTGATTACCCATCAAATATGAAACTATATAATTTTTTTTTAATACAATTTTTTGTATGCTATTCATGCTGTCATTATAAAGCTATGCACAAACACACGTATACATATATTATTAATTCTATTAACTTCACAGTCAAACATGCATTTTTATAGTATTGTGTTGTCGAAGTGGAAATGTCCATATTAGTCTGTTTAATCATAATATTATTATACATGTAGCATAGAAAAAAAATATTATTGTAAAAGGTTAGAGTACAATATGGTCGACAAACGAATAAACGAATCGAGTATGAAATCTAAAATTTTAATGGGTTTCTTTTCGATTGAATTATTTTATGCCATTGGATATGTCGAGAACACTCGGTAGACGATAAGGTTTGAATTTAAAATGTGAAAAGTACATAATAATATATGTTTTCAATTAATGCAACATATTTATCATGTTTTCAATCGTGTTCAAGCAAGCAGATTGGGAAACTATTGTGTTAAATATTATGACGATGGTCAAAATTCAAACGAGCGTAAAAGTGTTTTTGTTTGAGTATAGAAGTGTATATGGTGTGAGTATAGAACTGTCAAGGAAGAGGGAAAAGAGACAAATTTGCTTAAAACGGCATCGCTTAGTCATAGACAATAAACAAAAAAATGTTGAGTCAGTAAGTTACAAAATATGTCGAAGCGTGACTATGTATTTTTCAACAAGTATTCTCAAAGTTTAGTATGTGCAAAGCCTATATTTTATTTACAACCTATAATCGATCGATTAGAGGTTAATCGATTTTTTGATAATTATCAAACTACTTAATTAAAATCTTCTCGCGGATCGTTAGTTTAGTCGAACGAGTTCACGCGGTTCGCTATTGCCATTCATTGCGGTAGTTCACCGGCGACGGTCCAAGTAAAGAAACACATTCATCGTCTTATAATGGGATAGTAAGAGCAGTTTATGGTAAATATAAATTACAATTATACTTGACAATATACATAATAAACTATTATTATTATTATGGTCGGTCGGTCGGTCGGTCTACTATCGATAAATAAATGTAATTTTTCCACTTCTTGCCAATAAATCCATCGTAATGATGCCGTTAGATGGGTGTGGGGATACAATATTGTTCACCCTTTGCAACGTTTGCGGAATGAAGGGACGACACCGCACCGGAGTCGCGGGAACACTTTCTTCGCAGGTGTTATTTTAGTAAGGCGCTTCGCCTGCCCATAAAAAACATACACAATCCATAAAAACAAAGTTCAAATTATTAAGAAGTATAATGTAAGCACTTACAGTGCCGGTGTACCATTCATATTTTACGCTCGTGACTCCGACTAACGTTGTCGTATGAAAATTATGTGCTTTTTTATGTCGGTATACCACGGACAAAAAAAAAAAATATATAAGCCCTTAGTATAACATCTATGCGAGCACACACCAGCTAATATATAACCCGAAAGAGTTGCACGCTTGTTTTAAGTTTACATTTTTTGTACAAAAGTTGTTTAAAACTCAAACTTGTATTTGCTGTGATATTTAATGAAAGCTTTGTAGTGTAAAAAATTGAATTCGCTCTCCTGACCGATTTCAATTTTGTGGCTCATAACAAGCGTGCACTTGTAAGCCTTTGATATATTGCACTGAACCTTTATTCGATGATCGACAGTAATTTATCTAAATTGATGTATTTAAAAACAGTTTTACATTTCAGAGCAATAGTGGACGGATAAGATAATCAATAGCGGGTATAAACGTTACCTAATGGCTAGTATAGTTTCAGCTGTGAGCGCGAACCGGTAAAACGATGATAATTCCAGTAGAAGATCATAGTGGAAACCCACTCAAATGCTTGGAGTAATAATGGAAAAACCATGCGACTCGTGTCATCCCTTGACAGCGCGTGACGTCTAATGATATTTCGGCCGCATGGTTTTTGCCAGCAGTGTCGCATTAGAGGGGATCTCGACAGAGCTTAAAACACTCACGTCCGACATAACTCAGGTATGGCGGCCTTTTGGACTGCACTGGTGTATATTACTCAAAGGGTCGGGTGAATTTTAGAGAGAGAAAGAGAGAGAGAGACGGGCAAGGGGACACTACAAAAGAGGTACAGGCGGAAGCAACGGCTGTTGTCAACGCTGCTTTTCGAAATGTCACCTATTATTAATTCCAGACCTTTAACCCCGAACCTTTATCTCGCTAAAAGACTACATGCTCTTTTCTCATTTCTGCGGCCGCCACACCGCATGACTTTATCACACGGTACAGTATATTATTTTTATGTCTTATTAAATCGAAATAAATAAGGGCGAGCGACGCGACGTCTCGTAAGGGGCTATAGCATTATTATACGATATTACAGTGAGCGTGCATTAAAATTACCATCCGATTATGATTTTTTACATTTATTAGGTTTGACGTACACCAATGAAAACGATAATAGGTAATAATCAGCAATAAATATCGGATAGCAATTGTATAAGTGTTTCTATGCTTATTTGCTCTCGATAAGCTAACGTGTTTGTTAACAGAGCAATATCTGTTAAAAAAAAAAAAAATAACAATAAGTATCAGTAAGTTGTGCAGATGAGTCATTCATTATTTAGAATGTTATAAAAACGTAGGTATAGGGATAACAAAATAAATTACATTAAACTAACCGAAGTGTTTGAAATACAAGCGATATTTATTGAAAATTTAAACCCGAATTTAATAATGCAACATTGTTTGCCTAAAAAAAAAAATACATTTCCAATTAGTAAATCTTCGTATACAGCGCCTATGGTTGTTAACTCGATATTTATTGGCACAACTAGAGAGAGGAGGAGCGTTACGGTTAAGTTAAAATTCTTATTAATTCCTCCGAGCTCACGTCAGATGTCAAAAAATAAGATTTATAATTTTACCGAAAATCTAAAAGAGATTTAAGAGTTTTTAAAGGGTTTGAACTTCCTCAGCCGCCCTTTTAGTTGTGCAAATGTATAGGCGTTCTCGAATGATTCCTGTCAAGAAATTAAATTTGTAAGGCAGACATCCGAACATTAGCTGAAAAGAATTCAGCGCAGTCGCCTTTTGTTTAAAAATATATTATAAAAAAAATAAAGCACTCGTAGCACTTAGAGCATATTTTATGGTCTTTCATTTTTTGTATTATTATCTACGATTTTAATAATGACGAACCCAAGACATAGGCTAATTGGTTTGAGCTCTTTTGCTTTATTATTAGCTTTATTTTTATACTTAAAGTCTAAACAGTCATCGCCATATTTTTTATTGAAACGAGATCAAATATAAACGCGATTCAATACACTAACTACTAAACGAATTTGTCGAAAAACATCACATGAGTCTTTCTCCTTCGATGGCTAATGAATTGGCACTTGTTAAAAATTATTTTGTGAATCACATATAATAAAATAAAAAAAATTAACGTTCATTTTCAATTTTAGTAAACGTTAGTTAGTGTGTATTATTATTATCATTATTAATATCCAATTTTCCTATTTCAAATATTTTTGTTCTTTAATCTTCCTGTATATGATCCGTGCAGTTATACAATATAGTTATGCCGCCGTATAACTAAGACGTGTTTACTGACCATATAAAAGCTGTTATTGGCAACCGTGTTAAATTAAGGGAATCTGAAAAACGTCACTGGGAGGCCGCCTTTGTTTCGAAAATCAAACACGTCCGTAAGTATACATGGGGTCATTACTCGTATATTGTTACATGAAAAGCGAGTATCGCGTGCGGGTGGTTATTGATGGGGGTTACCAAAAGGCGAAAACTATAACATTACGGATTCGCACCCCAATCTGTCGTAACGCTATAACTTATGACCAACGTTGATAATGTCGATCATATTTTATACACAGTTAAAGATTTGCAAAAGACACACGCGGCGTGTTGTGACAAATAACCAAGTCTCCCCCCCCCCCCAGTCACCGCCAGCAGCAACCGTTTTTTGAAAAATATACTCCACCGATCGCATCAATAACCAGCAATCGCGTTAATACTTGCCACGACTTAACACTCGATTTGCAATCGACTCGTTTTAAAATAAATCTCGGTTCCACGTTGAAACGGTGAAAAAAAATAGAGTTTATTTATTTTGAACCTTACGCGAGCCTGCTTACGAGTTGGAAGAGTATAGATACCGTTCGATACAACTAGGTATAAAGTAAAAATGTAAAATAATAATCCTTGTTGATATTTTTATTAACGGTTGTATTATTGGAAAGCAATATTCCATCGGTGGGCACGTCTTGCGTGTAACTGCTGAAAGACAGCTCACGATAATATGAGAAATTTACATAATTCGCAGCGTTTTTATCTGTCGTGTCTATTGTAACATTATAGTAATATTTTATTTTAATAACACGGCAATTATTATACGGAGATGCAATGGTCGTGCGGCTACTTAAGCTGTGTAACGATGACGCAACAACGGACAAGGTAATTATGTATGCGATGATTGTAAAACTGGCTTTCTACTCATTTGCAAGTAACGGCCTATACGCGCCAATAAGCCCGTTAAAGTTAAAGTCTTTCAAAACGATAATGTTCAGTGTGGCCACTTTCGTAGATTTGTTCACGATTATATAATATACAATTTAATATCTATACTCTATCATCTACTTTGCATGGTCAAACGCATGACAACACTGTGCGGCTGAATGACGTTTATTTCCCGTCCCCAAGCCGAAACTATACACAAAAGCTTCAGAGAAAAACTATTCAGGACAAAAAAAAAAAAACTTTATGGAGACACAATCGTTCGACTGACCTAACCGTGTCATATTATTTTGACGGTCTATCCGACACATTATCATAACTTTAGTAGCACTATAACGATCCACAAGGCGATCGCCCGGGGAACGCGAAACATTCAAAACGTATCTCTCCAATGGTAACAGAACTTTTTTTTATACTTAAAAGCAAAACGTCAAAATTGTATTTTATCGCAGAAACGAAAAAAATCCGAAAGTGTTTTGTGAAGAAGACTTACAAAATCCATACACAAAACAATAATATACCGTAAAATGAAACACACATAAACCGTTTCCCTAACCGACACTCAAAGCCGGAACATTTTGAATCTGTTTTAATTCTGAAATTTGTAAGTTAATTTTTGTATTAACGTCTTAATGAAGAGTTGGATCAAAATAGATCCATTATAGACCACAAACGCATAGTTAAAGTATAACGCTGTTTAGCAGCGATGCACGGTCTCGATTGATGAACAACTAAAGTATTGCAAAACAAGTCTAAAAGATACTTATGCGTTATAAGACTGTAAATGAAAATCACTCCAAATAAATGTTTATGTCTTAACTAAAACCAATAGAACAGAACAAAAGCACATCCGCGACATTTGATCTAATTTATTAGTAAACAGCATCACTGTATTCTGTTACAAGATTGGTAGCCATTTATAAGTGTAATATACTGAATAGTAGATAATATTATATTTGTATTATTTTCTTTCGGTAGTCATTTTATTATAATTAAAAAAAAAATTTAACTGCACTGGCCGCCAAAGTGGCAACGTTTTATACTGATATAAAACATATTTATCAACGCACTATTTAGGGGAGGTGAAAAAACTTTTTACGATCCGGCTGTAATTCGAGTAGGAGCTGCAACGACGGAGGAGGTTCTTTTTTATTATTGTTATTTCACACCGATCCTTTGTGATCGTTTGGGGGCGGACATAAGCCCCGACGATTTTTCAGTTCAACGAATATAATAATATGTACACTTTTTCGTCGTCTCGGCGCAATCATTCACAAAAATAATTCTCCAAAAACTTTTCTTCGCAAATATTAATAATAATAATAACTATCATCATTATCTGCTATCGTTTCGTAAAACATTAAAAAAGATAAAAAAAATACAACAATAAACGAATGCCGAAATTTGCTTATGGGCCTTATCGCATCTGCACTGTAAGAGAGAGAGAGTGAGAGAGCGAGAAGAAATACAAAGAAAATAATATACCTACTCTTAAGACCGTAATGCTGATATAATAACTATAATTTTCGAATACGTTAAGTGCTGTTTGTGTTAGGGTGTGCCCAATGACTATTTTTAAGCTTGCAAGATTTTCAAACAAATTACTACACACACACACACAATTATTATGTTTTTGGAAAAATAGGTTTAACCACACGTTAGTGACAAAGCCGATTCCGAATACAAACCAACAAAATATAAATAGTACACAAGAAAGTTACTTTTTTTTTATCGAAGCAGTGATTATGATTAGTAAGGGATGTATATTCAACCGAATGTGTAAACACAAGTAACGGCTCGGGCCTTAAAAAGATTAACCCCGGGCTTGTGACTTTTTGGAACATAGCAGCAAATTATTTTTTTTTTAATGATAAATATAAACATAATTTTCTCTCCTTCTCGCCTCTAGCCAAACACTCCAACTATAATTGTGTATGATAACTTTTTTTTTTTAAAAGGATCCCCTGCTTAGTGGTGGTTAATTTGTGTGTGAGCGAACATAGTATTTGTTTGGTCGCAGTGTGCGATTTTAGCCGCACGACAAAGTAAAAATTACATCCAAAAAGAGTTAATCCAACTTAACCGACGGCGGTGCTGTGACATCACCCAACTGGGCCCGTGTCGGTGTTATACTTGATAATTTATTGGACTTGTCAGTCGAGCGAACCGTGTGTGACCTTATCGGAGAAGTTCGAAGGATGCGCGTGACGAGACGACAGTGAAAGCGCATCACGACCAAACGACCACGGCAGCACACAGCCGTTAAACTTGTCTCCTCTGACCGCTCGTGTACGGTGTGCGACCAGTAAATTGGGTTGGCACGGCGAGTGTTTGCTTTTAATATAACATTGTTTCAACGGCAAACAAAAATTATGCGAATGCAAAAAAAAAAACAAATATAATAAAAACACTTGGAAAAAAAAACACACACACAACGGGGACGGGTAGGTCACGGGTATCTTACTGTCTTCAGTTATTTTATCCGGTATAAATGTATAAATACATAAAGATGTCAAAAATCAAATGGCGGTCATAGGCATGTAAGAACTATGAAGATAAAAAACGAAAAAATAATTTAACCCTAATCAAATACCGTACAGTTTCTTCAATATGTAATGTTTCAAGTACTATGAGTTATTCAGTTCTGCATTAAAAACCAAAACTTGAACAATGTCTAACCTATAGCATAACGGTATATTATGAGATAATTCGGCTCCATAAAGATGTCGAGAGCGAAAAATAATAAACCGAAGCAGCGCCGAGTTCGGGGGCGGTCTTAAGTTTGAAGGTAAGTATTGGATAATATTGATAAATCAGCCAATTTATTAATAAAAAAAACCTTCAAAGAAAGTCTGTGGCTAATGCTTTAAGAGAGAGAGAGAGAGAGAGAGAGAGAGAGGGAATATAATAAATAATAATAAAAAAATGACAAATAAAAAACGTCGAATCGATAATTTTCGATAGAGTTATATATAACGCGTTTTGGCGGTAACAAGAGAATGTAAAAATATTAGTCTTAAACAAGAAATTATCAATATCTTATTTGTACAGTGAAAAAGTTCCAACAATGAGCTAACGTTAAAGTTGTTTTACCATAATTTTACCAAGAACCTTACGGCGAGTGGCCAAACGGTTTAAATAATAATAATTATTCTTACAATAAAGTTTTTTTATAGTAATTTTTTTATACCAGCAGGTGTAAATAGGTAAATAATATTATGCTCGACAAAGCCAAAAGTCAAACAAAAGATAATCATTAACGGTCCCACGTCACTTGACGGGTTTGTACTAAACAATAAGGTAATTATTTATTTTACACAGATTTCGGTATGGGTAGGTCAAAACCTTATATAAACTGCATTTTTTTTAATGTTTTTTAGACAGCGGAATAATTACAAAAATGTGTTGATCCATTTTGGGTTTAATCCGTTTCTAATGAATGTTTAACACTAATTTGTTTCATTTTAACAAACTTCATAAGAGCTACGCGAAAATGTGAGATAGGCCTCTTCGGGTATCAAACACATATCCTAACGGACGGTTTTGTATAGGACCACGCAAGGCGTGCACTACAGTGTCGGCTAACCAAACCAAGACGGACAAACCGTTTGTGGTTGTTAGGGAGATCGATTTCACCTGGCTTCCCGGAATTTCTTCCTGGGTAATGTATTGGTCGAGGTCGCAAAACGACAAGATAATCTCCCCCGAGTGCAATGGTAAACTTTGAATCGCATAATCAAACTGAAAATCGCAACGACAATATATTATATTGTATAGTATACTTTTTAGTTGGGAATTCCAATTGTACTCGACGATATAATATAGTAAATTGCGTTGTCGGGTAAATAAAAAAAAAGTTTTTCCACCCGTTATCAGAGCAGCTAGTACGGCATAATTATTGCTTTTCTATTTCAAGTGTAAAGAATGATTTTTATATTTTTAAATAATTTATAAAAACTAAAAAAAATGAATTACAAAGGCGGCAAACGGAGGAGTACACATTGAACGGAACTCTTTTTTTATAAATCCTGCCAATACCCGTTTTTATTATAAAATAAAAAAATTATAGGTATAGCGCTTATTCGATTTTGGAAAAAGTAAATTATCGACGCCCGAAAGCGCAAGTTCTGAACAGGACTTATACGATTTTATGGGACAAATAAAAAAATAACCCACATGTATTCTTTTTAGTATCCTGCGCACAGACCGACCGGAGAAAAATACAAATAATAGGTACCTACTATAAAATAAATGTCAATACCATTGGAGTGAGGGATAAAACACTTTTTTTTCAGTAATTGAAACGCGGAACCGTATAATTTATTTTTATGATTTCCAAGAAAAACAATTTGCCAGCAACCGCATGGTTAATGTGATGTAATAAAATTTCATATAATTTAACGACTTTTACAAAATCATACCCGAACAACCGTATTGTCCGATAAGATTTTTAACGATTACATCCAAGGCCGGGTCGGGTTAACGACAAATGATTTGCACAGACTTCGTTAAGTCGAATGGAATATTATGTTGAGTTAAATCTGTCCAACGGAAATCCGTCAAATGCGCGCTTACGCCAAAAAGTTCCTATTCGATAAGCACTTGTTATTAGCACATTGCATCAACATGCTTCTTAAGATGATTAAAATAATTTTCTAGAGGTCTTACGGACATCTTTTAACGAATTTCCGATTAAAATTTCTAAGAAACGGGACATTTTTTTACCGCATTGGCTATTTACTCTTTTCCGAATAATAATAGGTAAACAAAAAGGTAAAGATTTTTAATTACAAATAATCATCAACAGTTCATCAACTACCACGTCAGAGGCTAAGATGAAAACAAATGCATTATGAACATATAAAAGCAGAAATGACACACGATTAGCATGAACCGTGTAATTTAACGAATTCGCAACTAAACTTTTTAAAATTGTTTTTTTTTAAACAGCTTTTACTAATTAGTTACATTTGTTTTGTATGTTTTTACAAAGAAATACGATATGACGTGTTTAATTCTACATTTATATTAAATATTTAAACTGAAAACTGAAAAACGGAGGTCGTTAAGTTATAATTAGATGAGAGAAAATGTCGGCGTCAAATGACATTTCTACCGGATATAAATGTTTAATTATGGCACTCAATACATTAGGCTATCGATTTCGCGGGTAGCGCACCCGCGATAGACTGATAACTATATTATATTATAATATAATATAATCTAAAGTCTCTTCTAATTACAAAACGGTCGAAGGAAAAAAAAAAACCCAGGGGCCTTTCGCTCGGGTGTTTTCGAATGGAAAACAACAACATTAAGGAACCACCGGCGTACATGCCCGGACGGACATTACTTCCACGTCGGCACATATACTTAAAACAAATAGGATATAATATGATATACATATATATATAATAATTTCCTCGGTTATTTCGGAGCTATTTAATTTGTGCGAGGCGCCGTGAATGTTTTATACCGAAGGCGTGTGTGTGTGTGTGTGTGTGTGTGGTGTTTTGGGTATAGATAAAAATACATTGCCAACAATGTTAATAAGTTTGCACGGTCGTTGGAACCGAAAGTTTCCCGACATTTCTCCAGGGACCGACGGCAACGGGACCGGGTAAGGCGACGTTTCTAAAAAAAAAACGGCTTTAAGTGATTTTCGGCCGGGTATAGGTATACACGACCGAATCGACCACCGTGTTGGTGGAGAGCTCGTCGAACCAAAGTGTCGCCCCGCAATTATTGCTGTTTTAACGTTATGCATGGGAAATATTAAAACTTTTGCTTGGCCTGGTTTTAATTCCGTGCGTGCGAAACCCGCTGCCTTATCGATACAAACGTGTGTCAAAGAGCCGAGCACTTAAACGTGACTTAAGTATTATGTTTCCCATCGAAACGCCACACAGTTTTTCAAACTAAAAGTTTCTCCCACCCCTCCGGCTACACGGTGTCACGTCCGGTGTATCCCGGAATACCTAAACTACACCGTAGACACTTTGTATTGGTTTTTTTTAGATAGTTTAAATAAATCTCATATTGTTTGGCTCTCCGTCCCCACACACACACACACACGTTAGCGCCAGAAGATCCTCGATTTTCAAACGGTTCTTAGTCTTATGATTTTAGTGAACTTTTACTTTTCAAAGTAAAAAAAATGTAAAAATTCCAGGTTGTTTTGTAAAGACTATAACGAAGCTCTTGCTATAGGTACCTCAGTTCGGTCAATGACCACGGTTATCTAGCGAATGGTTCCGGTTTGCGGTGGACCAATAATATATCTAACCCGGATTTAAATTTTACATGCAATATACGATCACTCACCATTCGTCCCTTGGATCCGGTAACTTCCTGTGCACTGATATGAGATCGCTGGCGTACTGGTTGAACGCGTTCTTCGTCCATCCTTCGCTCACCAATTGTTTGACGTCATCCGTCAGGTTGGCCGGCAACACGACGGGACGGCCCATTTCGCCGTACAGCTGTTGACCCTTGCCGTTGCCGCCGTTCGGTTGCGGCAGCACGCCCTCGCCGGACAGCAGTACGCCGGACGCGCCGATGGCCGCGGCGGCGGCGGATCGTTTGGACGACGTGCGCAACGCTTGCTGCGCCGGCGGCTGTTCCCTGTTCTCGACGCCACCCTCCAGCGGGAACTCTTCTTCCAGCAGCCGGTTGTCTTCGGCCTCGTCGGCCGCGTCCGACATCAAGCGCTGCGCCGACGGCGGCTGGTACAGGGACGCCGCCGCCGCCGCCTCGTTGGACGCCGGCGAGATACGCCTGTCCTCCATGAACATCAGCACGGTGATGGTCATCCAGACGGTGCAGCCGAGCACGAGGCCCTTGAGCAGCGCCGACTTGCGACGGTAGAAATACGACGCGAGTTTCATGTTCGCCGCCTGTTCAGGCGTTCACGGTTCCGGTCAGCGGCGATCGAGTGTGCACAACACACCAGCAGTTAGGTTAGGTGCGAGCGTTGGCGACGACGGCAAACGCTTGTTCCCGCATGTCTGATCTGTAAACAAAAATTACACTATTTACAAATAACGAACGATTCCAAAAGGAACAATGTACATATATTTACATGATTGAAACATGCGGGCTACTCAAGAGTGGAAACAAAAAACAATGATAACATGTTAAGTAGAAAAACACAAAAATCTTTTGTATACTACCCGACAAAGACTCTATCCGTTAACTTAAACCAAAATATCTTATCTTAATTGAAAATATCAAAAATTAAAAAATTCTATGTAGTTGTAATTACCCGTAAAGACTACTTGATAATCTATCAATAAAGGTACAGTAAATTTTTGAATTAAGTTTTTAAAAAAAATTCCCTCTAAATAAATCCAATAATAACAAAACAACGACTAACAAATAAAGATTAAACATAATTACATAACAAACATTTGAAATACGTTAAAGGGTTAATGCAGGTATGTTTAGACGAGTTGATTTGTCTCGATCCTTGAAATACCTTCACCTATACCTATATTCTTTAATGAATTATGAAAACATTCAAAGAAGATTGGACATTTTCAATGTTGTGTCAATCCGAACACCATATAAATAACCGATGTCACGTCTAGTCATTTCAGTGAACAAAAAGAATCTGTTAAGGTTTTAAACACAAAACTTTCGACCCGTGACTACCAAATGAACAAAAGTTTTTTTTTATAATATTTTCTAAAAAAATAATAAACATTTCGCTTCTTTTTTAGTGGCTTTCGTTAATTTTTTCCAAATCTTGACAATTTTAAAAAGAAGAAAATATCACTATACTAACACCGCGGCGGTCTTGGATAATAGTTTGCCCCACAATACTATGTTCAGAAACGTTTGCTCGATTCGGAATTCGGTCGGTTACATATTGAATACTTGTCAATCACATCCTCCCATTTGTTGTCTATACATTTCTCGTGGCTGTTTCATTAGACAAAATTTTAACGGTCGGCCTAAACGCATTTTCAAGTTTAACGGCACCGAAACGGGATTGAACTTTTTCGGGAAAACTCTTGCTTATATTTTCATACACGGTTAGGTTAGCAAGCCACGTCGCAGTTCTCGTGTGCATAGTGCCGTTGAGACGAATGCTAATTGTTTAATGGCCGAGATAAGTTTATGTATTTCACTGGTGGCCGGTATAGCTTTTACGGTCATGCAACAACTGGGTTTGAACAATTTTTTTACTATTCTATAACATATTAGCACGGACCTCGCGTCCAAAGTTTATGATGTATTTTTACTACCGCGGTACATCGGCTGGAGGAAATGTATTACTCTTCAGGTACGGTTTACCTGGTTATTCTATAAAACAAACGTGTCGTTCCACGCGACATAAAAGTGTTTTCCTGTTGGGTTAGATTAGCCGCCGTCGGATGACTGTGTACTTTTGCACGGTCAACGGAAATCGCTCATCAGATTGCCACACACTAAGACTGGACGGTTTTTCTCCGTTCGGTGTTCGTCATTAAGACGGGTTTGCAGTGATCTATACAGTGGATTACATCACACAGACCGGCGGCAACAAAACGACAGCGCACGGTGACCGGACAACAAATTAAAGCTGTCTAATCCGCGGCCACGTCAACGTTATCTAACGAGTTCAGAGGAGAGTCTGGTGAAGCTAGCGAATCCTTTTTACAGACGGCCAGGTTCTCGACAAGTAAAGGGTGTCTCTCAAAAAGAACGCCGGATTTAAATCTGCTATAAATTAAATTTAGCACCTTAAGACTGCGTGCATATTATGACAAACGTTTCCATAAAAACAATTGGATTTAGTGAATTACGGATATCGTCTTAATAGATCTCGCCGTTTCCGACCCGCGTTCAACGTTATCCAGAGAGCACCGGCTAATCTAACCACTATTTACATCAGCTACTACTATACGCGTGGTCCATTGTACTTAGCACGGTCATTTTGGGCGGTTACTCGAAAAAACAATCAAACCGCACAACGGCATCCGACCTTTGCTCTGGCGGCCGGAAAATCAAAATCTCAGGGGAGGGTGCGGGCATTGTGTTTCGATTGATCGCAGAAGCGGCAGCACGTCGCCCGTAGGAAGTCGGAAGTCTATTTGGTAGCCTCGCGCCCTTTCACACACACACACACACACACATTCTTCTACTTATTGTTGTTGTTGTTATTATTGTATTTTAAAAAGCCGACGGATGCGCTCAGCCGACATTGTATCTCTCACGTATGACTTTGGGCACGCACGATAACGGAAACGGCGTATTCCGAGATTGCCGGCCGCGGTCTTCGCGGGTAGCACACACACACACAGTGGCGCTATACACCAACACGGTTGTGCGCTTTTGTCTCGGTCAAATAAATTGCCAGCGTCGCGTTAATATCCAATTCAAACAAACGCGCCGGGCCGAACCGAACGGAAACGCCGTACGCAGTATATTTTATCAACCCGGAAGTCGGCCGTTTTATTCCGGTGTGTGTGTGTGTGTGGTGGTCCGCAAAGGGTCGGTCGGATCAAAAGAGTCGTCGGTCTCGCGTAAAGCATTTGCCAACAAGACGCCGGTATAATGCGTGTAATAAACTTTTGGGCGAGGCGAGGCGCGACCTTTGGCCTTTGCCGCCGCCGTTGTTGTTTTAGCCCGACGGGGCCAGACGGTGTTAATTATTGTATATTGTATACAAGCCATACATTGCTGCCTTCTATCGTCCAGAGAGCTTGCTTACACACGATGATATCATATTCCGCCACGGTTAAGAGTCAATATTCTTCTTCGACAATACTCTTAATTCTCGAAATAGTTTCATGCGCGCAACAGAATAACTGCATGAATCTCCACAAAAGACAGACTACAAAGATGGCAAGACGAGCTGCAACCAGAAGAACCAATCCCCAGCCTCTCACTAACTCCCGCCGGATGAGATCTTACCACGCCACTGGGGGAATCCCCAAATAGATTGAGAGCAGGACGGGTGAGGACCAAATCTATCATAGTAAAATGGGGCTTTACTGAACAAGGCGAAGCGTGTAAAAGTGAAAAACGACAGACCGATGAACACCTTACGGCTTACATATACCATACTGGCAAACACGAGTACTCTAGAGCTATATAAGGCCCCTGGATACCGACCATTTTTAAGGAGTTTTATAAAGGCAATATTTAAGAGTAAAGTGGTTTTAATAAATTTCGAAAATGTCAATTAATTAACCGGTTAATTTCTATAAACTTCGTGGTATTATTTTTAATTTAAATTATTTTGTCTACGAGTAAAAGCCATTTTAGTCAATATAATAGTACCTACATTTTTCGTCCATCGCACAGGCTGAACCAGTGGTGGTCCGATAAGTAATCTGAAAACATATTTTAATTCGTTATGTATAGTTTACTTGAGATCGGTCAGCGTACTTTTTTGATATCTTATTTCTTTTACGCATAAAACACGTTTGAACACATTTTATAAAATTTGGAAAGGGTTGAAATTAAAAAATTAAAAAAAAATACTCTGACCGATCTCAAGTAAACTTCATGACGAATTCATATCTGTTTTTAGATTGCTTATCGGATCATTGGTTCGGCCTGTGCGATGGACAAAAAATGATGTGTTTCGGCTGAAAAAAAAACGGTCGGTATCCTTAAGGGCCTTAAGAGTTCTGGGCGAAATCACAATCCGACGACCGTAAATAACAACAGCTATTATCATTATTGTATACGATATGTCGACGGTAGGTAAATCGACCAGAAGGATCACGAGCACATACATTTCCGTGCGTTTATTATAACTATGGTGTCGGAACGACAACCTCCCTTTCCATCAGCCACCCTCGACCGTATAATGACGTGAGCGAATTTACGGTGCTCGTGTTGACACACTCTGACATTATGGTAGGTACACCTCTATTTATCGGCTTGCACAGCAAAAACCAGCGGCCGGACAAGCATCGCCCACCCGACGCAAACATGATGTTATTAAATGATATCGCAGCTAATAATTTACAACAGGAGCCGTTTCGGAATAAGACGTTATTGACCGTAACGTCCCGCACAGAAGCTTCAACATCTTCAGCAGGCAAACCGTATTATTATTATTACCATTTTGCCAGCGTCCGTTGTCATACTCGAGCACTACACGCGTCGGCGACCAGCAGACGACATGACAGAGGAACGTTTACCCGGATTACGCTTTGCGGTTTGCCATGTTAATTAGAACACAAGAGCGGCAGTAGGGGGCCAAACCGAACCGACAGTAAGTTCGGCCGAAAACTTACTCATGACCACCTCACAAAGTTTGCACGAAAAAAAAATATACACCCAAACAACAGTATGCCAATTCAAAGCGTTGCGCGACAACGAGCCACACGACTGTACAACAGAAAGTATGCACAAGTCCGTGTAAGTCAAAGTATACGCTGTATATACTCTACAGGTTAAACCCACTACAGTGGAGCTTTTTGTTCAGAAGGTTGTATGTATAGATTTCATAAAAAGATAAAATACTATTGTGAACGTTAAAAAAATAACCAACTTATTCACGTCGAACGGCAAATAACCCGACCGTATCCATTTTAAAATAATACCCAACTCGGTATCAAATCTATTTTGGTAAACGCAGCCCACTCATCAAAGTTACTATTTCATAAAAAAAATGAATGAATCAATACTTAGGCGGTATATTATATTAGAGACTATTGTTCTGTTGTTTCATTGATAAAAGCAAAGATAAGCAGCTAATACACATTGACCGTCTTCGTTATTATTATTTTTTAATATATGAGTGTCTGAGCTTGTGATAAGTCTAGTGTGTTTAATGGTCGTTTTTATTTACTATATCCTGGACGTTTTACGACTGCCTGGTAGGTATATTTTGTCCCGATAACAGTGCTGCAGCCCGCTAAGTCGACCCATTAAGCAAGTAAGCGTTTAAAAAGTTATTATACTGTTTGTGGGTGGTAAAAAAAAGTAAAACGAAGTAAAAACTTAGGCGATATAGAACTTTTTAGGCGGCAGCGCACGTTTTT
Source organism: Adelges cooleyi (assembly GCF_023614345.1). Lineage (NCBI taxonomy): Eukaryota > Metazoa > Arthropoda > Insecta > Hemiptera > Adelgidae > Adelges > Adelges cooleyi. The sequence continues at coordinate 374,581 of NW_026095761.1, forward strand.
ATCGCACCGCCGGCTTCAGGTCCCAAAAATGTATACCTGCGATAACGCCAAAATCATATTATATTACAAGCGAAGGAGTACCTACAGGGCCGGAAAAAAGTAGGCAAGTACATTTCGTGGAAATTACACTTATAAATGACTCTATCAGACGACTAAAGAAGTTGAAAAAAACCTTTATAAAATGGACAAACTTAAAAATATTAAAAATAATTTCCTAAGAAGGGCCTACTCGGTAAATTCTTTTTTTGTAGAAATTAAAATTCCAGAATTTTCCCGCAAAAATCGGTAATTTTCATGGGTTTCTTTAAGTCTCAGAAAAAAAAAGGAAATTTCAACTTTATTTTTTTTTTGTTCCATCTGTTTCATGCTAATCAATGGTTTTGAAATAATTTATCTATATTGTACTACAGTATGTTACTATATTTTGAATTTCTACAGAAATATGACGTAAGAACATTTTTACAATACTACAGACATGTTCTGCAAGCTGTTCCGTCCAATTTCAATTATGCCACCAGATCGGTCTAAAATATATAAGATTTTCTATAATTAAACCGAGTACCGTGAGTTACTAGAAAAGTGATTATTCTATTTTGTTGCAGTACCGTCTTACAACCTTCGGGTGTACTACAAGCAAACCTGCACATACACGCGAGTTAATTAAAAGCCGTTTAAATTATATGGCGCGACGTTCGTATGAAGTCAATGGAAGTTGACTCTGTTTACACAATGCGCCCATAATATTATGTATGAAACATAATAATTTGTACTACTACTACTAATAGCGATTCGCGCTGTAGACGGAAAACAATGGTGACCGTTTTATAAATTAATAACGACCCGCCATTAACACTTTAACACCGCCCACCGTTCGTATTGTGCTTTGGACGGAAATTAAAAACCCTTAAGAAATTAATAATTTGTATTTTTTGTTTATCCGGAGAAAGGGGGAAAGTATGCTCTAATCGTTCACCCTTTTAACTCGTTTTCCGGAGTCGAAAAAAAAAAAAAAAACATATTATTCAAAAATCGGTCCTACCTAACCGGCGGCAAAGGGCAATAAAATATATGAATTCATAGTATTACACTTTGGGTCTGTTCTCAGCCACGACAGCTGTTGTTGTATAGTACTTGGGTTAACGATAATATCCGATACGGATCATTTGTGTTTATGATTTTCGTTTGTAATCTGATTTCCACTTTCAAGTAGTACCCGAGGGGTGTTCTTAGGTTGTTGTGCGAAACACCGTACAATCGGTTCGTTTGTCCTTCAACTGCACCAAACATATTATTACATACTTGGCGAATATAACTGATAAACGTCGGTTACTCTATTTATTGACTGGTGTTCCATACCAGTGAAAATCCAAGCTAGGCCAACAAACACATATAATACATGTAATCTTTATCGAGTTAGTAATTATATTTTCGCTTACAATCGAATTATAAGTTTACATTTTCATATTTTAACATTGATTTGATAAACGTTCTGAAAAAATTGGTAATTGCTTTTTGTATACGCATGGACAAATTGTTGTGTTCACTGTTAATAAGTATAAATCCGTTAAATGTGATATTTAAAGAGGTTTGCCCGTATTTACAAAAGCGTCAAACGACATAATATTATTTTAACATAAATATGACAGTCGCGTATATTAGACATGACGTTATGGCGAAACTTAGTTTCAGTATTTTGATATATGCATTAAATATTTTATACAAACTTACAATCGGTTATTAAAACATTTATTCCCAATTGCATTTACATATACATAAATAAACTATACCGCTATACACATAAATCAAATACAAAATAAATTTGATAAATGCGATGAAAAATACTTAACATTCTAATTCTAAATTCGTTGTGTATAAGTGTGAAAATACATTTTTTAAAAAATGTTCATATAAATTACATTCCGTATAAATTTATTATTATATGTTAAAAACTGGTTTTCACGCCAAGTAAAATAAAAAAAATTGATTATATTTTGCATTTGGATATTCAAACTAGTTTTAACACCACATATTTTTTTAGCTGTTTTTGCATATGACAAAAAACGTTCTTTGTTGAAAATATAATACTTATAAATAATAAGATACGTGGCAAAAGTAACACCTCGATTTTTTTTTAAAATATTATATTCAAAATGGATAAAAAATAGCAATACATTATTCATGACATTTAAACAAACAATTTAAAAACCTAGGATAACCAATATTTTTATTAATGTATTCATATATGCGATTTACTTGTGTGTAATTGTCTTAAGCACTTTTAAAGTTTGGAATTAATATAGAGTTATCAAAACATATTAGATATTTTATAGCACTTAATTTGAGTTGGTCTTATAACATTTTGCCATTTTTCCCGCACAAAAATTATCCTATTTTCGAAACTAATAATCTTATTGACACTTTCATACTTAACACAAAATGATCTTATTAATTTCACGTTTTGTGGTTTTTCAAACCCTTTATTTAAATATGTGCCGTATGATTTGTAACCCATCTTCATAAATATTTCCAACTGTTGGTGTTTATAATAAAAACAAGTTTTTCAGCCGAGTCTGCAACCACGAAAGAGCATTTACATGTCTCGTTGAAGTACCGAACAAATTTAGAGTAGTGGTGAATTTATAGTATATTAAGCTAGTATATTAAAACATCAAGTCTCTGGCTAATATTGTAGTGTGTAATATCTGGCTTAAAACAATTCACAGAGAATTCGGGCCCTTAAACTATTTTGAATTTATCATTTAGTTCTAATTTAAACGACGAACGTACAAAATATCTCTTATCTCCCACCCCTATCTACCCTACCCCCATCTTCCGTTGATAACGTTTTTTTTCGTGACGCTTTTTTCGGTTATGTGCCAGAGCTAATTCTCATCCCCAACCCCAACCCCATTCCCAACCCCATCTCCGCGTCAACTTTTTTTTCGGTTATGTGCCAGAGCTAAGACATAAAAATGTCAAAAACCTTCTGTATTCCTGATCACGTATTTCGTTTTCACTATTATTTCATCAATCTAAAGTGTTAGAAAACGAGACTTAAGGGGCTGAGTTTATCGTGTCACCGGCAATGTATTAATCGAGGGGGGGGGGTCAAACGTTGGACAACAAATATAGGTACCACTGGCTGTCAATATTGGCCAAATGTTAACACGAATATCCAACATGCGCAAACGTAGGTACCATTTACAGCAGGGGTGCCGGCTGCCTGCAACAACTTCTCTCGATAGTCGATGGTCGCATGGTCTGCTCATCAATCACATCCCTTCCGGCCGTTCGCTTCGACCACCGCCGCCAGCCAAACACTGCCATTCCACTGCTGCGAGCGAGCGCATGCGACGGCCATTGACTGTATTGTAGCCAAAATAAATCACAGTTTTGCACCAAATCCATAAACGGTCATAAATCATTTTCTAACCGTTCCTCCAACACCGTTTGAACAAAATATAATGCGTCGGTGTACAAACGCACGTAGGCGTGAAACGCGACTATAGACGGACAATAATCATATCAAACTACCGGCTAACACTATTATTAGTGGTCGGTATTAATTAGATGTTAATGGTTTACAAAATTCATAACTTCGAAGAAGAAAAAAGGCGCGTCAACGTCCGGTCCACATACATTTTTTTTTAAATTCGAGAAAAAATATCGAAAATTGTTAATTTTTTATTCATACGAAAAGTAGATGTGTCTTTTAAACTAAATTTAACGAAGTATTGCTGGTATTAATCATAAGAAAAATAGAGTGTACAAAAAAAATTATGAAAAAAATGTACAATCATCAGTACATAAATTCAAGCACTAATAATTGTACTAGCAAAGATAATCAACTTGTTTACACCGTTATAGTTTAAGGTTTTTCCTAATAGGTATTTGGTGTCTACTTTTTCTTATTATTTTTTTTACCATTTACACGATGCTTAATTATTCAATTTAATGTTCAATTCAGACTAGAAAACAGTCGAAAATTAAAAAAACAGTTGGAGGTAATTCAAAGAAAATTCCACCTAAACTAAGAAAAATACAATAAACCTTTTCTTACAACGAAAAAATGAACGATAAATAAGTTTTTTTGAAAATATACACAAATAAAATGCTTACAAACTGTTCAAGTTGAATAAATGTCTCATTAAGTTTGAAATGGAATAATTTTCACGAAACAACATTAGTAAATTAAATCAATCAAATGAGTAAAAAAACCCTATAAAAGTTAACAACAATAGTTTTGTTGATTGATTACAATACAATATAATATGTAATTGATTTTTCGAAAATATTGTCAGGATACCTTTTGTGTGAACGCTTTTGTGTTGGTTATTTCTGTAAAAAAATGTCCACAGCGGTCAGACAAAGGTCATACAAAGCCCTCATAATCATTAACGGAAAACAGTATGAATAACAGCAAACGTAGATTTTTCACTTGTAAAAGTATAAATAAAATCATAATTCCTGTACTGTGTCGTTTGGAGATTCGACAGGTGCGTTTTTGTTGTATATTTTTAATGAAACTGTAAACGCTTGTCCGGCGGTAGCGCATATAATACGGCCTAGGAGTTTCGCATGATGTACCTACCACTTATCATTTTTTAATGACAGCTATTTAAGAACGGCGAAAGTCGGCGAATTACGGCGAGTGAGAATATATTAATGTATTTTAATGTTAACGACGAAGACACAACGACGGTTCATCGTTCCGGCAATAAATATCGTCACGAGCACGACTCCGGAAGTCCGGACCAAAAATGTAATGTCAATTATTAAGCTCTGCCCAAGTCCATAAAAAAAAAAAAAAACATGAACTCCTCGGGCACGATAATACAACGGCTTTTCGTTTCGCGACAGGTGTCGACCATATAATAACACACAACCCGTACAAGGCAATAAAACCCGTACACGGTTAATTGAAATAACATAATCATAATCACATTATGAACAAGACAAACGCGTCAGACGAAATAGAGGCGAAAACTTTCATTGTTTATTTTTCTAAGTATTGTCACATACCTACTAAATATTAAGTTAGGTTCGAGCCGGTCAAGTTTTCTCAACTATTAAGTTACTTGCGACGAGAGCACATATCGCACATATAATATGATTTAACCTGACGTCGGTATCTATGTTTCATTTTCTCGGGCAATATTTATTGTTTTATTGTCAAATATAAAGTCAGAGTTGTGTGAAATTTTTTATGAAGGTGGCAATAATAAAAACAATAAAAAAACCATGTGTCATACGTGCAGCGGAAAGTTTTTGATTTATGTTGGATGAAAAACTATTCATAATTTATGTCAGCCACACTGTTGACTTTATTTTTTATTTTCGATGCTCTAAAGTTTACACAACTACAGTAGCTATTTTGAAATTTCTGAGTTTACATTAAAATAATGCAGTATCAAATTTAGATTCTCAGACCCCGCGTCAATTACAATTAAGTTAGGCTAGGTAAGGGTCGGTCGTTCCTCCGGTGTACTACAAGTGCACGAGAGGGGAAAAAAGTCAGGTAAGGTTGAATAATAACATCATAATTCCATTTAAACATTTGATTAATAAATAAAATGAATTACATTTTCACGGTGGATGAAGTCATATTTGTTTTTATCGTCACGATAGAATAAAAAAACAAATAAGTATGTAAGTATATAGTATTTTGTTTTGAAGAATGATTTAATATAATTATTTGTATCACGTTTTATAATAATCGAAGGCGTTCACGGACGTGTTAAGGACGATATGTACACATTTATCATTATGCACCGTATTCAATCACAACCGTGTGTCGTTCGTGTCACGGATATTCTTATTGTTTTTTTATTTTTACTATTATCGCCAAATCGACGGTCGTGTCAAGGTGGTAGTTTGACGACCAATGTGGCGGCGACAGCAATAGCACGTCCCCGTTTACATAGTATTATTGTATAACATATTAATAATATATTATGCATATTATAAATCTGCGCGGCATTCGTTAACACACGCCGTAGGTTTTTGTCTTAAACACGTTGTTTGTTATTATTGTAAAAGTGTATTTTGCGCTCGTGCCAAGATAAATTCGCCAAAATGCGCGCCTTGTAATAATTATTTTCACTTGGCGGCGCTTCCATTGAAATCCGACCGTGATTTGTGCACGAGGAGCTGTGTGTGTATTCTTGTGTCTGTTCGTTTCCACGGCAAACAATGCCTATATAAAACGACCACCACCCCCCCCCCCCCCGGTGGCGCGGTCTCGGTGATCTTGTGTGTGTGTGTAGCAAAAACACACACTTATGCAGTGTACTGTTATTATAATTGTCTTAAGTGTGATCCAAGCGGAAAAAGCAGAAATGGTATCGCGTAAAGGGTGCGAGGAGGGGCCAGTCGAAAGATGCAGAAACGGGGAAGTTAGCGCAATGCGTGTGTCCGTTTAAACGGTATTAAAAAATTTAATTACATTGTTTTTTTTTTTTTAACTCTATACTGTAAATTACACTGGCGCACGTGTCGTGAAAAAAATTACATTATCAAATAAACAATTATTATTGCTGAGAATAACAAGCGCTTTAAAAAAATTACCTGTACGACCCTTTTAATAGTAACTGGTTGACGTTTTTATTTCAGAAAACTGTTCCGACGGAGTTTTATAGAAATTACAAATGTATAAAAGGGTAGTAAAAGAAGAAAAAAAAATTGTATCAAATGAGACCGTTTTTTGTAAAAAAAAAAAATAAAAGATAATACGAATCAGTACGAGCGTTTTTTTTTTAGTCGCTTCCACGCGAAAAGTTTAAAGTCAACATGTTTTTTAGTTAATATAGAAAACTAAATTTTCAAAAACGAAATTCAAGTTAACTCGAAACACTATTATGAAAAAATTTTGTATTTAAGATGTGATTGTATAAGGTTTTTATAATTTTTGTTCAAAAGTACAATCGTAGTAAACGAGCTAAATATGATAGCTAAAAAAAGGCATTATTGGATATACTTATAAAATACATAAGGTAAATTACACGAAGCGGGGCCAATAATAAACCCTCGTGGTTAATATTTATAAATATATATATTTTTTTTTAAATTAATAAACGCATTTTGTCTTTAAGACATTATAGTATGGTTAATATTTTATTTCCTGAATACCAAGACTCTTGACTGTGTATTGCTTGGGGGATATTCCGTTATTTTCGCAATAATTGAAATCTGCTATTGGGACGAGAGAAAAATATAATGCCGAGAGGCAAGTGCGGACGATGCCAATTAAAAATATATAAAAATGTCTCTGTCGTCGCGGATAAACTGAAATTCACCGAAATCGCTTTTCTCGGCCATTAGTTTTGTTCTAAAGGAACGGGAGTCAATTTTAAAAACGGCGAAAAGGAAATTTGCAAAAATGTCAACGATAGCTCTCCCCCCGCCACCACGCCGTCAAATGTTTCGAATTCCTATTTTTATTGTACATTTTTAATATACAATTCCAACCTCTTCTTCCTCCAGAGTTGCCGTTGTACGGTTTGAATATTAAACGCACACGATCCGGTCGAAATCCACTTATGCAAACACAACTTTCCCGTATTAAGTTCGGTCAACGCTTTACATTGTTAATAAAATCAAGTTTTTGGTTATAGATCTGCTCTCGTCACGGCAGCCCAAACGATGGAGCGAAGACAAACTGATGGATTCCGATTATTGAGGGGCGATATTTTTTTCCGTTCAACTGTCCAACAACTGATAGAAGCTGTTACCGCAAAATACATTCATGTAAAGCGTTCAGGTATTTCTAACCAATAATATAAAATCCGAAACGTAAACGCCCATAGACTACACATAATAACAGCGATCCCTCCGTACAAGTACCCGCCCCTTAATCGCGTTTTTCACTTGACAACTTCAAAGGTGATGTTTCACCTTCTAGTTGAAATAAAGTTTACGCGTTAACCGCGGTTTATTTCGAAATTAATATAATATAGACGCATAATTAATAACGGATGAATTATTAATGTAATAATATTATAATGCATACTAATCAAAAACAGTACAAGTGCCCTCGCACTAATCCCTCCTATACCGCCGAGACTTAAGAGCGACTGTCCCTTATAATCCACCAAAGAAGCGAACGCGTGGTATTGTAATCATCAGCTTAAATGTTTAAATATTCTAACGTACAACTTACAAGTACTAATTTCAATAAATTTCCACCTGTAATAATATTAATGTATGGTGATCGGCGCCGTTAATAACCACAACTGCCTACCTACCAGTCTAATTAATATTTTATTCTAGAAAATTGTGTCGGAAGTAGCGTTAGACCGAAAAGAGGCAGCTCCTTTGTGTTTGATGAGTTTTTTTAATTTTTACAAAACATAAGTCCATATGAACGTCTTATGCTCCTTCATGCGTGAGACGATTCAAATGGTCGTCTTATAAGTTATGATATTATTAAAGCTCAGCTTATACCTTTTGAGTGCACTACTTAATAGTGTATGGATAACGATTTTTCTGTATCAGAACTCATAACGATCAAATTCACAAGAGTAGGACCGAAGACAAGGGCCGGGGTCGAGGTGTCTAGCATCTAAAAAATAATCAAATAATTTTAATGTGCAAACGCCGTGTCATATCGGTTTTTACAACTTGCACTGAAACGCCGTTTTTATTTGTTGCCTTTCTGTCAAAGATCTTGGCCTCGTAAATATGTGCGGCGCACGCGCTCGACAACTTTATTATAAGATGAATTATTTACATTTTTCTTACATATTTTGACTTCAAAAACCAATTCAAGACGTCAAAATAATAAAAAGAAATCGGCAAGTTCTAAGTAATAAGGTTTATGTATAAAACAAAACAATACACGTCGTTTGTCCATCATATAATAAAGTTTTAAACAGCATAGCTGGAATACACATTTTTTTGTCAATCAATCTGTTAACGATGGAGGATTTTATTTTATAATCATTTATTTATCGCAACGGGTATAAAGTATAGAACTCGTTTTGGAGTACAATATAAGTAAAATAATTGTAATAAAAGAATTAACACAATATTTTAAAAACAATATTTTTTTTTTGTACAGCATAACTTAAAAGAACAAAATTCATTCCATTGTTTTGATGGTGTAGACGATTTGTCGTTTAATCAGAGAAAACACTGTGTAGAGAAAAAACCGACCACGCGACGGTGAGACGGTAATGCATATTATAATAACGTGAAAGACCAAAGACAAATGAAATAAACAAGTGAATACTGCTTTGTGATCTTAACGGAAGGACTGAAAAGGCCCAGTAAATGCGCCTAGTCGGCTATAAAACAATTTATCGCTGACAAGTCGTGAGCTTATGAAATTTTTGTTATTGCCCAACAGTAGTATATTACCGCAGCGGTTAATAGTAGGTCAGGAGGTGAGGTAGGCAAGAGGACGACGGCTTCCGGTCGAGCGGAAAGAAGCCACCGGAAGTTAAAGACGCCCAGTCGAAGGTTACGACTAAAAAACCGCGAACGTACCTTTTATTATTATTTTATAGCAAAAAAATAATACAGCATTCTTCAACCGCGTATATTTAGGTACAAAAACAAGTAAGATTTTTTCATTAATATTTGATTTATATAATTAGATTGAATGAATGAAGCGTTAAAAAAAAAACGACGCGACGGTTTCATAAAAAGTATTAAGCGGTGACATTGTTTTAATTGTTATTACAATTACCATCAGTTAGCGTCATTCATAAAGTCGAAAAGCGCCCTTAAATATCCATAAGTAAGTTCTTATTTTTGTGTATTGTTTTTTTTTTAACAAGGATTATATTATAATTAAGTTTGAAAATAAAATATTGACGAGTAATTAAGTATTTTAATTACGATCGACCGAGATTAGTAAAAATAAATTTAAAAAAAAAAAATGTAATAAACGAGCAATAAACTCGATGGCCAAGTTATTTTTCATTAAAAGCAGCTGCTTACGCAAAATATAATAGCCCGACAAAAGTCCGGAGAACATAATATTAGAAGAAAAAAAAAATACAATGAAAAAAGTTTCGACTGGGGAATTATAAATTATAGTTAGCGAAAACTCAAGCACTTAAACTTTATGGGTTTAAATAAAATAACAGATTATGTAAATAATTATATACCTATATACTATGATTTTCACTAAAACAAACAAAACGTAGGTACGCTACATTCGTATGGAAGTAAAGAGTTTTAAATGAATAAGTAATATTTTTGTTGAGAAAACAAAGCGCCGATATTACCTTGTAAGTTACACGTTGTATTTTATTTGTCGGTTATAACTGCAGTCATTTATCACACATTTGGAACAGTAATATACGGAGTTGGCTAAAACATTATATTTTAACTTTCATTTTTCAACGTGATGGGCTAAACGTTTTGTCAATCGTTATACTATATTTTTTAAACTAGAAATTGGGATGTTAATATGTACTTATTATACAGTGATTGTGATTGTTTCGGCCGTGGCCGTACATCATCCGCAGCTAATAATGTGTACTTAAGTAATTACGCGTTATGTTATAAGTTATACAACACAAAACAAAACACCTAACCACCTAACCTTAACGGGTAAATAACCGAAACGAGTTTTTTTTTTCCAAGACATATTATGCGTTAATAATGTATTAGTGAACATCTGGGAACATCTGGGGTCAAACATTTTTCATTTAAAATAAATGAATATAATAATTCTGTATTAACTATTATATTATTGCTCATGTTTACCAACAACGACGCAAATTAATTAATTTACAACATTATAACAGAATATATTAGTAACATAATTCTTGGCCGTCGGGACGGAATGCTTCTTGAGAAGTCAAATACGACGTCCCACGATAATTTGCTAATGACAATTTCTCATACAATCGGTTAGGAAATTCGGGAAATTATAAACAATTACAGTAAATACAAATCCTCTCATGGGGCATGTTGTGCACACAGTGTGGGTAGGTATATATTGTCATCTAATTTGGTGAAATTCGAGAAAATACGATATTTGCACGCGACTCGAGAATCTGTGTAATTTACCAACAACAGGACCGCACAGTCTTCGTCAAAGAGTAAGATTCGGTCACGAAGAGAACGCACATAATAATATGATATGTATACATTGTGTACACCGGCCACTCGTGTTAGAGCACAATTATTATTATTACAAAATAGGTATGTCGTTTGACACGTCCAAAAACGAAATGATATAATTACGATTTATGGCGGCGTTAAATTACAAATAAATATAAATACAGCTTTTTATATCTTAGACACCGGTTATCTTATACATTAATATTATAACCCGTTGCGGTGAATAATTATAATAAGAATTAAACGCCCGCGGTAGCGTCACTTTACGAATAGTAATAATATAATATATTTTAAAGCGTGTACACATATACACAAAGGATAAGTGCGCGCATACCGTATTATTATATACTAACTGTAAATAACTGTAGACGTCATTTATCAGGACTACCGGATCTTATCCGGTGATGTATGCTAAGACTATTCCGCTAACCTAACCACTTAGATATTGTCGCGTCAGCCACGAGTAAACTTCGAAGGTATACCGACGTATTAGGTATATGTTTTATTCTCCGGCCAATCTTGTCGGTCATTTGGCCGTTAATAGCAAACCAATAAATGTGTAAAAGTAATGATGAAAACTGTTTGTATGTACTTCAAATACCTACAATATGGTATAGGCAGGAGAATGTCGGCGGTTTTGAAGTTTAATAGTCGCGATACCGCGCCAGGACAGATGGAAAAAGGGTTTGGCCGGGCCACGTTAATTGTGCACGGGACGGATAGACAGATAAAGCGGGCAGCAACGGAAGAGAAAAAGACAGACATAGTAATTGTGTATATAGTATACATATATATATATATATATATATAATACAAGAAAGGGGGATTGGACATGGATAACTTAATCCGACCGACGCAAGCGAGAAATCGTTGGGAGAAAACGATCTCCGATAGGTTTCAAATTAAATTACTGCTATTGCCGATGAACCTTTGGATTAGCTTCGTATATATATATATATTATATACCCTTCGATGGTCTAAAATCTAGAGGAAACAATCGAAACCACAGTACGTTCCACAATAATTTGAACCCGATTGTTTCTCTGCAGTAAATCCGGTTTTATTAAAATACACAATATGGCACCGTAGCCGGTAGGTATGACCGGGATTACTCGACGAATTTTTAACTTTTTTTTAATTTGAGTCACAGGAAACTATTTACTTTAGAATAACTATATCGGTTTTATTTAACAGACGGCGCGGCACCTCGATAATTGGCCATTTTAGAAAATCTAATAGCTGTATGCTAAGTGATGCATACTCAAAATATTATTATAAACATGTGACAGTACAATACAATGTATGAACGACGGTCGTGTCAAAATCAACTAATATAGTAAATACCACTTCACTCTTGACATCACGTTTAAAAATGGTAACTTGTCAACCGATTTACACTTTAAAGAATATAATAATAAATAATAATAATAATTGGAAAAATCAAATCAAGCACTCGTAATTACGTTATAGTGCCTAAAATTAACTCAATTAAGAAAATATAATCTCTAATACGTTATCTTATATAACATACCCATACAATAATTTTACTAATGTAAATTGTAAATATATCTAATATAATATTTAGTTAATATAATAACAAATAGAACTCTCCAATCTCTCTAGTACATATGAGAAACAAAATTGTTTTTGTAACAAGTTCTACAATTGTATAATATAAAAAATTGAATTCAATCTTACCTTAAAAACGTCTTAATTGTGACTCGTTTGTGTAGTTTTAGACATTTTGTGTTGGGTGACCTGCAACAGTAAAAAAATTTAATTTATAAATGCACAAAATAATTCAGAAACTCGCTACTGTCTCTATATTAGATTTTCTATAAATTTAAGGCATTTTCTTCTTCGGCGAAAAAAGGATACTTTTGTGTTATGAAGGATGTTTAGGTACAAACGTCCTTCATAAAGAGAAAATGAAATTCCGATGTCAAAAATAAGATTTTAATTAAAAAAGAAACCCGCTCGCTATTTTCAGAAAAAATGATTTAAGACTAAAACGAACTTTTCTTTTTTTCTTTGTCAAACTCCTGACCTCATAAAACTTGTATTCATAACCAAATTTTATAGAAAAAAGTGAACATACTATAACCATTTCCCGTTCAACAATAATATGCGTCAAACTTTATTGTTCTTCGACTCTAATTGCCAAAGCTAATAAAAGTTAGCTCAAAGTTATTTGTATACTTATTTACTTTTTACGCATTTTATTCCTTTTAATATATTATACAAAATGTCGAAATCACGAATTTCATAGCCTTAGTGGTTACAGTAATAATCACTGGTTAGTGAAGCCATATAAATAATAAGTAATAAACAAATTCTAAAAAATAAAATAAAAATAGTTGAATGTCATTCTAACAATATTATATGCTCCAATAAGCATTATTATTTTGTTTGAAAGGAAATATTTTGCTAGTATTTATAGGTATTTTTATTTTTTATTTTATATATTAGCTTTTATAAAAAAATGTATACAACATATATTGCGTTGGTTAAAATATATATTATAAATCATTTGAATTGAAAATTAAAACATGGTGACTGACAGAATGGGTGACATGTTAAAGTAGCTGTGTTTCACGTGCAAAACGAATGGGCGGATAGGAAGGCGTCGGCGTCGAGTCACGGGAAGATAAAATTAGATTAGGTTAATTATATACCAGTTAGTGTAAAGTTAATGTCAACTAGAATAAATTCGAAGAAAAAATTTCATCGAACTAAAGGGCGTTGTTCCCACGTTAGTCTCATTGGGCAATCAGGATTTTCAAAATTTTAAAAATCCTCAAACCCAATTGCTTTAAAATGTGATTTTTAGGTTAAGAGGCTTCGGTTTAGATCATTCTGTTTTAGAGATTTTGGATTTCCAAAAACCTGAAATTCCGGTTTTGGCCCAATTATTCTGATTATGATGATCCAATCATATCAATCTCCTCCTCGTGTGGACATGATGCGGTCGTTGGAACAAACCACCAACATTAGTATTTTTTCTATAAATCGATACGATATAATATAATAGAAATATATACAATTAGTATGTGAACACATAATGCTGTGGACATTAATATTGTGTTCATTTGTACGGATTGGGTTATAAAACTGTATGCGAATACACAGCTAGAATGGAGAAACTCTTTGCTTAAAGACGTAAAACGACCGTCGTTAATGGATATGAAGTACCTACATAGGTATATAAGTTATTTTAAAACAATTACGAGTGTCGAGTGTTCTGAGAGTTCAAATGGATTTAACTGCACACGGATAGTCCGTATAGTGAATTTGATATAATACACATATAGGATAGGGTTGCGAACGGTTTCGTTCGAAGATTAATCACCACTTTAGTTAGGTACACACGTGTCGTTTGTAGTATCTATTGAAATATTGAAATTTTGTTAGATCGTCGAGCTGTGTGTATACAAAACAGAGATTTCACATACACATAATAGAATGTGTGTGTGTAGGTGGTACTCTGTGTACTCTGCGTGTAGCGATTCGGATTTGAAACACATCACTGCAATAGTCACGGGGGGATGTGTAATGGTCCCCGATTGAGAACGAATTTGCATACGCATCACGTGCACACAACGGTAACATATATAATAAATATATATATATATGTATATGGAGAGACAGGGAGAGTTTTTAACATTCTTGCACCGGAAGATTCGTATGGATTCGTGCGTGTACGTACGGAAATTCCGCTTTGCTAGACAAATAACCGACCGCTCGACGGTAAATCTAACGAAAAACTATTTCTCTTTCACTGCGTGTATAAATGTGTTCCAAAACCAAAAAAAAAAAATGTGTTCACCGTCGGGCCGACACGTTTGTCTCGGAGAGAAAATGAAAATTTCCTAGCAGCACGTATGCCGGCAGCCCTCTTATTCTTTCTGTGCCTATAGGTCGGTCGATAAAGCGCCGAAGCCTCCGCAAGTCGACGGTCTTCTGATGAGGTTATTATTATTATCTATCTCTCTCTCTCTCTCTCTATCTCTTTCCGCCTCGATACGCTGGAAGTATATTTAATTTCGACAATTCCGAATCGCAACACGATTTTCGCCATTTTTTTTTCTCCACCTCCTCCGCCCCGAAGCTTTGATATTAAAAACGCCATAACTGCTAACCGATTACCGATTTTGCTCGGCAACAACCCCCGGTCGCCAACTCACACCGTCGGGTACGGTGTAAAGGAACAGAAGAGCTTTTTTAGCAATAACACAGAACCGAGTCTTGGCCGCTTAAGTCCGGCAATTAAAATGGAACGCTCGTAGACGCGTCACTACTGCACTGTTAAACATGGGCAATTAAAAAGTCGAAAACAATTACAACAATATTATATTTTGTAATTATAATGTACACACAACAAAGCCAATAACTACTACGAAAACAAGACGCACTACAACAGACAGTAAGTATCGGCTGTTTAAATGGCTTCTACTAAACTTGTATTGGAATATCGAGTGTTTTTTTTTTCTCCATAATTATTCCTAGTAGTATAATTATTGTTGTCGTATTCGTTTTGTAAACAGTTCACGTATTTCTCCCCGGCGCGACGACAAAAGGACAAAAAAAAAAAAAGGTGTATAAGGCCATATACCTTTTATGTACTCCTTATTTGTTATTCCATTAGACGACTGTAATAACCAACTTCTATTCAGTTAATTGAGGCGCCGAACAAAAATAATTACCAACACATAGTAGACGAAGAAAAAAGTAATTACAAAAATAATATAACTACCACTGGGGGCGCACTCGGAATTGGAAAAATTCAATTATGCAACAATACCCACACCGAATGAGTATCCGTGAATTATAATATATTTTTTTCTCCCTAGCAGAAACTTGTAAGGGGAAAAAAGCACTACGTTCTTTGGATGGTCTAATTGTGAGTCTCTTGGTCGTACTGGTACAGTTTCCAATTTGCCTGTCGCCCGTCACGTACCCGAAGACCAACACTTAAGCACAACCAAACTAATGTATATTCATTATTTATTTTATAGGCTGCATTTTAAATTACGGAGGTACAACTGAAAGACATTCAAACAACGGCATTGGATCTTCCCGAGTTTATTAACCGCCGGCAATGTTGCTTGGACGGCCATATCGATCGCCAGCGCCGAAGGGCGAATAATATTCTTATGTTATTTCCATTTGCCGACAATAAGACCAGGAACCTGTATAATATAATGATTTTGAATAAAATATCACAAGGCCGTATCGAAGCCATTCGTGTGGTAGAGACATATTATTATGTCCAACGAACTTTATCGTGTTACACCGTAAACCGCCTTATCAATAAGTGTTCTCGGTTTTAAAAACAATATGTTGTCGAATGCGTTAAGACCAAAGAACAATAACACCGTGTAGCACGAAAAAAAAAAGTAAAAACAGTCGATAAAAAACTGTTTATGGCACACAAATATTTTTTTAAGACATTTCCGCGATATTTTTTAAATATTAAATTTATACTTATAGTTGTGTGGGTAGTAAAATGACAAATTAGTATTGAAACCCTACTAAATACGTTTCTTAAGTATGATACAATAACAAGGTCAACTGAATAACTTAATAACTCTAACGCTTTAAAACGATATTGATTTGTATACTGCCTATTTAGTAATCACGTTGAAAATTATAATATATATAATATCCATCTTATAACAATTACCTAACCGAATGGTTTTCAAGCTAGTCATATAGTTTAAACGCAAAACGCACTATGAACTGTTAACCGTTAAACTCGTTGGGTCGTTAAGGACGACTAGTTTTATAGTATCACATCGCTTTAGGCGAATGTTTGACATACAGGAAAGGTCAACGGTAAACTTTAAGTATACACATGACGTCATTTTTGGTATAGTATTAATATGTAAAACAACCTACTGTCGTGCTCGCTAGCATCTACGTACTGTAATATAAAGTATGATTATAGTATACCGGATAATGCAATTTATTTCTAAACGGTGAGATCATAAAACCCTGGCAACCTTTTATCATGATCAAAGTAGTGAGCAATGCAAATTCATTGCTAATCGGTTTTGACCCATACCGCGCCAGGTAAGCATTCAAAGCGTTAAATTATTAAAATATTATGTACTCTGTTCTACCCCCTGGGATGCGTGAAGCTTTAATTTTTGTCCCGCGATCCTACTCTAAAAAACAAAATTTAAAACTATCACCCGATATGTTTTTGCTCTAAAATTGTGACTTGATGGTTTTCAATTATTTTAACGATGAGTCTATTCAACGATCAAGTATAATAAAATAAATAAATTTGACTTTTGATAACGTCGGTGGTTATCTTAGTAACTAAAGCATGACATATATGACATATAACGTTTGACGCTGATTAAATAATAGTCAAAGAAAAGTAGGTAAATCTCTTGTGACAAACTCACTTAAAAGATATATAACAATGTCACAATATGGTATTGTTATGAGTGCAGTAGTAAGTACTCAACGCGCTGTTATGCTCAAGTATTTGCCATTTTATTTATATTGTACGGCGAAGTAAGTATAAGTTAAGACTAGGAAATGACAAGCGATTGCCACATAACCCCGAAATGATCATCGATTTGTCAAAAATATATTTTGTGGGAACGAGTGACATGATGTTCTGTACAGTAATTATTATTAACATTTTTATAACGCCGCCGAGTCATATTCAGCCAACATCTCAAGCATATCTCTGATTATACTCAAGAAAAAAAAACGTTTTGCACACGAAAGCTTTATAGACTACATCTCGTTAATCGTATGTATACACAACATTTTAATTCCAACGAGACAAAATAAATATAACTTCCAGATCATTTTAATTAATCTCAAGTACTTTCATGGCGTTATCAAATTAAATGGTATTAATATTAGGGCGTGGTATCATTTTATATATAATTTATGTTTGTTCCAATGGAAAAAAAACACTATTATGTTCATTATCATAGTTAATGGAATAAAAGTGTAAATTTCATAGGCAAAATAGAAACTAATATAATCTCGTGTTAAATGTGTATTTTATACTTAGGGGAACGGAAAGCGCCAAATTTAAGAAGTCACTTTCTGAAGCGTCTACTGAACCGATTTCAAACATTTTTTTTTTTATTAAGTATAACATATTTTCTAAGGGGCTAAAAGGCCGATTTTTATTTCTGATTTCAAAATTTTAATAAAAAGGTTTATATTTTTACTTTTTCAATTTTTGGCCCAATAAAGTACCTTTCAGGTATAAGTTTTAATCTAAAGACTTACTAAACGAAGATTTTGGTTCAGAGATTTAGAAGACATCGTGAGCCCAGACGCAAAAAAAACACATTAATGTAAAAACAGTCAGAAATTAAAAATAATAACTAAAGTTTAAATGTTAGTATTAATTAATTTTGGACATAACTTGTAACTTGATTAGGTACCTGATTTTCAGTAGATTTATAAAAGTTACACATGGGATCATTTTTTAATAGGTTTTTCATCACATAACAAAATATACATGCTTTTTAAATAATCTAAAAACACGTTCGGCATAATTCTTTGACAGATGAATTACTTATAGGTCTCAAACTGGTCGACGTCATTAAACTGATGAAATTTAATTTACATAAAATTATGTGTTAATCTAATAATTGATTTATGACCGTGTAAACAAAGTTTTGGTTAAAAAAACATCTAAAATATGTTTTTTTAAGCCGTGATTGGATTATACACGTATTATGTAGGTACGCTTCACTCGTTGTTAACAGGTTATTATTATTATTATCAACAGTCACTATTACAATATTCTTACGGTAATAAAGTGTGAGCACATTACTTAATTCGCGTTATTAAGCCGTAAACCGTTTAAACGGTGCTAATCGATATTTCATAGAGATATCAACATTATTTCGATGAAAACATGATGTGTTCGATGATCCAAAACACCAGGTTCGTACTACATCCTTGACATATCTTTTAAGATTTGTAACCATCTTTTATTATTTTTAACGATCTAGATTTTCTCAAGGTACGCTGTATAGTAGTTCGTACCACTCTCCACACGACCCGTGGTGATAGGGTAACAATGGTTTTTCTCCTGTTCATGTCAAAAGTTATCAGCTATATACAAACCGTATTACCTAATAGAGCCACGGTATGATGTCAGTTTTTTTTTTTTAGTCGTGTTTTGTTGTTGAAAATAGAACCGTCCACACGATTACCGGATAATCATAATAATTGGTCGTGAAAAAAAAAACAAAAGAAAACTAAGTATACAATATACAGAGTTGACCGTAGGTTCACATTGCGCTCAAGTGCATACGGCATTGTGTTCCGCCGTGCAATTTTGTGAAGTTGTGTCTCGCTCGGTCGTTTATTTAATGACGTTAATTTACAAAAAAATTGAAAGACACAACCTGTGATCATTATTTTAATAATCAAACAAAATAATTACACTAGTATTTTAAACGAAAATAGAAAAGTTACCGAGGAGTCTCCATTTAGGCAAAACTAGCTACATTATTTATTATTTCTTTTTACCATACACCGTTGTGTAATTTTAATAACAAGCCTTACTGAATTAGTATTGATATATTGTATTTTTTTTTTACATGGTCCCACGTCACGTGAAGAGAAATAATTATAATTTATAGAAATCATTACCTATTATTGCATAAGGCCATTTTTTCTGAAAATGACGATTACTCATGAGTTACAACGTACGTGGTACTAACTAATAAAATACATATCGTTTAAGTGACTAACGTAGGTATAGCCCGAAACTATAAATTATACATACAGTTATATAAAACCAATAATAATAACAAACTTTTTTTAATAGCCAAAGTTTCGCGCACAATTAAATAATTAAAAATCCAATCGACAATCCACAAGTTTTAAGAAATCTATCTGAAAACTAACACTATTATATATATTTTAAATTAACGTGGTTTAATATAAGCAATCATTGAGTATATTCTACAGTATATGAGGTAATGGACCTTCACTCTTGCCAAATTTAGTTAATGTAATCAGCACTGGATTTATCGTCGTTTTTAAATCTCCTTTTTGATTTCTAACAACTTACACTTAATAAATCGAGAAAAAAAAATACTCAAGCAATTATAATTATTTAGCGAAGTAATGTACACTGTTTTTTAAAGCTCATTGTTAAAATTGATTTTTGCAATTGATTATATTTTAACTTTATACATAGAAGAATCGAAATACCTACGGCAAATACGTTTTAATATATATTGGGAAAAATGTAATGTATTTAATTATAGAAAAAAACATACTACGCGTAAGTTGAAAAATAAAAAATAGCACTGAGAAAAGTTAAGCTTATATAAAAATACAATTACTTCTGGTAGTAGATGAATTTGAAAATATTTACTTAGGTCTATAAACAACACATACACTTACCTAAATTGAGCGTACTGTATTAAAGTGATAAAAGCAATATACAATATTGAAAACTACTTGTTTTACCGTATTAGTTAATATGTTAATTTTCTGATGAAGTATACAAACATTTTTTAACTTTCAAAATAATTATTCTTCTTAAATTATTTTAACATTTGACATATTGTATATTAATAATAATCGTGTAACTCAATATAAAATTGTTGAAAATCTTTCAAAATAATTATTTGACTTATGAAAAAAATAGTTCCAATAATGTATTATTTTTTTGCATATCATTATTATCGTGTACTACTTATCTTACTATAGCTTTAAAATTCGAGAAAAAAATTATAAAAAACTATGGACATCAACTTATTTGTGTAATTTTAGCATATAGTGTGCACAATTTCCTATACTCATACACCCTTATAGCATAGAACGCTTCGTTCGATCATAAGATACATAATTAGCTGAATCATACATGTAGTTGGCTAATAATCCTCTGTATATTTTTATAAATGAATAAATTACTTTTGAATGAAAAAAAAAATATTCAAGTTTAATCAACCCCGAAGAAACCGTACGGGGTTGGATACCGTTTAAACATTTTTTATAATAATATTATCGTAATGTATAAAAAAAAAAGTCTGTACTCATGACGCGGATTGATGTGTGGTCCAAAATCAAAAACAACCCAATCATTCACACGGGAGGTCTTAATCCACACCCTAATGGACTACAGGACAGTTAATTAGGTCCTCGACGGCGTCGTCAACGTCAACAACAGCTCACGCACACACATACACACTTCGGGTCATTATCATTGTGTAGTTGTATTACTTACATATGAAAATGCATACTTATCGACCCTAGCTTTACCTTTCGGGTTGAAGTATATAATAACAATCACATAATGGTCACGGCGGCACCTTTTCTTATATATTGTCTATCTGTACGTGTACACACACACATACCTACTTGCAAGGAATCGAGCGCACAATTGGCCTCGGTTCAAATCCCGACAACAATAGCGTCTGTTCGGTGTACATATATTATTATTATAATATATAACGCTTCCTGATAAATTAAATAACACTAGAGACCGGCAGTTTGTTGAACTGGAGCTGGCGCGTACAAGAGGTGGCGGGATAAATGCTCGACAATAATATGAAAATAAAAAATAACTTTTGCTTTAACATCGGCGCACGAGGAATCTATAAAGAATATGCCATGCGTGCAGATTGAATGTATAAATCGAAAAAAAAAAACGTTTGAAGTTTAAAAACAAAACAAGCATACACCGACGGTATAGCCTTGCAAATGTTTACTACCACAACCGCATTGCTTATTCATTCACTAATGTTCCAGTCGGCGGAGCGAGTTAATGCGTTATTATTATTTTGTTTAAGACTATTATTAATGTACATGAACCGATAAACCGTCTTGGTCGTTTTGAAAAGAATCTGGACGCGTAGGCGACCGCGAGTGAACCAACGGAACGTTAAATATTCTTCGTCCACGGACTGACAAGTGGTCAGCACCATTAATAAAACTTTGACTGGTCCAATAGCACGGGCGGTCAGCGTTTTATAAATACCAAACAAACAACTACAGGATGGTTTAGAAACGTTTTACATAATGCATGTTTTGTTTACTCGACTAAGACCGCACAAAGAAAGAGGACGATAAAGCTATTGTGACAACAGCCCTTTATTTATCTAAAAACGACGTTCGCGCCTAAAATATAGATTTTGCTAAACAATCAAGTTGAACGTATCTTCACACTAAGCAACTTAAAAGTTACTCAACAACACTGCAAAGTGTATATTTTGAACACAAGTTTATTATTTACTCATAACAATAGACATGTTCTGATTTCCGACCAGATCTGAAATTGTGGTTGTCCGATACGCTGAAAACAGAATGCCTTGGTAGATGGTTCTGGTTTCCAAAACAATAATATCGATGGTACCACCAAAATGTGATTTTTTTCGTTCATAAATAACAATAATTACCTTTTAACCTTCTACTCATTGTATACCTACGAATATTAAAAAACAAGAGATTCAAATTTGTATAGTCAGAGATCATATCAAGTTCATTAAATGCATATAACTATACTCCGTAATGATTCATTAAACGTTGTTCCAGACAAATTATTTAAAAAATGCACTTATGTCACTTGATATGATGCTATCCAACCCTCATCATTTATGAATTAATAACTACTTTGTAGAAAATTTAAAGCGATAACAACGTACACGTTAAGAAGTTTACCAATTTTGGCTAAAATTCTGCCTCGTTATTATCAAGAAGCATGACATTTACAAAATATTAACCAAGCTTCGAATGATTAAGGTTAAAAATAAAATCAAAACTAACTATCATTACCATAAAGTCTTTCTAGGCCTAAGATAAATGTTTACTCTAGTACAATAGTGTACTCAGAAAATGAATGTGTGCAGGTTTGAACTATTACAGACTGTGTATCAAGTTTTAAATATATAAAATAATTATATTCTGAGAACACGACACGATGACTGTAGTTTATGGAAGCCTCTACCAAGTCAAAAGCCGCCGGCGCCGGCGGAGGAGTTTAGAAGAGTGTGCACTTGAGGATTGAATGCATTTTAAGCGTTGATTTTGTCGGACAAATTGAAATATTTCAAGAGTACCTGCGTGTCACTGAAAATGCGAATTTTTGGTACAAAAATAAGTGCCAGCGACGCCGAGGTCATCATCGCCCGGTCAGAAAAGTAAAAATGAATATTTCTAAATATCCTAATAAAAGTGTTAAACATATGGTGTGCTACGAAATTAATGGCATAACGCACAGATGTCTTATCTACATTTTTTAAAGACGATGTTTGGATATTCATAATGCCTATCATTACTCGCATTTAATAAACTTGTATGTCTTCTAAAAGTATAACCCTGGATATGGTAGATGTTCTACGATGACTTAGGTCATATATTTTTTTTTTCGGCAACCCATTTCGGACGCAAACCTATATTTACCGTTGCGTCTATTTAATTGATGTTAAAACTAGGAGTCTTCCAATATATTTATACACAAAGTGTAGTATGCTATTAGGTAATTATTTTCTTTACATAATTACATTTTCCGAAAAAGCGCATTAACACGATATGTGTACCTACACATATACTATGCCATCGATATTGATTCTGAAAAATAAAAACGTTTAATGGAAACCCTGTACAACGGAGAGGCCACAACGTCAGCCATCTGTTATGAAAATGAGTTATTTGGTATGATGTATTATGTATACATACAAGCTATTTAATACACTATAGTACCTACTACCTCCTATATCATTATATTGTTATGCGTTTATTATTATATATGTACGTTTTCTTCGAAACCCATCATGTAACGGCACTATCGTCCGTCAATGTTGTAGCGCGCTGCACGTCGTCATACATTAGGGTTTAGGCGAAACTTAAAAAAAATAACGATAAAGCGCGTGTGCACGTTTTGTTTGGTTTATCAAAGTTTTCTGGTCAAACTTAATTTGTCGAACACGGCCGTACCGGAAACGTTTGTATCAACACTAATCAGCTTCGTGCGATGTAACCGGATGCCGCCGTCTTACCACGGTAGATAACTACTCGCCCCGTCCCCCGTATACCTTGCCTAGTACACGCTATCAACTTTTGATTGGATCCAACCCTACGGATCGAACACAATCGTATAGTTTCGCACAACGCGAGCCAGGTACGGATGAAACGAGTGAAACAACAACTGTAAGCGACTTTGCACGGCAACCAGAAAGTTTTGATCCCGTTGGCTTCCGACAAAAGTTGTATGTGCCAAGGTTAATTTTTGCTTAAGCCGCGGCGTATAACAGTTATAAAGATTCCGACTCTATCCTATAAGCACATACACACAAGTCCCACAAGTCACGCACACGTTAATGTACAAATATACCGAGTAGTTCCTTAATTAATTTCCCTCCGTCTGACCGAGTCTGGAGTGTATACAAAATGCGACCATATCAAACCACTGGCAAAATGTTTTACTCGTACAAAAGTACGCTTTTATCGAAATATCGCGAAAAAAATACCTCTCGGAATGCCGACGAAGTTCGAAATAAAAAGCTCGTTGTGTTCAGTGAATGAAAGTCGAGAACAAGTGCTACTCTTCACACAGTCGTTACATGGCGGGATCGCGCAGTCGTTATGCAAGACGACAGTCGACACCACCGAGATTAAGGATAAGAGATAAAAAATATAATTGGCGTATGCGGTGCGACGGCATTACAACGAGACCTGATCGATAAGTAGTTTTTTTTTTTTTTAGTATATTATTATTATATCGAAACTATTATCCAACGACGACACGCATAACAAACAAGGACACGTGACAAAGCGCGTTCACAGGTCGTGTGTATGGATTCTATTGCCGGCGGGCGATGGCAACTGACTAATACGAGTATTTGATTTCTTAAATCGTTAATAACGTGTGTACACACAGCTGTTGTCCGTCATAAAAAAAATACCACATCGTTTTGTATTACCTATACTTCGAAATGACCAATTTAAAGTAAAATATATTTACCCGAGTAAACCAGCAATACAGTGTACACAACTCGAGAACAACTAGCAAAATATCATAAATCAATTAAAAGGGTCGAGATCTATTAAATTATAAAGATAATAACGCGGTCTACGTTTTTCCTGAACAAACCGGCGGACGATCAATCTAATAAGTGCGTGTGGCTTCATTAGTAAATTGCGAGCATAGTAAGTTTTTCACTGGAATAACTCGAAAAGAGCGTGTAAGTATAACGATATAATTGAAGGAGGGAAAGTTGTGAATTCCAAGACAAACAAATGTTCCATATATGTACTAAGGAGGAGTCTAAACAAAAAGTATCGTATGGCCGTGGTGCGTGTAGTACAACAGGAGTATAGGGCACACCGGATAAGCGGTTCACAAAAAATAGACTTTATTTTAACTCTAAAATAATTATGATTTAAAAAGATATATTTTTATATAATGTTCCATTATATTTTGAATAATGAAATGCATAGAACTTATTAATTTATGATGTCAGCTACAACGCACCTACTATGTTTTTTACTTTACTTACCCACATACATATCAAATGTGTATGCGTTACATTGCTTTTCGATTTCAAATATTCATTTTAATATTTTGCGGTACATGATAACTTTTTTCTCGGGTTCACCGTTTTTGTTTTTTAAGTTTTTGATTTTTTTTTTTTTTGAGAAAACTTAAGAAATTATTCATGCAAAACGACGACGACCAACAGAGTTTTCACGTGGGCCACTCTTATTTTCATGCGCACACTTTCCTTCCTCGCCCACACAACCTAAACGTAGAATGGCCGCATGCACCTAAACTGTAGATTTGATGACGACTGGGGAAAATTCCCACAGGATTATAAGTCGAAAAACTTTAAATAAATAAAAACAGGACGAGCGCTGAAAAACAACGAAAACCACTAAGCAGAACAAGCGTTGCAGAAAAAACTTCACCACGCGTCTAATATACTTGCACACGACTGTAATACATGATGCATGCTTAAGTATACATATATATATTTACAATTTAGATAAAAACATTTTGTGAGTAGGTTTGTTGTTAGCCCGTGCGAGTGCGATGAGCGGATCATACGTTTTCTTTGACCGAGAGTATTTGAAATATAAAAAAATAAAAACCGTACCTGTTACAGACTAGAACTGCAGCCAAGAGTTTTGTGTTTGAGTGTGTAGGTAGATTAATGACGAAGACGATGACGAATATACAATAATAATAATAATGCAATGGCGGATGCGATCGTTATAATAGTGAAATTATTATTGTGTGCTCATTTTGTAGGTAACAGTTTAAAATATCCATTATACACCTACGCTTTTGACTGGAATCATGAATACTTTGGGGTGTTCTCGTGTCCGTGCACTTTTATTATACACATACACAATACATCTATTGTAAACGCCTGGTTTAATGATACAGTATATTACGGAATTATTTTTATATTTAACCATAACATACTACACTAATATATAATATATACAATATTTTTTTTTACACATAAAACCAAATTTAAATACAACGCACACAATCACCATAAATCGACTACTATTAACACTAATGGACGTTAATTATCGAGCCAATTTAGAGATAATTAACAATTGTTACGATTAAAATGCTAATGATTAACTTTGCTAACCTAAAATGCATTAACCCTTCGGTGATTATATAGGTTTACTCAGTGGTTTTTTTAATGTTTATAATCTATAACAGCCAATAGATTGATCTACGCATACTCGAAGCTAATAGTTGTAATAATTATTTTTAAAAAGGCTGTTTGAAAAATGTACGAATAGTCTGTACCTAACTCTCTGAACTGTACGTTAAACGAATTAATTTCGAACAATCGAATTCCGTGTATGGAAACATTCAGAAATAATGGTAGTTATCACTTATCTCGTTATTGTATAATTTGAATCTAAGGTATTTTATTTTAATCACGAGTGAAGGAAGACATGGAATTGTTTAAAAATAAGGTATTCTCCATTTAAGATAATAATAGGAATTTACGTGTATTCAAACTTGTGTTTATTCAAAAAACTAAATGTTCGCATAAACACGACCAAAGAAATATAAACGTTTAAATCCCGAAAGAAAATACGGAGACTATTAAGTACCGTATCTTGTGCATTAAGCATAATGTAAAAAAAAATTCAATGTGCCGTCGGATACCCGAGAAAGAAAAAATATATAACTATAATATTATTATTTTTTATTCTGCAAAAACCGTTGAATATTTCATTGGAGACAATAAGAACAATATTTTTTCAAGGATATGCCTGCAGGCTGCGGGTGAAGCCTATATACTCGAATTCGGTACATATAAAATTGATCGCAAAATGTAAATTATGTATTATGAATATAACAATCGAACATGTAATAAAAACTATTGAGGAAAAAGGCTGTTACTTTTTCAAATTTATTTAAACCGCCAAAAAACATACTATAAAGTTATACATGATTGTTGATATTTTATAACTACAACTAATTGTTTAGCTTTGATTCGATAACGGAGAAGGTACCTTCTGTTTAAACTTCAAACTAATAGATATTTTTTATTGTTACTGTGGCGCTTAATATATATATATATATATAAAACTTAAGAAAAATTAATTTTCCTTTTTTGCTTGTGTAAAAATTCGATTGTATAATTTTAGCTCATTTTCAGAAAAATACCTGTAGTCAAGTAGGTACATGGGGCATTATGTTGTATATTATGTTACATACTGACAAAGTAATCAGAGTTGATGTACAAGGGAGATGAACATAATACATTAATTGTAATACGATGCGAGTTGAATATAATATATATAAATTAACAACATAATGTTATATACATATTATATGGTGTTTCCTTTTGACAAGTGGCTTAATTGAAAGCGAATGTTATAATATTACCATCGTGCAGGCAAGATTAGTTGACAATCTCAAATCTAAACGTCAGTACACATAGCTGCTAAGCTTATACCTACAATGTATAAATACATAAAAAACGCTAACTGCTCTTGATTGGATGTTATGGTAACGCCGTTTTAGATTGGTACAATATAAAAACACACGTTTTTGATACAATTTAAACGATAATATCCGGTTAGATTTGTTCGCCGTTGTAACTATTATATACTATATACATGTTTAAGAGTACCATTATTTTTTTTTACTAACTCGTTTTACATTATTTTAAAATATATTGATCTAAATATAATTATTTAAACGATGTGGTTTACACATGCTACACAATGCAAATTTCAAATATTTGAATTACATTAATGTTATTAAATTTAGTCATTAAAAATAAAATAAAGTGTTTTTTCATATAATAATGTTGTTTTAACTGAAAAAGAACGAATTGAACAAATATAAATATACCTTAAGAAGGTTTTTATTTTATAATAAAATTATAATTTTTTTTTTTATGAATCATTATTATTAATATTATCATCTTTATAATATAACTGGGTTTCTAGACAAGAACAGACTGAAACCCCATCTTTTTTTTTAACAGTTTTAATGAACTGTTTATGTGTATAAATGATTTACAAATAAAAAAACGTAAGTAAACATTTAAACAGTAAACTAAAATTTTATAATAAGACTTTTATTAAAGAATTGTTGTTTACCATGGTGATAATTCTAAACACATTTACTCATCACTTAGATTATTAGTCGATTGAAAATTTGCCGAACAATGTTTGGGGTAAAGTTTAGGACAATATAACGATTCAATTGTAAGTTTATGCCAACTGAAAATGGATAACGAGTAGTTTTAATGAAACATAACTACTCGATAAAGCAATATGTTGGCACGGGATCACAATCAACAGGATGTTTACTGTTTGGCGCGTTAACCGGATGCTCACATAACGACCTAATGTTCGATTTCGCCATTGGATCTTACACGAAAGAAACTGTACTCAGCGCAAACAAATGTTTTCTAATCCAAAACATTAACAAACATCAGCTGCTGGTCCTTTCGATTCAGTTCCTGCGGTTATTGCAGTCGGTGGATCGGGTATAATAAAAATGAAAGTCATTATGAATGAGTGCCAGCGACAATCGCATTCTAAATGCAACGACCTTGAGACCACATGGTCATATTAGATGTCGTCTTCGATGCTCATGGAAAACGAAGAGCATCAAACAGCAGAGGGCGTATCTATGGGGGAAAGTCGCTAAGAATGTTTCACTATTGGGGAATGGAACCGATATAAAACCCATTATAAAACATATACGACAGATAGTAATATGTAAATACCGGTCTCTCGTTCTCGGAATAAAATATGATATCCACTGCAGTACAGCCACTAGCCGGAGGAGATACCTGTACCTTCTCGGTTTTTTTAAATACTCAAAAAAAAAAATAATAATAATAAAAATAAACCCGTCTACCTCAGAACCGGTTTCCTTGCCTCGTCGCGTCTCGGTCACAGCCACCGCTCACCGCACACCGTCCACAGAATATTGTAATATTGTTGTTTGTTATCTTTTTAGATGAACTTTCAACAATTATTAATGATTTTCATGCGACCAATCTCCACAACATACACATAATAAAACAATTAATATTCATTTTAATGAAAAAAAAGTTCAAGAAAAAAATTCAAATGAAAAAACTCATATAAATAAAACAAATAACCATTCTAGCAACGCCTTTGTCAAAAAAAAAAAACAATCTTGTCTCACATAATAACACGTTTGAAATTCTATGGAGACCGATTAACATAAACTGCTTTTCCTGACGCATCAACAACCGATTTAGACCGTGTTAAACCAATGTTGTTTATTACAATGTTGATGATATTATGTACAATCTGGTTTTAATAATACATATTATAATCAACTTGTATAATTTTACACATACAACTTGTTGCATTCGTACCTAGTACATTGAGATCAAATGATGTACATAAGTTATTAATTTCTTTGGTTTTAGAATTTAGACTATTATCAGTAGTTACCTGATCATATCTTTACTCTTATATAGTAATCATATAACTTCAAAAATAATATTAAAATAATAACTCTGTAGGGCTCTTGGTGCGTTTATATTCTGGCCTGAATTATGAATAGTACCAAAGTAAAGTTACTCAGCATGATCGAATAATTGTATGTTGCATATTTATGACATTTAGATAGGTAAGGCCCTATATTAGTCATAAGGTTAATATTAAAAATAAATGTGTTTTATACAAAAGTAAAATATATACATAAGATAAATCATTTATAAATTAAACTATTATTTTATTTCCATACATTTATGCTTGTTATTTTAAATAATATTTTTAAATACAAACTTATTTGATTTTATTATTTAAGGCCCATTCACCAATGGTTTTAATCATGATTGTACACTAACTAGCCAATTTTGAGCGATTAAGGGCTAACCGCGACCGAAATCGTTGGTGATACCGGGCTATAAACTTTAATTTAAATACTTTTTATTTGAAATTATTACTTGGTAGTTTATTCAAATAAAAATACAATTGTATTAACTATTTGGATTTAAATTAAATGTCTGGGTCTAGCTATACTCTAGTGTCATTAATAGTTTTTACTAATTTAATGATGACTGGTGGTTTTCTTTTAATATAAATTAACCCATTGACATTTATACTAAAGTATAGTTCAAGTATATGAATTTATAATCAATAATAATATTGTTTTATAGTAGTTACGAGGAATATTCCTATGTTGGGATTTCTTTGGTTGTAATACACATGCGAGAAGCCGGTTTTAAGCTGTGATCTAGGTGATCGAGGCAATATTACAAGAAATAGCAGAGATAATTACTAGGAAACAGTACTCGTAGTCGTCCATCGGGTGACCGCAAAATCCGAAGATGACATTTCTTATAAAGGAAAAGGCCGTGGGAACGACACGACAAAGAGTCGGCCGTTGAGTTGTCGGCGTGATCAACATTGCGGAGTTGGATAGGTCACGATTATATTATAGTACAATCATGGCATTGGGTTGAATACATAGATCTTATACTATAAGGTCTAAGGTAGAATTTTTTCTTTTTTTTAGATCCGTTGCGGGCCCGAGAAGAAGATATACTTTTCAAACGGTGTCCGCCGTTTATACCTATGCAAAGCGGCCGTATTGTATGCATATATTACATCAATAGCGTAACCAAGCTCAGCAGCAATCGGACACCCTTTAACAAATGACCGGCGGGTTGGAAACGTGTCGACAGACGGCCGTTACATTATGTGCTCGGCCTTTGTTGCTTACGTTGACAATGGCGTACAGGGAATGTCATATGTTGCCAATACATTTGTCGCTCTTAGCTGTACAATGTCAAACCGCAGACCGTCCTACTTGGAATCCCGGGATTTTACTGATTTTTCGCTTTCCCTGCCGCGACGATCACCGGGTCCGATCTATACTTACCGGTTGACCCCGATCGCTTTCTCTGGCCGACCTTCCGCAGACAGCACACGCCAATCTCCCATCGGTCGCTTTCACAGAAAACGCCGCCCGGATGACGGTCACAGCATCCGTCTCCTCTTCTCGCCGACAATAATTCAGGGTCTCCCCGACGTATGTAGTGAGTAATAGCCTACCGTTTTGCTATGCCAGCGAAAACCATAAGGCAAAAAAAAAAAAAATCGCCAGCACTGTGGTCACAGAACATATTATTTTGGAGTCGGAGTGGCGACGTGGTCGTTGGCCGATTGGGAAATGTATACCTACTATTTAAAAGACTAAAAACAATATTAAAAAAAAATATATTCAAAATTACTATTATATCCAAAAACATACAGTGTCTTGCGTTAAAAGTTATATGATCGCCCTGTATACAAGTTTAATATGCACAAATATTAAAAATACTAACAGAAATCACGATACCTAAGTATCAACAGGTAGGTAATAATAATATACTCGTACAACAATATGAGAATTACTATACACTATACTGTAATACATTTTTAATTGCATTTTGGGCGTTTCTTTATAAATAGGAGTAAAAATGTATCGAGGGAACAGACACACAAATATAATATAAACGCATTATTGTTAAACCATATCTTCTCAGCTCCACGTCGAAGCTAAAACAACTATAATACACCAACCAGCTGTTCGTTTAACAAAACCCACACGAGCGCACGCATATAATTTGCTTGCCTACTTGTTATTCGAGCTAAGTGCGTAAATCGCGGATCAGGTCGATCAAATTTGAATTACTTAATATCGCAATAGTGATTTATAAGCGTAAACGTGACGCGTGCGGTGGCGGTTGACAAAAACTAGTTAGTCAAAATAACCATTTTAACCCGAACAGTGTTTATGCCAAATAGAATTTTAAAAACTTAATACGAAGAAAACGGTAAATACACGGATATAAAAAAAAATAACAATTTTTCAACATCGAGGTCAACGCCGCGGTAGTAAAATAGTTTTATTGAAACTTGTAATTCAGTTTTTAAATCCACTAATATAAAAAAACTATACAGAAAGACATGCCGTGAAACATAAATTAATTTTATTCTATCTGCGGACGAGTTTTTTTAAGTAATCTAACTTTTATAATATTTTAAGCCTAATTCATATTCCTCCCAAACCGTTGCAATAAACTATATGGTTTAATTGATTCATAATTCATACATGAATAAAAGATAATTGTCTCTGCTTCGTTCACCGACTGGGACCTACTATAAAATAACGAGTTTTTTAGATTGGTAAATAGCTTAAATCGAAATAAAATAACTCCGGTAACTTATTCGTCCAACACTTACTTGACAATTTATCCTGTGGAGTTTATAAAATATTTCTTAGTTCGTTAATGCAAACTACTTGAAACATACGTTTTATTTGGTTTAACTAATACAAATTTTTAGAAACGATATTATAAATAAACCATACGAACAACATATATATTTTTTTGTAGAAAATGTGACTTCATTTAACGCCTAAAATTGTAAATTGTAGTCGACCAATTTCATAATGTACGTGCCTCGACCTTCAAAACTAACTAAAACGTACCACCTGGCTACTAACCACAATTGTTTAAAAGTAGTCAGGAGTCTAACATGACCTTAGCACTGACTCCGGACACAAATTACAACTAGGTACTCTTTTAAAAGTGCAACACACCTAGTGATTAGGCGACTGAAGGTTTCTTTTAATATTATTGAATAGACAATTTACCTTTACCTTTTTACCTATAATTAGTATCATATCACTAGCGGTTAAATAATAAAAATTGAACTGATGCCGAGGGACACGCATGCATTTATGCTCACCGCGAGTGTAATTATATTGTTAATAGTTATGTTTATAGCTGGAATGCGCAAACAACTATACTTGTGCATCCTAACTGATTCTTAAATTCTAAGCGAAATGACAGCACTGTGAATATGTAAAAGATAGCAAGTGAAACGAATAATACTCACACACATAATAATATCATAAATGCATACTATTATGATAGCTGTAAACTCCGTGTTAGGTGTCAAGTGTTTTGACAATCACGCTGAAGTTGG
Organism: Adelges cooleyi; assembly: GCF_023614345.1. Classification (NCBI taxonomy): domain Eukaryota; kingdom Metazoa; phylum Arthropoda; class Insecta; order Hemiptera; family Adelgidae; genus Adelges; species Adelges cooleyi. The sequence continues at coordinate 408,112 of NW_026095761.1, forward strand.
TTAAAATTAAACGAAACATTATTTCTATTATAGTTAATAACATAATTATTTAAAAATTAATTTGTAACCCGACGTGAAAAAACATAAAAATTTGTTTTTATTTCTGAAACGGATAACCGGAAGTAATTGGAGGCCATCGAATATGAATCATTACCTTCTGTTGCCGAGACTAGGGTACCATACCAGTTCTATGACACGGCCGAGTAGGATATGTTAGGTTAGTGAATAGGTCAATTATTCGACAAGTGGTGAATCATTCACATCATTTCGTGAACGTTGTTAAAACAGGTATAAGTAATCATATTTCGTGTTAATCTGCTAAAGCGATACCTATCGACAATATTCAACCAAATATGTGTTAATGTAAAATTAATTTTATTAAGGAACATAAGATTATTAAAATAATAAAATGGACACTTCTTATAATTGGTAATAAAATCAACTACTAATGAAATGTTTAATATGATACACCCTATTTCGAAAAGTATTCTTTTTATGAAGGCAATTACGAATAATAACGTAAACACATCATTTGTTGAGTGGCATTAAAGATGAATTAACGAACATTTTATATTAAATAATAATATGGTAAAATGTAAAGGATGGATCTCAAGTAGCATTATAAGTATAATATAAATATTAATTAGGTTATACTTTTAGCAGCATAGTAGAAATCAGTAACGTATTACTAATACTTTTAGGATAATAAGATGATGCTTAAAATAAAAGATGTATGCATTGAAATTAAAGAAGCACGGAAAGATAGAGCGTACCGTAATTTGCTCACTTTCTTGTAAATAAGAATATAAAATACATAATTCATATTAAATTAAACCTATTTACGAAATTATTAAAAACTCATACATAAGTAAAATTTTTAATTTATATGTTAATCAGTTTTCTTACATACCGCACAAGTGTTTATAAACTTTCACAAGTAAAAAAGTAAATAACAATTAAAAAATATGATTTTTACTGTTTGTTTAATAAATATATTATACTACCATGTCTTAGAAATACAAAATACTTTTAGAGTGATACAGTTTTTTTGGGAATATTTTAAAAAGTTCACATATAGGTGGTAAACAGTGAGTTGGGATATACATGTGTACTGATTTGTACAATAAGAACATTTTATCCGATTTAAACATAGATTACAAACATGGGGATAAAAACGGTTTATATTGTATTTAAATCACCCAGTTTCGACGAACACTGTTAAGCGCTTAATCGTCTCAGCCCTATTGTAGATTAACAAATGTGTTCAGGATTAACAGTAATGCCTGGTGAAACTGAATAAATAATTTACCTAATTGATATATATATATATATATATTTTTTTTAAATAATTAAATAACATACTTGATCATTATGTCGTTATGAAAATATGTAATTTGCAGTATGTATTTATCATAATTATAATTATTTTGTTTTCATAATGTTAAAAAGTTTTTTGCTGATGTATTATTTAATACCGCGCCCGAGGGTAGTTATTTATAATTTGTTAAACAAATTGATCAAAATGTTCGTAATAATGTGAGTTACGATACATTACTTAACGAAATAGATACAGTATTATTTATTGTGAAATATTTGTATACTTACAACAGATGATGCTGATGATTTTTCGTCATTAACTGTAAAATGACAGTTAATAATATAGAAAAATAATTTTAATATAAAATTATAATTAAAAGTAAAACCACATTTATTATTTAATCTTGAAATACAGATTGACTAGATAAATGTTACGTTTTATTTGCAATATTTTTACACATTTGTCACCTCTCTCCATTGCTTACATTATCAGAAACGTTATTTAAGATAAAAATAGTGGAAATTTGAGTAAGATAAAGTTTAATAATATATAGGTTTAATTTGCAATAAAGGTACAGAATACGCTTTTATTATTTCGGTTCAGTAGGTACGAAGAGCATCATGTACAAGGGAGGGAGGGATTCAATATATTATACTTGCGAAGTCGTTAGAAAATTATTTATTAAACAATTAAAAAATCTGGAAAATGTATTTGAAAAAAAAAAACAATAGATACTGTAAATTATTACCTACCGACAATAAACGGGTCTGAACGCTTTAGCCAGATAGTATTATGATGGTATACACAGGTGTACGTTTAAATAATAAATATAATAAATCAAACAAACACGCGCAGGATATGTGTTAACACGGAAAACCATTTAGGATTTAAAACCAAAAAAGGTAGTAGGAAATCAAAACTGCTCTGGTTTCGTTTAACAATATTGGGCGTCCGGTGCCGGTTCTAAATCAGAGGAAGGCGGTGCACATGATGACACAAAACGATGATCGCACTTGAATTGAGTAGTATAATCGACGGTCGTAAACGCTTTTCCCGGCCAACGCAACGTCCCCCCGAGAATATAGTATGCTATTCATTGATGATACATGAAAAAGCACATGCCATATATAAAATAAAGTAATTTCGTTAGAATGCTACTGTGGAACTATAATATCATTCTATAATGTTGTTATAAAAAAACGCGCTTCATATAACATTATAGATTTGAATATTACATTTTACAGATAAGCATAAGCTTTACCCAAACATTGAATTGGTGATCCTATTTCCGTAGGATTTCCGTAGTAAGTATACCGCAATCAAATTCAGAAATAAGGATATATATATATATTGTATCATCACACATCATATTATGTTTTCAAAAGTATAGCCTAATCGTCTCCGGACGCATTATGTTATATTAACGTACAATTCATGCGTTCACTTGTACTTTAATGAATTTTTCAACATTTATAAGTATGAGTTTTTAATTTAATAATTCAAACAAATGGTTAACATTAAATACATTTTTATGGAGAAAAAAAAATGTTCCTACGACAAAGACCAATATCACTTTTTCAATAAACGTCGCGGAATATTATACCTATATATTATCATTAAATTAAGCAAGTTGAACAAAACTAGTAAAAAAGTTACAAAAAAAATACCAAGTTACCAAAATTATTAGCCCTAATCAAAAAGCTCTAGTTATTTAAAAAAAAAATTTAACTTTTTAGATTAAATTATTAAAATAAAAAAACCTGCTGCCAAATTATTGGCACTTATTCCTCTAAACTAAAGGATATGAATGTAACCCTCGCGAATACCTTTTTGTGACAACAATTGTTTTGAAATTCTCTTATTGGGGTCTAAATGGTCCAACATTTAGGTAGTTCGACTGATAACAGCAGATGGATCACTAGAAAAATAATCACTCAATTACCCGGTTGCCAACAAAATTTAATCAGTTCATCTAGACAACTAAACAAACATACTGGTAACATTTTAGGGAAATGTTCAAATCCGCATAGGCGTTATCGACAGACATAAGTATTGCACAAACGAAAACACACCCTCATACTCAGAATGCCAAGTTGTTTTTTTTTCGATAAGAATACAATATATGGGCCATACTCCCATCACGGAATACGAAATAAAGGTATTTCTAGGTAAAATTGTCCTCTTTAAGAAAGCAAAATATCGATTTTAAATGGTAATCATTTAAGCATGCATCTTCACTCTTCATGGAAAATAAGTTACAACCACTACAAAAGACATTAAGTGTGACATTTCGCCGAATCGCAGATTTAATCTCTGTAATAATATTACATGGAGACACGAATGATGCCAAAAAGTCACATGTACTTTGCAAGTCATGCGTACACTATTATGTTACTCATCTATGTTATACGGTGCCTTCGAGATAAAAAAATATTTAAAATAAATAAAAATAAAGTACTACTAAATATTAACGAGATTATAATAACTCAAATAGTTCTTGTCTGTTCTACGGCTGTATCTAAAGTATTCGAGTTTAAGGAACCAATTTCATTTTGCGAAAGGAGCATGGGCCACCGCACAAAACGTTACTATATTGTTGTTGTCATCGATAATGTACATTTTTTTTAATCATAAAAATGTATTGAATAACGTTCAGCAAACGTATATTTATTTACTGTTTGGAATTACGGTTAAAGGCGAATGTTTATCTTTCCCAAGACCGACAACATTTTAAGGAGCATAACTCACAAACTTTTAGAACATCAAAAAATCAAGTTTTCGTATTGACGTTGAAAAAATTGAAATATGGTCCAGCCTAGTAGTACACGAACAATATATTATCTATATATGAACCACATAAGTTAACGAGAAACGCGATTTTCATGTAAGCACTATATAGAAAGTCGTATTTTTCTAGCTTTTTTCATGTTATTTTACGTTATGATTTAACCCTCCTCGATTATTTTTTAAGGGGCGTGTGTATAGCACGTAAAATGGTCCCCGAACGGCGGTAAACCCGTTACTGTTATTATAGGCTCTCCGAATTGCGTACGGGATTTATGACATCTAAGGCATGGTAGAGATTAAAAAAAAAAAATAATAACGCATACGACTATGTATTTTATGTAGTGTTTTTAATCCTCTTTGTCGCGATTAAAAATGTCTGGATATATAAATCTATAAAATTGTCATTGTCGCTTTTATACCCTATGTAAGTCCCGGTAAAAAATATAATTTAAAAAGTCTTTATAAACTTTATACGGTTACACGTGGAAACCCATTAACTAGGCACAGTTTAAAAAAAAAATAAGCGCAAGTATAACCGGTAAATTAAAAAAAAAAAAAACTTAATATGTTTGTGTGCCGCGCGCGGCGTTTTTCATAATATAATAATTGATCATATAAGATTTATATCGCACTAGAATTACAACTTTGAAATTTAAATCTACATTATGAACTATATATTTTATAATTTTGACGATTACTTACGTTTGGTCTTATTACTACAGCAGATTAATTTTTTCTCTCTTTCATGTGTTTCCGTTAAACCTGCGAACAAACAGCTGATGTTAGCAAAGAAATAACAGTATTAAATATATATTAGTGTAGGCGAGATAGAAAATAATTATGAAAGACGAGGTAACAATAATTAACAAGCGGGACTTTTTGGAAAATCATAAATGGGAGTTAACTAATCATCAAATCACTAAACAACATACTAAACATTTTATTAGAAAACTCAACATTTAGAGAAAAATAGCCGTTTATAAATCACTATACATTGATTTTCGGTAAACTTTTAGTGTTAAAACGACTTAAGAAAAAATCATAAATCGTAATATTGTACCTATTAAAAAAAAAAAAAAACTACTGACACACGATACCGCGTTATGATTAATTTGACACATCTCCACTATTTATGTGCTAATTCTTATGTTTTCGCATACAACCCTTCGATCAATTAAAACTTTTTCGCAAATTATAATATAATATCTTATACGTTTCACTTGCCAAAGTAAAATAATATTTATCCGTATGCAATAGGTAATATAATTGTTTTAGTAAAAAGCCTTAATCATTAAGGCTACTTAATTTAATCCTTTTTTAGAAAAATAAACGCAAAATTGTTCGCCAAAAGTTATTCGGCAGTAACAAACTTACAACATTAAATCCTTCGGCCAATTTTAAATTAAGTTTGATAATGTTTTTGAATACATTAAATAACGATTTCATAACAGTAAAAGTCGTTTAAAGATGTATAACGTTTAACATAAAAAAAAAATGGTAGTATACTGCCGATTTAGTATGTTATGGCAGCAAAGAACCTATTAAAAAAATAAAAAAACGATCGATTACGGTGACCTAAACATGTATAATGTATTACGTCAGGCAAAAATAAGAAGAACAATATAATAAAAGCATTTTGACGACATGCGAACCAATTGTATTTTGAAGTTTACTTGACATTTAGCTACGTTATTCTCAATTCATATATTATTATGATAATCAGAGTCGGGTCATTGTAATATGAAAATTGCTAATCATCTACAGTTTTTGAAATTATAAAACTAAAATATAACTAAAATTGTACAACGTTTGCTATACGATATCAGGTGGAATAAATTATAAGCGAATGGAAAAAATGAAAATTAAATTTTTATTTAAAATAAAACAACATTTTTTTACAAAGGAAACTAAATGTCAACTCATTGCTTGTTTAAAAAAAAAAATAATTTACATTTGTTCTATCCCATATTATCTTTACAATCAGCCGTCAGACTTTATGAAGACGCTTTTACTACTTATATCATGTTTTCAGCTTCGCGCTGTAGCTAGAAAAACGTTAGTAGTATAACAAGTTTTTTTGTTTAATATTTAATGTTACCGATTCCATCAATAGTATTTTGTAATTCCAATGGTTTAATAATACCTAACGTAAACTATGGTGTTAACTGTACTATCAACGAGTCTAGTAATGGTCTTATACTATATATTTTATTAGTAATATAATGCAATTATAAACAAAATTAAGCTAACTCAGCGGTATATCCTATATTATTGTACCTATCGAGTTCACTCTATTGGCGATATTGTCAGACTAGACATCACAAAGCCTGTAGCTTATTCCATTTTTTTTGTATTCAAGTAACTTCCGTTACTATTATTTTTTTCATTTATTGACAAACATAATATTATGCTATTAACACACTGCGTGTACATTTCGGCGAAAAAGTAGAAGAGCGTTTACACGTAAAATATATTTGGCCGATTAGTCGGAAATTAGTTCCACCGGCTGTATCTTTAAAACAATTTTTTTTTATTCTGTTTATTTAATAGAAATACGGCTTGCACTCGCCGAAACGGAGGTTTTACGCAGTACATCCTGAAAATAATCCCAACGGTTGGTATTATCCACTGTGCACAACACTGAAGGAGACATCAGTCACACTAACCTCAACGAATCGGTTAAAACTTTACAAAACTGCTGGTCAACCAACCGACGTAGCTTAGCAATATCACCTGTGCTTTCTGATTACACCTGCTTAGAAGCATTATAATCTAATTCATATTATAAAGCGCATAGCAAATGATCATCGATTCATTTAAATATTAAGAATCAAAAAATACCATTCACACACACACACGTTGGATCGGCCAGTAAAAATTCAATATAATTGTTACCCCAACGAAATTATAAAGATAATATTGTTCTTACACGCTTTACGCCAATAGACCTAACCTACATAAAAATGTAATCAAGTCAAATAATTGTACACATACTTTATGCAATTTTTAATTTTATAACAAAAATAACACATTATTGCAATAATGTAAAATGCGTGTAATTGTGATTTTATGCTATAAAGAGACTTAAGTAATTAATGATCATACTCTGTTAAAAGTATTTTGCAGCGGTTTTATAAATTCTTTATCAACACATTTTTGTTACTAACCAAACTGTGAAGCTATAGGCTATAACATACCAAATACGCATATAAGGAAACACCTATCTTCAATATAAAATGAGGGTTTGTTAATTAAACAAAAGTTTAATGACGTCTAACGTCATGTCGGTAAATAAAAAAGTTTCTTTAGCTATATTATAATAGAACTACATTTATTAAACCACTTTTGTATAAAAGCAAATGCAAGTAAATACAGACATAAAGATACATATCATTAGAGGTTTAAAGTTAGGTAAATAATCCATTAAAATGTAGTTTGATGGTCACTGAAAGCTTAAAATATGATAAATAAAAACCATTTACATAATGGTTTTATTATATTTAAAAATACAATTATTAAAATAAACCATCTTGCCTTTTTCTCACACAATTTTTTCTGTTATCTGATTGTTTTGCATTAATTATTACATTGTATAAATATATTTATACATTATACAAATACTCTATACTTAAATGAATATATAACATATGAACTCAATGAAGTCATTGACGTTCAATCTAACATTTCATAAAACCAAATTTATCAAATGAATTAACATAAAACAACAAAGAAATAATGTTAATTATTGTTTTCATTCACGCTATATAAAACTAGAATAATGCAAAAATATATATACGTGTAACAATTTTTTATTTATAACCCGAAAATCAAACTATAAGGTGTGTGACGTTGGGGGTCTGGGATGTGTGGGAGGAAAGGACATACTGGCTTTTTTATAACGGGTAAAATGTTGACATTTTACAACCACCCAAATAGGTTTATTACACATTATTGTGTTGTACAGATTTAATAGATGGCCAGGAAGAAAGGTTAATATGTTAGGGTTAGTGTAAGAAACCGCTGGATTATGAAAAATATATTATGGAAAAAGCTTTCGACGGGCTTCTAAAGGTATAGCCTTTATAGTATATTTGTTGTAAGAAAAATATAAATACTATAACTATATTAAGAGATTACTTTTTTCTATTTTGCGCCAGCAATTGTCCAACATATTATTAATCTTTGTTTTAATATATAAAAAGATTATATAACTTTTACTTATAGAACTTTTATCAAATAAAAGCCAAATATTGGCGTCAAGGTAAATACGAGAGATACACAGCTAATTTAGACTTTGAACTAACATATTTAATCTTATAAATTTGTATAACTATAGCTCTGTCTCTCCAAAGTCCCACATCATATTATGTAATGTTTGATTCATGGCATTTTGTTATTGGTGATCAGAGCGAGACCCAACGTTCTATAACATTTTCTTGCTTGTAGCGTCTAGTACAGACCCTATGATATGAAATATGAAGAGTACGATAGTAAAAAAAAAAGAGATGTCGGGTCACTTCATTTTTTTACTTCTGTGCGGTAAAATAAACACATGAACGACAACCTTGAAGAGTTCTTTAAACTTTTTTGATTCGAGATTTGTCTGGATTTAATTTACGTTAGTTTGTGTGTAACAATTACTAGTGCAACCGACGCGACGGCCAATAATCTTAATGACCGCAGGAAACATGGGGCGACATTAGCTATATTGTCCTTATACCAAGGTCGTTCTAATATAATATAGTCGGTCGGTGCACTAGGCGACAGACAAATGTATACCGCGTTTACACTTACCGGTGTTGCCAAAGAGTTCAAATTTCAACAATAGACCTTTAGTTGATAGCTGATTTACCTTTTCGCACAATAAAGATTTCATACAGAAAACGAATAAATTAAGTGAGTAACAACTAGAGCAAATAAAGTGCTCGTATGACTTCAACTAGTTGTTTTATTAACAAAATCATAAATTTAAGTAAACTATTTTTGGATTTATTTGAAACTAAAAAATACAGTTGAAAAAATACATGTTTTATTAAACAATACAAATTATTAACTTGCCTAACTTTGATAACATATACAAACAGATTACCCAAATTATCTAAACCAGTATCACAAATGTAAAACAAACATTTTACAAACAAATTAAATTTAAAAATAATTATTATTTAAAGTTAATCTATATTTTATTTTAATTACCCTTGTGACATTCTAATTGTGAAGATCAAAGATCGTCTACCAATAATGTATTGTATTTATACAGACCCACGTCTAGCTCACATTTATGTACAATAAGGAATTAATTAAATTAACAAACGGGTTCTTTGTAAGCAACACAAAATGGTACAAATCCTATTTGAAATTCTACAAGCAAAATATAATAATGTAATATACAATATTAATAATATAATACTATGTTACTGCCTTATTGCGTTATTCTGAGTTTAAGATATATTAAAATCGCTGTGATATTGGTTTAGCAAAAGTCACTTAAGTAAGGAAAAATAATATTACTTTGTATGATATTTATTTTGTTCTTTAACGATTATAGCGCTTCTATATATTATAAAACCTACTTCGTTAATCGTTACATACACGTAACATGTTTATATACTTCGCATAAAATGCGCTGAATTTTTAATTATAATATCAGTTTACACAAACAACATTTTAAATTAAAGTACACTATATTTAAAAAAATATTTGGATCATATTTGTGATTTTGTCATGTGTTGAATGTTAACTAGTTATTAACGTGCAACTGAATATGTGTTTAGTTCAACGTTTAGTTCTAACTAACAGTGTAAATTATATTTTATTGCAAGTCAATAAAACCACCAGCTATTCCCATACATTATACAATCAAGAATAATCCAACACAAAATAATGGCACATAATTAACGAAAACGATTTAGAGGATATATTATAATGTATGTAGGCAATAGGTATGATATAATATATTATACGATACATGTATTTCTAAAAAAGCCCATTGCAATAAACAAATTTAGTGCACGCGATAATCTTATCAAAGTTTATAATTGCTAGACTACCAAGTAAGAAGTATCTATCCTAATAATTAATAATAGTTTAACTGAAACAAATAAAATGCACACTTCGATTAATTTGTACAGTACTTAATATTGCTAAAAAGCATTTTTTTTAACTGCTTAAATTTTGCAATAGACATAGGTTTGATATTTCAAGGAAAGAAGCGCCGAGTATTATATATTTATGTGAAGCAGATGCAAATAAATAAAACCCCATTAAGCTCCTTCCCTTCACAATATATATATATATCAATCACAGGCTAGCCGAGGGGACCAAATAAGTTTTTATTTAGGTACACCAACTTTTTTAAGTAAGGATAATAATCAATAAATAATTGTTGAAGTAAGTACAGAAGTGTACATAAAAATTGAACGAAATATATTCTTTGTACCAGAAAATTTTACTATTTGTACATTAATTTAATAAAAAGAAAGTTGTTTAAATGTCAGAAGTAAAAATAAAATAAAATCGTACAGATCTGACGGCTTTTTCATGATGTCCAAAAGGTATTATCTATGAAACAAAAAATACGATGCAATTTGTGTTTTGTGAATTATTATCTAATTTCACAATTTCGTCCTCTGTTGTCGACCATTGTTGTCTAATTTACGGATTCGGATCAGCGACTTTAGATCCACTTGAATGTCTGATATAATTGTAATATAATTTTTGAAGTAGGTACAACATTGATATATTACAAAGACATATTGCGCCATAAGTGACTATGCTTTTATTAGCGGTTTTGTTTTCGTTTCATTTATTTTGTGTAATATTAACCCGAAAATGTTCGTGCACACCATGTGTGACCCCGATTACCCAAAGAAGTGAGACCGACACTGAACTAAAAGAATTCATACAATACTATGGCGAGCTTGATTATGGCAGTGATGGTAATATAGTAGCAACCAGCGTGGTCGTCGGCGGTTCACGTGAGAAACAGCGCATGCGACGCCCATGAGACAAGAAAATTATGTAATTTAAATGAAATATCAAAACAAGGTTACATTAAATCACAAGTTAGAAAAAAATACTGGAACGCGACAGAAGACATTGCGTGGAAAACCCGTAAGAATATTAAATAATTACTGATGGTTGCCATTATTTAAAGTCAATTTTAGAAGCGCTTCTACACTAAGTAATTACTACCGAGTTAAAGAAACGTGGCAAAATAAAAAAATGTGCTGTGACAGCGAAAAATCGGATATTTCACTGCCTTAGCCTTCTAATTCGTAGACCGTAATGCATACCGAAATGGAAAGAATTATTAAAAAGTGTACACTAACAAGATATACGATCACCATTAAGTAGTACCTAGGTGTTTAACTTTTATCTTCCTAATGTATCGATTTGGTCTAGAAACTTTTGAGAAAGGTTACTGGAAAACGTGTAGAGTAGTTTTACCATCCATATGTTAAACAGTAGGTTCAATTAAAAAAAAAGTAAATGACATGGGTTTCATGATAATTATGGTGCAACAAAAATCAGTCAAATGAAGAAAAGTTGACTGGTTGACGTGTAAGTGAAAGCGACCACGTTAGATATATTTTAATTAAAACTAAGCTTGAGTTCTCCAGGCATGGAAGTCATCGACTTCAGTTGTAACCATACAAAAAAACTATTTTTTTATTACAAAAAAATGTCACACCTAAATTATCGATATTGGTAATATATCACTATATAGTTTGAATTGAAAACTTCAAAACCATTCAACTCCCGTACAGTTTGTTACACAAAAAGCATATTATTACTGAACACATAATATAATGACAAACAATTTTTGATGTGTAGCAGTAAGTAGAGGTCAACGTATTTACGAAAACGTGAATTTTTTTTTTTTTATTGTTCGTACGCGTGTAATCGCTCTTTTTTGTAATCATCCGCTATAGGGTAATATATCGGTTGTATTGCAAACCACTTTTTTTTAAATGCGTGCGTTTAACCGATTTTTCACGTGGAAAAAAATGGCGACGCTTCGCCCGCATATTATATTTTTCGGTCAACAGCGGCGGAAATATTTTTTAATAACCGAACAATTAATTTTTTTTTTTTTTTTTTAATTAAATTTCTTCACTATGTGGGATTCGATTTTGCAAACAAACAATACTATATATACAGTGGGATAACGCGCTTTATCGAAGAATGTAGACCGTGTACCTCTACGACAGAACCGACATCTCGTTCGGTGTCTGGAGGATGTTACGAGCGGTGTACAAATAGCGGCGAGATCACAGATTGCACAGCGAGAACAAATTTAGGTTAAATACATACATATATGTACAATGTATCTTTATATATATATATATATATATACTCGTATTGCGTATTGTAGAGGGAAAAAATGTGGTAAACAAAAAACAAGCGTGTCGACGAGAGCTGTTGGCATTTACCATTAAAAACAAAATGTATTCATGACCCTTTTGTTTTCTTTTATCGATGCGCCAAATAGCTCGAGACTGGAAAATTCCGACAAACCGTACACGGCAAACGTACCAAACATGTTCGTACTTATATAAATTGTAAGTATGAAACGACGTCGAAAACTTGGGCTAATGCTTTCCGTACAGAAACCGCGAACCGTCACGAGCGCGCCGAGGAAATGACAAAGCAAATAGCGTCTTATCACGACAATACGCAATACCCGCAGAACGCAGTATTTACACTGTTTAGTGATTTACTCTGAACGTCTTAGCTGGAAATTTGTATTTGTCGAAAAATAACAGCACACACGCCCATAAAACGTGTCGACCCAATGATTTTGTAAAAAATAACACATATCTTATGATCTCACCCATGACAATTGTTAGATTACTAAAAAGATACTCTGCACATAATAAATTATCATTTGTATTCCCAATATCTTATTACATTACAATATGTTAATTTATTTTTATTATAATTTTTGTTTAGTATCTTAAAAGTATCTCTTCATGTAATATGTATTGATTTCTCTTATTCATTATTATCTATTTTTTTCAATATATTGAAATATGTTTAATTTGTAAAAATGTTGAGCATTCTTTTATTTATGTTTATTTATTACCTATTAACTATTGATAAGATAAAATGTGGCTTACGGCAACTCGTGAAGTGAGCATTCGACAAAGTTAGTTTTTAAACGAATACATTTTATTATATACATTTTATTACCTTGCAAAACCCAATAAAAATCAGAACATTATTAGAAAACTAGTAGGTATCAGCGGAAAATAGGTTAGTACAACGATACTGTACGATTTTGTATTTATTCTACAAACATAAAATATTCATATTAACTATAGTTTATACTTTACGAGTTTTTATGATAATAGCAAGATATCTCAGAAAAAATATTAAACACAAATTAAATGTGATATAAAATACGTGTTATTTTTACATTTTACTTGGTAATAATAAAAAATTGTATTGTTATCATACTTTGAATAGTAATAAAAATCATACTTAGGAATTTAGCTAGAAAAACCATGTTAATAACTTTTAATGTGTGTACCTTTACATAAATGTATAGGCAGTAAAGTCTCTTAAAAGCGTTTACAATTTAATTTTCATTTACAAAACTTTTGTTGTACATGCAAATGATATAATGCACATTGATTTTCGTTATTTTAGCTCGAATTATATTTTTTCGTTTACAAAAATAAATAAATAATAAAAAATAGTTTGGTAATTAACTGGCAATGAGTATTTATTGTGCAGCCTAGTCCCTACGGCCAATGAAAAAGCGTGACAAATAGCATTGTGTCATTAACCGAAACCTTCGGATTTATACCTAACTGGTTAATCTGATTAATTCGAAAAACTAATGGCCAAGTCATTGTTTCCCGTCGATACGATTCACGTGTCATTGACAAAAATCTGATTAACTCGGAACGTTTTGACAAATACGATGGTTTAAAACAAAAGTAACGGAATAATAATATTATATCATTTCGATCTAAATACATTAACATATCCATCTTCAAATGTTTTTTTTTTCAAATGAATTATTATCGAGTAGTATAAAATAATTTACAATAAATGTAAGGGTAGCAGGGAGAGGTGGAGCAATAAAAAAGTGGGTGGACGTTATTAAAAGAAACACGGAGATGTGCGGTGTAGATATATATTATATATATATATATATATTTTTTTTTTTTTTAGGGTAACGGGTAGAGAACAGTGAAGGGAGACGATCAGGGTGGTCGGCCCCACTTGTGTGGGTTAAGGCGAAGAAAAATAATTCTAATGAAATATCGTCGCTGGCGCGGTAGAAACGATTTGAGGTTTTTATGTTATGCGACGACAAACATTAGTGAGAAATAATTGTGAAGATATGATAACGTCGTGGCGGGAATGGCAATCGTTTCGACCTTGGCGAGTGTTTAGGAAAATTTCCGGTCGACGGAGTAGCGAGAAAGAAAAAACAAATCACACTATGCCAGCGAGACATGCAAGCGAAATTGCATACTATACACACAAGGTGTGCAGTTGGTACAATTAAGAAGACTGACCGTGCATAGATCGGTGTAGCGATCACGATCGCTGCACCTCTTCTTGATCTTCAGGTTCGATCTCTGCCCTCGGTCGATCGCCGTTAACACGAACACACGGACAATAGGTCGTGTCTTCGCCGTCCGTTGGTTCTATCTTGTATTTGTAATTCCCAAGTGGATTACCCACAATTATATATTATTTCTATTTGTATATAGTACATACATACTCATTTTTATTGTTTTCACCGAGCCGGATAGACGGTCTCGATTCAAAAAAACCGGACGTAGGCAAAACCGGTAAGACACGACTTTTAAAATAATGGACGTCTTCATACATATATACTGTATTTGTGCAGTCCTCCTTAAATAATAAGTGTATACACACCATTTGTACCGAGTATTACGCTCGTGTGCCCTGTTGCTGTATATAAGTAACACATATAAAACCACTTTGACGGACAGCAGCAGCCTATGTGAGTGTCTGTGAGTATGTATACAGAGGACGTTGACTTATGTGTAGTGAGTAGTCCTACGTCCTACACGGTTCGCCGCCGACGCACGAAGAACACATTGTGACCGCGGTGAACACAGGTATATACCAATCGGTTACCGCGAAATGGGACCGTAAGAACTCCACCGATTTGCACGACTCCTCGTCATTATTCGAATATCTCTGTGGCACATGATGATAATGATGACAGTGATGTTATAATAACAATAATAATAATGACAATGATGATGATGGCAAATTTGTATTTTCATCTACGAACACGGCCCGCATAGATTATAAACAGCGACTACCAGGGTTCAGACTGCAGTTATCCACTATTACTTTTATTTTTATTAGTTCTTCTGTTATTGTTCCTTGTTTAACTCTATTACGATCGATCAAACACGTGTACATATATAAATAAAATTGAGTGTTAAAAGATTTGAATACATTAAAAAAAAAAACAAAACAACTGGTAACATTTCAAACTGTATTTATGTATTATTTACAAAAATATGCACAATCAGGCTTATACATTTAAAACAGCGAGTTGTTGTTTTATCTTGTAGTAGATTATGATGTGTATTAAGTATTGTACATTTTTATATTCAAGCCCTTTTAAATATTATAATTCAAACATTTACAATATTAACAGATCATTTTTACTTAAAAAATCGATTTTAGAAGAAAAAAAACTAAACGACAAATTTTTAAACTTGATACCACTTATAAGAGAAATTTGTATTTATAAAATAGTACAAAACCAATGACAAAAAATTAAAAGATCCTACTTTAAGTTTATGACACATCCTGTGATAGAAATAAATTTGTCATAATATTGTACTGATCAAATTAAAACATGAATATTAAAATTATAATTAAAGTTATATTTTTATTTACAATAAAAGATAATTCTGTAGATACTGCAAATCGATTTAAGTATGTGAATAATTTGATAAATAAGAAATTTTAACTGAATAACAAAATTATTATGTCAAATAGGTGCGATTCACCAATAGGTTACAATTTATGGTATTTTTATCAAAAGTATTAGAACAATAATTATGATAGAGAAAAATGCTGTTTGAAATATTTTTGACCTCATTTTACTAAAAAGCGATTGCATGCTGATATTATGTTAATTAAAGGGTCTAAAAAAAGTTTCAAACGTTGATTGTGTAGGGTAGTTGAAGTTTGTGTTATGCGTGTACAATACGAATAAAATGTATAATATTGTGATATTTTTTCTCGAAGAATCAACGAGTAAATAGACACTTATAAACCAAAATATTCATTGCAACGTGTGAATAAATAACAAATAACACCACAAATACAGTATTAAATTATATATATTTATTATGACACTCAAATTTTAATACCGATTTTTGTACCTAATAAGAAATATCATTTAAAAATGTATGAAGCCTGAGTTGTAGATAATAGCGTGGAAAACAAACATTAAAAAAACTTTTTCAGGAAGTTCTTCAGTTAATAATATAGCAACAACAGAAAAAACAAAAGAACAGCTATTGTTCTAAGAAGTCGAGCAATCCGACTAAAAGCTATCAAACTTCATAATGAGTACAACTTTTTGGACATGCTGTCTCAGTATTTTGGAGGAATGTTGAATTTGACTAATGGAAACTAAACTAATATAAATAATGCTTTTGCGATTTTCATTGTACTTCACAAACAATTGGTATAGAGACTGAAGAATAGTCTCCTAAATATTATTGCAAAATCTTAAAAGCTTTATTTTATATATATTTTTACTTTGTGTGTAGTTCATTCATTATTGTAAAATCAATCCTTGCATCGAAGCTAATATTAGTACAATAATCTCAACTATTACTCTCAACTTTACTGATAATACATTTAGCTAAAAAAGGCCATTTCCGTCTCGTCAATTGACTAACATATAATCGTCCTTTCTGCACATTATGAATAATTTCATCCTCCGTTAAACTCGCTGACTCGCTCAGGATCGGCTCACATAGCGAAAATAATAATAAAAAAGATAAGACCACTGGGAGTTAAAAAAAAAGTTGAAATAAATATAACGGGAATTTTAATAACGTTTTCACTGCAATTCCTTTTTTTTCAGTTTTTTAATATTTCCTTCAAGAATAATAAACAAATATTTTGAAAAAAACTAACACAGTCAAAAGTTTGTGCCGGTCACTGATTTGAAGATAAGTACACACTCACGGCACGTATATATAAAATGTTCATTAGAAACAGCTTTAGTCAAAATCGTTTTCTTTAAATAAATTTCTACTTTTAATTCGACCTAAATGATGATTGTTTAAGAGTTTTTTTTTTTAAGGGTGAACATAAGACATTGTTAATTGTTATCTAGTAATAGTATTTTGATTAATAGAAGTAATACAAATATCAGTCAGCTAATTTAAAATTAGTCCTTTGTATAGGTAAAAAAATAAAACCCTAATTTATTAAATAACTGGACTTGGATCGATGTTATACTTATTAAGTTTCACTTCAAGGTTACTTATATATTAAATCAATTAATAAAACATTTACTAACATAATTTCAACTAAAATAAATTGTATGCGTGATGTATATGATTACTGTACAAGCTAAAGAAGAATATGGCCCAAAAAACTTTCAAAATAAGTTTAATTTGATTTTAATTCATAAATTTAAAAGGAATTTCTTTTATGAATGGGATATTTTTTTGAAGTCTATTATGAGCTAAAAGTCTCAATTGAAGAGAGTAAGTACAATTTTCGTCCCTAAGGGGTGGCGTGCTACGATGCGCGACATGAATCTGCTGTTTTCTCTGAACAGATTTTTCTTTAATGAAAGTTTTAATGAGTTTACGTATGGACTAAAAAGAATACATTTTAAATGTACCTTCAAAGGCGAAAAACACAAGTGTTTGACTCAAACAATAAAGTAAAAACTACTATTATGTACTACCAAATCAACATTGTGTTTATGATAAGTTACACAAAATGAAATATTTAAACTACATAACCAACGAATGATATACAGTTCTGTGTAACACGGATGGTTGTCAGATAATAATTTTATACTTCCACACTATGTTTAAATAAAACATATTATTTTATTTTTAATTAAAAATAAAACATTAAACAAGTATCCGTTTCCAGTTCAATAGATAAGCAATTTTGTCAGATTAATACGCATCAGCATAAAATGTTATTTTAAATAACTAGTTGTGAACCGGTTTTGCCAAAAATTATACTTCTTGATGCGTGTAGGACGGTTCCAGACTGATCATAATAAATTAAAGTTTAAAAGGGTTCAAAGCCCTAATGTTATTAGAATAACATACACGATTGATATGCGATTCGTTAGGGAGTAGCTGCATATACATGGGTTTATATTCGCGCCTCGGGCTCACTATTGTTCATTTGATAAATCTAAACCTATGACAAGTTCTTCGAACCCGATAAAAAAATCGTACAGACACAATAGTCGTTCAATCAATTCATGCATTTTTTGACTATATATTTATAGGTTTTGTATGTAATAGCAGTAGCACAAGCACATTGAATACTTCAACTAAGTCTAATTAATTAATAAAAAATCCGACGAAAATGAAAAAGAAACATTTACAACATTTGTTATAAATTAATTGCAAATATTTGTTGTAAAAAAATTAAAACTCGCCATTCCCAATTAACGTTACACTATAAACATGTTGTTAACAAAATAAACATATACATAAATGTTAGGTTTTTGATTAAACAATGTTATGGATTTATTCAACACACTTAAATGAACACACATCAAGCAGATAACGATATCGCTCATAGCTGCTATGATGTAATAATAACAATATCCTACGTTGGCGTGTTCGCAGTACACCTTACTTAGGTCTCGCTCTAATCAACATCGGGATTAATAGGAGCCACCCACTTATCTATTATAATACCTACTCTCATGAGAGGGGTCTGGCGAAGAGTGAAAAATTAAAAACTGTCCAGTTGTCCTTATTGTGACATCATCATTTTTTCTTTTTTTCTTTTATAGATATTATTTAAAATTATTTTTCTTGGCTTTACGCCAAGAATACGTCTGCATAGGTGGTTGTTTAATGCATTGAGTAGGTGAACAATGTGTTTAATACAAAAATATCAATGAGTTAATATTTAATATTAACGAATGTGGAGTTTACCACCGAAATTGTATACATTAATACAGTGTGGAAAACGACCATGTAATGGGCGAAGAGTGCGACTGACATGAAACAACGACCGTAAATAGTAGTAATAGCGTAAGGACTAATGTAATTATGCTAAACACTCTTGGCGGAGGTTCTCCTGTAACGGACACAACATAGTTTTTGTGCTTGTGTGAAGCACGAAAAAAAGGGGGGAAATAGAATTAGACATTCTCAGGATGGGTAACAGCTTCCCATCGATTATGTCTTTGGAGACGGAGAGATGACGCGCGTATGGCAGTTAAAGGAAAACTACTTGACAGCGTATTATCAATCAGCAACCACCACCACCACCACCACCGGCGTTGGGCCTGAATTGATTATATATAAAACTTGTAACTCGTCTTCGGCACACCGAGTTTTCCGAAGTGTAAACAATTTTGACGGACACTCTAATCGTTTTTCTGTTTACCCCTCCAAACCTCTTGTTCGCAACAGCAGCATTCGATAATAATCTACAAAACGCATTTTTCGCTTTAAACACATCTTATATATGTATATTATAACAGACTTGTGCGCTTGTATAGTCAAATCGAAAATTCACTTTACAACACACACAAGCCTCGTGTCGAGTCGAAAATTAAAAACATAATATATAGCTCAGGTACGGGGATCACGATGTCAGGGATAAAACGTTTTCGAGTTGCTGCGTGATATATGGATGTACTTTATTTGGGAACAAATTTCCTCAACACCAAAATCGTACCATTATAAACGCGATGGTTGTACACGAGTTTCGAATTGAATAAAAATATAATAAGAATATTCAATTTTCTCCCGTCAAAGACACCTCACCGAGGCGACGGTCGAAATATCCAATTATAATACATAAGTACAAAAGTATTATATTATTATTTTTTTTACATTTCGCTTGGTTTTATTCGGTTAAAATGTAACCATGTTATACGACCCTAGAGAGATTAGGTTAATAGCTCACCAATACCAGGTAGGTGCGTCACTGTTTATTAAATCAGTGTCAGTATTAATCAAGTAAGTTTGCAACAAAAATATACCGCTGAAAGTAAATACGGTATTCCGCGTATTTAATAATAAGTTAATGCATAAGGTTGACATACTTGTGATATACTAAAAGACATTAAATATTAATAAATATAATAACATTAGATGTACTCGAGAGTCAAGCATAATTGAATGAATCATTATGATTTTCTAAAATGTTTTTCTAGAAGCGTTCAAGTTCTACACGCGCGTCACTTTGTATTTGCGTGTTACGTTGACTTTAACTTTTCTTAGCACATTAGCATCGACATGCAACGCACTCGAGTCCATCGACTTATAGTCTCGAATAAAAAAACTATGTAGGTACACGAATAAAATATAAGTATAGGGGTTCGAATTTGTAAGTTAATACTACACATTATAATACACCCCCACCCAAACACTATAATCGCTTTTACATTGTTATAATATGATATAATCGACACAACGTTTATACACAACTATTAATTTTATCAGTTGAATACCATTCATTGTTGGTAGCATAATTCAGTGATATAAAATATACATATTATATTTTGATTATACTTGTTTGGTAAATAACTTTGTAAAAGTGAAATTTTGAGTTTACGATGTCAAGCAAGATAAAGCGTTTTATATTCAAATCTTTAAAATAAGATTCTATGTGGGATCCTACGTTACGTATTTTCCTCTTTCCAAGATTAACAGAACGGCAGGCACCTTTCAAATGAAAATCAAACGTGCTATGAGAAAACATCTCTGTTTTCATTTAATTATCTATGGCCGCTAGAACAAGAAAGGGTGTTGTTTTACAATAAACAGGTGGGCGACATTTAAGATCTAACGCGTTAGTCTGGCATCTTTTGAACTATATATATATATAAACATCCGTACATTGGGCTTTGTACGTGCGTAGGTATATAATATAATGATAATACTACAAAAATATTTAATACCGGACACGGAAAAATGAAAATGATTCGGTAAGGATGCGAAATTGTATTTTTCCAGTTGCTTAACACAATACAATTTTCAGTTAACGTGAAGGCAGGCGGGAATAAATACATTTCGTAACATTTAAACTGTACTAACTTTAAATATATGTATGCAAAGGGGGGGGGGGAATAATGAAATGTAGGGTATAATAAAAGGTCAAAAATTGTCGCCTTCCAATATTTTGTTAAAGGGGCAGGTAGGGCCGGGAGGGATACATGCCATCGTTCTCGCGTGGTTAAAATAATATATGATAAATGGGCCCACAAAAAAAGAAAAAAAAACAATTTCAATTTAAAAACATTAATAAACAAGTTGTAAAACGAACATAATGTACAAATAATTACAATGCAATGGTGCGCGCTTTCATTTGATTACCGTTCGTTTTCCGCATCTAGATGAAAAATAATAGTAATTTATTTAAAACAACAAACGCGCGTACCTAATAACATTTTTGCATGGAACTATAAAAACGCGATAAGCGGTGGACTGCCTAAGTCGAACCCTGTTTAAATGGACACTACCGCATGTAGTAGACATTACATAATAATAAGTTGAGAGATTTTTGCAATGACAATGCGTGATTAGTTCATGTATAAAAAAAATAAAACAATTTAATTAAACCTGTGCAAATACCAACCTTCCCCCTCCTCCGGACAGATAAAACAAATATAGTATATATGCCTAAAGTCCGTATATAAACATTGCTATCGTATTGAAGTTCAACCACATAATAACACTAATAGCGAACACGTACAATCTTTGCCAACTGTTGAAAGAACCAATTTTAATTTTGTTTAACAATAAATGAAATATGAAATTTTAATCTATTTTCAGTAAAAAAAAATAAATAGTTAAAATACTAGGTGCCATTACAAACCGCTAATAGAAATATAATATTAATCTAAAAATAATAATATTACTAAAATTATAAATTAAGGGATTCGGTTGCCACGACTTTCTACAGCCAGATATTTGTTAATCTGCACGTGATGGCTAATGACTAAGACACAATAGTTGTTAAAAATGAATTTTACTATATGATTTGTTTTTTTTTACAATATATTTCAACATGAATGAATAATTTTCATAGTCGATCAGACTAAAACAATTGATACTTGGATACTGATTCGCCTACTATTAAGTGAACACAACAGCTAGACTAATACGATTACTCACTTAAGTAATGAATATTTTGAATGATAAAGAAAATATAAATTACCATGACTGCTTAATAGATATGACCATATAAAACAAATGTCAAAGGCTACAAAAAAAAAATTGGAAAGGCATTAGGTAAAATATATTTGTTAGTGTTGCATAATGTATGTGATTAAATGACTGAAAAGCTCCCACCGCTAATGTAGACCAATACATACATAATATACCCTTATCTGATTTCAAATTAAAACGAGAATTGGTAAAAAAATATTGGAGATATGTCATACAACTAATATTGACATAACTTTTGTAACGTAAATTAAGCGATTGATTTTTTGACAATACTCGTTGAAAATAATTCTGCGCGAATGTATATGTACATATACAAGCTTATCTCGCAGTAACAGACACATTATCGTTTTTTACAATAAAATCCATTGTACTGTGTAAACAATATAATTTACTTACCGTGTTTTATTTTATTGAAAATGTATACTTCAATTTTTATAAAATTATTTACAAATCAATTTTTTTTTGTTCATAATAATAAAAATAAACTTGTTTTAATATAACGAATAATGGGAAAGCTACAGAGATATTTGATATGTATATAATATAATAATATATATGTGTATATAAATTTAATACCGGCACTGAAAAATAACAATATAAAATAAATAAATAGCTTATTAAATTATTACTGCAAGATAAAACAAATAACAAAAAAAAAAACATAAAATTCCCTATTAAAGTACATTCGATGTCGGCATTTTTCTTCAAAACCGAACTAAAGACTCACAATATATTTTTTTTAAATATTTAATATATGCTTACCAAAATGTTATAAAAACTTTTAAAATGTAATTTAATATAAATAACGATAATGATATTTTCTAGTAAAGTTTGATGAAAACGTATTTTGCCATAATCCCAAGTTGTAGTTCCAGGACGAAAAGAAATCGAGGAGATTTGTTTTAAGCAATTTTAGTTAAGTTTTACCTTCTTCGCTTTCCTTTCCACATAATAATAATACATTAATTTTTGCTGAACCCAATGAGTGTTAAAATGAACAAAAGTGGAAATTCTGATAATTGGGACAAATACAGTTTATTAAGTATGTTACATTCATATCTCTAGACACCCACTCGTGAAGTTGACAGTGTCCACAATGACTATTTGCAGTCGATACATACAGCTCGAAACATTACTAATAGTATACAGCGATAACGAGAGTGAAGTGGAGCCGGTGGTTTTTATCAATATTTCTACTATTGTACATGATTTTGTAATAAAGCGTAACATTGAAATTTCACGTGTATTGTCGCCATGTATATCGCGTTATCGAACTTCTCCGCTATCGAAATGTGTCCAACTATGTCCTTATTAGATATTGTTGAATATATTATAGACAATTTGAAACTATAGTATACTATAACTCATGTCGCTTCTGCTCGATACATATCCTCTACGTTATTATTAGTATACCCATTTGGAATAATTAATGACAAAATATGACTGATCCAACTTTAATCACGCATAACGTAACGTGATTCATAACCCTTAAAAGTAACACTAATTTATTTATTTTTAATTATGCATTCACAACGGAAATTTAAAAAATGATAAAAGTTTTAGTAAATTGATTGATAACATATAACGACCCGCTTTTTACATGCAGCAAATAACTCATTATTGTTTTAAAATCCGTTATTAATTTGGTAGACAACGAGTAATCGGAAGAGGTGATCAAATTTAAAATACCTACAGGGGAAAATATGTACTAAGGTATGGGCGTACAGTTATGTTCATTAAAATGGATATGGCTTAATAAAACAAAATAGATATACTAACAAAATATTCCAATAACAAAAAACTTTAAATTAGCCGATTATAATGTAAATTAACAATCGCTCACTTCATATCAGTGAAAAAATGTTAAATATTTGTATGCGTACAGTAGCGTTAAAAACATATTTTTTAATCAACCGATTTATTCGTTGTGTTGTGAGTAAAAAATTAGAATATATCACTAAAGCACATTTTGATGATTACAGGTTAAAACAACGATTATTTACAAATCTTTAAGATTATTAAGTAAACGCATACATTAAATTATAAACAATGAGGATTAAAACTTTGCCAAACACTAACTAACTAGAATTAAACGTTTTTAATAATACATTTTAACTTCTGTAAAAACTACTTATGTTACAAACACGTAAGTTAACACTCCCGTTAACGTCTAAATGAATCTGCTTTAATAAACTGATTAATTTATCACATTATTGTTCAGTCCAGTATAAAACAAATTTACAAAATCATAAGACAATTTTATAATTTAACTACTTGGTTTTAATATATTATATTATACTTGATAATTTATCGAGAAATGGCTGTTATATTTTATTTAGTTTTACCAATAAAGTTAGGTGGATTCCCAAAATTGCCTGTTCTCGAGTAAAATCCTAATTACTTTGAATTGTAGTACACACAGTACATGTTAAGCCAAAGAAAATCGTAAAATACTTATGGAAATTACCGAAAGTCGCTTAAACAACCCTATTCTTAAAATATATTTTTAATGAGGTAATAATAATTGCTCTCCTTGTATAACGTACACGCAATGTAACAATATAAAATATTAGTTTCAAGTTCTTTAAAACCCTATTTAGCCTAGAACTATGTAAATGGAACAATAATAACAGTTAATAATGTTGTAAACAATGAATAGTTACTTTTTTAAGACATTTTTGTTTTAGACAATCACCAGCCTCCAAATATGATTTGTATGGAATCAAATTGTTATTCAAGTCGAATGTGTCGAACCTTTTTATGTTAATATTAGATATAGTAGTGATAAAATAGTGTACCGTTATCAGGTTGTTATTTTATACATAATGGAAAATATGTTATATACCTACTTATGTATTTTTTCTAAATTTGCTACTATAAGTAATTTTACTAAAGTACATCTTGTTTATTCATTGTGGTGAAGGGTATTTTTAAATATTTTTAATTATTGTTTTACTTACATTATTTAGGCTTCGAAATAACTGGAACCAATTGAAAATATAATTTATTTTAGCCAAGTACATAATTTTTATTTTAATATTATCAATTTCTAACTCGCCCAATATTTAATGTGACACATTTGTGTTCAATGTTTAATTTTAAGAATACATATTTAAGGCGCTAAAGCCGGTTTCTCGATTCGAGGAATCGCTATGCTACTTAGAAAATTGTTTGTACTTTTATAATTGGTTAATATATAATAGTGGTGTTTCATTAATCCAATATTTACCAAAACTATATAGTTTATTTACAGCCAATACCTAGTAAATTGTATTGTGTTTTTCTCTCGTGCACTTGAAACAAACAGTACAGACAAGATAGTTTTGCGAGGTCATTATTACAGCAGTTGAACATAATAAATGACAATTTATATTGTTACAAAAAAGTAGAGTCTAAAATCGACAGTACTAATTGATAATGATAGACATGAGTGATTTTTGAAGGAAAACATATATTAAAACACTAGACGTGGAACAACATTGAATTATTGACCATTATAGTCGGTATCTCTAGGGTGTATTTTTGGTCGTAATGCGTACAATTACAAAGAGACCAAAGTGATTATTAGTTTTTTTAAACCGTAATAATCCACAGATAAAGACAATTGATAATACAGACTCTATGACTGAATATTTTTAGAGATTGACCGATTTGTTTACTGCAGTTTTTTGAATAATCGTTTTGATCAAGTCATATCAACGGCCGATTCTGGTGACTTTTTGAAAACCAGAAAAAATGTCTAGTGATAAAAAAAATTATATAATATATTTATACAAAAATAGCACTTTAGTACTCGGAACGAAAATGCGACATTATTATAATCGTCGGTAACGTTTTTAACGACAACGAGTTATTATTATTATTCATAATATTATTCCAAAATTCGATTGTACTTACCAGTGTGCCGGATTGTTTGCGCGAGTATTGCGGGTAGTCTTTAAAACAAAAACAACAAAACAAAATAATATAATATAACGTATAAAGCGGCGTATTATCAATAACAAAGTGCTGTATTGTACACTAATAATATTATATATTATCGTTGTAGGTGCGGTTGTTATTTTATTAATAATAAACCGATCATCACAGGGAAAAAAAAACGCAAACAAAACAAATACCACGGGGGAAAAACGGTAAAAAAAAAAAAAAACACGACGACGACGACGACGAGATCAGTAAATTTTTACCGGCAAAATGGCGGCGGCCGACGTGCGAGGTGCGTACCAGACGGTCGGCGGACGTGGACTGCGGTTACGGCGATTACGGCCACGGTCGGCGTCTACGGATACCGCGGAGCAAGAAAAAGCGCGGTCGCGGTATGCGGACGGGCGACGTTCGACGGCAACGCGGCCTGTTGTCCACCGGCCATAACTACCTGATTTTTGGTTTAGCTGGTCACTTGGTAAATGGTACCTAATTATCGTAAACCAAACACGACCGCCGGTCGGCACCGTCGCTTATTATGGTTAAGTGAGCTGGGGCACTGAAGATATTTTTAATAATTATTCCAAACAAAAAGACCGCAGTGGGATCTATGGTAAACGCTATCGAGAAGACGCTACACTCCAGCTGTTGTTAGTCATGCGTTGGGTACGGAAGATTTTTCGCAAAATATCAATTTCGAACTTAAATACTAAAATGTACACTCATGAGAACACATCCAGTGTCAAACTTATAGAATATAATGTTTCTGAGGTATGTACACGATAAGGATTTTTTTTAGAAGGCTGAGGAAAACTTTATTGGGTGACGGGTAAGCCTGTAGCATAGGGAATCCCAAAATCCGGAACTCAACTTGAGCCACTTAAAAACCGTATACATTTAAAATATTAATACACTATGAAGCTGTGTACACCTAAGTAAAATTCCAATTTCGTATTCCGGATTTTCGAATTTTAACAAATCCAAAATGAAAAGCAATTTATCATTTCGGTATTGTGTTTTATTTTTAAACTTTCATCACTAACAGTTTACTTGAATAAATATTTATATTAAATTGATGAATTTGCGTTTTTTGTGAAAATCCGGATTTTCGATTCCCAATTATAGAAAACAGGCTTATGGTCTAATAAAATAACCGAAATTTAGGTCAAAATCATTCATTAATCACCGTACAGCCAAAAGCAATAATTATTAAAGTTGCTAAAACTATATTGCTATACATTTTGAGTTTTGTAGTTTTTTTTTGAGCTTTTAGGATTTTATTTTTACATTAATGGGCACCAACCCATTTTACTTTGACATATGTAGGTAAAATAACACTTTCTTTAACAAGAAGGGGCGTACAGAAGCTATAGTGTTGGTTGGTTGCGTGGCGAGAGGTGATGACGAATAAATCATTATTGCTTATTACGATGAAAAGTAGCTTAACTTTTAAATTATTTAAAGAATACTTATAAACGTGAGAATTAGGATAACAGAAAATTTAATTTAATTTTATCAAATATTTTACCGATTGATATCTTATAATATTTTTTTAAATAAATATTGTTTTATAGTTTTTATTTGCTCAAGATCTCCACTGTGTTTAATGACTCAAAATATGATTTAGCGGACCTATTGTGATGTAATAATATGCCTTTTGCCTTATGAGTTATAACATAATAAATCCGAGAGAAAGTAAAATTGGTACCTATAGGTTTGTTTTTAACAGTGTGTGGCCCTGAAAAGTCACCCGTGTTTAATTAGGCTGGAATTTTTGATAGTTTTCGCAAATTAGATTCAGAAAGTTATTTTAAAAATTCATACTAATATTTTGTTTATTGTGCAATCGTCATAAAATTGTATTTTGAACCACAATACAATAGACGGTACACTGTTTAGAATACGTTCAGATAACATTGTAATACTACAGTGTTGCGCCTTTTAAAAGTAAGTCTATTATAAATACTGGACATTTTAAAATTAACAATACTTGACTTGCTTTCTAATATATTTTTATAAAAACATGCCAAGAATTCGTATCCCAAAAAAATTCTCTTCGTAATCTGGAATTTAACTGGATCTCATACTTCTTAATAATAAAGTAAGCTGAATATCGTAATGAATTACTAAATATTTGGTTAGGTACCATTTTAGCTTAAAACGCCCATTTTCATTATTATTGGAAATTAATTATCGTAAGACATTATTTTATCAATATTGGTACAGACTTTTCTTTTGAAAATACTGAAATTCGTATACTCACTATGTATTATTATGATCCGCTAACTGCAAAAACTAGATAGGTCCGTAAAAATGTATATTTTTTTGAACTTATAGTTATTTTAATTAATATATTATCTCACTTGTATTTTAAAAGTGACAGAAGTAAAAATAAATTGTTTTTAAACTATCACTGTGTCAGAATTGGATATTACTTTTATACAAATCATATTTTTAAACTTCTGTGTACTTTTTGACTTGTCCCATACGTGCACTATGCAATCAAAATGTACTTGGACAGTTTTCTACAAATATTTTTCTCAAATATGTCTTAAAACGCTGAACGATTCGAGTAAGCATGTACGTGTATAAGCACTGAGTGTGAAATTATACCTTGTTGGCTGCTCGTTAAATGAATTACGGTGGACAAACAGAATTACAGAGACGCATATAAAGTGCCATCTGCAAACGCAAATTACATTTTCTACCGAAATTTAAATGAATTATTATTGTAGGATTTTCATAGAACAACGTGAATTTCAATTATTTTACCATCGGATCTCTTCAAGTTCGATTGATTCTATTATTGCATACATTACATTCCGTCCGAGAATGTCGTTCGTCATCCACAACCGCGTTATTGTCTAATTTTAAGAGAGAGATACCCTGCTGACTCTTTTTATTTTATTTTTTTAATTTAAAATAATATTTCTATGGGAGTGGATGCAATTATTTCTCATAAGATTATGATTTATCCTGGAAGTACTTTTGAACTCTGTTCTACATAGATCAGCTGTTTCTATGGACTTTTTAAATATTTATTACACATAGTACCCTTCTCAGAATTATTTATTATTTTATTATTCATTTTTTTTTCATTGAAAATTACACGCAATATAGTACAATAATATCATAGTATGAGAATAAGTATATTAACATTAATGTTTATTTAATTTCCATTCTTGGAAAAAAGCATGATACCAACTTGGTTTTGTATGTTTGTTAACTGATTGAAGTAAACGCTTTTATTGTACTGGTGATTTAATAATTATTTTTCATAAATGTGAAAATAACAATATCTTACATAAACTGATAATAGTCTTTCAAATAGGTAGGTTAAATACTATAATCAACATAAACATAGTTATCAATGGATATCTCCATAATCACCATCTAAGACTTGAATTAAACTACAATTTATACAGTTAGTATTGTATAGTACAGGTACTACCAAAAAGTACTATAGTAATATAAGCTTATTATTTATTATCTTTTGTAAATTAACAAATTTACAACTATAACTTTATTATACCTAGGTTGTGGATACATTATATCCAAGAAGATTACATTAATAGGTAGGAACTATTTTTGATTTGGTTATCCGACTAAATCGTTATTTAACTGATCATAGCTTCGCGATAGGATTTCTTGGCTAAAATTTCTATAGGCAACAAATTACTGTCAATAATTTAAAAATAATTATTTATTTATTACGACAAATAGGTCATAGCATATAATACTAATTCTCTAACCTACTTTCATGATTGACCCTTGTTTTTATTATCTTCGACAATAATATAGTTGTTAATTATTTAGGGCTTCGAAAATGGCACTGTTTGGCGCTTATTCAAATGTAATTTAATGTTTAATAAATGTTAGATTATAAATATGAATCTAATACGCTATCATTAGTTAATGAGTTGGTTAAAATGTCTGTACTTTCATTATATATACCTATAATTTATATTGGAGTAACTTTTATTTATATAATACGTTGTATGTTATTGATTCGTCGCCAAGTAAAATATTCTATACAAAAATAGTATAAAATTATTAGAAATTTTTATTTTTCACTAATTTTTTTAACAATTTAGAATGAATTATTGGATGTATGGTTGAAAGTCTACTTTCGTTTGATAATATTCTAATTTTGAAAACATTTGACTGTCAAAGCTGCCATCAAAACTCAAGAAGCTTATCATTTTTACCTTGAATTACTTCATAAATGAATGCCATTGAGGTTTGTTTATTTTTTCAAAAGTATTAACCAATTTATTTAAACTAATTTAAAAAATAAATAAAATCCACAATTTTCATACCTCAAGTACAAAAATTACTGAAAAATAAGAGAGTTAAATAAAATGTCACTTCTGAGTCGTTTTGCATAACTGTTAGAGGATTTTCAATTTTTGGGATTATTAAGTTTCTTAATACAATCTGGACTTAATAATAATTAGATATATAATTCATATATGTTTGTTAATTTATCTATTACACATACAATATTCATAATATTATGGTACAATTATTTTTAAGTTATAAGCTTGTTCAAAATATATTTCACTGTGAGGTAAACACAAAATTGTGTAATTGTTTAACATTTATTTATTCTCATTTCTTATGCACTAATATAGGTTCTTGTCCATATCTTGTCCATACCTTTTCTTGCATTGAATTTGTATAACATAATTTTTTTATACATTTAAAAAAAAAAATCATTTCAGCCCAATGGGCGGTCGGTCCGAGTCGTTTCTTTGATTCCTTATGGTCTGGTTAGTTGCTCGTCTTCACTATGTGTACTAGGTATTCAGTGAAGACGTTCTACAGAAAACATATTATACTAAAACAGGATTATACGCATCGAACATCAATGTCGGCTCACACAAATGTTTATAAATATTTAAATATTATTCTGACGTGTATAATATACATGATACATGTTAGTATATAACATATCATTGAGTATATATTAATAAATATATTATATGTTCAACGATTATACGTATTGCAGAAGCCCTCGAAAACACTATTGTTTTTATTGGTTTCTGAAATATTGCTTTTCCACGAATTCAACATAGGTAAACGTTTGTTGTGTATTCATTTCGATTGTTTTTTGTTTCTTATACCGAACATTGTATATACTGTCATCATTTTGAAGCCCAAGTACGTCACGTACAGCATAATATAGTCTCCATAGAAGTCGGTGGTGAGGTTCGAATGAAATCGTGTGTCTACTCTTCAATCAATTGTACTTGTACACATCAATCAACGTATTATTCACAGCGATTATAATTTTTTTTTTAATTTTAATTTTAAAACAAAATAATGACCTCTCGAAAAGAAGTTTCTATTATTAAATTCACATAATAAGTTGCATTGTTTCTATTGCGTAATTTAGTTGAATATTCGTGTTTTTTTTTTTTTAATTTTGGCGGGGTAGTTCATAAATCATAGTGTATTCATAATATCAGCCTTAAGTAAACATCCGTATAATTAAAAATATAATACATATGTTATATTATTCGTTTTGATCGCAAGTTGTGTCAAAAGATATTCAATTGTTTTTTTTTTTATATTTTCCACGCACCCACAGCAGAACAATTTAAACAATAGATAATAATAGAAAATTGTCTCTCTTGGCCATAATAAAGTCACGCCGACGCTCCAACACCTCTAATATACTAAATTGTAAATCATTATTCATTACGTACCTACAATACTAAATAACCTTCAATTTAAACGTGCAACATAATTTTCCGATCTTCAAGGTTCAGTTATTACTTTGATGATAAACAATCGTTGTTAGGTATACTGATGTTAAAAATTGCAGCGTAGTTTTTTATTATTATGTTTGATAATGTTCACTGCCTGTGTATACGATTTTATTAAGGAAATAGGTATTCATAGTCTTTATCTAACAATGTATCTATTGGATACTATGTTCTAGAAACCCACGAGATCTTATTTCTTAAGCTAAGCCAGTGATCTACAGTGATTAATATCTATTATCTTATATGTATATCAGTATAATATTATACAAAATATCGACTTACTACATTCATTATTATTACTAAAACATATACAATAAAATATTAAATTTAATTAAATTAATACACATATTTTTTTCTCCAAATAATAACGACTTGAAAAAACACATATTCCGTACTCTTCTTTTGACGACTACCATGTAAATGACAACAACCCGACAGTTATGAAATTACATTACCTACTAAAATATAAATTCTAAAGTGATTTTGTCTACGGCATAATGATAAAACAAATTAATGTTATACAAACAATGGTATATTATGTCCACTGGGAAAAAAGCGAACTAGGTGTATTAATTAGAAATAAGAAATACTAACAAGCGTGTTTTGTTTTATTCTAGTTTCCCATTATACTGAAATCGTAACCGTATGAAAACAATACAGGTATAATAATAAATGGTTAACTAACAATATTGTGAAACTGTATACCATAATTCATGTATTTTAAGAATTATACAAACGGTTGCAAAAATAATAGAATGTTTGTACAATACATATCATAAAGTGCAATAATTGTGTCACAAGTTTCGTTCAATTCGCTTTTTTTTGCGAATTTTTGCCCAAAAAACTATTTTTCTGGCATATCATATTATTATTGTACTATGTTAATATGTTTCTTCTAAGGATATTATTTACAAGAAACAAATAATAATTATAAGTGTCAGAAAAAAAAGTAATTCTAATAGTAATTTTAACACAAATTTCTTATTCTATTGTCCACATTTATAACCTTAAATCGTTTCTTTAGACTATATTATTTGGCTGTTTAATTATCAAAACTAACAGTCAACTTACTCGTAATTTATTACTTTTGACAAATTGGGTGAACTTTGTTTAGCGATTTGGGAGATATAGTGGGTCGAGACACAAAAATAAAAACAATACAAACACATCATTTTACTTATAAGCACCTAACCTTCTCAGATCTCAATCGAATTTCCACGTGCCCCATTTGTTTATGTGTACTTTTTGCAGTTTTCGTTTCAACCTGGATTCAATATTACTATTTTCGGGGCGTAATATTCTTCAAAAAGTCTACCCAGGCGATTAACCTGTATTGCATGTGTTTCGTGTATGTCGTGTGCGCTCTGGTTCTTCGAAAGTAAATGTCATAGTGGTCGACAGACCGTAATGAAAACTATTAAACGTTTTATGTATTTGCGAGGAGTTTGTTTGAGGATGCGCGCTCTGCTAATTATTTCAATTCGAGAGT
The DNA here is from genome assembly GCF_023614345.1 of Adelges cooleyi. Taxonomy (NCBI): domain Eukaryota; kingdom Metazoa; phylum Arthropoda; class Insecta; order Hemiptera; family Adelgidae; genus Adelges; species Adelges cooleyi. The sequence goes on from NW_026095761.1 coordinate 441,823, forward strand.
CTTTAATATAGCAACAATACTGTCATCGTTGTTCGGATGTATTGCCCCTCTGATCCGGTGAGAGTTGAGTAAAAAATATTTCATGTTCACTGGACCAAGCTAGCCCCGCCGTCGGACCAGATTTTGATGATATTTTCTATATAAAATATTTAAAAAAAAAATACTCTGCACGTTATGTAGTAATTTACAAACAAACTTTTGCCAAATATGAATGTCACGTAGGTAGCGTTCTTCAAAGGAACGTGTGAACATTATAATAATAGCAAGTTGGAAAACTATACGAGTTCTCTTTCGGCGCTTATTACAAAAAAATATTATCATTCATTTCGAGTAAAGCTTATTCGTATAGTTTGTGTACGATCTAAATACCAAATAATATTAATATAGTGATAATTCTACGGTGAGCGGACGTAGCCAGTCAATTCCAATTTTACAGGAGAAATAAAATCTCAACCGTGTTGGAATTATGAATATTTTATTTTTGTTGAAGTTGTGGATCTTTGGCTTTTAATTTTGCCGCGGTTAATTTGTTTTTAAAACTGTTATTTTTGCTGTTGACATATTATACCTAACAAATTATTCTTAAGCGGCGTACTTAACAATCCGACATCGCATTGTAATGTTGTTGTCAGACTTTTGTCCTATCAGTCAAATCAGTATGTCGTTACTTGGTATACATAATATTGTATTGAAACCACCGTGAATATATTGATACACTGCTTAGAGATTTTCTTCGGCGACTTCCGTTGACAATAATAATATATCATTATGTCTTTCATATAGTTTTTAACGCAAAATAGCAACGTGGCCGCGTTCCCCTTTGGATAAAACTTGTAATGGACCAACGCAATTTCGCGCCACGTTCAAAATAATGAATATAAATACGATTTGTTCTCCGAGAGGAAAAAATATAAATGAGATTTACTAAACAAATTCAACGGCAACACTGTCAAAACGTATTAAACTTTTTTTAGATATACTTAAGAACTTTCAATAAGTTTCGTACTCTATGAAATTCAATCATAAAATACTCGACAAAAAATAATTTTGCACTTTTATAAAAAAAAAAAAATGTAATTCGCATGTCAATAAAATCCGTTTCATTTTTATGACGGTAATATACTATAAGGTATATTATAATATTATTATTATGTACTTTTATGTCAAAGCTTAGAGTATCTCTATCTCTCTGCTCTGATTATTACACAATAGATAGAGTTATATTTTATCTGATAAAATATGCTATTATAGTTGTATAAAAATCAGGGTAGCTATATTTTTCAACAGAGTTGGGCATTATTTAGTTAATTTTTTATCTAGACAATTATCTAAATAATTGTTTTTTTTTTTAATAATTTATTCGAATAACTGTCGAATAATTTGTTTTATTCGAATAAATAATCTTAGATTTGGTCGAATAACAAAATTATTCGAATAAATTATTTGTCATTCGTTATTCGAATAAAAAGTGCCCAACTCTGTTTTTCAAACATATATTTTTAAAAACACATCATTGGTTTATAAAATTAACATTTTTTTTTGTTGGTGTTATTAAAATGTAATTTACAAAAGTACTGCTATGTCACACTTCTAGGTTATTTTTGCTGTTCCAGGAGAAATGTTTAAAAGTTAAATCCGTAAAAAACGTACATTTCACAAGTCGTGCAGTAGATGGTTTTAATTGAGGAGTTTAAAACGCTCGAAATAAAAAAAAAACGCCTCCGGCTTAGAGACTTTACAAGTTGTCGGTAATTATTTTTAATAACGTATTATGCCTCGATAATTTGTCCGTTAATAACCAGGCTTAAAAGCAAAATGATAAAAAAAAAAAAATGTAATTTTTCCGAATCGGTTAATGTGTTTCAACTTTCAATGACTTTAGTACAGAAACGTTGGTATAACATAAAAAAAAAAAATCACTTGCAAGGGAAACGCGTGAGCTGCCTTCGTGTATAGATACGGGGATTTAACACGTCGTAATGGCTGCACGTTATATTATATATGAAAGGAGGAGTATGCGCATTTCATATTTTGATTATGACGATGTGGGGGGGGGGGGTGTTGGACATATCATAATCGTCATAACCCAGTTTGTCCGGGTTAATTTTTGTCCGCTTATGTGTACATATGTACTTGTATAGGCTTCTTGAATGCGGTTTGCAACGGTGTGTGTGTGTTCGTGTGTAGTTAGGTCCCGGATGATAAATGACGATAAACTGATTTATGGGGTTCGGACGCGAAGGCGAACACGGTTAAAACGTCTTGGATGTGTGTGTGTGTGTGTGGAGAGGGGGAAGGGTAGGAAGAGGGTTAATTTTTTTTAATCAGTCTATAGTGACAGATAGCGACGAATAACCGACTCCCCCCCCCCCCCCATATCGTCTCCCATCTCTTTATAACGGTATTAATGACTCGGTAATTTCGGGTCGCTAATTAAAATCGGCTGTAAGCAGGACGGGGTGGGGGGAAAATGTAACGTCCACCCTCCTCGATGAAAAGCCGTTGCTGCGGTGTTGTTATCGAAGAAAAGTCGACGCGATAAGAAATCCCCTACCCTAAGTACTAAGTAGACCGCCGGCATCACTGCTGTCCGCTCTTGTTTGCTCGTTCGTCATAATTGATGATTCCAAGATTGTCCGTTTCCGCATTCAAAAGTCTTCGGTCAGGTTTTCCAATCGAATCGATATGATAACATATTTTCCCTCCGGCCGTACAAGTGTAATTATTGTTCTCTTATCGTAGCATTCAGCAGAAATGTATGATATTATTGTCGTAAGCCAAGGTTAGGCAGTGTTCGAATGACACTACACTCAAGTAATTCGTATAATAGGTAATTAAATACATAACGATTTTACAACCCTTTGCAATTAATTATACTCTTTTAAAAGGGTGTCACGCCGCGCCGGTGAAATGTATTGATTTATTAATGGCTTCGGCTTGGAGAACTTTTGTAAAATCTTAGTTTATAAATACAACTTTAGTGTACTTGTATTAATACGGGTTATCATCACTGCTAAAAACAGATGAAATGGATTCAATATATATATATATGCATTAGAGGTATAATTGAAATTATGTGGCATACGGTGTATAATATTGTTTTCTATATATGTTTAAAATAACTACGTAAAACACATTTTTAAACCACGTTTTGAACAAAATATGTGAACATTTATTTAAGAAATTTTATGTAAAAGTTCCAATTATAAACGTCTTTTTTATAACGGGTATTAAACAAATATTCAAATAAAAGTTTCACGAAAACAGAAAAATTAAAAGTTTTCAAATAAAAGTAAATGCTTCGCCAAATGCTTTTTTCTTTTGAATAGTTGTATACAAAATAATTTCCCTACGATATAATATTAAAAAATATTATCGAATTCTTGTGGAACATTCTGTGTATTGTATGGGTACAGATTTATACCGGCGAGAAGATCTTAAATCTAAAATGTGCCCTAAAGTACATGTTTATGAAACAATTTATTAATTTTTGAAGGAAATGGGCTGAACTTTTTAATATCAAGTGAAAACAATGTTTCGTTTTAGTAACTTTTAAATATTTTAGGGAAAGTATTTAATTACAATTTATAATGTATTACTAAAAAAAATTTAATTTGTAAGTTTTAAATTGTAAAATATTACTTGTAATTCAACTATAAAATATGTATTTAATATGTAAAATATATAATGTCATTGGCTTTTTGTAATTTGTAATGAAATACACGGTTTTTGTTGTAATTTGCAAACCACTGTGCTAACAGGTTGTAGTCATTCGATTCACAGTCTGACCTACGACGTATAAATGATTTTTATCACTTCATTGTATAAGGGCTTATGCGTTTGTTATACTTAAGGCAGCCTTCACTTGTATATAGTGATATACGTATTATATATTTGTATAGAAACTGCACACTTAAGAACTTATTAATCTCCGAAACGGTACGGTCTTCCGCCGTTGGAGTTAGAGAAATTTCAACAAACACCTAAGTTATTATTATACACGTTCTTAACGGCCTACTTGCTATTAAAAATGCGCTTTTCTATAATCTCGCTGCTTTTTTTTCTACCATCCGCTTAGCGCTGAGTTCCTTATAGAAACATTTATTGTGTTAGAATAAAATGCGCGCTTGCCGCTTATATAATATAATACATTTATATTACCGACTTGCATATTATTTCAATGTAATTCCTTGTCATAGTCAAGACAGTAAACAAATATTAATATTTTCAAAAAATCAAAATGTTTATTGATATCTAAATTGTTTTTATACAAATCGTGTTTTGGCAGGATAAATGCTTCAAAAATATTATCTACATTAAGTGTAAAGTGGCTTGAATAAAATATGAAAATTCCTATCTAGGAGATAATTAAAAGTAAATAGTTGTTGTACTTCGAATATTCTTCTTCAGTTTCTTTGTATTTTAATAAAAATTTTTTATTTAAAAATAATGATTGAATTTTATTTTATCTTTTTTAGTAAAAAATCTTTATTATTTATGTGACCTAACCTAACATTGATAGTTAAAATCCCTGTAAAGTATAAAAGGTAATTAAAGTATAAAACATTGCACAGTAATAATTGCGTATTCACATCAAAGTGTTTCCTTAAAGGGTTTTTTTTTGTTAGTACCTCCAAATCAGTAGTCTATGGGGTTGGGCAGTAAACCCCACTTGCCATGTTAATACTTCAGGCTTAACTTGTTTATAATATGATTTATTGCTATGTAAGATTTTTACTGTACTTGTGGCGTATACTTTATTAGGTTTTACAGTGCACACAATTTTAAAAATTGTATAGTTTTAACTTAAGTCAACATTTTAAGTTATCTAAAATTATGTATTTTAATTTGATATTATTAACAAGAAAATCGTTCATGTAAATTTGGAGGTCTATACATAATACCACTAGGCGAAAATATAGTAGTTTGTGATAATAGGCATTGTTTTGTTTTTTTTATAAAAATGTAAACTAAACTGTAAGCCTATTAAATTGATTAAACATTTTAACTAGTCGAATTATTTTAATACAGATATGGAATATCGTGTGTAAGCAATGTAATAGACACTTGAAATGTTTAATTTATTTAGTGCTTATACATATAATAATAGGTATAAATTAATCAATTATTTAGCCCTCGCCTCGTTTATTTTATTTTTAATTTATAAGATATAATCTATAATTTATAATATTCAATGTATGAGTAAATCCGAATCTATACCGGTCTTTGTTATATAAACTAATTGTGTAATCAGTAATGGTCTGTTATATTTTTTTAAAACATTAACAGATAAAATACATATATTAAATTGGAGTAACTATTTATCCTTATAACATTGTTAATTTATTATATTTATACATTGGCATTATACATCAAAGGAGTAAAATAATAATTATTCCACATGTTCAAGACAGTAACATAGTATTTCAGTATTGCTTTAGGGGTTTTAGTAATATCGTTTTGGTAAACTCTTGCATTCAAAGACTAAATAAATGTATACATTTATTATACATAACATTATATAGGTATATATATATATATTTACCGTTGAAACTTTTAATATTGGGACAAACAATATAATGTTAATAATATATTTACTCGTTCGTATAATATTGAAAATTATTGTTTAAAATATAAAGAACATGATTTCATGTAGTGGGTGCTCATATTATAATAAGTATTTTGTATAAAAACAATGTTTTTGTATTGGCCATTTTAGTCCTGTCTATATATAGACATTTCGTTTTATAAATGTTTAAAAATAATATATAATAAACATTTTTTAAATTTTGGTTATAAATATTTACACATTTCTTTGGATTTTAATAAGCTCTAAAATGTTTTATTCGATGCTGAAATATGAAATCATGATAAAGACGAGACCTTTTTTTGCGTTATTAAGATGAGGTTTAAGTGTATAATTGAGATTAATCGACAGAGAAATGTAATATAGTTTATTACTTTGTATCGTGTGTTGGACATTCGACTACACTACTCTATTTTTTCATTAGCATGACTTCTCTCTAATAGCCATCACGACAATATCTGGTCATTTCTCTCTGTTTTGTACAGTATCTTTCCAATTTCCCATTCGCGACGTTCTTAGATTTCCATCTACTGCGTCAACTATTCTGCTCTACACTATGAAGATCATAATATACTATTATAGCTAGAGCTATTGAATTGACTCTATGACAACGATTTTCTGTAGCTCTCTTATAAGACAAAAAAACTATTCGAGTACTAGATTTTGATCATTTTAATATAACTATATGTTTATACTGTGCTTCAGTTTTTTTTTTTTTTAATAAACAAAGAAGTAGTATTAATAAGTAATAAAGTTCAGCGGTTTTGGCTAACCACTACGGTATGTCCAGACTATACAGATTGCATACCACCCGACGAAATGCGATATGCACTGAGAATGAGGTTTGCCCGAATGACATACTAGCACATTCTGGCTAATGATACCTCCCGTTGACTTGTCACTCGAACTCGGCACTAAACCATTATAGTATCTAAATATTTCCACGGTTTTAAACTGCATTCGCGGTTCGCCTAATTTAATTGACGCATTTCCGACGGCCTACCTTTGCAGGCTGCGGTGAATACTATAAATAATCGAGCTTTGATGTTGACTGTATGTTGGCGGTGTCTACAAATTACAGGTAAGTAATATCAGTTAATAGTACCTCACTCTATTCAGACTGTCTCGACAAAAAAGAAGAAAAAAAAAAAGACGAGATCGAGTTCAACATTAGTTTCTTATAAATATATTGTACATAGTTTTCCCCTACGCGGTACCAACGCTTTTGGACACATGAGCTAAAAGCGGCGTTATAGTACTACTCAGTATAATCGCCTTTGTACATCAGAGCCGGCGAACGTTTCGTGTGGAAAATATATAGTCAGGTACCAATTTGCATACGTTAACTTCGTCCTAATTAATCATAAGAAAACGTCAGACAGCGTAACCAACCGTTCTAGTAAACATCCACGAATTTAACGACTTGACAAGAACACAGAGGTAACAAAAATACATAGCATAATATTTGACAGCACCGCGCAGGCATAGGTCCTAACAGGGTATAGTCCCTTGTTTAAATGGGTCCGGGGTTGCGAGCTGTGACAGCTTTTGTACAATAATTAACGTCATATTATAAATATGACGTTATATGTATTATTATCATGAATATGAAATATAACGAAAATCAATAATATATTTTTAAATTGTTTGTACGGATATCGCATGCTATATCGTATGGTGGAACCACCAACGCAATTAATACCGCCGGGGATTAATATCAATGTCGGAGGTTCAAATGTACACATAAAATATTATTATGAAATATCACCAGCTAAATAATTATTTTTTCATACTGTCAGCTTTGGACTTTGATGTACGTCAAAATCGCCTCTGGTTAGTGTGGAAAGTAAACATTACATTATACTGTTCATTTCCGCCAAACTAAAATATACATTACAAATTTATTTAATTCATTTTTTAGTTTATGGACTTCCAGCTGATATTTACCGATTGTGGTATGTTTTAAACAATGAAATTTCTGAAATGTTTCAAACAATATTAAAAGGTTTTCTTCTGCCTAAATCTGTTGTAAATTTATTAACCCAAAAGTATTGACCATCCCCTAACGTGCTACTTAATAGTGTTGTATTTATGCCATATAAATATATATATATATATTATCAACATATATATCATATTACATATATAGCAAACAGACAATAATATATCAAAATGTTAGAGAGTAAAAAATATGTTACCAAAGTGTTTTCATGACATTATGATCCTACATTTTTACTTGACATGGTTTTAAAATTACTGTTATCATTATATCTGTGTATTTTCCGTTATGATCACATTTTGTTATCACTGGTTTTTAATTAGTGTTCTAAATTAGGAATATGTTATCATTAACATGTAAGTAAGCCAATTTTGGACAAAGGCGAAACAAGGCACTAAAGGCGAGAATGTCAAACCATTGATAATTAATAACTTGTTTTGTACAATTTTTGCTTTCTTGTTTGTTTTAGAGTTAAATTTTTAATCCTTTTAGCTTTTCGGGCGTTATATTACATTTTTAAAGGATCTTTATAGACTACAGTCAATTGGGTATATATACGGTCTGGCCATCTGTGAAAAATCAACTAATTAATAATGAATTTTTCTAAAAGCTAATAAGTTATGTTATGATTAAGTTAATGTAAAAAAAAAAAAATTTAGTTAAGTTAAAAAAAATTAACCTACGCTTACTAACTTGGTAATGTTCAACTTCAGATTCATTTAAACGTTCGTTGGTTTTGGTAATTGTTTTAGGTTTGTATAATCAAAAACAAAAATTCATCCAACCTTAAAGGAAGTATTACTTTATTGAACAACAAAAAAAAGGAAAAAGACATATTGAATATGAACCAATCTACGAAGCTTAAGGTATTATAACTCATAGAAACATTTGTAGTAGTAAAAAGTAATATCATAAAGTTAACACGTATCAACTTGGAAGTAAGTTGACGCGATCATAGTTTATTAAATCAAGTGTTTAGCTAACCATATTGCTATCCCTTTTGCCATTACCGTGTCCACTATTCCGCTATCCTAACTATACCTAATCAGTTTGCCTGCTCATTTTTTATACAGGACATCCTATAGGCTTATCCTCCCCAATGCTAGACATAGCCCCACCAAAAAAATTAGGTTATGCGTGCAATTTTAAAATATAAAAATATATTTACTTATATATGTAATTTAAAAAAAATTCCAACCCCCCCCCCCAAGTTAAAAATTGAAATTGCGCCTATGAGACGTACATAAACTGTTAACCAGTGTACCGGTGTTTGAATGGTAAATACAATATCATATTAATTGCGATAACGCACGTGTAGGTAGATAAGAGAGAGAGAGAGAGAGAGAGATATTATGTAAACGATAATAATTACAATGATGGCGTTAACGGTGATCGTCGAGACGACGAAGAACGATGATTAGGCGGCAACTCGGTTGTACGGTCGAACAAAGGGGAAATCGACGAGGAGAGGTAAAGGCAAGAGAAGTGTTTGGGGGCGAAGGGGCATTTAGCAGGGACCAATCATTCTCGGCAGGCGGCGGTCGTGATTCACGCGAGCGACAAGGTTCGGATTAACGAATAACAATAATAATCCGTATAGAGCACAGTGGTGCAGTAGAGGTGATTAATCGCTGGGGATGCCGTTTAACAATGAGATTGTTTATAGCGCGGCGAAGGCGGCTATGTCGTCGCCTTTGTTGCGTTAACTTGGCGCTCGGCCTGCCCAGACCGTAGAGCTGTAGGCGAGCAGCGGTACAACAACGTCGCGGCGCCTGATCTCTATGAAGGCCGGTTCTGGCTGATGATGTTCGTGTAGTAATTAAACATTAACACAAACGCGGTGCGGAAGCGGAGGAAAAAATTCGCTTCTCGAAAACCGAAAAAAATTCCCTTTAAAATCTCTTTTTAAGCTCGGCACCGAAGCCGAGAAGAAAACGGAACCAGAATACCTCCTCTTAAAACCGCGGTCGGCCTATGGTCAAAACGTCCATCTTTTCCAACTGACCTTATTGAATTTTAAATACTGTTATCTTGGCATTTATAATCGAAACGCGAAGTCCATCGACTGTTTGCGTAATACTATTGTGAAACGCCCAATAAGCGTTTAAAAGGTTTCATTTGATTAATATATAATTCACTTTTTGAATAATTGCTTCGGCCATCCATCCGATTGATGGAATTCGAAAGGATTACAAAGCGACCGTAAAGTCATAATAGTATTACTGTTTGCTTAACCAGGATCAAAAAACAAGGCATTGGTCAACAGCATACGCTAAACAAACAAAATTGTATTTATGCAAAACGAAATACAATACATAACTAACCAAATAGTTTCCCAATTATTATGCATTATAATTTAGTTGTTTCCTCTTTTCATGTTTAAATCATGTTAAAAAACATCTGTTTTTTCTTTTTATATTAAATCCATCATTGATATTTTCTATAAAACCATACAACACACTGATATATCATTGGCGGGCTTAAGTTATAACTGTCCATCAAAGACCCGGTAAGCCCGATTTAAGCAAAAATTAGACGTTAACTGTTTAATATCCGATGCTTCTTTCTGAATCCATCACAATTCAATATTGGTTTTAACTGAGTTTTTGCAATGGTATTTTAAAAATCTATATAATCGTTGAGATTGACAATTGAAAAGTCAATATTTTTAATAAAAAATAACTAAACTCAGATACAACCGGTGCAAAAACAATATTAAGTTATACAGATCAGCAACTGACTACAACGTGACAAACATTCAATCATCTTTTATAATTATTATATATACGTGTGTATTATAAAAGTAGGTAAATTAAAGTTAGTTCGACCGTTCCAAATGCCATCTCGATACCATTATTTATATTTTTAAAAACAATCGAAATATGCGAACCATTTAAAAGCTGCTTTGGTTTACTCTAACGATCGCCGTAAACAGACTTTAATGAAACAAACACCCAAAGGGATTTTACAATACATAATTATCTTGTAATTGAACCATTATGGTTCAAATTGGAGAATTTTCGAAGGTTATATAAAACTGAATGAATTGAAAACAAATGTGTTTCATTCAAAATGCGAGTTTTGCCCAATGTTGTTTAAAAAAAATTGTTTTTATCGAAAACACATTTCTATATTTGTCGTTTAAGCGAATACATTTCATCATTACCTAAAGTGCGCAAATCGGATTCGGCTTTAGTGTAATATCGTTTTCTAGTTTCTATCCACGAAAAATCGTTTGTACGCACCAAAAATATTGTGAATGTCAAAAACCGTTTGAATAGTTTTGCTTAATTGAAAAAAACTCTAATTCACACTCAAAATAATTATGAGGAGCGTAGAAACCGTCTTGATAATATCGTTTGGATAATAACTGCAGAAAACGACGGATGTGCAAACGAGCAACAAGAGGGCCGAATTATTGGCGTATCTCGGAAAACTGCAGTTGCTCAATTTGGCATACTCTAGACATGACACTCTAAGCTGCCAGACAAGGTTATTCTAACGTTAAAAGGATAACTACAATTCATAACTCCACCAATACGGAACACACGTGCGTCCGTCGTACCCACTTGAATTTTTTTTTATATAAAATGTATAATTTTGTTATTATTAGTATTGAAAAAGTCACTCAACAATTGTTGGTTATTGTTTTGGTGTGTGTGTGTGTTAGTGTACAAATGAGATGGTTGTTGTAAAAAAAAAAATTGTTAAGTGTAGTTTAATAAAATAGTGTTTACAGTAGCTACATAAAAAATTATTACATAGTTTAGTTTGATATATAATATACATAGGTACGTTTGATTGAAAAAAAAAATGATTCGCCATTCAGGATCGAGTTTTGCGAAGAAGGCACAACAAGGAAATATATTAACTTAAGATAACGATGTAAGCAAAAAAATCTTTGTTCAAAATATACTAGTTGCTATGTCACTTATTGTCTTAATAAAGTTATTGTTATATATTTGCTAGTAGAAAGAAAATTATGATAATATTTTTGTTTTTTTTTTTATTTTTATTAGTTAAAGTAAAAAAAAAAAAATTGAAGAAAACCCCCAAAAATGCATATATCACTCGATAGTGATATTGATTTTTATTAAGAAACTAAAAAAAGGAGTATTTTGATCGATACTTTTTTTTTGCCTCAAGTAATTAAAATAAAAAAACACAAATATTATCAGAATTGTTTCCTTTCTGGCAAATATAAAAATAATTTTCTGTGAGCTTCACGTTTTACCAAAATACCGGATTTATATTATATACACATATATAGGTACATATATATATACACACTTAAGTTACAAACATTTTCTTGATTAAATATTATGTTTTTTTTCTTACACAAAACGTTGAGTCGTATAGAATGACGGTAAAATCATTACTACCGTTTTCGCAGGTAATAAAAACAACCGTAAACGGTTTTTCGATGTTTATTCAACTTTACTTTTGCATCCGAACCATAAGTTACACACATCATTCTTGCTATTCGGTTTTTATACATTATACAAGCGAGGTATAACGTGTCAGGCGTCCCCAATGCAAATAAATGACAGAAACACGGCATCTTTTTGCAGTGTTTTTTTTTATACGATATAAGAGCAGAAAAAAGAATACTAGTCAATAAATACAAATCTCAATTCTTGAATAAAAACAAACGTGCTATAATTCATTATTATATCTGTAACACTTATACGAATGATATAATTATAAATGAATGTGTATTTATTCTGTGTTGACACAAGAAGCTGTAAACGGTTAAAAGTAACATGTATTTACAATTTTACAGGAGAATAGAGTGTCAAAAATGTTATTTATCGTTTTTTTCTAACAATTCTAAAGACAGAAGATGTGTAGAAACCCGTACTTGAGAATATGAGTTTATCATTTTAAAGTCAATGCCATAGAAATGTTTCTTTATGTGCGCAACAATGTCCGCTGTACTACTTTCCGTGTGTTTCATCAAATTCAACATATCTGGTAAGTTTGTCGTTGCACATTTACCCACGCCCAGAATCAACTTTTGCTTGTCGTCGTCGTTTATTGTTAACGACTCCAATAGTTTTCCGGCGAGCAATTCCGAAATGCTGGTTTTTATTGTCGACATCAAATCTTCCAGACTTTCTTTTTGCCTGACGACAAACAAAAAATCCTTCAACTGCTGCTTGAACGTCCAAACAACTTTTCGTACGTGCTCGTCGCGTGTCAAGTCGAGAAAATCGACCAGTTTGAATATACGTCTGGCCATTTTCGAGTTGTGTTTGGTTAGAAACTTTTTGACGTTCACATCTCCCAACCAGTTGAAGAAACTGATACAGTGCGCGTAGTTGAAATAGTCCAACACCTTACGCAGTAGAATCACTTTCGACATTTTCACAAAGTCGTATTGGACCATCGCGACGGATTTGATCTTCGAGCTAAAGGCGTCAATAAAGTGATTTTCGAGAGCATACGGTCTCTTTGTCTGGGCTACAAGCACGTCCCGATCGATTCCAACGAGAAAATGTTCCAATAGGCACCCGACGACCTTTTCATCGGCCAACACGTCGTTTAACCGCAACATCTTCATGGACAGTAAACCGGCCCGTTTCAAATCTGCAGCGCGATGCGATCGATTCCAAACATTGACATTTATCAAAAAAGTTTCTCCTACTTTCAGCGCCGTGTCCCAGACTTGGTCCTCGTCGATATTGCGATTGTTTCTTATCGTATCCAACTGGTCGGTTTTTATCCGGTAATACTCTGCGCATCGGTCGGACTTCAAGTACTCGATCAGAAGCGTGTCGGTAAATCCTAGCATGGTTTGGGCATTTCGCTTCTTTTCGCTGTCCTCGTATTCGAAATTCATGACCCAATATTCGAAATATATTTTCGAGTACGTGTAGAAAATCCACATTAAATCGCAACAGTCGGCCGGGCAGTTTTCTACAATGTCGTACATCATTATCCGCGAATATGTTATAAACGAACACCAATATCGTATCGGCCTATGCTTCGTCGTTTCTGAAGTTTCAGAGCCGAAGTCGAATGTACGTTTGATCAACCAATTGTGTCGCAGCGCATGGTAAACGTACCTGCAAGGCATGTCGTTGCGGGCGGTCTGCACGTACTGTCTTAGATCACCGATGGACATTTTGTTTAAAGCATCTTTAGTGATAGGGTCATACCTAGAGTATGCCAAATTGAGCAATTGCAATTTTTCGAGATACGCCATAAATTCGGCCCTCTCTTGCTGCTCGTTTTCACATCCATTGCTTTCTGCAGTTATTACCCAAACGATTATCAAGACGGTTTCCACGATTTTTCGCATTATTATTTTGTAACAAACGTCTTAAATACACACTATGCGAGTTAATGAGAGATTTTTCTATAAAAGTTAAACTATTCGAACGGTTGAATTGTGGCGTTCCAAATATTTTGGTTGCGTACAAACGAGATTTGTGAAAAGAAAACGAAAGTCGAAATCACACTAAAGACGAATCCGATTTACGCACTTAATGTATTGATGAAGCATACCCGCCTGAAAGACAAATACTGAAATGTAAATACAAAAATGTGTTTTCGAGTTAAAAAGAACACACTGCTTTAACTTACATGGCTATGTAAGTATGGACGTTGAAATATTCCAACCGTATTGCGCTTGATGTGTAAATTGAAAAAAAAAAAAAAAATTATGTAGGTCTCGTGACCTGCGGCAAATGTGAAACTTCCAAACGGTGTTGTGTTACTGAACTCGGTGTTATACAAATTGTGTAATGTGCAAAATGTGCTAACGTAAAAATTTGTATATTAATTAAATAGGAAAAACAAAATGTTTTTTCTTTAGTGGGGGTCGATCATTAACGTCTTCGCGCAATTTTAATGCATTTTGTACTATTATACGGCAGATGCAGTGGACTTTAGTGCGAACGTAAAATGTCAGTGAAAACAAATCAACGCACGCAGAATTACAAGTCGCTTTAATTTTAATGGCGACGTTTTACCGCCAACATACACTAACACATCTATTTAGACAGCATAATCAAATCAAATATTTATAAATATATATATACATATATATGTATGAGAGATAGTGAGAGTGAGAGAGAGGAAGCGAGCTGAAGAATTGGGGGAACTCGTACTATATCGTATACGAAGATTCGCACAAAAAAGAGTATCAAAGAAAGCCAGGCGTTATTGTATATCGTTTCACGGGTTAACTACCCATACGACGCGCCTAAAGAAGTTTCCCTTCAAAAATAATAACATGATGTTTTTCCAAACAGGCAAAACCGTAAATGATAAAATCGATTTTAAATCAGCGATTCGTTACGAATTCTTAAATTTTAAAAATTAATAATATAATAAAATATCATCATAGATCACTGTTATTATACATAACTTATTAATGTGTTATATATATATATATATAAACAGGCGGTGGCAAGCGTTCGTGACAAATTTATTTACAAAGTTCAAAACGACGGTATTGCGAAGAATTTATTTGTTATTTTGTGTAACCAAGTCGGTTATCGTTTGATTTTACAAAACTCCGACTGTAATAAAGTCAACGGTGGAATATTCCAACCGTATTGCGCTTAACCTAGGTATTGACAAAAATAGTAATATGATATTTTACCACGTTAGCAAAACCGTAAAAGACAAAAAAGATTTTAAAACAGCGATTCGGTGAGAACTCATAAAATGCAACAATAATGATATAATACAATATCAATAAGTACAAATCACTGTTTAAGGGTCTGAAAAGGTTACATTTGTTTCTAGTTAGCTGGATTTTCGCTTTTTCGGACATTACCCGTCAAACTACTGTATTATTACAACTACTAAATGAACATTCTTACATTTATTAATCACTCCGTTTTGCATACAAAACAAATAGATTTTTCATAGTAAAAACTGTCAAAAAAATGACAAATTTTCCTATTTTTAATCATAATTATTTCTATTTTGATTACTATGGTCATTTTCCCAGTTTTTCGACTTTTCTAAGAAACATCACCTTTTTTTGTATTTTTCTAATCGTTTCTATAGAAAACCTAATTCGAAATTTAACAAAAAAAACTACTTTTTAGATTTTAAACTCATTTTTAATGACTTTCTGTAACTCGAAAAAATCAACTCAGTATTTTTTTCCAAAAGCTGATATTATTTTACACAGGAAAATGATTTTTAATCATTTTTTTTAAGGCCATAGAAAGTTTCAAAACAATGATAAAAAAGAAGGGTCAAGAAAAAAACTAAAAATTCGTTTTACGACCATCGACAAAATAATGAAAAAAAAAAAATCAAAAACAATTTGATAATATTCTTTTCATAGAGCCGCGCTTCAAACATTCGTTCGTATTGGGTGGTTAAACCCATACATAACAATTTAGTCAATATTAACAACTATCCAAATAAAAAAGAAGTATTTAACGTTAATATATAGCAAATACACTATGTTGTTAGGTACAAAAACACGTCATCTTTTTTCATTGTTTTTTTAAATAATATTAGTTCAGAAAAACGAATACAAAAGTCATTAAATACAAATCTAAAATATTGAATAGAAACAAACATGCTACAATTCTTTTTTTAACTCTTATGTAAAGGATGTAATTATACATTTATGTGTTGACATAAAAGATGTATACAGCTAACCCGATTTCTTAAATTAAACAAAATACATCGGTATAAATATTTGTTAATTAAAAGGTAAATTTTAAACTTTGTCAATGCGGTTATGAAAGGTAATTACATTTTGAAATATTTCTACGTTTTTAAAAAACAGTATATAATTTACAAATTAAAAATATGTTTGAGGTCACGAGAACCAAAATACGGAGACAAAAGTAATTTGTACTTATAATTTTACTGGAGAATAAAATGTCAAAAATGTTATTCATCATTTTTTTCTAATAATTCTAAAGATAGAAGATATGCAGAAAACCGTACTTGAGAATATGAGTTTATCATTTTAAAGTCTATGCCTTTGAAATGTTTCTTGAAGTGTGCTACAATGTCCTTAGTATTATTTTCAGCATGTTCCATCAAATTCAACATATCTGGTAAGTTTCTCGTTTCGCATTTACCCACGCCCTCATACAACTTTTGCTTGTCGTCGTCGTTTATTGTTAACGACTCCAACAGTTTTCCGGTTAACAATTCCGAAATGCTGGTTTTTATTGTCGATATCAATTTTTCCAGATTTTCTTTTTGCCTGACGACAAACATAAAATACTTCAACTGGTGCTTGAACGTCCAAACAACTTTTCGTACGTGCTCATCGTGTGTCAAGTCTAGAAAATCGACCAGTTTCAAAATGTGTCGGGACATTTTCCAGTTTTGTATGGTTAGAAACATTTTTACGTCCACATTTCCCAACCAGCTGACGAAACTGATATAGTGCGCGTAGTTGAAATAGTCCAACACCTTACGCAATAGAATCACTTTCCACATTTTCACAAAGTCGTATTGGACCATCGCGACGGATTTGATCATCGAGCTAAAGACGGTGGAATTGAAATTTTCCAAAGCATAAACGCTCTTTGCCTGGGATACAACCACGTCCCGATCGATTCCAACGAGAAAATGTTCCAATAGCCACACGACGACATTTTCATCGGCCAACACATCGTTTAACCGCAACATCTTCATGTTTAGATTAACGGTTCGTATCAATGCCGTAGTGCGTTGCAATCGATTCGATTGGTGAGCGTCTTTCAAAAACTGTTGTCCGTCTTTCAACACTAACCGCCAATTTTGGTCGTCGTCTACATTGTGAATATTTCTCATCGTAACCAACTGGTCGGTTTTTATCCTGTAATACTCTGCGCATCGGTCGGACTTCAAGTACTCGGTCAGTAGCGTGTCGGTAAATCCGTGCATGGTTTGGACTTTTCGCTTCTTTTCGCTGTCCTCGTGGTCGAAATTCATTAACCAATAATCGGAATATATTTCCGAGTACGTGTAGAAAATCCACATCACATCACAACAATCAGTCGGGCAGTTTTCTACAATATCATTCATCGTTATCTGAAGATGCAGTCGAAACGACGAACAATACTGTTTTGTCGTTTCCATCATCTGCTTTGGAGTTTCTGAGTCGAAGTCGAATGTACGTTTGATCAACCAATTGTGTCGCACCGCTTTGTAAACGTACCTGCAAGGCACGTCGTTGCGGGCGGTCTGTACGTACTGTCTTAGATCACCGATGGGCATTTTGTTTAACGCATCTTCAGTGGGAGGGTCATACCTAGAGTATGACAAATTCAGCAAGTCCAATTTTTCGAGATACGCCATAAATTTGGCCCTCTCTTGTTGCTCGTTTTCACATCCATTGCTTTCTGCAGTTAATACCCAAACGATTATCAAGACGGTTTCCACGATTTTTCGCATAGTCATTTTAAAACAAACGTCTGAGATACACACTTTACGAGTTAAATAGAGTTTTTTTTTGTTAATTTAAACTACTCGAACGGTTGGATTATAGCTATCTTAATCATTTGGTTGCGTACAAAAGATTGTTGTGGACAGAAAACGAAATCACACTAAAGACGAATCTGATTTACGCACTTAAAGTGTTGATGAAGTATATTCCGCATAAAAGACAAATACAGAAATGTAAATACAAAAATGTGTTTTCGAGTCATGGTTAAAAACAAGTTCCTACACACTGCTATTACTTACATTGCTATGTAAGTATGGACGTCGAAAAAGTGCGTGACGATGCTGCGGAATAGTTGGGTACTCAAAACATTTCAGAATAGGTTTTAGATTGCAAGCGGTGTCATACTGTCTTTCTTCTAGACTATTTAGTATTTTCGGTTATTGAAATTTCATGGTGTATCTACATATTGTCGTTAAAATTCAAACGGATTCTCGAGGCTATTGGAAACCGTATAAGTTTTTCCTCGACTAGATTTAACGCGCAAAACCGATTCTTAGTTCATTATGATTTGGGCGCTATTAAGTTTTGTATACAAAATACACTTGTTATAAAACTTAAGTTCCAGCTTCTCATAAGTTCCCCCTCTACGTTCTAGGCGGAATATATTACCAGCCTTTAGCCCCTTAAGCGTTATAGCTATATCACGACTTAGAATTGACTGAACGTTTCGATTCTCGTGGCTTGGTTTTTTAGAACAGTAGCGCTTATAATATCATAGAATTAACTTTGGGAAAAAATACAACAGATATAACTAATACAGCTAGGTTTTCATAATAACAACAATATTATACGTTTTTTAGTCGTATATTATATTTTGTAATCGTAATGGACCGACGGAAAATGTTTTGGAAATTTAACAGTGTGCGGATTATCATGAAGGAATCTGGTGCGATAAGCTGACCAGACTGTAGTCTAAAATAATTTCGAGTAAATAAATAAAACGTGTACGGTTTTTTTTTCGTTTGTAGCTTCGGGAAATACTGCGGAGGCAGAGAGAGAAAAAAAGACCACAGCGGTTTAGTTTTATAACTTATTAATGTGTTATATATATAAGAACAGACGGTGGCAACCGTTCGTGACAAATTTATTTACAAAGTTCAAAACGACGGTATTGCGAAAAATGTATGTGTTATTTTGTGTAACTAGTTGGTTATCGTTTGATTTTACAAAACTCCGATTGTAATAAAGTCAACGGTGGAATATTCCAACTGTATTACGCTTAACCTAGGTATTGACAAAAATAGTAATATGACATTTTACCACGTTAGCAAACCCGTAAATGATAAAATAGATTTTAAAACAGAAATTCGGCGAGAACTCATAAATTGCAATAATAATGATATAATAAAATATCAATAGGTACAAATAACTGTTGAAGGGTCTGAAAAGATTAAATTTGTTTCTAGTTAGCTGAATTTTCGCTTTTTCGGACATAACCCGTCAAACTACTGTATTATGATAACTACTAAATGGACATTTTTACATTTATTAGTGGCGCCTTTTTGTATACAAAGCCAATTGATTTTTTCATAGTAAAACTGTCAAAAAGATGACAAATTTTCTTTTCTAAAAAAAGGTAATTGTTTTTATTTTGATAACTATGGCCATATATCCCGTTTTTTCGACTTTTCTAAGAATATTCACCCATTTTTTTATTATTCTAATCGGTTCTATAGAGAACCTAATTTGAAATTTATCAAAAAAACCAACTTTTAGATTTAAAACTTAATTTTAATGATTTTCTGTAACTCGAAAAAATCAACTCAGTATTTTTTTTCTAAAAGCTGAGATTTATTTACAAAAGAAACTAATTTTTAATAATTTATTTTAAGGCTGTAGAAACTATAAAAAAAGAAGGGTAAAGAAAAAAACTAAATATACTTTTTACGACCATGGACAAAATAATCAAAAAAAAAAAAACCAAAACAATTTGTGAACATTATTTTTAAAATTTTTTTTATAACTCTAATTCTAAGGATATCATTTTAATTAATGAGTTGGTATAAAAAGCTGTAAACGGTTAACCCAATTTCTTATATTAGACAAAATACGTCAGTATAAATATTTGTTTATTTAGAACGTAAAATTTGAAATTTTGTAAACGCGATTACAAAAGGTAATCACATTTTAAAATATTTCTACGGTTTTAAAAATTAGGATATAGTTAACAAATTAAAAATACGTTTGAGGTCATGAGAACCAAAATACGGGGACAAAAGTAATTTGTACTTATAATTTTACAGGAGAAAAAACGTCAAAGTGTTATTGATCGTTTTTTCCTAATAATTCTAAAGACAAAAGATATTTAGAAACCCGTACTTGAGAATAAGAATTTATCATTTTAAAGTCGATGCCGTAGAAATCTGTCTTTATGCGTGCAACAATGTCAGCTGTACTACTTTCCGTGTGTTCCATTAAATGCAACATATCTGGTAAGTTTCTCGTTTCGCATTGACCCACGTCCTCAATCAACTTTTGCTTGTCGTCGTCGTTTATCGTTAACGACTCCAACAGTTTTCCGGTAAACAATTCCGAAATGCTGGTTTGTATTGTCGACTTTAAACCGTCCAGATTTTCTTTTTGCCTGACGACAAACAAAAATTCCTTCAACTGCTGCTTGAACGTCCAAACAACTTTTCGTACGTGCTCATCGTGTGTCAAGTCGAGAAAATCGACCAGTTTGAATATACGTTTAGCCATTTTCGAGTTTTGTTTTGTTAGAAACCTTTTTACGCTTACATCTCTCAACCAGTTGAAGAAACTGATACAGTGCGCGTAGTTGAAATAGT
Organism: Adelges cooleyi; assembly: GCF_023614345.1. Classification (NCBI taxonomy): domain Eukaryota; kingdom Metazoa; phylum Arthropoda; class Insecta; order Hemiptera; family Adelgidae; genus Adelges; species Adelges cooleyi. The sequence goes on from NW_026095761.1 coordinate 462,621, forward strand.
CCAACACCTTACGCAGTAGAATCACTTTCGACATTTCCACAAAGTCGTTTTGGACCATCGCGACGGATTTGATCTTCGAGCCGAAGGCGTCAATAAAGTGATTTTCGAGAGCATACGGTCTCTTTGTCTGGGCTACAACCACGCCTCGATCGATTCCAACGAGAAAATGTTCCAAGAGGCACCCGACGACCTTTTCATCGGCCAACACGTCGTTTAACCGCAACATCTTCATGGACAGTAAACCGGCCCGTTTCAAATCCGCAGCGCGATGCAATCGATTCCAAACGTTGACATTGATCAAAAAAGTTTCTCCGTCTTTGAGCGTAGTTCCCCAAGCTCGGTCTTCCTCGATATTGTATATGTTTCTCATCGTATCCACTAGGTCGGTTTTTATCCGGTAATACTCTGCGCATCGGTCGCACTTCAAGTACTCCATCAGAAGCGTATCAATAAATCCGTGAACGGCCTGGGCTTTTCGCTTATTTTCGCTGCCCTCGTATTCGTAATGTATTAACCAATTCTCGGAATATATTTCCGAGTACGTGTAGAAAATCCACATTACATCGCAACAGTCGGTCGGGCAGTTTTCCACAATATCGTTCATCACTAACCGCAGATGTGTTCTAAACGAGCTCCAATATCGTATCGGCTTATGCGTCATCGTTTCTGGAGTTTCTGAGTCGAAGTCGAATGTACGTTTGATCAACCAATTGTGTCGCACCGCTTCGTAAACGTACCTGCAAGGCACGTCGTTGCGGGCGGTCTGTACGTACTGTCTTAGATCACCGATGGGCATTTTGTTTAACGCATCTTTAGTGGGAGGGACATATCTAGAGTATGACAAATTGAGCAAGTCCAATTTTTCGAGATACGCCATAAATTCGGCCCTCTCTTGTTGCTCGTTTTCACATCCATTGCTTTCTGCAGTTATTACCCAAACGATTATCAAGACGGTTTTCACGGTTTTTCGCATAATTATTTTGACTCAAACGTCTGTGGTACACACTATACGAGTTAATTAGAGTGTTTTTCGGTTAATTTAAACTACTCGAACGGTTGGATTATGGCTACCTTAATGTTTTGGTTGCGTACAAAAGATTGTTATGGACAGAAAACGAAATCACACTAAAGACTAATCCGATTTACGCACTTAATGTATTGTAGAAGTATATTCGCATTAAAGACAAATACAGAAATGTAAATACAAAAATGTGTTTTCGAGTTATGGTTAAAAACAAGTTCCTACACACTGCTATTACTTACATTGCTATGTAAGTATGGACGTCGAAAAAGTGCTTGACGATGCTGCGGAATAGTTGGGTACTCAAAACGTTTCAGAATAGGTTTTAGATTGCAAGCGGTGTCATACTGTCTTTCTTTTAGACTATTTAGTATTTTCGGTTATTACAATTTCATGGTGTACCTACATATTGTCGTTAAAATTCAAACGGATTCTCGAAGGTATTGAAAACCGTATAAGTTTTTCCTCGACTAGATTTAACGCGCAAAACCGATGCTTAATTCATTGTGATTTAGGCGCTATTAAGTTTTGTAAACAAAATACACTTGTTATAAAACTTAAGTTCCAGCTTCTCGTAAGTTCCCCCTCCCCGTTGTACGCGGAATATATTACCAGCATTTAGCCCCTTAAGCGTTTCAGCTATGTCACGACTTAGACTTGACTTAACGTTTCGATTCTCACGGCTTGGTTTTTTAGAACAGTAGCGCTTATAATATCACAGGATTAACTGTGGAAAAAAATACAGCAATATACAACAGATATTACTAATGTAACTAATGTTTTGGAAATTTATCAGAGTGAGCATTATCATGAAGGAATTTGGTGCGATAAGCTGACCAGACTGTAGTGTAAAATAATATCGAGTAAATAAATAAACGTGTACGGTTTTTTTTCTTTTGTAGCTTCTGGAAATACTGCGGAGGCAGAGAGAGAAAAAAAGACCACAGCGATTTAGTATTATAACTTATTAAAATGTTATATATATATATATATATAAGAATAGGCGGTGGCAAGCGTTCGTGACAAATTTATTTACAAAGTTCAAAACGACGGTATTGCGAAGAATTTATTTGTTATTTTGTGTAACCAAGTCGGTTATCGTTTGATTTTACAAAACTCCGACTGTAATAAAGTCAACGGTGGAATATTCCAACCGTATTGCGCTTAACCTAGGTATTGACAAAAATAGTAATATGACATTTTACCACGTTAGCAAAACCGTAAAAGACAAAATAGATTTTAAAACAGCGATTCGGTGAGAACTCATAAATTGCAATAATAATGATATAATAAAATATCAATAGGTACAAATCACTGTTTAAGGGTCTGAAAAGGTTACATTTGTTTCTAGTTAGCTGGATTTTCGCTTTTTCGGACATTACCCGTCAAACTACTGTATTATTATAACTACTAAATGGACATTCTTACATTTATTAGTGGCGCCGTTTTGTATACAAAGCCAATTGATTTTGTCATAGTAAAAACTGTCAAAAAAATGACAAATTTTCCTATTTTTAATCATAATTATTTCTATTTTGATTACTATGGTCATTTTCCCGGTTTTTCGACTTTTCTAAGAAATATCACCTTTTTTTGTATTTTTCTAATCGTTTCTATAGAAAACCTAATTCGAAATTTAACAAAAAAAAACTACTTTTTAGATTTTAAACTCATTTTTAATGACTTTCTGTAACTCGAAAAAATCAACTCAGTATTTTTTTCCAAAAGCTGGGATTACTTTACAAAGGAAACTGATTTTAATTAAAAAAATTTAAGGCCGTAGAAACTATAAAAAAAATGATAAAAAGAAGTGTTAAGAAAAAACTAAAAATAGTTTTTATGACCATTGACAAAATAATTAAAAAAAACAATTTGAGAACATTAATTTCAAAAATTTTTTTATATCTCTTATTTTAAGGATATAATTATACATTAATGAGTTGACATAAAAAGCTGTAAACGGTTAACCCGATTTCATAAATTAGACAAAATACGTCAGTAAAAATATTTGTTTGTTTAAAAGGTAAATTTTTAATTTAGTCAACGCAATTATGAAAGGTAATTACATTTCATACAAACAGGATATAGTTTACAAACTAAAAATATGGAGAAAAAACGTCAAAGTGTTATTCGTCGTTTTTTTCTAATAATTCTAAAGACAAAACATATTTTGAAACCCGTACTTGAGAATAGGAATTTATCATTTTAAAGTCGATGCCGTAGAAATCTGTCTTTATGCGTGCAACAATGTCAGCTGTACTACTTTCCGTGTGTTCCATTAAATGCAACATATCTGGTAAGTTTCTCGTTTTGCATTGACCCACGTCCTCAATCAACTTTTGCTTGTCGTCGTCGTTTATTGTTAACGACTCCAACAGTTTTCCGGTAAACAATTCCGAAATCCTGGTTTGTATTGTCGACATCAGATCGTCCAGATTTTCTTTTTGCCTGACGACAAACATAAAATCTATCAACTGCTGCTTGAACGTCCAAACAACTTTTCGTACGTGCTCATCGTGTGTCAAGTCTAGGAAATCGACCAGTTTGAATATATGTCCGGACATTTTCCAGTTTTGTTTTGTTAGAAACATTTTTACGTCCACATCTCCCAACCAGTTGAAGAAACTGATACAGTGCGCGTAGTTGAAATAGTCCAACACCTTCAGTAGTAAAATCACTTTCGACATTTTCACAAAGTCGTGTTGGACCATCGCGACGGATTTGATCTTCGAGCTGAAGACAATGGAATTAAAATTTTCCAACGCATAAACTCCTTTTGCCTGGGCTACAACCACGTCCCGATCGATTCCAACGAGAAAATGTTCCAAGAGGAGCACGACGACCTTCTCATCTGTCAACACGTCGTTTAACCGCAACATCTTCATGGTTAGTTTATGGACCCGTATCAAATCTGCATTGCGGTGCAATTGATTCAATCGGCGAGCGTTTTTCAAAAAATCTTTTCTGTCTTCCAACATAAACCACCAATATTGGTCGTCGTCTACATTGTGAATATTTCTCATCGTAACCAACTGGTCGGTTTTTATCCTGTAATACTCTGCGCACTGGTCGGACTTCAAGTACTCGATCAGTAGCGTGTCGGTAAATCCGTGCACGGCCTGGGCTTTTCGCTTCTTTTCGCCGTCCTCGTGGTCGAAATTCATTAACCAATAATCGGAATATATTTCCGAGTACGTGTAGAAAATCCACATCACATCACAACAATCGGTCGGGCAGTTTTCTACAATATCATTCATCGTTATCTGAAGATGCACTCGAAACAACAACCAATACTGTTTTGTCGTTTCCGTCATCTGCTTTGGAGTTTCTGAGTCGAAGTCGAATGTACGTTTGATCAACCAATTGTGTCGCAGCGCATGGTAAACGTACCTGCAAGGCACGTCGTTGCGGGCGGTCTGTACGTACTGTCTTAGATCACCGATGGGCATTTTGTTTAACGCATCTTTAGTGGGAGGGTCATACCTAGAGTATGACAAATTGAGCATTTCCAATTCTCTGAGCAACGCCATTAATTCGGCCCTCTCTTGTTGCTCGTTTTCGCATCCATTGCCTTCTGCAGTTATTACCCAAACGATTATCAAGACGGTTTCCACGATTTTTCGCATAATTATTATGTAACAAACGTCTGAAGTACACACTTCACCAGATAATTAGAGATTTTTCGGTTGATTAAACCTTTTTTCGTGCAAAGAAAACGAAATCACATTAAAGTCTGAGCCGATTTGTGCACTTTAGGTGCTGATAAAGTATATTCGCCTGAAACACAAATACAGAAATGCAAATACAAATTCAAGTTATTTTTAAACAACGATGGGCAAAACTCGCATTTTAAATCAAACACATTTGTTTTGTATAGCCTGTATAGTTTTTAGTATAATTGTTCAAGTACAAAATGAAAAAAAAAAACAACGTAATATTCACTAACGTTAGAACTGTAGTTTTTACTTACAACGGTGTTATCATATCAAAATATATTATATCAAAATCATTTATATTATTATTACTAATTTGTGTTTAATTAAAGTTAAATTTAGTTAGTATTGTTAATTAGTATACTGTTTACCGAATACATTATGTTATTAGGTACCTACATTGTACCTATAATTTGTAAAACAAACAAATACAATTTTTTTTTATCAAATTTATTATGCAATATTCGAAACGGGTTGTCGTGTTAGGGGTTTTTACTTTCGGCCTCGCACAGTTTTTTCGGTATGTGATTTAGGGTCTTTAGTCTTGTTAAATAGAGATTCAGTTCAGCGGTTGAAAAGTTATCGCGGATTTATATCAATATACCTTCATAGCTCCACATCGAAGCTAAAAAAAAAATAACTTTAAAAAAATTGAATTTCAATGACATTAATCGAATGTACATTATTCGATTTTTTTCCCCTTTGGCGACCACGTGTAAATCGATTTTGTTTTTTTTTTTATATATATTTAATATATTATGTGTAGGCGGCAGTAAAGGTTTTACAAATATATAATAATAATATGTGGAAGTGTTTTTTACCCGACAGTGGGCCGAGGCGACCCTTTTAAGTACACGTCGCCGCCGGATTTATCGAAACTTTACAAATGCCATTTTGGAATTATAGCTGCGCTCTCTCTCTCTCTCTCTCTCTCTCTCAGCCTGATTCTCTCTGTTTATCTACATTTACTCTCAAAACTATAATGTTTTCATTTTGAATTTCACTCTACATACATGGTGTGAAGTAAAGTTTTTCTTATTGTGGAATTCAAGTAGAAGAACAAGAACCGCGACCGACGTGTACGTCAACCGTGACTTCATTAGCGATTCCCGGTACCGTGGGCAAAGCCCGCGGTAGGTCTTCGTCAACGTTACCCGGGTGCACGACACAATAATACTATTATATAATAGATTAAAGGGCACTCTAAAGATTATTGGGATTTAGGCGGTGGAAAAAAATCGACAACAACGACCATCGCTAAGACTGAAAAAATAAAAACGGAGTTTCAAGCCCCGACAAATCCAGCATGTTTTTCTGTGAATTATTTATATTAGTGTCGTCGCGGTCGCTTTGATCGGTCAACTCTATGAACACGGTCATAAGTTACCTGAGAGAAGATTGAAAAATATGTTTACACGCACATATAAAATAAATAGAAAAAAAAGATGTTTAAAAAAAACACCTAAACCAACGTGATATCTAATTTCGAATAAATTTCAATCCAAAAATTGTGCGAGTTAAAAAATATAATACTTTGAAGCTTGTACAAATTAATCTGTAAATAAATTAACATGGTCGAAATTGATTAAAACCCTTTTTTTCCTAAATATATAAAACTAATATTAAAACCCGTCCGCTTTCAATTCCTTTAAGTTTTCGTTTCCCTTTCGCTATAGCTTCTTTGAAAAATACCTAACTAAATAAAATGTTTTCCAAACGTATCTCGTTTGAGCGCAAAAAAAGAGGGAAATAACATTTCTTCAATTAAATTCCTCGCAGCACAGCCGGGCAGTAGGCCATCGTCTCTCGAGGAGTTCCTGTTTGTTCAGGATACTTGTTCGGCTAAAAAAAATGCAATACAATTAAGACTTATTCCATTTCGAACATATTATACTCGACCAACAATTGTTTTTATTTTGTTGAACTACTCAAACACAATTAAACATCACGCCATATTGTTGTATTGCGTTGTCTTCTAAATTGTCTTAAACGTTTAATTAATTGCCCAACATTTAAAGCTACCGCTTCCGGTACTTAAATGTAATTACACGGTGAAAAAAAAGTTGTCAAACGACATTTCTGTCGTTTTATGATGATGAGTTTTTCTTTTTTATGTAACATATAAATAAAAAACAACAATCACCAAAAGGACAGTGTAGCGAATGATTTCTTTCTACTAAACACATATTGGTGTGATGATGACTCATGACAATACAATATATATATTCAGTAACTAACGCCTTTATATTTAGACTAATTTGTTTAGAACAAAAAAGTCTTATTAAAGTTAAAAATATAAAAATAAAATCGTTTGCTCCTTATGGAAGCTTTTATTTATTTTGAGTGGACTCTCTCGTGATTCGTTTTACAGCCAATCTCATCAAATACTCAGAGTCATCCAGAAGGGACCAAACTTTAAAAGTTTCCATTCTACAAATTACCTATTTTTGTGCAAACTGGATCCAATTATTCCATTAATGCTGTTATTTAACGGTTATTAGCCTAATTGGATTTTACTTCATTCATAATACTTCGGGGTTAATTTAATTTTAAAATATTAATGCGTTGTGTACAACGATACACAAGGTAAAGGATATTGACAAAAAAGGCAGTAAATGTTGTCGTCTAATTTAAAATGCTATTAATTTAAACGGTTTATGTGAATAAGTTTGATAAGTTTTTTTTTTTGTAGTTTTGGCCTTAAAGACCATCGTTTTAAGCGTTACCATCTCTATTAGACATACTTAGTCTTTATCTTTTGCCCCTCCTTTTTATACATCTATTTGAATACATTGTAATGTAGACAGGCGTTTCGTGAAATTTGTGTATATTTTATGACATTTATTTTTTTATAACGAACATAAATATTGTCCTTTTCGTTAAATGCGAACGACACTGTTTTATACTTTGTAAAATTACACAATCTCAATAACGTTTTGTGCAATAAATTCAGCAGAAAAGCATTATGTCATTTTGTTTTTCAAGTATTGTTTATATTTGTGTATCAACGAAGCAAGTATATAAATGCAATATACATATTTTATACATATTTTAAACAAATATATAAATATAAATTTGTTTTTTATTGACAAATTTTAATCATAAATATTAGAGTTATATAATTAGGTACCGTATTAGATGATTATAATAATTAGTTTCAATATTTTTATTCATTATTCGGTTATTTGATTGAATTAAGTATTCATTTTTCATCAATTTTATTCAAAACAACAAAATAGAATAACTCATTAGCTGTTACTTGAATCGCTTTTCCCGAATTTGATTACCAAATGAAATAAAACGCAAAGTACTATTCTGATGAAGAAGATGCACTTACTTTTTTTCTCAGTTGCCCAAACCGATCGGACCGCTTATTATAATAATTTATCATATTTAAAGTAAATATCGAATTGACCGTTGTGATACTTAGTGTTAAAACATTATTGAAATATTAGTTGCCATAAATAATTGTTGCCTAAGTTTCGAACGCTATATTTGCTCTCGAAATAAACCATAATCTACCCTTTGGGTCCGCCTATAATAACATAAAATGTATTAATAATTGATGACAATGATTTGTCTTCGTTCGCAACCTATTTGTTCATTTTTACCATCATTATATTAAAATATTGTAATCAATTGTTGTCAATAAATCAAAAATGTTTAAATGCTCGCCGTTTACCATAAAAAAAAAACAATAATGCTACTGATGTGAGCCAAACGGATTAAAATAATTAATGTTGGCTATTGAAATTTGGATTATACATTAAAAAAAAAAAAAAATGGCTCGTAAGAAAATTTGAAAATAAACACATCTTGTGGCGGTATTTTTTTTTTTTTTTACTTTTGATGAATTGGCCGAAACCAAACAGAAATCGATACATTAATACATAAGTGTTAGAAACATAGAAACTCTAGAATTTACAAAAAACCAAAAATCGTTTTGCAAAGATAATGTTTAAGTTGCCCGCAAGATAACTGATAACTCGTCAAAACTGTATCAAAATAAGATAATATATGCATATTATGACATGTTATATTTTGAATCACTCTTATTTATCAAAAAAGAACATCATATAAAGCAATAAACAACAATATTATGCGCTATGAAATATTGTCGTTGCTGCGATTGTACAACGACAGTGCTTAACAAAATTAATATTAAACTTATACAAAGTAATATATTAAAAGCGGCTAACCACAAACGAGACAACAATAAGAAAAATATGTTATATCAAAAGCTCACGTCGTCATTTATCGTTTTGACTGTAATGGCATTTTCGTGGTAAAATAATGTCGTCGCTATTATTACAAATAATATTAATACAATAAATTGCACAATAATTTATCACCTTGTTATCACTGTTTATAACATCATTTGAGTTTTTTACTATGCCCCCATAAACCGCTATTGTTTTCCGTGTTTTTATTTTGATTTTTAAAGACGTTCAACGGAGATTATATATCAAAGTTTACATGAATTGTGTATAACATAATGTGCGTGGCAAAACAAAGAAAGAAGATGGGAGTATCAATTTCACCAACAATATAATTTCCTAAGAATCAGAAAACAAGTGGGTCGTTTGGAAATGCTATACAATAAAGCCAGGCGCTAGTGTACAGCCATTAATCAAAAACATATTGTCCATTGAATCTGAGTATAAAAACATATCCTTACCGGTGTATGATTCAGTTTAACTTTAAAAAAACGTCAAATTGGTCGCTGCACAAATATAATATATACATTACACAACAAGTCTGTAAAAAATATTTTAAAAGTTACTGACAACTTTTGAAAGTATTATTCATAAAAACGCGCTAGATAATCATTTATTATTTTAGCTTCAATGCGAATAGCTAGAAGCTATTTTCTATTATTCTTTAAAAAAAAAGTGTAATTCAATATTTAAAAAAAAATATATTATTTAAATATTAATTCGTTATTTTTTTTTGGTCAAATAATTAATGTGTTCATGTTGGTTCTCTTAAAAATCATGCGTTGGTTTTTTTTTCTTACAACAATGATACACATTAATCGTTGTCCTTGCTGTGTAGAAGGAAGCGTTTAAATGCATTTTATATCTTCAGCTCCGTTTTTGCTTAAATGACCAATCAGCATTGCTTTTTGTCAAGAGTTGACATCATCATGCTCATGGCGTTATCTTATCTGATACCTTTGACTAAGCTTTTGTTGGATAATATAAAAAAAAAAACTAGGGAGCACAAAAATCAGAATGTTAAAGTAAATATTACACAAGAACGAGATAAGCCATAATTATTATTTTTTCAATCTAAAACTGAAATCTCCTTACAAAATAGTTATGTTAACTGCCCTACCCATTTACATCAGCTTTTACTTTACATAAACGGGTTTTAAAAATGATTTTGTCGCTTTTTTTTTTTTTTGTGATCCGACTGATAAGGAAAACAATATATTTCCAACACGAGTACCTGTATAAAATCAATCTTTCCTTTGAATTAAGAAAATGTACTCCTTTTCACTAAAACAAAAAAACAGACTTGTATGTACTCTTTGGGAACTACACATCATGTATTACTTGGCCCTCAGGAAAGCGAATTATTTCTTTATAACAATATTTTTGTATTGATCGTTTATTTTATAACTCTTATTACAAAAATTTTTTTTTTTTAAATATGCGTATAGGTACTGTATATATTATATGTTTTTATATATACATTTTTTTTTTTTTTTGTTAAAGTAATATAATAAAAGCATGAGACAACAAAGTGTTGGTGTTTGCTATATCGTTTTCATGAATACCGTGTTGACAATACCGTTTTAAGCGCAAAGAGTTGTTTGCACACTAAGGAGACGTCAGTTTTAAATGGGTAGTGCGGAAAGAGAATTACTACACCATATCATACCGTATATAGTTTTCCATTAGCGGTTATTATCTTTTTCCGTCTTCACCTTTCTGCGTTCCAAAACGCATGCATCCCTCGTCATATCAAAACGAACGAGTAGGTATGTATATATATACAATATATACCTGTAAAGCCGTTGAGCTTATATTACACTGCGATGCCCCGGAAAAACGCGCAAATACATTGACAACGCCTTTTTATTTATTTTAAAAACGTTTTTTTTTTCTCTTTTTCAATTTTCTCCTTTAGCATACCGAAAATGTGCATATTGTGATAATATATTATTATTATTATTATTATTCCTCTTGGATGTAGACATTTTTAAACTTTCTGCGAACATCATGTTATTATAATAGAACGGATAATATGGTATGTATAAAAAAATATTTACAAACAACATCATGTTTATCATGTTTCCTTTAGTCAAACATATGTGTACTATACATTCAATACAGATCGGTTTGAACACAAACTAAGATAACATTATATTCCATATCTTCGCGTCCGTGTAAAAATTTTATTGGCAAAACTTGAACTCGACTAATCTTGTAAAGTAGTAACACGCATACTTTAAATCACACATATTTATCGTTTTGCCTGTACAGTTATTTTCAGTTTATTGTTGCCTTTAATTTTTTTTTTTTCAGAATTTGCTCCATTTGCTTGGCAAGTTATTTTGTCTTTCACTGCACCTGTAAGTTTTGCGCAACGTTAATGGTTTGGAAAAAATTATGTACTTCCTAGGAAACCTACAACGTTAACTTAATTAGCTTACAGTGCGTTAAAACAAAAAACAACTTAGAATACGTTTTTGCGGTCACGGCCCAGGCAAAAGCATTCAGTTGATAAACAGAAGCCAATTATTAAAAGATAAAATATTATATTGATAAGCAAAATCAGCTTTAAGAGATATTAATGAGAAGGCTACGCACTTATTTGGATTGTGACAATAACAACCATATATTATGATTACAAACAAGCAAAGGATATTTTATGCTAAGTACTTTCATACACCTCTATAAGTAACTGAATTATTCGCAAGCCGTTGATTTTTCAAAAATAGTGTACTTATCATTAATAAACAAATAGATGAATATTTATTGTAGTATATAATTATTGTACTTGTGTGTTGCTCATCGTGTATTATATTAAAAAAACAACAACACAAATGTATATTAATCTAAGATGTTTTATGGAAAGTACATAGAAGTATTAATATTATATTTTTTTTTAAAACAAAAATGCTCGGCTAACGGTTTTTTTTGACACAATTAGTAAATGTAGTTGTCAAAGTAAATTTTACTTATGCAAGAACCATGTCATCCACACATTTGTGTTAATTATGTAACGACGCTGTAGCGCTTGAGTGTTAAAACTTAAAAAAAAGCACTATACTAATGTGACTTGATAACACGGATGTACATTATTATTTTAGATTAAAATAATTTCATGTTGGCATGTTTTATTTCGTGTTAATAATAATCGTACAAGGTTTGATCTGTAAATGATGCATTAATTGTTCGAGCTATACTTTGTCGGCGGTGGCAATAATTAAGAGTAACCGCATCATCCACTGAAAGTTACAGGATTAGTATAATATTTATTAGGGTGTGTTTAAAACGTCGACTTGTGCACAAAACGATAAATTCCCTTCAAAAGGATTCCCGGTGAGCGCAGTGAAATTATTAATTTTCAATTCAATAATACAGTTTGTTCGGACCGTACTGGATTTCTGAATTCTATTTGCTCTTAAGTTGTTGGTATTGTTTAACGTCATATCCGAATGGGAATCGTAAATCATCGAAGTATTAAGTTATTTCACAAATATTATCCGTTTGGCTTTGATAATAATCGCATACAATAGTGTGCCTTAAAAATGTCCTAGTCAATTTCCAATAAATATTATTTGATTCGACAAACCATTTGCGTTACACACACAGTCGAATAATGTTTCACACAATTATTTTTTTTTTTTTTTAAATGTTTTCCTTATTTTTTTTGTTCGTTTGTTCACTTTTAATTGAGTTGTATAACTCATAATGACACTTAGAACTAATATTCCGTCATTATGACTACTAGCATCAACGCACTCACAAATATTAGTGTAAATTAATTAATAGACACGATTTTGTTTTCGAAAATAATAAAACAATTATTCTAAACAAAGTATTGTTCGCGAATAATAAAAGCGTCGTAATGTTTCAGTTGTATTTTCTTGTAACTCGCTTTCGGTAAAATTCCTTATAATAATTATTAAAAAATCGACTTGACTTGACTGAATATTGTGTTCGCAGAACTCGATAGTCTTCAAAGTGTTCTACGTATATAATTTAAAGAAGTCATATTTTCTTCGCCGGTAAATATTTGTCGAAAAACAGTAATTGATTGCTTTAAAATGTACTTGTTTGAAAGGCCTTTGTATAATCTTTGTACAGTTATTATTTTTTTTTTTATTTCCGTCCCCGGTCTTGTGTAGTATATTATATTAAAAAATATGTAAATAATATATTTGAAGTAACGACTTTAAAAAAACGCATAAGCCCGTTTGTTAAAAAAATATCATTAAAAAAAACATACTCAAACAGACGCGTTTCATGTCGTGGCGAAGGATGTGTCATTTGGAAATCAAACTGCAGCACTATATTATTATTATAATCATATAGTACCTTTGTGAGAAATACTGAAGATTTTATGTGTGACAAGTATATAAAAAAAAAATTATTCTCAAACCAAATCTGTCGAAGCAAACAAATTGCGCTTGCACTCTTTTACGATCGTTCGTACAATGTGTGTCAGTTTATATAGTGCAAGTTGAACATTTTATGGCTCTTAATTTAAAATTACTCTCAGCAACCGCCCGTGGGCGTAAAAAGTCAATAGATACCTCTATATATATATATAGTGTTAACTTGAAAGCACAAATATATTGGTCGATGGTGTATAATAATAAAATACAACAACGGCCGTTTTCTGTGAAACCGTTGTTGAACGAACTTAGGTTTAGGGTTAGAGGTAATCAGATTTTTCAGATTTTTTAAAAATGTTCTTAAAGTATAATTATGTGTTTGTTATTACTGTTTTACTTCGCAAAACGTTGAATGAATTTTGTAAAACTTTAAAGTGTGCGTTTTTTTTTCAAAACCATATTTTCAAAGACGGCGACCACGACAACGACGATTTTAGTCCAATTTGTGAGAATTCAACAAACGTAGCAAATACGTTTCTACATAAACGATAATAGTGAAAAATAGTTAAAAGATAACGAAATGAAGCTGATAAAAAAATTACTCGATTTCGAGATTGATCAACGTTTTCGTAAAGTAATGCGGCCTAATTCACAAGAAAGTAACATAATTTCGTTATTATATTTTCAAACAGAAACAAATATACATGCTGATGACTACCATCAGAGTTTTTTCTTAAAAATACTTCACTGTCATAAAATAAATTATCAAATATTTTTTGTGCGAACAAATTGTATTGATTTTATTTCAATTTTATCTTTATACTGCGCTGAAGTTTTTTTTTACTATTTGGACAGACAATATTCTTGCTTACACGGATAACCGAGAAGAGTAAAGGAATAACACCGCTCGCTTAAGCTCTTATGTTTGAAATTAGATTTCTTTTGCTATTTGAATTTCATAAAACCCATGTAATATATTATATTAATATTTTTTTTCGTTCATATAGGCACAAAGAGAATAATAATATACAGACGTTAAATGCGTTATCGTCTCTGAAAAACAGGACGCATGTAGTTTTCTAAAGAAACGCATCAAAGGATCACAGCGGTTCTATTCAACAGTATAGGTGATTTGTAATTCCATTCAAGTTATGATTATTGCATATAGATTTTTAATTAGGGATGATAGAAAACAATATTATCACTAGAATTAATAAATTAATAAAATGAATATCTCATTGTTAGTTCTTGATTATTTGCGCTTAATCTAACTTTGGTGGAAAGCTAACGTTCACTAAGGTATGACTTTTATATGAGCTTATAGTTATTTATTTGCAGTTATAAATTAATCAGGGTCAAAAAAATACTACGGAAATTAGTAACTTCTTCGACTATTTTTGCAACAACAAAGTACCTACGAAACTTATTCTATAAAAGACTTGCTAATTGGTTCAGCGGTTTAAAAATGTTGGGTCTAAAGGCAAAGCAAATTAAATAAAAAAATACCTCTTCAGCAATACAGTGAATCTAATATAATGCATTATTAAACTCACTAAGGTATAAATTACTACTATTATTTTTATGTTTATTGTACTAATCGGGATAAAACAAATATACATTTATACAAAACAAACATTTTTTAACCATGTTTATAAATTCTATATTGAAATATGTATGATAATAACGTCTACCTACAATATAACGTAGGTTCAGTACATTTTTTAGGCATAAATATTGTAAGTAAATATACCGTTTGTAACAAAACAGAAACGATTATTCTTTAATACGCAATTTATTTTAAACGTCGTTAGTATGATACAAAATAGGTTTTAGTTGCCTTGTTATTTTATTACAATTTGATTTATGTATCTGGTAAGTAAAATATTAAGTATTATTTCTAATTACAAAATCCGCGCTATTTTCTTAAAGGTATAAAAAATATGCATAATGTTTTCCTTACATTTTTGGAAAGTGATTTTTTGTATTACGTCGCAATGTGTAGCTATATTATTTTGTGCACCGAGTAATAAATATGAGTTAGTTACATCTCCAAGTTACATGAAACTTAAATGCGATTTACTTTACGGTGCCTATGTTCATATGTATTATACTAAAACTGTATATTTTCAAACGGATTTCAATAATAACGATTTCACTGCAGTCGAAGATATTTCTTTCGAAAATGAAGCTGTTCAAATGATTAGATTATTCATGGACCAACGTAATATGGGAATGGATGAGTTTTGGTTGATCTTCATGTACACAAATAAAATAAAGAAATTTTTCGAGGCAAAGATTGAAAAAAAGTCTTTGACGTATAACGACTTAGACGACCTGGAAAAGACTTTGGAGATGCACAATTTTGTTTTTAAAGATCTAGAAAACTATTTTAAAGCTAATAATTGTCAAAAAAGTGTTAGTTTTACAATGAACAACGATTTTAGTCCAAGTTGTGAGAATTCAAATAAATTTGATACAAATAGTTTCTACATAAACGATAATATTGTAGTCAAGATAAACAAAGAGATAAAAGATAACAAATCGCGGATGAATAAATTAATCGATTCCGAGAATCATAAATATTTCCGTCACGCAATGCGGCCTAAATCACAAGAAAACAACATAATTTCGTTATTGTATTTTCAAACAGAAACAAATATACATGCTGATGACTACCATCAGGGTTTTTTTAAAAAATATTTAAATGAGCCCGAAAGCCAACATGACTGGGTCAATGCGCTCGAGGTCATAGAAGAAGTCAAACAACGAACGTACAGTGCAGGATTGAAAGGAATAAGATACCTTGGAATATACCACCGTATGTTTATTGATATGTTAAAATTAATCATGCTAAGATTATCGTGGCACTACGTAGTTGCTCTACCTTCATACGAGTTTAGTCATAAAAACAAATTTCTTTGCATGTTGAAAGAATTTCAAAATGGGACGGCTTTAGAAGAAGATATTACTATTCTAGAGTTAATAAACAATATTAAAATGTTTCAACCTCTTTACGTTAAAAAAAAGGTTTTATCCCAACAAATTAAACATCTCATTCACTCTTTACCGGTAGTTTCAGAATGCCATGTCGTTGATGAACCGCAACCAACGGAAACTTGTGATACAGTTTTAAAAATCCTTGTCAAATTTCTAAAGAAAAAAACTAACGCCGTTGGGACCCGTTTTCCTTTCGGCATAAGTAAATTATTTGTCCGTATGGTTGAAAATAAAATTGACGACGACATAATACGTTTGTAATAATTATTGTTGCAATCATGATATATGATTACAATACTAATAAATACAATAACTACAAATGTCAAAATGATGGACGTTTTTCTCAGTGTTGTTTAGGACGAACTTCACTAAACGATTTCTATATTGGGATAGCTAAGAATGTCTGTATTTCGAATTGTTTCTATTGTAAACTTCCGTATGCTATTGTTTTAGTTTTTCAATTGTTATTGTTTTGTTTGTAGTTTATACTGGGTTGTGCTGTGTTTTTTTTTTTTTTTTTGGTAAAGAGTATGTTTTATCACCTTTGCTACCTATGTAATGTATAAAAATAGGTTTAGTTACAAATACAATATGTGTTGTATATTACATACAATATAAATATAAAGTTGTATTGTAAGGTGCTATCAATTGATATGACCATACACATTTTCGTACTTCCAAATTTTTAACTAATATTTCTTCGTTTAAAATCATTGTATGATACTTAACAATGAAATATGACACTGACTTCAGAATGTCAATTTGTAATTAAAATGTGCATAGTAATTAGCGATTTAAATTTTTATTTATATAGTATTTTTCTAGCAGTCACTTATTTTACCATTTAGTACCTATGAATATGCATACATACTATTGCATTATAAATAGTATATTTACCCGAGTCAATGGGATATTTGTGAAATTTCCCAGTATAAAATTGAAAATATTAATTATTTTCTTCTTAGTGCTTTTGTTATATTATTACATTATTATTTTAATCTTTTAAATATTGTTGATTAAAAAAATTGTCTTTTTGTATGTTATAAGCTTCCTGTTATAAGTGTTCCAATTCAAATTAACTAATATACAACATGTTTATTTTTCTAAATATTGTCAATAATCTTAGTCTTAAGACTACAATACTATTTTGTTTAGCTTCAACTTGACTTGTTACTCTCCTATTTAGTTTATACAATAGTGTCAATTGTTTTCATTATTTGATTTTTTGCGTTTTGACTGTTAAAAGAGACACAGAGCCTTCAAAATATTTTTCAGTTAAAAAAAAAAAACCTTTAAAATTGTTGAACTTTGTTTTAACATATATTTATTATACATGTATTCGTATCATTCATATAAATGATTCTTAAATGTTTTAAATATTTTATGAATAAATATTTAATTTTAAGAATATATTTTGTTATGTACTTTGTTGATCAAATATTTGTGTAAAAACGACATTGCTATAGCAAATTGTAACACACAGTGATGTTAACAATAACGTAGCTACCACCACTGGAGATACTTAATCTGGTCCTTTATGATTGTCAACTGAAAAATACAAATTTAATGAATCCAATAATTTAGTTGCGTTTCATATAAATTGCACTCCATATAAAAAATCAAGTGTCATACAAACGTCTGCTTTTCTAACGGACGGCGACTTCGATGAAGTTTACAAGTACAGTAATTATGCATTGTGTACATTTGTGTGAGTGCGTTTTGTGTGGGAGTTCATTGGTAACATCCTGTCTAGAGTTGTATCCCAGTTGTACCCTTGTAAATTGCTTGTGGTTAGGTGACTATCGTGTACACACACCCATTAGAGGTAAACAAACATAGTGCTCGGGAACTATTAAACAATTAATTTTTATTTTAATTACACATCGTACTTGATTAATTTAGGCCGGTACAAGAGAGGCTAATTTTACATCTATGCGCATAACTGATTCCAGATACTTCTAGAAGTTCTTCTATTCTAAATTTAATACCGTCTTGTCTCATTGTATATAGTTGACCACTATTATTTTAACGAATATTTAAAAAATGTTAAATAATAATCAGATATTCTGAAGATTTAACCAACACAGTAGTTAAGAAAAATAAATATTTTTAAATGGTCTCATGCCGGTTTGACTGGACAACTTTAGAGAAATGTTAAAAGTATATTAAATGTTTGAGATTATGGAAAGTAATTCATATATCTATAGCGGTTATCTAGTTTTAGTATTTGATTTTCTGCTAAGTATATATCGTGGTAAAATTATTTTTGGGTACTACATTTTCAATGAAATAAAACTAAATTATATTACTGCCGTGTGGGTTGACTAAAGTCTGACAGTCGCTCTGATTAATTCTAAATAATTGCACGGTATAACGATTGAATGTATGCTCTTTTTGTTTTGCACGGATATACCGTTAAGACTTAGGGCAGTTATGGTTTAACCGTTTAAGCATATCCGGGAAAGAACGGAAATAACTAATTGATTCCGTGGTGCAGAACACAAGCTTTTAGTAAAAAATAAAAATATATACATTTTATTTCATCTCTTACCGAGGTTATAAAAATAAATGTTTTGTTTACTCAAATCAAAAGCAGAATTGTTTAAACTCCGCCGAGAAGATACGATTGTCTGACTCGAGCATATGTTTATAGGCGATCATATTATTGTACTTAATCTTGTAAAACTTCTTTGGAAATATTGTAAATCCTTTGTAGCGCACAATTTTAACACACATTTCATCACATATGTGAACAAAAACGGTTGTTTTCAGTCTGATTTCAGGGCTGGGCTTCTTTAATAATTATAATAATTAGGAATATGTATTTACCACTATTATTATTATGTTTGTTGCTCCATCGGGGTGGAAAATATAGATATATACGATCTGCGATTTTCAACATTTTTACAAATTCCATATTTAAATATGTACGATAATATTGTCTACCTACAATATAACGTAGGTTCAGTAAATTTTTAAGGCACAAAACATTGTAAGTAAATATACCGTTTGTAACAAAACAGAAACAAATATTCTTTAATACACAATTCATTTTAACCGTCGATAGTATGATACAAAATAGGTTTTAGTTGCCTTGTTATTTTCTTACAATTTGCTTTATGTATCTGGTAAGTAAAATACTAAGTATTATTTCTAATTACAAAATCCTCGTTATTTTCTTCAAAGTATAAAACGTATGCTCAATGTTTTCTTTATATTTTTGGAAAGTAATTTTTTGTATTACATCGCAATGTGTAGATATATTATTTGGTGCACCGAGTACTAAGGATGAGTTAGTTACAACTCCAAGATTTATGAAACTTAAATGCGATTTACTTTACGGTGCCTATGTTCATATGTATTATACTAAAACTGTATATTTTCAAACGGATTTTAACGATAACAATTTCACTACAGTCGAAGGTATTAATTTCGAAAAAGAGGCTGCTAAAATGATTGCATTATTAGACCAACGTAATATAGGAATGGATGAGTTTTGGTTGATCTTCATGTACACTTATAAAATAAACAAATTTTTCAAGGCAAAGGTTAAAAAAATGTCTTTGGCATATAACGACTTAGACGACCTGGAAAAGACTTTGGACATGCACAATTTTGTTTTTACAGATATCCAACACTATTTTAAAGCTAATAGTTGTCAAAAAAGTATTAGTTTTACTATGAACAACGATTTAAGTCCAAGTTGTGAGAATTCAAATAAATTTGATACAAATAGTTTCTACATAAACGATAATATTGTAGTCAAGATAAACAATGAAATAAAAGATAACAAAACGTGGATAAATAATTTAATAGATATCGAGATGGATCAATATTTTAGTCAAGTAAAACGCTTTAATCCACTAAGCCATAACATAATATCTTTACTGTATTTTAATGGAGAAAACCAAAAATATTATGCCGATGATCACCATCAGATTTTTTTAAAACATCATTTAAATGTGCCCGAAAGGCAACATGACTGGGACAACGCGTTTGAAGTCATAGAAGAAGTTAAACGACAAACATACAGCGCAGGATTGAAGGGAATAAGATACCTAGGAATATATCACCGTGTGTTTATTGATATGTTAAAGTTAATCATAATACGATTGTCATGGCGCTACATAGTTGCTCTACCTTCATACGAGTTTAGTCATGAAAAAAAATTTCTTTACATGTTAAAACGATTTCAAAATATAACGGCTTTGGAAAAAGATACTACTATCCTAAAGTTAATAAATCATATTAAAGCGTTTCATCCTTTTTTTGTAAAAAAAAACATTTTATCTCAACAAATTAAACATCTCATTTACTCTTTACCAGTAGTTTCAGAATGCCACGTCGTTGAACCGCATCCAACGGACACATGTAATACAATTTTAAAAATAATCGATAATTTTCTAAGAAAAATAACTAATGTTGTTGGGACACGTTTTACTTTTGGTGTAAGTAAATTATTTGTCCGTATGGTTGTAAATAAAAAATTGATGATACCATAATACTATTGTGTTAATATTTTTACCTCTCATTTGTAATTATTGTTGCAATCATGATTCCTCGGATATATCTAAACCTTTAACTACAAATGTCAAAACGATGGATATCAATCCTCTATCATTAATGGTAGTTATACCGCTATTCTCAACCTTGTTTGGGAGTCTGCTGGTGAGGGTTTTAGAACGTACTTCACAATACGATTTTTATATTGGGATAGCTAAGAATGTCTATATTTCGAATTGTTTTAATTTTAAACTTCCATACGCTATTGTTTTTGTACTGAAATTGTATATGGTTTGTTTGTAGTTTGTACTAGGTTGTGCTGTGTTTTTTGGTAAAAAGTACGTTTTATCACCTTTTGTCTATGTAATGTGTAATATTAGGTTTAGTTACTAACACAATATGTGTTGTATTATATCTTCTTTATATATACATTTCCTCTGTCCGTGTGCAAGTATGCAAACTCCTCCTAAACGGCTGGACAGAAAATTTATGAAATTTGGTGTGCGCGATTAAGTTGATTCGAGTAAGGTTTAGATTCACAATTTGATCCGATAGAACATGTTTTTAATTAATTTAAGTGATTGCTTATGATTATCAATAGTTATCAACACATCTCTATGGTTTTTCATACCACAGGGATACAGTGATCCGATCAGCTGATTGTGTGTCTATTGTAATACACGGGCAACGCCGGGTCGGGACAGCTTGTACAATATGAATATTAAGTTATATTGTAAGATACTACCAGTTATTGATACGTCCATACACATTTTTAGTACATCCAAATTTTTAACTAATATTTCTTTGTTTAAAATTATTGTTCAATTTGTAATTAAAATGTGCACAGTGATTAGCGATTTGAATTTTTATTTATTTAGTATTTATTATTTTTTTAGTAGTTACTTTTATTACTTTTTAGTACTTATACATATGTATATTTACTATTGCATTATAAATACTATATTTACCTTAGCCATTAGGATATTTGTGAAATTTAGCCGGAATGAAATTAAAAATATGAATTTTATTCTTCTTAGTGCTTTTGTTTTATTAATATATTTGTATTTTACTCTTTTAATTATTATTCATTATACAAATTTTCAGCTTGTATGTTATAAGCATAATTAAAGTGGTCCAATTAAAATTAAATATACTAGAAGTTTATTTGAATTGTAAATTTTGAAAAGGGCCCATCTTGTGTTTTGATCAAAAATGATTTTTCCACGTTTTTTTCATTTACACATATAGACCGATATGTAATGAGCGAAAAGAGCCCAAATCTGTTTTCTATTTTGATGAAAAAAACTGTACATAAAATTCATAAAAATAAAAGGACATGTAAAAGAAAATCAGTTTATTGAATTTCCTGAAAAATTTTAATTTTCCGATATGAGCCCTTTTCGAAATTCCCAATTAATTTTTATTATTATGTCTAAAATCATAGTCTTAAGACAACAATACTTTTTTTGTTTAGCTTCAACTTGAATTGTTACTCTCCTATTAAGTTTATACAATAGTGTCAATTGCTTTCAATGTTTAATTTTTTGACTGTTAAAAAAGTTACGGAGCCTCCAAAATAATTTAAGACCATCTTCATAAAAAAATATTTTTCAGTTAAAAAAAACCTTTAAAATTGGTGAATTTTGTTTGAACATAAATGTGTTATGTGTTTTCATATTATGATAAATGATACTAAAATGCCTTAAATATTTTGTCTACCTATAATATAACGTAGGTTCAGTAAATTTTTTAAGCACAAAACATTGTAAGCAAATAAACTGTTTGTACCAAAACAGAAACAAATATTGTTTAAAACACAATTCATTTTAACCGTCGATAGTATGATACAAAATAGGTTTTAGTTGCCTTGTTATTTTCTTATAACTTACTTTATGTATCTTGGTAAGTTAAATACTAAGTATTATTTATAATTATAAAATCCTCGTTATTTTCTTAAAAGTATAAAAAATATGCTCAATGTTTTCTTTACATTTTTGGAAAGTAATTTTTTGTATTACGTCGCAATATGTAGCTATATTATTTGGTGCACCGAGTACTAAGTATGAGTTAGTTACGACTCCAAGATTTATAAAACTTAAATGCGATTTACTTTACGGTGCCTATGTTCATATGTATTATACTAAAACTGTATATTTTCAAACGGATTTTAACGATAACGATTTCACTACAGTCGAAGGTATTAATTTCGAAAAAGAGGCTGCTAAAATGATTACATTATTCTTGGACGAACGTAATATGGAAATGGATGAGTTTTGGTTGATCTTCATGTACACATATAAAATAAACACCTTTTTCGAGGCAAAGATTAACAAAAAGTCATTGACGTATAACGACTTAGATGACCTGGAAAAGACTTTGGAGATGCACAATTTTGTTTTTAAAGATCTAGAAAACTATTTTAAAGCTCATAATTGTCAAAAAAGTGTTAGTTTTACTATGAACAACGATTTTAGTCCAAGTTGTGAGAATTCAAATAAATTTGATACAAATAGTTTCTACATAAACGATAATATTGTAGTCAAGATAAACAATGAAATAAAAGATAACAAAACGTGGATAAATAATTTAATAGATATCGAGATGGATCAGTATTTTAGTCAAGTAAAACGCTTTAATCCACTAAGCCATAACATAATATCTTTACTGTATTTTAATGGAGAAAACCAGAAATATTATGCCGATGATCACCATCAGATTTTTTTAAAACATCATTTAAATGTGCCCGAAAGGCAACATGACTGGGACAACGCGTTTGAAGTCATAGAAGAAGTTAAACGACAAACATACAGCGCAGGATTGAAGGGAATAAGATACCTAGGAATATATCACCGTGTGTTTATTGATATGTTAAAGTTAATCATAATACGATTGTCATGGCGCTACATAGTTGCTCTACCTTCATACGAGTTTAGTCATGAAAAAAAATTTCTTTACATGTTAAAACGATTTCAAAATATAACGGCTTTGGAAAAAGATACTACTATCCTAAAGTTAATAAATCATATTAAAGCGTTTCATCCTTTTTTTGTTAAAAAAAACATTTTATCTCTACAAATTAAACATCTCATTTACTCTTTACCAGTAGTTTCAGAATGCCACGTCGTTGAACCGCATCCAACGGACACATGTAATACAATTTTAAAAATAATCGATAATTTTCTAAAAAAAATAACTTATGTTGTTGGGACACGTTTTACTTTTGGTGTAAGTAAATTATTTGTCCGTATGGTTGAAAATAAAAAATTGATGACACCATAATACGTTTGTAATAATTATTGTCGCAATCATGATATACCTTCATCTTTAACTAAAAATGT
Source organism: Adelges cooleyi (assembly GCF_023614345.1). Taxonomy (NCBI): domain Eukaryota; kingdom Metazoa; phylum Arthropoda; class Insecta; order Hemiptera; family Adelgidae; genus Adelges; species Adelges cooleyi. The sequence goes on from NW_026095761.1 coordinate 486,765, forward strand.
CAAAATGGTGGACGTTTTTCTCAGTCTTATTTTGGAGCCTTCTGGTGAGGTTTTTAGGACGCACTTTACGTCGTACGACTTTTATAGAGTGATGGCTAAGAATGTCCTCAATTTTAATTTTAATTTTCCTTATGCTATTGTTTTAGTATTTAAATTGTACATGGTTTGTTTATAGTTAGTCTTGATAGGCGCTGTGTTTTTTTTTTGGTAAAATGCACATTTTATCATCTTCTACTGTACCGTGTTAAATTAGGTTAAGTTATAAACACATGTGTTGTTTTATATACAATATAAATATTAACTCGTATTGTACTAAATACTACCAAGTATTAATATGATCATTACAAATATGATACAAACGTTTAATTCGCTGTGTGTTATATAAACATTAATATTATTTTATTTGAAAGCCTATAAGTTTGTATGACACGATTTTATATTAATTATACAAATTATTTATAAGCAGCAGTACAATTGTGAAATAGTTTTTCTGTGTTGTTACTTACAAATAGTTAATTTGGTCACCAACAATATATATTGTTTCTATTTTGATAGTTAATGTATTTACACACTTTTAACTAATACTTCTTGTACAAACGTAATGTACATTCATTATTTGAACTAATATATCTTAGTTTAAAAATCTTTGATATGATAATAAATAATAAATATGGCAATAATAATCGTATTTGATTATTTTAGGTATAAAAGAGGCTAATTTGACGTCCTTACTCGCAACTTATTCAGCAATTATTATATTATATTATTATAATATTATTAATGTTTAATTTGCCGCTAAGCATTTACCGTTGAATAGTATTTTTGTGACGGGTATTAAAAATATCGTGGTAAAATTATTGTTGGGTATTATATTTTCAAAGAAATAAAACTAAAATCGTATTCTGCTGTGTGGGTTGATTAAAGTCTGACAATCGCTCTGATAATTCTAAATAATTGCACGGTATAACGTGTATCCTTTTTGCGTTGCACGGATACACCGTTAAGACTTCGGGCGGTATTGGTTTACCCGTTTAAGCATTTTCGGGAAAGAACGGAAATAAATAATTGATTCTGCGGTGCAGAACGTAAGCTTTTAGTAAAAAACAAAAATATATGTACAATATTCTTTCATCTCTTACCGAGGTTACAAAAAGGAATGTTGTGTTTACTCAAAAGCAGAATTTATTAAACAACGCCTAAAAGATAGGATTGTCTGACACGCGCTTACCTTTATATAGGCGATCATATTATTGCACTTAATCCTGTAAAACCCGTTTGGAAATATTTTATTGTAAATCCTTTGAAATATATAACGACGGGACAAAATGTGTTATTTGCACACAATGATATATGATGATGATAGAATAGATGAACGCAACGCACAGTTTTAGCACACATCTCATCACTCATGTGAACATAAACGGGTGTTTCTTATGCAACACAAACACAATCTTATTTTGAGCGCCATCTATTTTTTTTCCCCAAAAAATGATTAGTCTGTAAGTAGTTAATGTTTGTATAGTAATAATACTTAAAACATAGATCTGCGGTCGTTTAATATACTGTATAGCGGATTCTAGCTATAGCGGTAACTGTGATTTATAATCGTGTTTGATTTAAAAACCATTAATCAAATATAAAAAACGCTATTATATTACCAACAAGTAATGGTCGTAAATTAAAAACTATCAAACAACGAGCGTCTCCGTTGGATGTTTATTGACATAACACGAAGCAGTCAATTGTAGGGATCTGCTACAGTGTACACAATATCGAACATGTAACGTTTTCGTCCATTTACAATAATATTCTAATTGAACGGCAAAAGCAATGATAATTACAATAGTTCGTAATCTTATGTAATAGTGTGTAATGTCGTCTGGGGACTTTGCAAAGCCGTAGAACAACGTTTCGTTATACTTAAGTCCACACTCCGGACACCTGGGTCGTCGTGTGTGTACGCATATGGGTTATAAACATATATATATATATATTGAGCTTTTCAAGATCTAGCAACAACTTCTCTAATAAATTACAAGGTCGTGCACGATGCTATACGATTTCTGTAAATTTTTTTTTTTCAATTAACAATTTTTTTGTTGAAAGTATTCGGTCAAGTTCACCTGTGAATACCATCGGTGTATTAATACTCTGTTGTAAATACATAAAACTGTATTATACAAAACAAATCTTTAATTCTTTTTTGGTTACACCAAAAGTGTGCTTATGATAGCTATTGTTATAAGCCACTGTATAATAATGAAGACATTTTAATTTAAATATATATATATATATATATTATTACTTTATCTTCAGCAGATCGCAGTTCTTTTTTCATAATTTTAAAATGTTGACTTAAAAAAAAACTGTATAGCTACTTTGTTTTCTCAAACTGCATTGAATGTTAATTTTGTTGTACAAACTTTTTTTTTATATCATAACGTTGTAAATACATATTATTGTTAAATAAATTAAAATTAGTGTATTTTTTTTTTGTTTATGATAATACATTAAAAAATACAAAACTTAGAAGAAAACTTATTTGCCCGATCCTGGCCATCGATCAATAGAGGGTACCGTTCAATGCTACCGCTGTATGGACTTTTTATGTGAATAACTTAACAACTCCAAGACTGTCGTCAAGCAAAAAGTGATAACAATGAAAGCGGTTTCATTATTGGTCCGACGGGAACACCGTTGATGGGTACACGATCGTCTTTTATTTCATCATCGATACGATCAGTAATTTTTCCTTTTATTACTCATAAACCGCTTACGGTTTTTGTTTCAAAACGATTTTGCATCTAGTTACTTTGATTATCTGCCTTCTTCTTGGACTTTGATTTTAAACATAGCAACATAGTTTTTTTTACAATTTTAGCTTGTTTTTTTATATCAAACTATGAAACACAATAGAATATAATACAAAGTAGATTTGTAGAAAACAATAACATGCTTACCTACTGAATTAATGCAATTGTATGCTAAATTACCACTATAACGTCAATGGAGAAAATATTCTATTTTAAATTAAATTTTTTCAAACGATGATAACATACATAATAATATTTTAAGTAAAAGACACTGACTAGAGTATGTAAGACGACATATTTTACCTCCTTTGAACAGTACAAAATTAAAAATTACAAGTGTATGAGCTGGCGAATATTGTTTGCTGTTTCGTAGATATACTTAATTGGGAAAACAGACCAATTTTAAAAAAATTTTTTATTCGGTAACTATAAGTATAGGTACAACAAGAAATATTATATACTCCTATTCAAGTAAATATAAGCAGAAAAAATAAATGTATAAAATTAATAAGTCCTTTTAAATATAAAAATATTGTTGTGTCTAGTAACATTTATTTCACCTTTTATTTAACCGCAATCGAAATTCTGCTTGAAAACTATTTTTTTTAAATAATTTGCTTTTAAAAAGTACAAGCTAAACGAAACCAAATGAGAGTTGTAAGTTGTTGCATTAGTTGGTTAAGTATAAACAGACGATAGTGTACACATTAGTACATATTAACGCAACTAATTAGGTATAAACTCGTGTTTTTTATTTGAAAATAAAATTAAATCTGATACTTCAAGAAAAGAGAGTTCTGGCTTTGGTTAGCATGTATTTTCATTAAAGTTTTTTTTTTCTTTTCAGAATTATTTTTAAAATTCCAAAGAATATCTTAAATTTATTTCATAGAGGACCTCAATATTTATTATTAACCGACTTAAAAAAAATACTAGGTTCTCTGTTAATATGCATGCATGCAATTTTCACGTTACAACTTTATACATGATGCGACACCACTTTGTTAAGTATTTGTTAAGTACAAGTATCTATATAGTTTATAATCTTATTTTATCTAAATTGTCTCTAAACCGGTGTCCGGTATAGCTGCACACTATAGTCTTTTCATTTGGCGTTTTAGTACACATTACGTAAATGGGACTTGGATCTACATATATATATAATATATATATATAGTAAAAGATAATTATAGTAGTAAAATTTTGTTTATAATTTGGAAGGGAAAAGGTCGAGAAGTAATTACACGATGTGAATTTATGTGTTGCATAATCTGCCATATAAATTACAATGTCCATTACGGTAAACGATCTGCTTAATTTATCACTTAGGTTTAAAGCTGTGCGGGTTCTTGTAGGGTGAAAAAATATATCTTAATAATGTACAACAAACACAAACTTAATTTTAATAAATCACTATAACGCTTGTATTAACAAAGTTGTATGTGAAAACTGAAATTATGTGTTCAGTGGCATCGTGCGGTTTTTTCAATCGATTTTTATTTTGAGTAATAATACGTGTTTGGACTACAATATTTTTTCCAGAAGATCATAACATACATATAAATAAGCGTCAGTTTTTTTTTTTAAACATAAAATTGGCGAAATTACCATATCAAAAGAACCAGACATTATATTGCAAAAGCATTACGCATCAAATATTATACAAACCTACATACTTTTTTAAAATTACAAAAAAAAAACCACCTCAATCCGACTTTATCAGCTTTATCGTGGTTAACCACAAATTATATCATCCAATAGGGACTTAAAATCAATTAATTTCATAATAAAATGTCAATAATAACACAATGGACAAAAAAAAGTACAAACAAACAAAATGTAATTACAATATGCAAATTTGACAATATCACACAAACGTTTTAAGTCATGATTTTTTTATACGTTTTGAACGCATCTTTTAAGTATAAACAATTTTTTTTCTAACAACATTAATTATTTAGAAATTTAAACATTTCTGCCAATAAATTTCACCGAAATATTAGTTTTTCGAATTTTGTAGTCAATTCATGATGATTTCCCTTTTGAGCCAAGCTGTTCATAAATTAAAACTGAAATTAAATAACATTTTTTAATTAATTTATAAAATAAAGTCACTTTGAAACTTATGTTCTATAGATTTTAAAATCCAATTAATAAAATGCATTAAAACATTAATGTGATTTTTAATATACTTACAATCCCTTTTTTTTGCTGTTAAAACGACATGTTAATTTTGCTTTATATTTTTCAAATAGTTCACACACAATTATTCACAATAATTCGTTGTTTCGAAAAATGCATATTCTGCACATAAAAGTAAACCTGTAGCTTTTACTTTTGTTATTTTTATAGTGATTTATTAAGGAACACAAGATTTAATAAATAATTCTGATAGGGTTTACCTATTAATAATTGATGATTATAAACAATCCGAATCCCCTTTTTATTTTATTTTTAATACAATATTTTATTGAACGTTTGTTGTCCATGTCGAAGTCACAATAATCGGTTACCACGGTAACTACAAATAAAGCAAATCCTTACACGGTGTGTTTTATTATTTACAACATGACTGTTTAAAAAGAAAAAGCAAAGCAAAATGAGCAAACTTGTTCAGTGAAGATCAGTGAGATGTCGAAATGCAGAAGAAATTTTAACACGGCCATCATTTACCGATGAACAGTTAATGAAACAAGACACAATCAAAATGCACCATCATTATATGATGCAGTTCGTTCACCAAAAGTTGCTACGCTTATCATACTTACAGCCACTCTACTGAAGATGACATTAAAAATGCACTGGAACTCTTGAAAAAAGAAATTGATTCGAAGAGATGATTCGAACTCATATAGACAGTTGGTAAACAATTACTTAACAGCCGAAAACCAAACAAATAAAGTCATAAATATTTTAGTGTTTTAAGTTAATTGACTATAATGTTTTGTCAACCAATTGTAAGAGCTGGGCAAAATTAAAAATCGAACATAGAGAAAATAAAACCTTTATAAATCAAATAAAACGTTAGTGTTCTCGCGTCGAAGCTAAAGTTGCTGTAGACATAATAGTATAATATTGCATTAAATTGTGTTACAAGCGCACGGTGCTATGTCGTTAATAAATACATTAAATGTGTAAGAACATTGATACTAGGACAGTATAAAACCTAGAAAATCAGTCTTAAGACAAACGGCGAGATTAAAGTGAAGCACATTTTTACTAGTGCAATTTACTACGGTGTTCGTTGAAATGTCTCTCAGGAGAAACCCAAATGCTTTAGCTGGTGTATAATATTATCACCGTTACATTTAAAATGATTACCTTTTCAGTTTCACAGCCCAACTAAAATGGTTAAGTTAACACTTGCATAAATTTTCTGTCATTACACAAAGTAAGCATCCCGAATGGTTTTATGGTAAACAGGATAAACGCTATGTTATTGCAATTAAGCCTTTAAAATTAACCTTAGAAGTCCGCTGGGCTGGTATAGGACGCATGTATATTTTTATTAATATTTTTAAACAGTTCATAATTGCTTAGAGCTTTATTTGTATAGGGCTCAACAATTATGACATTTTAGTTGGTTAGTTAGTTTCGTTAATTAATATAAAGCTAGTAGCTCTAAAAAAAAATGCATGAATAAATTTCAAGAAAATAATTAATATTATTACTACCCACTGAGTATTATTAGGATACAAGTGACGAACTAAATCTAATGAATGTTGAAGAAAACCTTGTAATTTTTAATTTAAATGAAGAGGGTAGTTAAAAAGAATATGGAATAATGACATTAATTTTGAAATAAATTGCATTGGAAACCTCGTTGGGAATTTTATAGCGAAATAACGTTTGTTCTATTGTAATAATTGTACGATTGTTATAATTTACAATTAATATTATCGTTGTTAAGAATGGGTTTATACTGTCGATCGTTAAATGAATGGCGTTTCAGAGCTACATCTCTCGGCAACTGGCGTCTTCCTAATAGTCATTATAGTAATAATGGTATGTAACCGTGCTGATTTTAATAGCGGCAAGATGGATAGTGGAATAGCATATACATAAACCATGAATACCACTGAACCGGCGGCGAATGATATTATTGTATTTAAAGAGTGAACTGGTAGTAGAACACATAACGGCCGTCGGAGAAATAACAATAAAGTGTGTGCATAATGGGCAGATGCCCGAGGTTGTGTGGTGAATTGTCTGTCTCTCATACTTGGTACTCAAATAATTGTCATACACGTTTTGTAGATGCCAACGAGCGCGCGTAAAATCTCCTCCGGAGAAACGTCGTCCTGGCCGTTTGGTAAACTTCACTTGCTTACACACAAACACACCGTGCACGTTCTCGGATTGTGGCTAAACGGAATCAGGCCGCAAACAGTTAACTCTATAATGAGTTCTTGAAATCCCCTTGAACACATAAAGCTCGCATGATAAACCGCGTTCGTACATAGTATAATGAGAACGCCGCAATTTACTTGAGAAAAAGTTTTTTACTTACTGATTAAAGCGATATTCGTTGTATTGTCCAACTCTTTTGCCGATGTTTGATGGATAATATTGTTTTAAGTATAACACTTGTCGGGGGATAGCACATTGCTTTATGCACAATTGCCATGTTTATAATATACACAAAATTAACTATTGAAGGAGTTGATATTATGATGGAAAACGTTTGCTTTTTAGTATATTTTTTTGCAATAAACATCGTTAAAATATTATATAATCGCTGTTTTTATAATCGTCATATTTTCAACAGAAAAATGTTTTTTTTTTTTTTAATAAAAACCCTATTAAAGCTAAAATAATTTTTTATTTGCAGAAGAGTTTTTTGCTTTGTAAATAAAAAAAATTATCAAAAATTCACGCAGTCGACCACAAAAGTGGCGGCAAGTATAATTTACTAATGCCTATTAGTATTAAGGTATCTCTGGAGTTTATGTGCCAGATTAAAAGACCCTCGGGACAGCCCATATTCGGCTATACTATAACAGCCAACACCATTGCACCACCACCCTTTCCTTTTCTTATAGTTATTAGACACGGCACATCACCTTGCCATAGGCGGTTTATTTTAACGGCACGAGTATTCTAATTTTCGCAGGGGTACAAATGAATTAAAAAATAGTCTGTGATGTCACTGTAAACTTGTCTTCAACGACGAGTATTCGGCTAATAAAAAATTTAATTTGGAGTTATTATTAATGAAGTAAACGTTGAGCGATGCGATTCGAAAACCGTTAAAACGGCTATTCACAAAGTATTCCTTTCGGTATACTTCTCGTCAATTCGTTTGATCTAAATTGCCATTTTCGGAGTTAAGTAATTAAATTAGAATTTTGAATCAAATGTCCTCGGCATTATTTGTACAATATAAGTTGGCTACAATATGTTTACTGATGTATATATATTATGTATTTATATTACTTATATGAGACTAGTGTACAACATTTTCCTATTAGTAAAACCAATAAAAAAAACAATGAAATATTAAGTGTTTAGATTTTACACAAAAATTTTAATAATGTTTAAATGAATAATTATGCAACGTAGAATTAAATACTTTTTTCTCGAAATTCGTAACTCGATTTAGAGACAAATTAAATAATTAATTAACTTGTTAAAAGTAAAAAAAACTATTACTGTATGATATATTATAGTGTCAGAACGGCGCGCAGTGTATGCAAAACGGATACAGGAATGCAATATAAAAGGTTAGGTTTATGTCGAGTCGTACCTGTTTATAGGTAACTACGGTCAATGATAATGTTTTATTAAAACTCAATATAGAGCACATAAATCCATCCGAAATGATGTTTAAATTGTGGCTGACAAGCAATAGTTTTTAAAATAACAACTGCCCTTATTCTCATAAAACAAAAAGATTAAAAATACTATTCTAGATGTTAATATATAATGTGTTTAGGTGTATTATTTGAATAAAAAGTTTACGTGATTAATTTATTTAACAATGCTGAAAAATGCGACGGGATGCTGTAATACTTATACACTTATAAAATTAATGAAGTAAGTGTAAATCTTATACTTAGTGCAAACAAAGTGGACTGCAGGGACCTTAATAGGTACCTACGTTGCATAATTTATATGCGTCATTTAGTTTTTTATTTGTTGAAACGACACAATAAAAACAGCTTTAATGTTATTTACACAGTAATGGACCATTTATTTTGAAATATTTTGAAATTCCCCTCGAAAAAGTTTTTTTCCGAAATTCATAAAATTCCAACCGAGAATGCCTTGAGCGCGCGACATACTGGATTATGATAATATTGCACCAGGGGAAAATGTCCTCAGAATCTAATAAACACTATGACGACGTTGTGAAAAGATTTATCGAGTTGTGATGTAGAACAAAAAAAAAAATTACAAATATAAGCCCGAAATATCAAGAATGTTTAATAATAATATAACGGCGAAGCGTGCTTTTGTTAAATATAATACGATTAATAAAGTTAAAATATATGTTTATGTGAAACATTTTTTTGAGAATATTTTTTAACAAGCAGAGCGGCTCCTGTAGAACACATAAGTGTTTACTTTTTCTGTATAACACCTATTCAAAAGTATTTTATTATTATTTACGGGAGTTAAGAGTTTTTTTTAAAAAAAATTTTTATATGGTGACCAACTATGTTTTATCCAGTGCATGTATAATGTATACGAGGTGTTCATAGTTTTATGATACAATTATCAATAAAAACTATTACCAATAATAATTTGTCGAACAGATTCTATAAGCGAGTTTATAAAAAAGAAAAGTAGTCGAGCCCTATTACCCAAAAGGGTTTCGTGTGACATTTTCTCAATATTGTCACGTGCCTATTATATGTATATATATATATATTTTGTACCTACCCGGTCAAGTGGCCGTTGGAAGTCAAGCGAAGTCAAAATAATTGTAAATCGGCCCGGGGTTTGGTCCACTGTGTCTTTTTGAGCTACGGGTTATGGTTTACACATAGTTTTGTGACCACCGGAATTTCCACTGCTAGCCGGCATCCACTGGCCGGATACCGCAAGGGTACCGCCTTGTTTTAACCGCCCACGCATACCTAGCGCATTGTTTATTAAACAAGTTTTGCGGATAGTGACTTCGACGGAGGACACATACTTTATATGAACAGTGTACACACTGTTAATAATTATTACCAAACGCGAGCAAACGAGCGAATACAGGCGGTTTTGGGTGTAGCAGAACAGAAAAGATATTATGGACGAGCACGTGCGTTTGCCACGCATTCGGCCGATATTTGCTTGCTCGTGTATTAACGAGGCGACGGTAATGCTCTTATATCAATATGAATTATACGAATCATTAACAATCAATTATAACGAGGAAGCTCGCGGCGGTCAACGGGTACGATTGTTCGGGTTTTATAATAGTTAAGAAATAGAGAAGAAAATATGCATAAAAAAAAAAAAAAATTCTCTAGCCGATCGATTAACGTCGTTTTCAGTGTAATTGAGTTGCTTTATTGTGATTATAGATTTAACAATCAAACAAATTTACATTTTATTCTATACAAAATAATATTATGTTAATTGTTTGCAGTGTGCTCGACCGCGAAACGCAAATCGCTTATACCATTAGAGCCCGAAAGAAAGCTGTAGCCGGCCGACCTCTCTTGGACGAAAAACATAATATTATTATATAACGTCTCTCGAACATTATATGATCACTATTACTATTAGTTTGCATTTTGTTTTTTTTTTTTTTCATTATTATTATTATTTCAGTTATAAGTGCGTGTGAGTGTTTTTAATTGCCACTGAACTCGAACGTTTTTTTTTTTTTTTTATTATTTACAGTTTGTGTATGTTATTATTATACCTACATAATATAAGTATTGATTTTCATAGGACGCCGACTGGAGATTTATGGATGTAGAGTGTACGAGACGTGTACTAACACCGATTAAAAAAAAAAAAACGAAAAAAAAGGTTATAGGGCTCGCGAATAAAATAATAGGCGTTTTTTTTGGAATCGGTTCAACGATATGGAGTGCCGCGATAGGTACGAACGACCGAAAAACGCTGCCGTTGGGGAAAACGAAAAATATATTACAAGCGAACGTAGATAAGGTGATAATTTTCAAACACATCATTTTTTTCAACCGTACAGCTGTCCATTGTCGAAATTCGACTGACATAAACTTTTGTACGCTGTGAAGCTAGGTGTAACTATTGTACGTCTAAAGCGCCCAAAATGTTTTGCATTTAAAACTTTCTTGTATACACGTAGGTATACCGTAAAGAACTACTTTAAAAAAGTATGGCCCCCGACAACAGCTGTCCCTTGCTCCTCCCATAGTTACTATACACATACGGAGGAGTGTTCATGAAGAGGATTTATTTTTGTCAATGAAATCTGTCGGTAAGAAATTAACTAATTATTTATATTTCGTTATTGTTAATTAATAGCTGTTATGGTTCACAATTTCAACAACAATGGTTAACAGCCTCGTCTGTGTGCCAAGTAATTTTCAAGAGGATCATTTTGTGGCGTTGCATGACATATTAGTTTATAAAAATTTGCAAACAATTGTTTACAATTGTTATTACTTGTGGCTATCATAATTTAAAACAAAGTGACCCCAAAAGAACATTTAAAGTATGCTCCGAGTTGACGGATAATTTTTCTTGTCAAAATAAATATTAAAATTACCCAATACATAATATAATAATTAATCTTAAACTGTTTAACTATTCAACTATTTTCTACTATTAATTAAAAAGTAGTAAAAAATAAATTGTATTGTCTTGAAAAAAAATCGATTTATTGTTTAATAAATCCAATACATTTATAAATAAATAATACTCACTACAGTCTATCCGTATGATAGAGTACAAGGCCGTTCTGTGGGAATTTCGACGTACAGACAATACTCGGTCAAATCACACGAGTGTTTTCCGAATCCGAGTCGACAAAGATGAAAGTGTGCCTTTATTTATTCACGTACAACCGTGTAGTTGTTGGACAAAATCGCGCTGGTAACGTTCCAATTGTGCACGTCGTTTCTTTATCATCGCGTTCGATCAATTCGGAAAGCGATCTACACAAGTACACCAGTACACATACATTACACATACATTACACACACACACCGATGCAACGAAAGCGCTTAAGAACGCCGTCGTAGGTGTGTAATATTGTCTCAGTTCGATTGTGTAGGTTAGCGCAGTGCCTGTGCGACGCAAACAAATAAGATGGTTCTAAAAAGTATAAGAAAAAAAAAACAAAATCTGCAAAACTTCTTCGGCCGCCCTCGTAAAGTATTCCGGTCACGTTTGCCCGCACACCCGTTAGAAAATTGTCCCATATTTCATAACACTCGGCTCGTGTGTCTTTTACACCCCCCCGCGACCCATTTAACGGTGCCCTGTGCCCTGTAAACGCTTCTATATTATTCACGGCGTGCCGACAGTCGATGACGTTTAAATTCTATTATAATAAATGCATTGTTATACCGAATCGCCAGGCGTTGCACAGCCGCCCAAGACCGCGGGCTAGCGAACCTGTCGAAATCGTGGATCTCTTAGTTCAGAGATGGGCAGAACGTATAGATATAAATATATGTTTATAATTAGATAAATCGATCGAATCCGAATAACTAATACCGTCGAGTACGTACAATGCCACAACACACGTTGCTATTGTAAATGTAACAGGGTGAAAATTGAAAATGAAATATTTAAAAGTAAAAACCAATCGGATTCGTTAAAACATTTCAATAATTGTACATTTTCTGTTTTCGGCTGTAGCAAAAAAATAAATAATGTATAATTTCCAACATTTTTCGTTGTTTGTGAGAAATCGGTTATAGCCGGTTTCGAATTAATTACGCTAATGACTTAAAGACGGTCTCCCTATTTATGTTCGATGTTTCTAAGTGTATATTATATTCGGGCGATCGACTTTTGATTGCACTATTTCATGACGGTATGTAATCATTTATGAAAAGCCTCGAACGCTTCGAAAGCGTTCGTGAATAGCAATTAAAATCACAGTACATTACTTAACCATAACGCATACCTATAGTGCAATAAGTTGCATGGAAGGTTGGACTTGGAATGAACTACCAACTTCATTCCCGGGAGTATAATCAAAACTTTTCGTTCCACCTTGTACTACTGAGCACTGTCTACTGGCACTATTCCCCGTGAACGCATATGTTTTGGCTTTTAATTTTCCATTGTTCGAAATATATGGTTTTCAAGAAACTTTTGGTTGTACTTAATTTACCTGCTATTATGACTGGATTTACTCGACTACAATGCGTTTTTGTGTTTCGTTTTTTAATGTCTTTAATTTTCGAAGGTTCAAAATTCGTAAACTACTATACTGTTTACAGTCTACAACATAAAAGGTTTTTATACTATAATCCCATGCCGTATAACTCCTTTTCGTCTCGGCAAGTCATAATAAAAAAAAAAAAAACACTATACCCGCGATAATACTACATGAAAATATGTTTAGAAAATACAGTTGCTCTTGTGAAAACCAATCGACTGTGATCTATCGCCTAAAAGTATTTTCAAATAGCTAAGGGAAATACGGATTCTTTTTTTTTTTTTACGAATAATATATTACATAATATGTATCATTTTTTATACATATAAGTTGGAAAATGACCGTTGCATTGTCGTAGTATTATCTATGAAATCCGATTATGTACACCAACAGCGGAAATGTGGAAGAAAAAATAATCCGATTACAAAGTTAACGTATTATACCTACTTCACTTCAACCCCACGAAGACTTACTACGTTTTATTTTTACCTTCATAATACAGTTTGTATTTAGCTCAGTTTTACATCACAGCTAGTATAATACCTAGGCACCATTACAGTTTCCACGTCTTAAAATTTAATATTACATTAAATAAAAACAAAATAGTTCTGCTGGAAATAATATAACTGGACAGTGTATTTAAGCTGTACTTAAAGTTTCCGCATTACACTATGTATAGTAGTGGTTCAGCAAATTTTACCATTGAACCAGACCTTTGAATTAGGTATTCATCTTTTTTTAATTTTTTTTTTTACCTTTTTCATTACCATTTTCACTTGTTCTTTTAAACCCATCGGTCATCAGTCATTTTACAATGATGTTTACACAAACAATTAACTTATTTTATTAGTTTTTAAAATATATATATATATATATATTAGACACGGGTCCGGTTATTTTCGTTGGTCGTAGGCCCTAGGCATCATGTCTATAGTGTCTAATAGCTTGTCCCGACCCTGCTAGACCATAATTCCACCACTTTTCCTATTGTTACATTCAAAATACATCAAAATGTATAACTATTTGCTTAAGTAGAAATTTGTGTGTAATTGAATTGATACAGAAAAAAACGGCGTCGGTGGATTAGACCCCGAAGGGTTACGGACCAGAACGGCAGGTCATTATTTATTAACATTTAACGAGACTCGGCGAACTGCATAAACCCTTATTTTCCCCCGCTGTTTTCTTTCGAACAACACCTAAATCCCAAAGGGAAGGCCAGAGGGTAATTTAAGGATTATGATAACGTTTTCAAAGCCAAGGTGCTGAATTATTTTTAAATTAATTCCATCACTCTTGTACGGGATTAACCCGCGGGGTATTAAAAGCAAAACGTCTTTTAATCCGTGCACGGCCGCCAAACTCTGGCACTGACGTGTTCACGAAGAAGTTGATTAATAGACAACTCACTCTTAAAGACAGAGTAGGTAAGTGCTGGTGGTGGTGGTGGTGGTGGTGGTACCTATCTATATCGGTGGCGACACGAGTCGACGGGACCGGCTTAAGGGTGGACGGACGAGATACCTGCTTGTATTTTACTATCTACTCCGAAGTAGGAAAAATCGAGATTTATTCAGAAACCGGCGGAAGCAATGTAATCCTAAGCGAAGAGCCATTAAGACGGGTTTACAATTTTCAAGTGTCTGCCATGGGTTTATTGCATACTCGGGATCCGGAAGGGTTGTCTGCTCAACGCCGCTATGATTATACAACGGGATAAATGTTTGTATTTCCACTCATCGTTGATATCCAACTAATAGCCGTCCGATGTTTTCCGGCATTCCACGTTAATAGTCACAAAATGCAAGTAGGAATATAAACGTAATATATATTCAGAAAACACACAGGTATAAAAATAAATAGTAGAAACCCTTGCTCGTGAGAAGCTATAAGAGACCTCGCCTCACTCGACCCGCAGGATAGCCGATAGGATATTATACCTATACTTAACGAAGGACGTCAGACAGTTAAAATGTGCTCCTATTACAATATTACAATAATTGTTTCGCCCAAAAAAAGATCATTTATCATTTTTATAACTTTTAGTACTTAGGAATCGCTGTTAATTTTGATACTAATTATTATATAAACTGCAGGACGAAGGTACTTTCATCCTAGTTTATTTAGAATAGTCCATGAATTTATTATTAATTAAAAATTATTTTTTTCGATGATTACTTAATTTACGATTTTATAATCATCATTTTAATAATTAATGTTATTTTGTATTGTTCAAGTATTCAAAAAATGAAGTATTCAAATATTCATCAACGTTTAACTTTTTCGTTCGAAAATGTTAACATAATATACCTACCAATATCAGCTATATTACAAGAATTAAGAAAACAGTACCTATATTATTTATGATAAATTACCTACTACTTACTAGGTATTTTGATTGTGTTAAGTACTTTATAATATGTTGTTGGCTTAATATAATAATATAGCTATTATAAGTATAGATTTCGCATTATACAAATAAATATCTAAACAATATATTATTATCATGTATTTGTACCTCGGTAGGTATTTGTAAATTGTAATTGTATATGTAGATTGAACTTAAAAAAAAAACACATTTTTACACAAATATAACTGTTTTATTTTTTTTGTTAGCATATTAAATTTGATTTCAGCTAAACCTTTATTCGGACTTCTAATAGGTACCTCTAAATTTTGTCCATTTTCATGAATAAAATAATAACCATGAAATAGTCATTACAAAATACTAAATCATATTTAATACGTCAAAATGTCCGCAATGGCGTTAAATAACGTCAAAATTTCAATTTTCGATATGGTGCAGTCGTGGCCGAGCGGTTAAGGCGTCTGACTAGAAATCAGATTCCCTCTGGGAGCGTAGGTTCGAATCCTACCGACTGCGAATAAAATTCTTTTTGCGTTTTTTTTGCTATAAAAATATTAACAAATGGGTAGCCGAAAAAAGTGTTGTTTTTACAACGATTTTTTTTTACATTTTCATCATCTAAGATATTTTTAATTATATGTTTTCTTAAATTTTATTTTTAATTCAAGAAAGATCGGCAATAGTTGTTCAGTTTCATTAGTTTGTTTTAAACGCTTTTATTTATAGTGCTATTATGGTTGATCATTTAATACTGGAATATTCATGCTAACTATAACGTTGAATACAATTTTTTCTAGTTATTGTATTATGTTATTAAATAAAGGCTAAAATTAATATCAAAGCTAAATGTAGCTTTTGTAAGGGATTTTTTTCTTAGAATTATAACTCAACTTCTTATTTTAAAAACCACTTAGCAATGTATATTTTTAAAATATGTCAATACAATATTTAATAATAATTGTCACGGCATTTGTAATATTCTCAAAGTATGTTTATGTCGTGTAATTTTGGCCGACAATCAAAAATTAAAATTAGAAATGTTTCAGAAAAATTGCTAAGTATTTAAATTTGTATCAGTTGCAAATAAGTAGGTAGTGGGCAAACTAAAGTAATTATGTCAAAGAAAGAACCGTCAAGTTATTGGATTATCGTGATATCATTCCGAAATCCACAAACCTTCAATAATGCTTTTGGGATTTATTTTACTCGCCCGAACGAGTCCGTTGTAGAAATATGAGATTTAAAATCGAAAAATAGTTTAAATGTATATGATCAACTCTTCAATATACCAACACCAACATAATATCATTTTTCATTCAGGCGTATGAATTCTATGCATTTGAAATTTGAAAATCTGATTTTATAGTATTTTAGACTTAAAGTATATACACCTACTTTCCAACCTAATAAAACATTGAAAAATCCTTTCATAGTGGATTATGTCATGCAGCCAAAGTAAAAAAAAAAATCCCTTTCCATTATAGTCAAACGAAACAAGTAAGCTTTTATCACGGCTTAATAAAAAAATCAGTCAACCATGGAAATTCACTCTTTGCGAATATTCCTAATAATTAGGTTTTAGGATATTTTATGCAATCTATTTGGTTTAACTCAACTTTTTGTCCTTTAAAACTTAAAAAAAATATATTTTCATTTAACATCCGTTTTTTGGTTGTAACAAACATTTTAACCAAAAAAAAAAAGAAAATGTATATAAAATAAAGATAAAAAAAGTCCTATTTTAATGTTGAACATAATTAATTTTTAATTCGAACAATAGAAAAATATTTAAGAAATTAAATATGTAATCAATTAGTACCTCATTCTAATAGAGAACATAATAATTAATAAGCGATTAAATGTAATTTTATATTCATTAGTTTTGTACAAAAGGTCTTAAAAAATGTATGAAAAGCTAACGTAGATGGAAGTTTTTTGCCATTCAATGCATTGTATAATGATCAACAACTAGAATTTTTATTTGTACTGTTTCTGTTGTTAGCATTTCATCTTATGGCTTCTTTTAAAAATAAAAATAAAATATTAACTCTTATTATATTTCCAAGTTCTTTAGGTAATCATTGGCCATAATAATAATAAAAATACCTATTCCATATTGTATTTGTTTTAATATTTTTCTTTTAATAAAGCACATACAGTACTTAAAGTTATTCCAACTCAAGGATAATATAAAATCGATTTAAGATTTTTTCGTTAAAAAGTTTTGTCAAGACATATAATATTAACTTTAATTCTTTCTCCGGATGATCCAGCCGTATAAAGTCATTATCCGTTTATAGGAAAAACTTCATGAAACTCTGAGTACTTCTGACATAAAATGTCATACCAGTAGCTTCCAGTTAATTTGCTTTGTTCAATTCTTTATTCGTGTATTTTTGGTAGCTTACTTTTATTGTTTATAAATATAAAATATATATGTATTATACATTTCTACGGCTATTCCAAAGTTTATAACAAATTCGCATTTTATAGAATAAAACTGTAATCGAAATTAAACTTATTGACGAGTGTTTTCCGCACGAATGGAAGTATAATCGTAGTGGTAGTCATTGACATTTGAATAGTATTTTTTCAGAATCACACATGTTATAAAGTACAGGCCATTTTGCGAGAAAAAAAAATTATGCTTGTAGTGCATTATTTAGGGTACACATCGAAAAAACATCTATAGTCGCCTGTTGACAACGACAGGAAACGTTACACGCAAGCTGGCAGCGGCAGGGGTTGAAGGAATAGCCGGGTACACAGGGCGGTCACTGGGGGTTATTAATGACGTGCATACGGTAGGCAAATCGACTTCCATTTATAAGGTCCGACGACCCAAATCGTTTTAGCGTCACGCGGGCTGTTCTGAAGCGTTAGTTTGGAAAACATTTTGACGCCGAAAGTGGACAAAGGTTAAAAGGCCGAATGAAACGATGGCGAGAGGTGCAGGAAGATAGGTAGGGATTGACGGAAGAGGCGTCGCAGCGGATGTCGGTAAGTCGGGATTTTATCGATACTCCACATAACGTCAATGGGAAGCAGGGCATTTCCTCTGGGGAAAAGGACCGCTGGGTATAAAATATATTGTGGCGATCGTTTTGAATACGTTTTAACGATATAACGGCGCATTTAGTAGAATTTCAACGAGCAGAATAGTGCGTTGTAGGTCGATTGAATCCATTCGGGCATGACCATTTGTAATTTTCGGTAAAGACAAAAGCCTGAATTTTGAAAAGCCCGTGGATTCATTATTTATCTAGTTTTACGACATAACCCCGGTATAGAACAGTGTCCGTTTGAAAATGTTATTGACTACCTAAATATAATATAAAATCAGAATTAATCGGAAAAGGTAGGTCATAGTCAACGTATTTAGTAGATAACATTCGGTTTTGTTCCAAATAACGCGTTATAGGTGAATTATCCCAAAAAGGTTCTTTTCGCCAAGTGTTGGATGGAGGAACATATCCATTTTGCAGAGATAACATTATATTCTGTATTATAGAAAACTATACATAACCCCCCATTATAAAGTGGCTACACTAAATGATGGCAAATATAATTTTGTAGAAAACGATCTAACGCTACATTATAATACTAAATAAATAATGTTAATGGCTACTCGAGTGACTTAAGAGAATAAATTAAACGAATAGCTTATTTTGCCCGATAGTAGACATGAGGCGTAACCATATGCTTTTGTTGCAAAGAATTTGTATTGTTTAAAAAAACTACAGAGAAAAAAAAAGGAAGTGAGTTATTCGTATTCCAATTGTATCTCATAAGGTGTTCCAATGAAGAAAGTCTACCGGGTTGTAACCTTTTGGGAAATTAGAGCGAGTTCTAGGAAAATGTACCTACCCGCCGTTATTTATGGCCGCTGATGAACCACAACAATATGATTAACGCGTCCTGTTGGCGCTTACCACAAAGGGAAAATGGAAATTTATAAATGCCCTACAGCCACCGGAAAGGCGAAAAACCCTTTTTTTTTTTTTTACTATAGATGTATATTTATATTTCCCGCCGAAGTTAAGTATTTAGTGAATAATAATTAAAATAATACTTTGGCCAGCTGAGTTGTAGATTAATATGATGTGCATATAAGTGGCATTTTGTAATGTCACTTGGAGCACTTATGCTACAAAACGTTTGTAATGTTATGATATTTCCAAAACAAGGTCTATTCAGCTATCATTGTTTGTGATTATTTGACAAACTTCCTATATTTTTCCCTTGCGATAGCCTCGATCCCATGCTGCTGTTACATTATTATAGACGCATAAACGTTTATACGGCGATAGTGTTATTTTTTTTTTTTAAGGCTCTGGGCTATTTCCAAACCCCAGTCAAGTTTAAAAGCCGTTTGTACACTTTGCGAGCCACGATGTTACTGTCGCAATAATAAGAAGATAAGCGGAAAAGTTTTGAATAAAAGTTGATCGAAATCTTAAATTGTATAAAGCACATAAACTGCAGTACGGCAAGTGAATCCCCGGAGAAGAGCGACGGTTTTGTTTTCTTCCATTTTTGTTTTCTTTAAAAATTATTCGATGAAGTTCTCGAGGCTATAAAACTAAAAAGTCGCCTCATCAATATTTACCGCGTGTACTTTTTATTTTTAGCTTTTTGTGTCCACCATTATAAACCGCATTGTATACGTTTGTATGTATGTATAATATATTTATTATAATATTATGTACGCCGTTGAAGCCATTACACGAGAATGCAAGTGCATGTCATAAAATATTTTCTGTTTCGGAAATTGTTTCCAAAACTTGTGTAGTTTTAATAACCTCTAAACACCATAATAACAATAGTTGTTATTACTTAAGTGACACTTATTACGAGACCATGGGTTCCTTTTGGTTTTGTTGAGAACATATTATATTTGCTTGAGATTTTGAGTTATATAGCCAAAACTAACTTAATTAAACGCATTAGGTCAGTCGCCTCGATAAAGTTTTTTTAATCAGGTATATTTAAACTCTTTTTAATACAGGTGAATTATGAACCACTCCGTATAAGGTGCGAACTCAAGTATTATTTGTTTTATAAATAAGTATTGACAATCTTATTATACGATTTTCGTAATAAGATATAAATCATTGAAAATAAATGTATATAAATTTATAATAATTCAACACATTCAAATTCTAAAGTAGTATTATAGTAATCACGATCCCTAGTAAATCTTCATTAATTTGATATACTGTCTGTGGTATTATGTTTAATTATTAATTAAACTCTGTTTATTTTTAAAAAAACTTTTGTATTCAGAAAAAAATGTTGGCAACAACTTTGAAACCACAATATTTAAAGACCTTATATAACGCTTAAACTCTTTCTTCTTTTTAAAGAAAACTTCTTTATTTTTCCATTGTCGTTTCCCACAAATACTTTTTGTCGACAACAATAATAATTAGTATTTTCGCTGAACTTGTTTTCTTTTTTAACAGACATATAATGAAATTAAAATATTAATTTATTTTAATAGTTTGTTTCTCCAGAATTAACAATATAATTTTCTAAAACGGTACTTTAATCGATAAAAATTCTGAAACCAGCATAATCAAGTTATATGTTAGTGTAATATATTTAAAAAACGGACAATTAGTTCCTTGGTGATTTTAGTTACCCCAGGTGTCCAGATACTTTATACTTATGTACTATATTGTTATTATTAATACTTATCTATTTGTATCAACAAGATAAAGATTCTTTACAAAGTTAAAAATAATTAATTAGACTTCTGTAAAAAAAAAGTTAGTGGAAATCAAACAAAATGTATAATAATCCGTTAAAACCTTTTTACCTTTGTACTTTTAACTAAACCGGATTTAATAATGTTTTAAGTATCGAAATAGGTGCTTTGACTATAGGTACTAAAAAATAATGAAACTATAAATTATTTTATTTAAAAGATATTGTCTAATCTTATTATCTAAGTTTTAATTAAATATCAATAATACTTATTATTACAATATTACTTAGTGTTAACAATACAACGAGTGAACGAACAATAAAAACATATTACATATTATACAATTCTGTTTGTGTAACTCACTTTAAATTTGTCTGAATTACAACATTTAATGTTTTTTCGATATTTTTAATGAAAAACTGTCTCCACCACAGGCCGTACACGAACAAGCCGACGGAACGGCGACCGATTTTTTATACCTGTAACCGTCCTTACATTGTAGAGACACAGAAACCTCTTCGTAGCGGATCGGTTGACAACATTGACATTTGGAATCGTGTTTGGTCGTTTCTGGATAACAACAAAAATCAGACTCGCGTTACAAAACAATGATTCGTTTTTACAGGAATATTATTTTTGTGTTATTTACTTTTGTTGAAATACGTGTAAGAATCACACAGGCCTCGGCATTCGGTGAAGCCGACAATACCGTCCGGGTTAGTGCACGTATCGTGGAATAGACTCTCTTCGATCACCAACCCAACGGTGTGGTTGAGTGGCAAACTTTCAGGAGCGCATAACGATTTGTCACTGGCTACTTCTTCGGTTCCGGTAGCATTGCAACGTTCGCAACAACCGTCTTTGTAAATTCTGTTCTCCGGGCAGTTGCCGATGTTAGGACAACTTTGGTACACCGGTAAAATATTGAACTAAAAAATGTGGGAAAAAACGATAAAAGGATACTTCTACTATACAGTATGGCCAATGTCGCAATTGGAGAAAAATCTATTTTATATTATAGTTCAGAAAACAAATTACTTCATAGAAAATATTAAAATCTATTTAAAATTTGTTTGTTTTTTTCCAAAAATCTCGAGCGTTTACTAACTTTTGTACAGTGTATTTACAAAATTTCGTTAGAATCCAAACCATTCAAAATGTGTACTTGGGTAAAAGAAAATTCAGATTTGCTAAATGACCAGTTTGAAGAGGTACACATATATATTTTTAAAAATTGTATTTCCGCCTATGCAAAATAATTATACTATATACATTTATTATAGTATAATGTAGATATACGGAATTTAAGTACACACGTTTTTTTTATCATTTGAAAATTAAAGAAAGTTTTAATGGGTATTAATTATTGGCCACTGATTATAATATTAAAATTTACTCGAAACGCTCACCTCGTTGAATGCTGATTTTTCACACAAATACGTTGTACAGTTGTCGTATGTCCACGTATCGTTTTCTGCGTACGCTTTGTTTTGCATTACACAACTATCTTGTACACACGAACCGCAGCAATTGTTTGGCATGTTTGGTTTAACATAAGCCCAGCCCTAAAGACATAATGGAAATCATGTAATAAAAACAAGTTATCAAAACATATTCTAACTTAAGTAGAATGCACGCGTATATATATATTGGTGGATTGTAGTTTACCAAAGCACAATCGCTATTGCAGCTCTTTACTGATTCGTGGACGTATGCTTCATCGTTGCTATCAAGTTTACAACTCAACGTTTTGCAAGGATCTGCAGAGGTCCATTCGCTTCCCACGTTGTACACTGTTCCTTGATGGATACACGACTCTCGCTTGTACGTAGGACAGCATTGGCCATATTTCATTTTAGCTGCCATCACATACTCAGAATTACTCGGCGAAGGAGAGCACTCGAGCTTATTGCACATTCCTTTCTTTGAATCAACATCACAAAAACATGATCTACAGGGCCCGTCTTCCCAGGTATCAATTAACTGTAAAAAAAAAAGAGGGGGATGTTAACTATTAGAGAACTACGCCAATACTATATAATCAAAGTCTGTAAAATATACTTGTTTTAAGATCACTGCTTTCTCGTTGTTGTTTCGCTTACGCTCGCCACCTTCATTTGATGCTATCCATTCGTACTCGTAAATGCATGTATTATTCGGTAACTCTAAACAAGACAAACGGCAAGCTCGTCAGTGCCTCTTAATAAATAAAGTTACCTAACAAGTTCTGATTCGATGAATAAAAGATAGTTTAATTTTCTCTACTATTTCCCATTATAAAACCACCAACGCTGTCTTAGTTGGCAACTTTTAATATGTTTCTTTGTTTGTTTATTTGGCCTACACTCGTTATTTATATACTCTTGACTTTTAAGATTCTCATAATAACGTAATTAGAGAGGGACCCTGGGGAGTCGAGGCTCTCTAAAACCTCTTTAAGCTACCTCAGAAATTCGGCAAAAACTGAAAACGCTCTTTAAGCCTCAAGGCCTAATTGGTTGCTAATATTTTTTGTGAACGACTCGAGGAGTTTAGAAGAATTTTAAACTTCTCTAGCCCACCTGCCCCCCCCCCTTCTTTTTACTCTACTCTAAGTATGTTGTTACTCCTGATAGTGTATTCGTTAGTTTTTCTATCTCTAATATACATCACAAAACTGATATTAATTGGAATCCATGAACCTTATTTTACCAAGTATCAAAAAAGGTTTTAAAAATGTCCCTTGTTTTTTATTTAAATTATTATTTTATAATTCATAAACATAAATTGCGTAATAAAATGATCTATTGTTAAGTTTTGTATAATATCTTACGCAAAAAATATAAACTTAATATTTCTGATCCCAGTACTTACCACATTTATACTGAGGACAACATTGGTGGTTTTCAATTTTGATTTGCTCGTAGTATAAATCACACGGTTTCGGTTCGGGGCATGTTTCTGGTACACAAGATGCCTTGAACGAAGGACAACATCCCTGATTGTTTATCACGTTTACCATGCCTGGCAGAAGTTCGACGTCATTATCAGGTGTAGACTGAAGACACTCATCTCTCGGAATGCATTCTAAAGGTAAAGTATTAATATCAGTTTATCCAATAAAGTATTTAAGTGTAAAGTATTATTATGAGTTTATATCAATACACTAAATAAAAATATAATCACCACAGATGAATCGTTTGCAACCATTTGGAGTTAATTCCATTTTTACAATCTGATCTTCAGCGCACACTGGCATTATAATGTCTGTACAGTTCTGAACGCGGTTTTCTTCTGGAACTAAAAAACGTTGGTTTTTATGAATATAAGTAAAATTGATATTAGAAAAATATATTATGTTAACATACTGCATTTGTACTGTTCGCAACACTCGTCCGATTTAGTCTCGTCTTTCACAGATTTAAAACCGGTTTGACAAATTGAAAACGATGACTGTTGACATTGCTTCTTTTCGCAACGAATAGCTTTCGAACTTGGCGTGCAAGTGCATGTTGTACATTGGTCAACTAACCAAGTGTCGCCGGCATAATGATTTTCATTGTCACAAGGTTCGCAGCGGTTCTCATTCACGCACACACTGTTATTGAATACTTGCCCTGGTGGACATACACACATTTCGGTCGACAGTCCGTTACAAGTAGTTTCCCCAGATCGCAGAGCCTTGTAATTATCACAAGTTTCTTCGCAGCCAGACATACACGCCTTATACATTAAACCTAAAATTGTTGTACGGTGTTAAAAGGGAACGTGAAATGTTATCGCAAAATAAATAAATCTTTTACCCGGCGGACAAGAATAAGGACATAAATTTGGAGATCTCCAATCTAAGCATATACCAAATGACTGACATTCACGGACGTAAGCTTCTAAAGAGTGACAAAACGAGCCCTCCGAGCCTTCGCACAACATAGAATGGCATTTCTTAATGTGTACCTGTACGTCCACTATTGGATGGCATTGGCCAAATAGTTTAGTGTCCGTTAAAATAAGACATGGATCTATTTCCGGTTTAGGAATTTCACACGTATCCTCTTTTGTTTCGTTCTTCGTGACATAATCACACTTTTCGAATTCTAAAGGTTCAACGAAGTTAATAAACAATTTCATATTCAAACACACATAATATTTACCTGTTCCGCTAGCTTTCCAACTTTTGATAAACTCATCCACGTTACTAGGTATATTGCCATCAGGGGCTGCCATATCATCAGTAGAGTCGCCGTTACAACTTCCGCATAAACCTTCAGTTTTATCGTAATACAAATGCGAAGGCATTTTTATGGAAAACCCTTGATTCATAAACATAAATATGACTTCTAATTCTAGCACTGGTATATTTGCAATAATCGACTTTCCCGGAGACTCCGTAAGGGACATCCATTTGTTTGCAAATGGAGTACTGTTAACTTCATGACCATCGACGGTTGTTAAAATCTAAAATAATTAAAATACATTTTTCTCTGGCGATTTGGGCAGTTATACAATACAATTTTCAAAATTAATCTATACAACGCTTATACTCATAATTATATTATACATAACATTTAAATTTAGCAACGTTACCTTAGAAGCATCTGCGTTGTATGACAGACTTAATTTGTGAGCAGCATGGGTAATTGTTAAATTCTGAAGGCAAATCCCGTTATTGAGTAGTGGGCTTGAACACTTACCGGTTGTTTCCACTATCTAAAATACAGAAAAACAAAATTTGTGGTATCAATAATATGGAATGTTTGGCGTATATGTTACATCGTTCGAGTTCTATCATTCGTATATACATTATACATAATAACAACGTCATGCAGGATCAGACGAAGTATTGACTTGACGGTTTGAAATTTCAGATATATTTACAAAATTAATGGCGACAAAACAAGTTAAAGTCCTAGACCGAAAATAGGGCAATTTTCCCCCTTAACCACAGATACATAAAGTAATAATGACCAAAAGTCGAACCAACTACCGTCTGTAACTGCGCATTGTCGTCTCATCTCACCACACTCTTGACCTCTCCATTCGAAATGTATTTAACATAAAACGCTTATTGTACAATGATAATAATAATTAATAAACGTACGGTAAATCCTGGTTTCACAGAATCATTTTCTTTCGTGGTTTTTACTAAAACGTGTGAACAGTTCTGTCTGTGCACATAATCGACTTTGTCAAATGTCGTGTAGTGGCTAGTTCCGGATCCCTCGCAAACGCCTATAATGTGGTATTGAATTGAAATGTGAAAATGTAAAAAATAAACATTGTTTTTTTCTCGTCTTTGCATAATACTTACAGTTTCTACATTTTGAAGGTTTAATGCAGTTTCCATATTCTTTGATGTAACCATCGGGACAGTAACATCCGGGGAAACAATTTTCAGGCAATTTCGGACACGGGTCATTTTGTAATAGGTTATCACAACTAGGCTCGCAAGCTCGATTGAAACACTCTTTGAAGACAAACGGCGATTGACAGTTTACAGCTAAACAAAAAAAAAAATCACTGTTAAACTGTAATCAACTGTAGCCGGACCGTGAGAAGATTCATCAATGGTTGTTATTATTACGGCAGTCGTGCAACAGTCGCCAATCGGAGAGCTCTACACTTGAGTTGGTCGTGTAACATTGTGTCACAAGACCCGAAATGGCTTTACAACGGCATTCCGACATTTCACTTGCCGAGTTCTCCAAACAAGAACAAATACTCTCCACGCATTTCATGACGTATTCGTCGATGTTCACAAAATGTTCGCATTGGTTCAACGGTTCGGATCTGAAATACGTTTTACCAAAAATATTATTTGAACGTTCCCATTTAAGTGAAACAAAATTAAGAGCTACGGGGAAAAACGCTCATAGTCAAATGTACTAGTTCGATACCTGTAACGGCAAAGTAAGTGTAGTACACTACTGAAAATTTGGAAATATTGACCATTATCGTTTATCCTAGCAGCCCTTCAAATGAAGCTACATCAGTTACCTAAAAGCATCGCATGCTTTGATCGCTTCCTTTTGTACGTGTACAGGGCAAATCTTCGCTTCGCATTGTAAATTCGAATCGGCCCAAGAATGTCCGAACTCCGAAGTGGTTGATGCGATATCACCGTCACGTTTAAGCTTATCGTTTTTAGGGTTGTTATCGAAAAACCCGCAGAGGCCGTCCACCCTTCCGGTGTAGAAAGCGTTCAACTGCAACACAAAGCACATTAACACATCATTGACACATATCAAAGTTAAAATGTTACACTCGAACAGTAAACAATCAGCGGACTTGATGAAAATAACTATTAAAGAAACAATTGAAGAATATGTGCAGCGGCGGAAAGAGGCAACAGGTGCGTTTAACGACAAAAAGTGCGACTTACAATGAAAGAAAAACTTCTACAATACAAAATCAAAGCGACGATATTATTTTAATGTATTGGGTATTGTTTAAGGTTTCTTTTCCTCGGAAACTTTCAATTTCCTTTGGTGCTTGCTAAGAATGCTGTTAGCATTCTTGATCACAAGAGATTATATTGGAAAGAGCTATAGTTGATATTGGTGATCGAGAGTTTTTAATTGGCTTAACGTATGGTGCACTCTCGCGTGTAAAGACATTCAGCGGATTATTGTTAAAGCCATCTTTCAATTACGAATCGATTATTAAAAACCAACAACAGTAAAGCCATGGTAAGACGCCGGGATGAGATGCAGCAATTATGGAATTTATATCAAGAAAATTACATAAAAATGTATAGGAATACTTATTTTACTTATTAAGTAAAATTTTAGTTTTTGACTAATTTTAAAAACTAAAATGTATTTTTTCGTCTATGAAATTTTTGAGATAATAAATTGTGCTCTTAGTGTTACTACATTGTAATGAGTTGTGATAATAAACAATAATTATCTCACAAAATATATGACGATTTCATTGACCACCCACCTATCGCTCTGCCCAACTTTTGTCCACTGATACTCCTAGTTCACACCTACCTTTATTTTTACATTTCCATTGACTTGCCATATTATGTTGAAACCTAATGTACTAGCAAATATAATATAATTGGTCTGAACTTGCTTTACGGCAAACTGTTCTGTTTGACTTCCGATGGCTTGGAGCTGAAACAAGTATTTATTTATTTTTACAAATGTATACTTGCTATTAACTAGGAATTCGTGCAGAACAACGGTCGTGTAATATACACAACTAATTTATCATATTTTACTTGGTTAACTGTGTAATGGTATCCGTCAAAAGTAGTCGTCATGTTCGGGAAGAATTCAATAGTATGGTTTAAATGTTCAAGCCACAATGATTGTTGACAAGCGCCGACATATGGACAACGTCGGATTTCTAGTAAAAGATAATATAACAAATCAGGTAAGCAAATTATGATTCAATTTTTCAATGAAAAACACCTTTGAACGTTAAACACTTACGTTTGATTTTCCATTTATTGTGTACTCTGTCTCTGGAAATTATGTGATCACACACTTCATACTTGAAAACGGTCCCGTCGAATGTTTTAAATACCCTTCCGTCAATATCGCACTGACTTTCTTCTAGACCACTTGATACACATGTGTACACCGGGCAGATATCATGCTCGTTCGGAGTGATTTGTAAAAAGTAACCCTCAGGACATGCAATTAACGGCGTCTTACATTGAACTTGTTGCACGCGTGCTTCGCAAACCCATTGTTTGCAAATTGGCTCCTGATTTTCACTTTTAACTGCGCCCGATTTGAAGTTAACATTCGTCGCAGCTCCTTTTCTTCGTATGGTATTCCCTTTGGTGCTAAATATTGGATCACGGTGGTTTCTCTTCAAAGAAGCCGCCAAGTTGGTAACGGGACTGAAAGGAGATGGCCATGGATCGTCCGAAACGATCTCAGCGCTCCTGACTTTACGACTAGACTTCAGTGGCAACGTATTCAATATTTTTGCTATTTGTCCTTCGGGACATTTGATTTCAGGGCAAAAATGATATTTTTTTGTTTTTATCGGTATTATCGGAACGACATATTTAACTTCTTCCGTCTCTGATATGGTGCTGATGATATTAGCAGTAGTAGTAGTAGGCGGGGGTGGCGGTGTAGTTGTCGAGGTCACCGGACAATTCCTCTCGTCGTCAGCGCAATCTTGCACTCCATTGCACCACAGAGACTCATCCAAACAAACGTTAGACGTAGGACATAACTTAGTTCCGTTTTTACAAGGTTCACATTCACACCGGCAGCTCGATGACAAAGTGGTTGAAACCTCACCCTATACGTCAAAATAATCGTGTTGTAGATTGAACTGGCTTGGTTTATCTTAGTGTTTGATTTATTCTACTTACCGGTGGACAGGGTGAGCATACTTTTGGAGCACAGTTAGGCACTCCGCCTATAGTACACATACACTGCTGACAATTTTCTAAATCGTATACTGTTCCTATTTGATAAGTCATAACACCAATAACGCAAGGGCATTCAGAACGCAAGCCACAAGATTCGCCATTCCACCATTTTTCCGGAGAACACTTGCATTCGTAGTCTACTATTCCAGGACAAATGCTACAATTAGATGTGCTCACAACAGGCTTCTCGGTGACTTCGAACAAAACGGTTTGCGTGACAGAATATGCTTCAAAGCAACCGAGTATTTCCAATCTTAAAGCTGGCTTGTTGTGCCATTTTTCAGGATGAATTCGAATATATCTCGCTCGAATGGGAGTGTCCAAAAACATTTTTAGTGTACTACTGCTATCGAAATTCCCAGAAAATATCTAAAAGCATGAAATGAGATTTTATAGATGTATTTTGTAAAATTCAAATTTATTTAACTAACCTTTTCTTTTTCATTGGAGTCTAATATTTTATTCCAGTTCACCAAGTCGTTACTATAGATAACTTTGTAAGCTTCGACCCACGCTTCGCCAACTTCATTACCCAGAGGATTACCTTTCGTCACAATTCCAGTAATTATTCTTGGTCCGGTAAAATCAACCTGTAAATTATTACTTTTAATTTTATCTTTAACATTATACAATCGTTCATCTCAACATAAGTAGTTCAAGAACTTACCTGTATCCATTGGTTCGTAGAAGCAGTAAACGGTATCCATGACGTTGTACTGTTAAGTGATAAATTGTCAGAATGAAAGTCGTTATTCAGAGATGATGATACAGATATCATGGCATCGTTTAACAAACCTGATTCGATACCCATTGGCTCAGAGCAAACAGCTTTAAATACAAGTTATAGAAATTATTATTGTGTTCATAAAAAATTAAAAAATTAAATTTACATACGTTTGAGAGTAGGTTCAAGAGTTGTAGAAAATTCATGATTAAATGTAGTCGATTTGATTGGACATCCCAAAAGTGCCAACTTAATTGCTATCTCATTATGCCAACTCTTAGGCAGAACTCGTATATATCTAGCTTCGATTGGCGATACTAGTATTTGTTTTTCTACTTTATTATGAGCATGAGGTCCTCGGAAAATCTATTTTATAATTTTTATTTTTATTTAATTTGTTTGTGTTATTGAACGACTAAAAGACAAATGCTTAATACCTTCGGCTGACCGTTATACGACACGAAACTAAAGCCAACACCGTCTAAACTATGTGCCACGAGATAGCTAGTGACATATTCATCGTGTGTTGGGCTACCAGTTACTTCTATACCATAAATTGTTTCCGCCTGGCCCAAGTCCATTTGCAAGTACTCAGTTTCGCTAGATTTCGCTGGTCTCCAATATCCATTGTCTTCAGAATCCAACTGTGCGTAATACGGTTCAGTGTTGGAACTGTACCAAGAACTAGCGTTAAATGATGACGGTTCGAGTTTTGAAGATATACTTTCAACTCTATAAAAATAAACGCACAAATTTAAAAATGTATCATAATACAAAATGGTTAGGTATTCATTTTTTAAATCCTTACTGGTTGATATCACAATGGAGAGCCGGTTCAGATACTGTTGAAGGTACATAAACTATGTTGTGGTGTGTCGATGTTTCTAAATTTTGACTAAAGTAATCTTGTGTGTTGGCAGTACTTTGTGAAGTGAACTCTGTTGGCAGTTGACTGCTAGTTTCGATGATATTCGTTTTGCTTGTGAATTCGGTCGACGACGGCGTTGTCTCAGTAAACAGTAATGGCAATTCACTAACAATCAAATTCGGTGTCGAAAGCTCTTGGTTATTTGTCGTTTCGTAAGATGATGTAGTTGTGAATTCTGTTTTTTCATTGCTGAATATTTCATGAATTTTACAAGACGAGTCGTCGCACACATAAGCGTTGTTCAAACATTGGCAAACAGTGCACGAGTCTTCTTTATAAATACCACCGGGCTACAATATAAAAATGTCGAATGCTTTTTTTTAACACTATCGAATCTAAATAGCATGGTTGTTGATTGTAATTTCAATTGTGTCATACCTTCACTTGGGTACCGTTTCTGGAATAACAAGTGCAATCGCTCTTATGGACGCAAGTGTCTTTATCTCTCCACATCGAACCTTCTGGGCAAATATCATTCTGTTCAATTGTTTCAACGCAACCAGATATACAATGTTGCGGAGATTCGCAAACACTTGTGGTTTTTATTTCATTTTCGAATGACTGACAAATCTGATTGCACATGATCTTGCATTTTAAACCAACTGGACAAACTATAATGAATGTAAATAGACAATTTTAAATAACACTGATAACCATTAGACGAATATTTGAACTACACCAATGCGTACCAATGCGAGTTGTGTTTTTCTTTCGTTTTATAATGTCCAAATTGTCAGTCAACACTGAATTGTCCTCTTCCCCTGTATAATATAATAGATATCAACGAACTCTTATGTTTTTCATATCGGTATAATAATTCAATTTTACTAAGTATTCATTCTTACCTTCACATTCACAGTACACACGAACCTCGTAGTCGTTACATTTCCCGTGGCACGAAATTCCTTTATCTACACTACATTCTATATTTTCAGTAGTATCTTTTACTCCGTTATTTCCGTTTAATGAACGACATTGGATATTAGACACTTTTTCCGGAGAACACATACCTTGACCCTAAACAAATGATTAGCAATAAAATGGTAAATGCGCGTGTTCTATGCCGATTGTCCGTATAATTATTAATTACATTAGATTTCGTGTTCAGTATTTCTTCTATTGATGGCAAAGGCTGAAAGCCGGAATTGGTCCCATTGTTCTCATGACTTCTTTTTATCCAAACACTCCATCCTGACAAGCATTGACTTTCAACAACGGGTATTACATAACTAGGCGTCGTCAAAACTATTTCTGGCTCGAATGTTTGAACACAAGGCTGGCCTTTACAAATTTTTTTATTTCTCGAACAATAACTAAAAAGAAAACATGTTTTTAATATAAAAATCAAGTAAATGTTTTTTTGAAATCATACCATGTGTGACATTTGTCCTCAAAAACAATATCTCCCTCGTTGAATAGTTCATCGCTACCTTCGACTTTGCATGGGATTTTACAAGAGTTGATCGGCACGCATATTTTGGAAGAGACATTCAAATAAACTTGGCCTTGCGGACAATGAGGTCTAATACAACCTAAATATTTTCAAATCATATGGTCATTATCAAAACACATACCATTGATGGAAAATATGTACTCACCTTCTACACACAGCTTTCGGTCGCATAGTTCCGTTGTCCGAGACAAAAAGTCATCACACGACTTGAACGAACACGGCGAAATACACGATTCATAGGCAGTACCGTTTTCGCATTGGATAGCTTTAGGATGACAATTGCAACATTATATTATACTTATCGTTGAATTCAAAATAATTTCATATACTCACGACACATATCTTGAGATCGCCATTTAATATTAACGCCGTGTAAACTACATTCTTGTGCATAAGCTGCGATAGCTGTGCACAGACATTCGCAGTCGCCCCCTTGGTCGCATGCACATGTATCGAAATTACACCTTTGAATATAATTGTCAACCGAAACATGGGAATGACATGATTTAAACAGTGAGGATTTCAAAACACTACATTGTTTGTGCGCCCATTGTCTCCGGTGCGGATGTAGAGCACAAGCATCCTGTAATTAAAAGTGTAAATGTAAAAAATATTAATTAAATATTAAATTGATTCCTTTAATTCGAAAGTTGTTAATAATGTGTGAATAGGGTTTTACTCGAATATCGGTTGGCATCGCACAATAAGATTGAAGTTTCCAGGAATCGCCGAAAAACAATGACGACACTTCAGGCATTCCTCCGAAGGGAGTTTGGAAATCGTCCATTTGGTTATCGTTGTAATTTCCACATAAACCATTTACCTAGTTAAATATCAATTATACTCTTAGCCGAGTGCACGTTCACATTATTATTAGTTGTAATGTCCTTACGTGGCTTTTCCATTTTGGATCGAGTTGTAAGTGTACTCTTGTACCCTTATCCCAATGAATCACTAATCCAATGTCTGGCACATCGGCTACTATGAAAATTCCGACTTCTTTAACTTGTATTCTAAAAAATAAGTAAATAAACCTCGCCTTTAATCCCGGTTAATTATTTTTTACGTAATCCGCCTTATCAAATTGTCGTACCTCTTCAATTTTGGTAAAGAAACTATACTTTTCAAATTCACCGTGTCCGCTTCGTTACCATTGCCCACAGTTAGAGTTATTGATTTGATACAACTGGCTCCTGTCGATCCACACGGCACTACCTTTGATCAAGACGACAAACGGTCATTGAGAAACTGACGTTTTCATTATAACACGGTAACAATACAATTTAATACTTACATCTATCGAAACGACAAACGTATCATATGTCGTTAACGTTCCTTTTGCGAAAACATATTCACAAGCGCCTTGGAAATCGTAATAACGCGAGTCGAAAGTTTGAAAGTGCGAATCGCCCCAAGCCGTACAAACTCCATTGCATTCGTTTTTAGTACATTTCCATTTGCCCAAGTTACATTTGCTATATAAATATTATTATAACAAAAAAAAATATTCTTACTGCCATAATTATACTGTTATGCTATAAAAACAAATTTTTTAAAAATATTCACCAAGTATTACAGCCTTGATAATACGTCTCGTTGTTACTATAACTCTTACCACCGTGGTGGCAAGGACATTCACTAGGTAATACACATTCTTTGCTTAACGAATCAAGTACATACGGTTTTTTACAAATACAACCGGAATAGCAAACAGCAGGCGAAAATTGAGGCGGATCATGCATATTCTATAATTGTGTGAAAAATTATTAATTAATATTAACCCGGACAGAGTATCAGAAATATGGAAGACGACTTTATAGCTAATATTATGAATTGTTCATTAAAATACTTATTTTTATCAAGAAATTGGCACTTAACATTAGTAAAAAATATCATTTTTGCAGCAATTTGTTGAAACTTAACTTTAGTTAACTAAATGATCAAGACAGGTTTTTTTTCAAAAGCTGCTTAAATGAGCCTTCTGTAAAAGGAGTTCTATCGGATCAACAAGGATTCCCATTTAGCTTTTTTTAATTTGTGAACTATCACGTTATTCCTAGAAGTCAGAACCTATACGGAGAGCTATCTTCCCTACAGTATAGGTTAGGTTATGATACAAACAACGTACATGACATGTAATCGGTTCTGACGGTTCACACTCTGTAAACTCCAAATGTTTTCCATGATTACATGTATTTGGCCCAACTTCTTTCCACAAAGTTACTTCAGATTGTTCAGCGGCTCGGCATTCCCACGCTGCACTTTTACATGTACATAAACGCGGTTCTTTGTTAGATCCTTCGATTCTTTTTTGTTCGGACATGTACTTTTGACCGTTATTATAACAAGGACATTCGGATATGGGTATACATTCACCAAACTCTGACAATGCTGATCCCGGCGAACAGTAACAACCTTCCACGCAATTTGATTTACACGCATTTATTGTAGATATGTCGCGGCACGTACGCTGACATGAATTTCCACACGGGCTATAATGTTGGCCAGCTGGACATTGAACGCCTGTTGAATACAACACAGTCTTAGGGATGTGATTTATATTCAATTAACTTAAATAACGATAACAAAAATTACCGCATTCTCTCGATTCTTTTCTCCAATCAATGGTCAAACCCTGATGAGCACATTCTAGGGCATACGAAGCTAATATCTGACAGTAACAACGTGAAAATTGTCCCGGTTGACAGGAACACATATCATATAAACAGTCCTCGTAATAAGCAGCTGGATCTACTAGAGTGTGACAGTCCGAGAACTGCTGACCGGTGATATTCCTACAGTAGTTCTCAGCAATGTGTTTGAATTGTATGTTTGCGTCGCAAGGATGAGGCGCTTTTAAAGCAACTTCTAAATTGCCGTTTTTACAGCTTTCTTTGGTTTTCCACTTGTTGGCAAACGATACAACATCTGTTTCGATATCTCCTTCGGGAGTTAGCAGGTCTTCTTTTTGATTTCCGTTGTATGTTCCACACAGTCCCTAAAAGCGATGTGACACTTTACGAACCGCTATTTTAAATAAATATTAAATTAAATATTATACTTTACCTTAGTTTTACCCTGGAGCTCAGGGCTGGCGTGAATGTAAAGCCTCGTCTCTCCGTCCCACAACACTTCGATGCCGTTTGTCAGCATCACTTGTAAGAAGAACGTCGAAAATTCCCTAATGTAAGCTACATCTAGCACAATAACCGGTAGTTTATCAACGATTTCACCATTAACCGACACCAATTTGTTTTGCCCTAATTTTATCGCAGTACTATTCCCAACGCGTATAGTTACGGTTTTAGTGCACGTGGCTTTTCCCAAGTACGCGGGTGTCTCGTAACCGTATTCTTGAGACATTGTACCATCACAAGGTATATTTTCTGCCTCTATTGCGAACTCGGGCAAAACAACGAGATAATACGAGCACGCGCCCATAAAGTTGAATTTCATTCCATCAAAAGTCTTATAATGTGGATCGCCTATAGCATAACACTCTGCTTGACATTTGGCGTTAGTACAGCTCCATTCACCTCCAGTGCAAGTGCTTTAACAATATTAATGATCTCAGACTTGCGAGCAAGAGTTCGAAGAAAATTATGTACTATATAATTATATTATATTCTCACCATTTATTACAATCCTTGTTTATGACATCTCCGGGCTTATAAAATTGATTTCTCATTTTACACGGACATTCGTCTTTGGATATACATTTTCCATTGTCTTCGACGGTTCCTACCGGACAGATGCACCCTTCCTCGCAGTATGTATTGTTGTTACTGGGCTTAACGTCGAATGGCATAGAACATGTTTGCTTTACAGTTGGCAAACACTGTGAATACACTTTACCGGCGGGGCACCTGAAAGCTATAATTAAACAACATATTGAATAAACATCTGTAGAATACTTGCCAAATGCATTTGACTTTTGTTACTAACGACATAGGGTTTCGTCTCGCCAAGCCATCGTATTTTGATCATGACCAAAACAATCTTTCGCATAAACGGCTATACTGTTACAACCACATTCGAGGTCGTTTTTCGTAACACAATAACTGTAATCTCTTTTGCAGGCATCTATATACGCATCGATACTTGTCAATTGTTTGTCTTTGCAGACTTCGAAAGGCGCCTTTTTTAACGCCGAGCAAAATGTTTCGGCTTTGACAAAAACACTGTTTGTGACGTTAATTATTTCGTCAACGGGAGTGTCACATATTTCATTGAACCCGTTTACAAGCCATTTGCTGGTGAACTCCGAAACACTTTTGTGCGACAAATCGTTATTCGGCAGACCGTCCATGTTGCCGCAAAGGCCGTCCGTCGAGTTCCAGACTTCAACGCCCGCGTCTAATTGTAAAATACCCTAAACATTCGCGTCGAGTTAAACACTGCCAACGAGCACACATACTATTTCTTATTATAATGACCACTCAATAGCTTACGTTGGATTTCCATAAGATGTTTATATTCGCATTGCGCAAATGGGTTAGCACTGTTTGTCCGCCGATAACTTCAACGCCAATATCTACCAACTCATTTGGAATCGAGACCGGCTTGTCATTGGTCATAAGCGTTACACTGTTATCATCTAGAAGAATAATGAATATCCATTAGTGTTGAATATTTTATTGCACAGCATATTTGTATATTTATATAATATTAAAATGTTATCTACTGACCGTTTCTCTTCAGTATGTATAGATTGTCCCCGATAAATATGTTGATGTATTCGACAAGACCTTGTCGGGCACGTGCTTGAATATGGTATAAATTCGATTTAACATCACTAACCAGTGTGAACGTGCATTCGCTGTGGACACTATAAATTGCTCCGTCAAACGTCTTGAAATTACCATAACCCCACCTTATACAGCTGCCAGCACGTTTTTCATATTGTTCAGTGACTTCAACGACCGAGGTGATAACTTTCATCGAGATCGGTTGGTTAGCTGATATTTTGAAACAAAAAAGCGCGATTTTTAATCAAATAACCAAACACAGTATCAACTGAGGTTCAAAATAAAATAAATTAGTTGATAATTGATCACTCACCGAACACACATTGCGGTATTTGTTTCGGTTCGAAATTCCCAGTCTCATACAGACAAGTGTACTCGACTTGTGCTGTACCGAAAGGTTGCAGGGTAGACCCTTGGGGACACCAGAGCGTGCATTTATTCTTGTCTTCATCGCCAGAACATTTGTAATTTCCGTTGAAATTCAATTTCATTACGTCACACGAACTTTCCGCTAAAATTCGCAATATGTAACTCAAATTAGGATTGTTGTGTCGCGCTATGTGAAATTGGAAATTAAATCAAACACTTACGGTATTGGCATTGGAAACCTCGAAAATTTATTGGACACTGACATGTTTTCGGACTTATGCAGTTGCCACCGTTCAGGCAAGGAGGTTCGCAAATAGGAACACAATTGGGTACAATAGTCCACTGGACGTTACTCGGTGACCAAATTCCACCCTTACAAAACACATTCGTTACAGATGATCCATCGGGAAATTGGTATCCTTCAATACAGCTAATCTTGCAAGCACTGTAAATGTACAACAGTTCAACACGATTAATTATGTTAAAAATCATAATAAACTAAAATCTATCGCGAATCGACTCACCCCGCTTTACATTTCTTTTTCGAATTCTTCGGTGTGTTTGGAAATCCGTGACAAGCCGGGCTTGGATGTTTCAAATCTGTATTTAATGCAACATTATTTTCCAATGGTCCACCATTTGTCTGCGAAGAATAATCGATTTTCTTTTCTGTATGTTTGCTAAAAATATCATACCACAATCATTATAACTATACATACAAAAAACACACGGTTGTACATCATAAATATAATAGGTATAAAAAAAAATAATCATTAAAAATGAAAAAGTTCTAAATTATTTTTTATAATAAATATTTTATTTTTAAAATCAATTTTAGCTAAAACAGTAATGGGTCTCTACGTCTGAACACTTCTGGACATATTAGTCCAAGCAACAAGCTTGTATAATATAATGTCACTTCTACGATACTCGTATACTCTACATAGGTACATTTTATTGTAAATATTAATCGATTTATTTATTAATAATTTGAAAGAAAAATTATAGTTTTAAATTAAATTTAACGAGGACGTCATGCCCTTTAAATGTTATCGTAAAAACGTGTAGATTAAATTAAGATTTTACAAAAAATCGCCTAAACCTAATTTCTTAGTATACAGAGGGTATGACTTCCTCTTAACGATTTTGGTTATTATTTGTAAGTTGTGTACTTATTTTCATTACTTGATTAAATTTTCCGAAGTTACGTTATAACCGGAATTTTTAAGAAAACTGGAACGCTTTATCTGACATCGTTCTCCTGTGTAATTACCAACGCATTTGCATTTGTTTGGTCCTTCACAATAACCACCATTTTCACAAAGCGCATCACAAACGGCTGTAAAATGAGAAACAAACAAATCAAGAACATTCAATTAGTACATAGATTGATGGACCACACGGTATACTTTTTTGACAATTATTTTTATAGCTTTTGCACACATGGACAAACCAACGAATGTATGTTTTAATTTATACAACATTAGGTCTATAACGACGCTACTAAATAAAACATGTGATATGGTCTATGTATACATATATTTTAATCTATGAAAAATTTAATAATCAGAGATGGCAAACAATGTCAACAAAACCTCACAAAGGGTTTTAACTAAAAATGTGGGTTTTATCAAATTTAGTAACCTCTACGAGGAGAGCAGTGATGGGCAATTAAATTTTAGAAGAAAAAAAATGTATGTATACTCAAAAAAAAAAACGGATTTTTGCAAACTATTATTATAATTATTATTAATATTATCTATTTTAGAGTAACATATTTACGTTTGCATGACGGTATATCGTACTGTGTTGTTCCTTTTACTTTGTACTTGTCACCGTCACACACTGAGATTAACTTAGAATTTCCTTTCGAAAATTCGTATCCATCGATACACGTTACACGACAAACTCTGAATAGATTTTAAGAAATGTATTTATATATATCATACAATTTTTTTTTGAAGTCTCATAATAAAAAATCTACTTATTTTCTCTTGGTTATAGACGAGCAAAGCGATTGGGAGTTATTCAAAACTTTGAATGTCGTCCTACACGTTTCTAATTTGGCTAAAAAATGAATAGGTTGTATAGAATTCAACGAAACAGTAATATATATATATATATATTCTAGAACGTCAGGGAAGTCTTATAGCAAATCGGTTTAAATTTAAGTTG
Source organism: Adelges cooleyi (assembly GCF_023614345.1). Taxonomy (NCBI): domain Eukaryota; kingdom Metazoa; phylum Arthropoda; class Insecta; order Hemiptera; family Adelgidae; genus Adelges; species Adelges cooleyi. The sequence continues at coordinate 526,754 of NW_026095761.1, forward strand.
TCTGTAATTCCTTCGATTTTTGTTTAAAAAAAAAAAACTTAAGTCTACTACCTATGTATTCTCGGAAAAAAATTCTGCTAGATCAGTAATTATTATTAAGAGTCTGTAAACATTTATTTGTAAAAGTCAGCCAATAATGTTATTTATAAAATAAATAACAAAATTATAATACATTTAAGTATACATAAATAGTATGCATACCTTTTAATTTGTGATTTCAAAACAAATTTACACAGCAATAGCCAATATAACAAATTTAAAAATATGATTTGTTGAAATGTTTTCAATATTTTTATCGGTTTATTTTATAATCGACCTGAACTATTATATTAAGTATTTTGATAACTTTTTCTTACAAATTAATTTATTACAAAGAAATAATAATTATTAATGAACTTGTCACGAACCTTTTGTTTTTTTGATTGTATTTAGACCCGTTTTGTTTGCAAATCGTTTGTAGCTAAAATTAACAACATAAAACTTAAACAATGGCTTTATTTTATGTTATCATTATAAAGAATGGATACATACTCTGGAAATACGATAGATTGGCTGGGTGGTTGATCATTTGAAAATTCGCTAAAACAAAAAACAAAAGTTCTAATTTGTATTCGAGGTTAATTTTTAAACATCACGTACATTGAGAATTCTCAACAAAATTATTAGAATTATTATTGTCTTAAATTTGTTTATTAAAGTAAATAAAAAGGCAAAATGTCATACCAATAATGCTAAAACCTGATGCTACTTTCCAGAAAGTCTATCAATTGGATTTCAATTTTTTTTTTTTGTAAAGCTTTTAACATCAGCTACTGTATGAGGGCTAAAATAACAATTTTCATTTTTGTAATTCATGTGCTTTAACTCTTGCTCCACGCATGGCTACTTTTTGTACGAGGATGACAATATATCGTTTAAAAATCGTTCTAATAAAGTAAACTTTGAAATTCGTTCAAGAGATGCGTCAAAGAGCGATTTTACAAAAGTTTTAAAAATAAAAATGTATATATAAATTGTTTATTGAAACATACTATACATTATTATACACACTTATAAATTATAGCCATTTGCATAAGTGGAATAATATTTAAAATACCTCTAAGATAATTTTGGACAAATTTTGCTTCTTAATAAATACCACTTACAAGTATATTATATTATGATAAATTTTCATATATAAATTATTGATATTATTTGTTCTAATAATAAATTATTGAACATATTTAATATAAAAAATGATTTGAATAACTTTGTTTTATAATTTATTTAAATAAATACTTCTCTTAATAGTTTTTACACTAAATTATTAAAAAAAAAAATTACTCTATGTTTCATAAATATTTTATACTATATTATAAACTGCCTCCTAAATTTAATGTTTATGCTATTCAGTAGTCATAGAAATTTTGATTTTCTAAATATTTTTCGCTTAATATAGATTGTAATAACTATATTATAATATTGTAATTTAAGGGCTCTGCGGTGATATTATTTTTATAATATTGACAGTAAAGGTAATTAGAATTAAGTTTACTAAAACATCAAGAATGATAACATTAAATACAATTATTTATTGTAATTTATTTATTCAATAATGTTTTAAATGTGTTTCTTTTTATGTGTAAAAACTTGAACTGGACAATTACCTAATAAGCCAACAACATTGTTTTTGAGGGAACACCAATCACCATATATATATATATTACTTACTGTAATTTTTACTATGGTTACTAGTATAGCCTATAGGTATTATGATTAAAGTAGAGAAAAAAAATTTCAATGAATTTTCATAAGTATTTTTAATTTAGTTTTATTAAAATAAATGTGCCTTCAAATCGTTTTCTGTTCGAAATATAATCGTGTTAGAAAAATAAAAATAAACAACTGTGCGTCTAACACAAACACAATGTCATATTTACATGACAATGCCGTTTAAACATTTTTAGAATATTAATATATTTAAATAATACTTTGTAAATAACATCATCGGAACAATGAATTCGTGTCAAAACTTCATGTACGGATATTACAAATTTCGTACTTTTAATAAAATATTACAAACCCGTTTGTAAACACCGAGTGTACTTAACTTTTTTCGCTATTTCAGTTACAAAAATATATGATCCAAAACCGAAAAACAAAAAACTCATGTACATTCGACGTACCTGAAGTCTGATACGGTGTCTGTATTATCGTCCAACGCTACATCGGTGTACTTGACGTTTTCTGGTGAACCGTCTCCGGCTGTTACGGCCAGGCGACCAGCAACGGCGGCAATCAGCAAGAGTGACTTGATCATTGCCAATAATAATTATTTGGTAACGACAAAAAAATCACATCGGAGCTCAAAAATACTGAAAAAAAAAATGTTGTCAAGAGTTCTGAATTAGGTGTGCACAGGCTTGATGCACAAGTTGATCACTGAATGTCCGTGTACTCCGCGTTGGATTTGTTTAAATACCGGGAAGAGTTTGCAGGAAAGACTAAAAAAACACAGATACGGAAACTAGGGCAATATATTTTTTATGTTGACATTTCGCGACGCCGGTGGAAAATCCTCATGCGTGGGATATTGGCGCTTGATAATAGGTCACTTTAGATAAATGTGCTTATTTTACGGTACATGTACACATGATCGATTTTGTCCCGAGTTCTTGCACGAATCACAGTGAAAGACCTTTGGCCGGAATGGTTTTAATTTTGTTTTGGAGCTTAAACGAAAAAAAAATTATTCTGATTTTAACTATGCATAGAGAGACCGTACTATGGTATAAAAATAAGACCGTAGAAAGTGTACATTTTTAGTTTTATCTAAATTTAAAATAATAATAAGTCGAATATTATATAATATGAATTTATTTGACTCCAAAAAGAATGAAGGACTTGTTGTCCTTATACGTACATTGTGCCTAAGTGCATATTTTGTTCCTTTATTTTAACTATAAAAGATCATTACTATAATAATGTATATAGTGCTAATGATCAATATAGTACACTGATTAATATACTTTTTATCCGTTTAGTAAATAAATAAATATTATTATATTTAAATTTAACATAATATTTTTAGAGCTCACTGTATCGTTCACTTTGTAACACTGCTTATGAACTATAGTTTACTGCCTCCGAACAAAAAATACTGAATACTTAAAGAGCTCCACTGTAAGATGTATGGGTTGAAATCTATGCTCGTACAAACATGTTAAATTATACATGGCCAAAACGAATAAAGGTTTTCGTCAACAGACTATAAGAACATACTATAAGACAATAATAATATTATTATTATTATTATTATGGTTAATTGCATTTCATCTAGCAGTATAATATAGATAGGACTCAATAGAAGTGTATGCTCTAAAGAAAAAACCGAAATATGCATTTATTTATGCGTTAACAATAACTTGTCTATGCACTTTAAAAAAATGTATTTTTAAATATTTTCATAAAGTCTACATACAAAAAATTGAGTATAAAATATTAATTTATTAATAAATTATAAAAAATAGAATTAAAACATTTTTTTTTTATTTAAATAAACAAAAATGAAACAAATATAAATATTTATTTTGTTCTATAATTCTCTATTGTTCTAAAAAAAATAGTTTTATATTGTTATTTATACTTCCTAGGCCCAATCATGGAACATGTCTATTGTATAATGCATTATGTACACCAGTTCATACTTAATATTATTCATACTACAAAAGGGATGCATTTAGAGTTATTATGCCAATTTATTGCAAAATCATTTCTGAAGGAATATAATAATATGATAACGATAAATCGTACAAACAAGGTTAATAACGAGTAACGACACATTTTTTCACTTATTTTAAATTCGATAATAATATTTTATTAAAAAACATTACACTTGCGAAATTTAGGCTAGTGAAAAATAATCGCAGGTTTTACTGATAGCAAATTTATCATAATTTCATAATTTAGTTTTCTGACTGGCTGTTAACCAAACACCAACAGACTTCTGATTTATCATAATGACCTAAAAAGCTAGCCGCTGCCCGTAATGCCGGTGCTTGGTAGTTTTAGCCTTTTAATAATAATATGAAAACGGAAAGGCCTGCTAATTGAGGAGCAACAGATTAATTAAATATAGTTCGGTAATATATTATTATTCTAAGCTAAAAACTTCTTGGATAGTCGAACTTATATAATTAGGTACCAGAAATACGAATTTCGTCTTAACTCTTATATTCATACTATAATGAAGGTATTTTTTATTAAAATTGTGTATCATTTGATTTATTTGGAAAATTATTCACCTACCCTTTATTCTTATTGAATGTAGAGCCACCACATACCCACCTAAGCAGTTAGACAATATTCGAATAATTTTTTTATCGCAATGAACCGATAAATAACAAATTATTTTTTATTTGATTATACATGACAAATAAATTTGTTATTTGCTTCAAATGATTAGTCAAACGCATCTTTTATTATTAACGATTAAATGTATATTATATATATTTTATTATTTTATTCCATACCTATTATATATTTTATTTTTCTTTATTTGGGCGTTTAATTATGTTAAATGTCTTTTTTTTTTAATTTCCATCACTTTCGAATTATGCAGAGTTGGCGTCGTTGGTGAAATGAATACACCCTGTATTAATTTCAAATAACAACAATTTTACCTCCTTAGTGAAATCAAAAAAAAAATAAAAAATTACATTTAATACCTTTATATTAAAGTGACAGTTTAATATTTTATGAACATTATTGTATTTTATAATCTAATTCTATTTAATTTTCAGTTTTTGCTTAACAAAAAAGTTGAATACGGATTTTAATTCATTTTATGTTTTAGAGTTACACTAGATCTTTCTAACTCTTCCAAAGGAAAGAAATAATGACATTTCCTTGGGTAAATCGATTATTTTTAAATAAGTTATAGCGTGTCATAATTAAAAAAGTTTTTTAGTTTTTGGTCAATACCAATTTATAGACTTGCTATGTGAAGAAATCAGTCTACTGGTTAAAAAGTTATCATGGATTGACATAAAAAAAAAAACACATCATTGTGAAAATACCTTCTCAGCTCCGCATTGAAGCTAAAATAATATAGCAAAATATAAGATTATAACAACAGTTTTATTACACTATATTATAATATAACAAAATGTATATTATATTTATATTATTTTTAAATATATGTTATGAAATAAAATATACAAAGTTACAAAATATACTATAGTACACGCTTTGGCTGTAAATAATGCCAAATAAAAAATAATATTGCTAATTTGTTTATTTACACTATATATGTAATTGGAAGTTTATCGTCTTTTCGTATACAAAAGCCAAATGGCTCTTGTATACTCGACGATCATTTACCAACACGTACGAATGAGTCATCGATAAGTTCTTCGTCTGTTATGGAAGGAGAAGCAGAATGCGGAGAAGGTTCTAGCAACGGCGAGGGAACTGGGGACTTGAGAAAATGTAAGGACACAGAGGGTGTAGCCGAATAGGTCGTCACTGGTACAACTGGCTTCTGTTGGTAATTAATTGTGCTCGGTAATTCTTCTTTCTTTTGAGAATAATCTTTGCATTCAGAAATTTCTACAGTGGTATCTGCTTTAGGTGCATGAAAAGATATTAAAGGCATGTCGATTTTCAGACTATTCAGTATAGACTCTTTAGGTTTGCCAGCAGCTCGTTCTTCTACCGTCGTCACAGTGATTCCGGGAAGCGAGTTCAACCGCTCTGTAGTGCTTTTTTTCTGACTCAAATAATCGTGTTGACCATACTTTTTGTCAGTATCACTCTTTTTAGCTAAATCTATAGGTTTTGAATCAGTCTTGATCGCTTCAATACACTTTTTTTCGTCCATATTAACTCTAGCCGATAATTTTGGAATTTGAAATTTCGTGTCTAATTGCTTTATGAAACTATCAACAGGATTTATTACTTTGGGAGGCTCTTCTTCCTTGGACGTCGGGCTAGATTTTCTCATCTCGGCCCTTGCAAAAATAGATTTCTCACTCCGTACTTTACCCGAAACAGATTTTACTTTAGTTACGGTCAAATTGGATTTAGTCTTTGGTGCACTAAACGGTTTTGTTTGCGAAGTGCTTGGATTCATTTTGGAAAGCGTGTAGGTAGTCTTTTTGCTATTCATACTACCAGAAGTGCTCAATTTCTGACCTGATTTAGGGGAACTCGTCAGTGAACTTTTTTGTTTCGATTCTTTCATTCTAGTTTTGTTTATCGTTATTTTCATACCGTCAGAACTATGCTTGACCTGATACGACTCGGGATTCTTCAAACTCATACTAGAATTTAAAGACATTGCCTTCTCTGATGTCTTCAGAGTCGATTCTTTGGCTTTAGGTATGTCAGAATCAATAGAATAATGCAATGTAGTTTTATCCTTAGACAAACGATCTATTACAGCATTTAACTTTCTACATTTCGCTTGTGCTTTGTTCGGTTCAGCGGGTATTGGTAATCCGGCATCCTCGATATCACTTTTTTTAGTGCTCAAAGACTTAACACTTTTGGGACTTTGGCTAAGAGAAGAATTGCTAGAAGCATAATTTCTCTTCTCTTTGTTGTCTTTTGAAAAATCTTTGTTTTTCTGCTTTGATTCACTTTTAGGACTATGGACAGACATTTTTAACGCGGACAAACTTGGCTTGCCAGAATTTGATTTTGGTGATGTTACTGCATATTTAGAATTGGATAAGGACACACTGCTAATAGATAAAGTTGGGGAAGTACTTTGTTTTATTTTTTGAGTGGAGCCCAATTTCATCATCATAGTGCTCGAAGGCAATTGGTTAGACACGTAATCACAAGGCGACGACGATCGACTAGAATCTGACATCTTAAGCGAGCCAGAGTGTTTTTTCACTTTTTCAGGTACAGTCGACTCCGCTTCTAATTTCCTCTTTCTTTTCTTTTCTGTTTTACCATCATTACCGTCCTTTTTGCTCTTTTTAGATTTTTCTTCAGCTATAGTTTTGGCCGAAATCGGAGTTATGGTAATCGAACTAGGTACGTTAGGTATAGGTATGACTTCAATATTAGGTCTCCTATCTACAGACACCTGTGGTAAAATTTGTGGTGACGGAATAGAGCTTAAATCCACTGCCGTTATGCTGACAGAGGGAGACTGATGGATTTTGTCTAACTGAATGTCTTTTTTCTCATCACCCTTCATTTGACTTTTTATAAACTCTTTCACATCATTAAGATCATTGAGATCTCGCCCATCGTCGTCTATATCATAAACCGATTGATTTTCAATATCGGGAGAGTCAAATTCACCCGATATCGACGAACTGCTTTTTTCTATAGAATCTTCACTGGACGATTCAATAATAACTTGACCAGTGTCTGGGGGAGGTGGCTTCTCGTCTTCACCTTTCCCGTTATCGTCGTCGAGAATACTTATAAGTTCTTCAGTTTTTGTAGGTGAAAGCTTAGGGTTCTGATCAGGCGGATCTTCTTGAAGGCTGGCATCCCTAAAAGACGACTGCTTTTTCTGGTCTTCTTGATCGACATCCATCGGAAACTGATTAAAATCCACATCCGGTAAAAAAGTCGGATCTGAAATCAATTGGTCTATATCCCTTTGATTTATGGATGCTGGAAAACAATCAAGAGGACCGTTTCCATTTAGAGGTTCGAGCTTTACATCGAGGTCCGAAGAAAAGTCAGGACCAGAAGAAGGGTCGTTAAAATGTTGATTTATGTCGGAACTATCTCCTAAATTAGTTGATCCTCCTGTTCCCGACAAGTTATTTTTCATATCTGTATCGAGAGGTTGCTGGTTTTCTCTTTCCCAAGTTTGAATCAAACTTCGCATTGTAATTGGAATGGAAAAACATCTGAAAAAGATAAAATAATAGTCATCATAATTAAAACTAACTTGTTTTTTTGATAAAAATTGTTGATTTTCGTAAATTAAACTAATATTTATTAATTTGCAAAACATTTTAAAAGACAATTTGTATAATATAAATTATACCATTTTTTATAGTTTATATTTTTTTATATATAATTTACAGTTTTTGATAATTTCAGAATGTTTGTTTTGAAAATTATTTTGTTGTAGTTTATTATTAAACTGCACAATAACATTATTTTTTTTTATAATTTTTGTATTTCTAGTTAAACTGTAGTTAATTAATAGGAACACAATATAATATGTTTACTCGCTAAGAAAATATATGTGAACTAGTTGTTGCTGAATATATTTTAGACACTATTATGAGAATTCTGACCTTTGTAAGACTTTGCTTGCAAATTCAGGAGAGCTTAAAACAGACTCTCCGTTAGTTTCTGATGATGATGTGTACACTTCGCATTTTAGATTAGATATATCTGACAAATCAAATTCGGCTGTTGCGAGACTCTCTTCGGTTGGATGTTCAAAAGACACGACTAAATGCTGCCAAGACATCTCTTCAGCAGCAATTTCAAACACCATTGTGTTGATTATTTCTAAAAAAAATTAATTTAAAATGTTAATATTCTGTTTTTAAGCTAACAATATTTTTTCAGCTGAACTCTCACCTTGCTGACATTCAGGTCGTACACAAGAACGAATCAAACAATTGAACAATGCTTGCTGCCTAAGATAAGCTATAATTCTAGGAACTTGTGATGGATGGGTAAATTTGATATTTTGTATAAACACGCCTTTGAGGTTGGAGTCTGTCAAAAAATAACAGTGCTGCTGGTCTGGTAAGGTCTACAATACAAAATAAAAACTTTTTTAAAAATCTTTCCTATTTCAACACTGTTATTGTGAAATTAAAATTTTGTCTTACAACACTCAATGGCTGAGAACTGGGCTCGATGATCATCTTGAGCAATGATCTGGGTGTTGACATTTCAAGATCCATTTCAATTACAGCTTTGATGTTTTCAGCCAGTTGAAGACACACGGGCATAGGTTCGTTTAATCGTAACACAAATACTGCAGGTAGAGTAATACTGTTTTGAACAGTAAATGGCATAAACGTTGGCGTACTAATCGTAAAAAAAAAAATATATTCTCTGTTAAGCAACTTATGTATGTTATGTTATTTAACAGTTATTCAATACTATATTACAATAATACAACCTTATTCCATTTGAACTTCTTGTAGCGCTTAAAAGAGAAGCAGACTGAACATTTGTGCTGTTTGCAGCTTCAATACATACTGTAGCATAGCATCCAACATCTAATGTGTCTTTATCTAAATTCTTCATTGTACCGTTTTCGACGTCCAATAAATCGTAGGGAGAAACAAAATACATTATTTTTAAGGGATGGCCTAAAAAACAAAAATGTTGTTTTACATTTTGTTTTTAAATTTATGGTTGGTTTGAATTCAGTACCTCCTCTTCTAGGTTTCACTACGCCTAGAGGAGTTTTATGCACCAAAGATATTAAATCTTTATGATAGGTGTAATGCACTTGAGCAAATGTCTCCAAGTCATCTTCTAAAGTCTGAAGAGCATTGAAAGCGCGGCATTTAGTGATTTTATCTGCACTTATTTGGTAAATAGATGCGAGGCCTTCAAGTTGAGTGGTAAAATCTGCAAAGTCACAGTTGGCAAGACTCTTAATTAAATCAGCACAGCTCTAAAACAGATTTCAAAATCACTGTTACACACATAAGTTAAAAAAAGACAATATATTATATCTATATAAAAGATTGTGCAATAGAAAAGTCGCATAAAAAATAAATTTATATTTTACATTAATAGACAAAAAAAGGCCAAATGTTTAAAAACTAAGTTTTGCGACGCCAGCTGAAGCTTCTTGCCATTTAATTCAACACAGTTGCTATACAAATTTACTGAAAATGTATAGCAAAATGAAATGGAGGCGATACAAAAACGAACAAACACTTTATACATTTAGATCATAGCCAAAAATTAATATTATGTAATACTACAATATGTGCAAAAGTTATTTTTACTCAATATTATTTTGATAAAAAATATAATTTACATTTTTTGCAACTTCCCTGTTCTATTTGAAACAAGTAACAAAAACAATTTTAGGTAAATATAATGTTATACAGAAAATATTATTTTACAATTATTAATTAAAGGCTATTAAAAAAAAAAAAAATTATGACACTATTATTATTTAACTTTTGAATAGTCACATTAAATTATACCAAGATTAAAGACATTTTAATTTATAACTCTGTCAAATTAAACTGTTTTAAAATTAAGACTTAATTATTAAATTCATATAAATATCTCAAGTTATTATAATTATTCATTTATCTATTATAAAGAATAATTTTTTATACGATATATTATAAAATTTAATAAATACTACTTTACTAAACACAAATGTAAAAAAAAAATGTTTGTTTTATTAAGACTGTGGTTTTCAGTTACATTAAAATTAAGAAGTGTTTAATTGGTTTAGATTTATTTTGGCTCTTATGTAGATATTTAAAATATTTAAAATTGTGTAAGGTAACAAGAGTGGATAAGTTGTGTAAACCGTTATTAGAAATAAATACTTAAATATCAATAAACTTAAATACTCTAAATTGTTGTTTTTAAATATTTTAATTGTTTAATATTTTACCTGTGGTTCTGATTTTCCGTCATGATGAATTTTTACATCCTTTACACCACCATTATCTTCTAATATAATTTCCAAGTAAAACATGTCTGAAGATACAAAAATGTCTTTACCGGATGGACCGACGGTAAATTTTAAACTAAAATATAAATCAAAATTAATCACGTTTGTATCAGTCAAATACACAAGAAGTTAATCACAACATTATTTTACTTTATATCATAATAAATAAAAATAATTTTGTCAAGTTATTGAGGATTTGATTACCAATGCATTATGAATTATGATACTGCCCATTGGATTATAACATGTAAGAATATAATGAAAATTGTATTCATATTAACACCCCAATACTACAATCTTTTTCTCCGTTCTTGTTTCTTGTCATAACAAACATGGCCAAATCATCTTATTCTAGTCTCTCTTATCTTCTCTTTAATAGGCGACAAACTTAAACTCTCTCTTATAAATCTATTCCCTGTTTTATCCATTCTAGTTACTCCATGATACATTCACCTTAACATCGTCATCTTCGTCACAATCATACTAGTGGTGATTATTCTTAATTTTTATATGTATTCTTATAAGTTCAGATAAAAAAATAAGTAAATAATGGTTATTTCAATAAGAATCCTAATGTTGAGTTTATTTATTTGTTAACATTACCCATTAATTATAAATAATAAGTATAATACAACATTTTGTACTCAATTAAAGGTATTACCTAAATACTTAATAGATAGCTTTATTATTTTAATGTAATAAATAACAGTTAAACAATAATTACCCTAAATGTCTGCTAACACTGTCCAAACGTTCAACCATAGTCTGCAACGTAGTTACTTTAATATTTTGCTGCAATAGATCAAGTGACTTTTGAACAAGATTCTTTTCGGCTGGGTCAACATTAATTCTTTTTTCCTGTTGAAAAAAAAATTACTTTTAATGTAAAATTATACTATTAAAAACTAAAAAACCGTATTTTATATTATGAGCGAGTCAAGAGAAATATTTAATAATTATTACAGCATTGTTCGACGTCTCTTATAAAAAGTAACATATTTGAACTTCCTCTAGGAGATCTAAACACGTTTAGTTAACTACCAACATTTAATTTTTTACTGACACAATTTATTTCGCAAACTCATAAGTTAAAGCTACTTGTACATTGTGAATTATCCTCGTGTGGTAGTGGTACCTTCATATGATACGTAAGCCGTCTGCGGCACCACCTACTACTTATATCCTAAAGTGACAGTCAGACAATTTTATTTTAAAAAATATAAGAGAATAATAATGTTTTAAGTAAAATATGAATTTTTGTACTTAAATTAAATTTTAAATCCGTAAAATAAAAAAAACAAAAAATATGACAATAAAAGGCCAAGTTCATGTAGCTATAATTTCAAAACTAGAACAGTCTGCGGATTACTGACATCGAATTTGTTATCACCCAAATAAAGAGTGCCCGGTAAACATACGTTATTAATAATTAAAGTTGACTTACCAACAAAGCTAATTTAATATTTTTTATCGAATCTGTCAGCGGCTTGTATTGTGATTGAAGCGCTTTACTGCGCAACTTCTCCATCATCAGCTGCATCTGAAGTTTTCTCGATTTATCTTCTGAAAGACCATTTTGTACAAGAACTGCGACAGACATGGAAAACGAACGGAAGTAAATTATTATTATTGTTGTTATTAATAACTGGTAAAATACAATTAATGCTCGTATCACGAAAACAGAGTAAACTCTATTGCAGTCTGCATATTAATAACGGGGTGTATTCATACCTGCTGTTAATTGAGTGGCGTTCATGACCTAAACTTGTTTTTTATACAAACGAAAAAAGAGAAAGGATAATATTATTATACCTAATCTATTTAGTTACTCGAGCCGGAACAGAACTCAATAGAAAGTCGATTCGGTAAACAATTAATACCTACTAATAGGTAGATGGGTTATTATTTTATGGATAATCGAAATATTTAGGTAGACGGCCGATATAATATTTTATTTATTAATTAACAAGTAATAATATTTCACTGTAATCTGTAACTTTTGTGTGTGGTGGATGTTGTAAAATGTTGTATTTATTAGTGTTAACTGTTAAGTAGGAATTATACCTATACTTTTTTTTTTAACCTACAACTAAAAGATGTTTACTATTGTACCGAAAAACACCGCTACGGTGCGCTATATGTATCATGTGCAGCTGCTGTTATCAACTATTTTTAATATTTTTGATAACGCATTATCAAATTAACAGCCGGATTTCAAATAGGCCTTTATTGACTTGTCGGTTGATAACGAAATGCTATCGTTCTCCGGGACGTAAATAATCTTTTTCACATAATAACACGACATTGTTATTGTTATTATTATTAATCTATTTTCAATCACTCAGTTTTGATTAATTGCTATTGTAGTGATTGTTGTAAACATAAAAGAAACGTCAAATGCTGTAAATACTACGGTTGACGGTATATTAATTGCAATCGTTTGTTGTTAGCCGCTGTTCGAGAAGTTGCCATGACGACTCGGTCCACAATGGATGATCGACAATCCCTATTAGGTAACTGAAACAGTTATTTATATTAACCGTCCGGTTAAGACCTAGTACGCAGAATATTATTCGATCTTTTGCACTAAGCATTAATTTTATTAAAAATAAGTATACCTTAAGTACATACAGTGAGCTAAAAACCAAATAGTAAATTATTATACTTACCATTGCTACTTATACATTTATTTAGTAGGTACTATTTTTAAAATATATATCTTGAGTGCACAAACAGTATTTCCAACAAGAGTTTCAACATAATGTCACATTCATTAAGATCACGGATACCTTAATTTTTCGAAGGGTATAGGTTATATAGATTATAACTCACAACAGATTAAAAAAATATATATTTCCCGGGAGATACTTCCATAATTTGTTTCATACATTTTTATTTAAATTATAATTACATTAGTCATAATTTTACTCCTAAACAATTACTTAAAACTATCCTGAACATTTTTTATTTTAAAATAATGTAAATCACTTACATTATGTGGTTCATTTTTATAATATGGAATTACAATAACATAATATTATATATTATGGTTACATGTTACAAGAGCAAATAAAAAAATATACATTATATTAGTAATGAGAATTAATAATTTGGGTGTCCATGATCTTAAAACTAAAATTATTATTTTACAAATACAGGTTGTTTTATTTTATACAAAGTTTCAGGCAAAATTCACATTTTACTCCCAAACTAAAAAAAATGTCTTAAAAGTAAAATGTAGTTCTAAATCAAACAATTGTCTAAAAAATATTATTTTAAATTTAGAAAATGATTGTTTGATTCAGAAAAAAATGTATTATTTTTAGAAACTTTTTTTTTTGTTTGCGATTAAAATCTGAATTTTACCTGGAACTTTATCCTAACACTTTTTACAAAAAATATTAAAAATTGATTTTTTGCATGACGTAGTATCTTTTATGTTTTTACGCTTAAACACCTATTTATTAAAAAATTATTGGGAAAAAAATGGTCTTTTAGACTTATTATTAAGCCTATAAAAATCATACATTTAAATATTTAATCAATAAAAACTACTTAAAAAATACGAAATATTAATTATTGAATATTCAGTATGAAATAAATGGTTTTCTACATATTTTGTAGTATTTTCAGACCAACCTAAGTCTATTTATTACATTAAAATTCTTAATACAATCCCACGGAGAGGTATTTTATTTTATATATATTATAAGTGTTAAAAATTAAATTTTGTACTGTGTTTAGTTCCCAATTATAGTAAACATGTAACAGATTAATTTTTAAATGAAACCGTTAGTTTCAAAAATATGTATGTTTAGTTTACCTATTCTTAATTAAAAATAATCTCTCACCATAGCTAATTTAACGTTAGAAAATGTTTTAGGACTCACATTTATGAATATCATCATTAATTAATTTAATAATTAAGTTGGTACCATTAATAATAAGTGTGCAGGAATAATGGTTAAAATAGTTTGTATAATCTATTTATTATTAATGTTATTTAATGAGTATGACAAAAATTTACAGACTTATTTAAACTGCTACAATAAATTTACAATTTTGAAAAACAATTTTTTTTAAAAATTACAATAATATGAATTGTTGTATTGATTCAACTGACATTCCTTTAAAGATTAATTGTATGATCCCGATTCCCGAATTGTAGTAATTGTATTGTTAATTATACCACATTACTATAAATTTTCCCTTTCTGAACGTAACTGTTGCAAGCTATTATTTATGATATTACAACTAACTAATGAACCATTTAATTACCTTTGACACAATATTAGTAATTATTGTATGATCATAATTGTTTATAATCAAACTCGAGCATTTATTGGTTAGAATTTTATTTTAATATGAGTCTGTATATGTATTTATATATCGTCAGCCTATTTAGCAAGAGGCGTAACTCCAAAATGTCAAATTTTACACTAAAGGAAAAAAAAACGTTTAATTTATTCTATTTTTACAATAACAAAATTGCTTACTGTTTATCACACATTTCATGGAAAAAAACATATCATCATTATTATACCAGCCGACACACAGTTTTTTTCTACTTTCAAATAGTGTAGTATACTGAAAATGTTTTTTTTGTAGATAAATCCTAAATAGGCTGACAATATGTTATTCATTACTAAAATGTTGAAAATAAAACCTAATTTTTAAATATACTTTTGATAATTATGTTCTCAAAAATAATTTAAACCGTTCAGTATTATTTAAAGTTTATTTGATGTGTTTTTAAAAATTATAACTAAACGCCGCATCCTGGTACATATAAAGGGGCATAAAATTAGTTAACCAAATCCATATTATTTTATGTTTGCCGCCGTATAGTTAAAATTCGTTTTTTATTATTTTAGTCCTTTTTGGGCAATCGATTCTATATGATAACCCCTCTTTATCATGTTCAAATAATAGGATTTGTTTACTTTTTGCACAAAATTTCGGTAATTTTCTGACGCGTGACTACTCTAAGGCCTAAGCTCCTTAAATTCTTCTAGGCATGTCCGACTATTTTTACAAGATTTAGAATTATCTGTGCATTTTTATTTTTAAATTTGTAAAGTAAAATTTTTGTTTTTATTCTAAAATTGTTTTTCATGTAACTCATCTCGTAGTTAATCAAAAATGAATTCGAAAACTTGAAAATAGGATTGTGAACCGTGAACTTTACTATAAATCCAAATTAATTTTTAAAATAAATATCATATTATCTTCCATTCGGGCGTACCAATGAAACACTCGTATATTGACTAAAACGATATCGAAAGCCACAGAGGCTCTTAATTATTTTTTTCTTTGATATTTCATTCCAACGATAATTTTTTGAATAATTCGATTTGGGCAATAAACTATTTTAATAACATGCGGGCGAATCATGTGAAGTAAGTGATCAATAATACTATGTGTGCGACGCCCATTAATCCGCGTGGAGCGAGCTTATCTCGCACGCTTACAAGCACATGTCATCGATATTATACATAATATAATAATTGTAACTATTATTATAGCGAACCAAAGAAACCATTGACAATTTTTTATGAAACAATAATTAACTAGTAGCCCAAATAACTAAAGATTTGGAAAGGGTCGTCATTATAAAACCAATACCTTCACAGCAATCGCCTCGAAGCTATTAAAACTACTATTATAAAGAAGATATTTCGTTTGAAAAGGGGTCTATAACTTCCTCTCCTTTAGACCATTCTCGTAAACGTAGTATGCATATTGTATTTACCGGTAAAAACTTGCCACCCCCCCCCCCCTTATAAATTAATCCCTGTCAAGCTAGCTCAAAATACTCAAATAAAACATAATGTTATAACTTTAAAAACGACACCTGCTACGAATAACGTAGCAACTTAAGAAAATTACATAAAAATCAAAATGTTTCACTCTAGTTGTCTAGTTGTCCACATACAGGGAGGCTCCAGTGAGAAACTGTTTAAGTATAAGATACTGTTTACCTACTTTACATTAACTTTCTAGTAATAAAGTAATGTATTTAAATTTCATGTAAATCATATTATTATTATAATTATGTATATTAAGTAAGACTGTTGAAAAACTAGGGGCAATGAAACAATATTCAGTAGAAATTTGGTGCAGAAATTAAAAAACATCTATTATTTTCGATTGTTTAGAATTTATTTGAAACCAATATTAAAATTGAATGTATGGTTCGAAAAACGTTTAGAAAGATAGTTTAAAATTTTCCGAAAAAACTAGGAAAAACTAGTATATTATTTGCGGGAAAACTGGACAAAGTGGTTTATAGGTTAAAATAAAAAAGGAGCGAATAGTAATAATACTTTTACAAAAACTGGAAAAATTAAATTATACAAATTTCCGAAAAAAAATATTACTGAGCTGAAACCCAAGATAAACTTTTGCTTATAATATTTAAAAAAAAGTGTTACAGCACAAATAAATATTCGTCTCATTTTTCAATCAAAGTGAATATGATTACAATAAGTTTTAACCTTGTTGCTTAACTAAGAAAGTATTTTTATTAATTTCCAGAAAATTAAATGCTTTTTGAAATGTGTTTTCTGTATTATACTCTAAATTTTTATTATTTTCCGTGAAATTTCCGTCAGTTTAATTCTAACCTCTAGTACAGAACAAAAAAAATATTTTACTTTCAAACAATAGTAAAATTTCTTTCCAATTCAACTAAAAAGTTTCGACAACAATTATATATCGAAGTAATGTCAGCGACAACTTATTTTTAGTTAATTAATAATTTCTATGTGAAAAATTGTAACGATTTTTACAATAACATTAAAAACGAAAATGTATTTTGTACTTCGATGGATACAGCAAGCATAAAAAAAATAGAAACATATTTTTATGTTTACTAAACTTTGTCGGATCACGCGTTTTAGTGTGGTTAAAATTAGAATGAGTTGTTTGTTTACGATAAAAAAATACGCAGGTGTAGAGGCCCCTCAAAATAATAAATAGTTATATTCTTTAAAATTGGGTTTAATACTTTCCAACTATAATAAAATGTATAGACTTTAATCCCTTTGAGATTTGTTTTATTTGCTGTACTGAATTTGTCATTACACAACATGTTTTTTTAATTTTACAAATGTTCCTTTTGTTTTCAGCACAATAATTCGACCATTCGATAATTCGAACCAACTAGTTCCTTCTTTCTAGCACTTGTGGTAGTCAAATGAAATCTTAATTTTCCCCATATTTCATACGTAAAACCCCTATAGTAGCCACTAAGCACAAATTTGTGATTCTTTACATTATAAAAAACGGGTTTGATGTTTTTCTACAATTTAAACTTGTATAGTTAAACTGACTTGACCAGAAAAAAAAAAGTTCCTTGAGTAAGTTGAATTTATTTCATGTTGTGAATTTATAATATAAAATTAATAATAAATCCTGTTGGCAGATTATTCCAGACAATTTTACTTTGATGAGTACTTTTTTGCTAGGTTGGCATTGGCTTCCAAGGTTATAATATGCTTGTACATGGGATCCATAATGCATGCGAAATCATAAGTAGTGAAAAATTGAGTGTGCGAAAATACTATACGTGTTTAAAATAAATACAGTACAATTGGTTTTGGCAATCAAATAAATCAATCGTTATTAGACATCACTTAATACTATATAGTTTGTTTTCAATTTGGATTCTTAGCCATGAGGTCGGTATTGATTTTACTAGGGTCATACTTCATAATGAGTTTTTTTTTTATAATTGTTTGTTATTGGCGAGTCTGGACACTGTATAGCTTTGTTTCAACGTTCACGATTAATTCTTAAAAGCCATAAAAATAATAAAATCATAGCAAACATCTGGACAATGTATGTATACATTTCTTTTTATAATTTGATTTACTATACTTGTAGATTTTGCCTTTTATGCGAAGAAATATCGTTATTACTTTTACAATGAACTGTATATTCAACACATCTATCAAGTAGAAATCGAGTAGGTACTCTAGAAAGGGTCAAAAACTTTAAAAAGTCTATCGCTTCACTCAAATAGTAGTAAATTAAAATTAAGTCGTCAACAATGTCTAACTCCTAATTATTTCTTTATGAAAGTCATCATCAGAAAACTCCTTTTTGAAAGCTGGTCACTATTGTTCAGAAATTGTAAATGCTTATCACTCGAAATAAAACTAAATTTGAACTAATTTAACTTAATACCTAATTTATTTATTTTGTTAAAAGTGCATTTAAAACGAATCTAGACAGTGATGTAGAAGTAGTCACCGTTTGGGGGTAGCTACAGTTTAATAAACGATTAAATAATTTAAGGAAAAATCTAAAAGCTAATTAAGGAATTAGTAGTTAATGTAAAAATGCAATTTCCCAAAGCACAACAAAGTTAACATGGGAAAGGTTTTTTTCCGGTGAAAAAATTTAATATAACATCAACATTAACTACAAAATATAATCGCTAGACATCCTACTTGTGTCGGTCTTATTTTGAATCCAGTCATAAAACAACTTTTATTGTTATTTTCGTGTTTACGTGTTGTGAAACCCTATTATTTTTCAAAGTTGAATGTATATTTTTTTAATTAGTTAAACACTATTTTTTAGCTATCTTTTAGGGCTCCGCGTAGTTAACCACTCTGAGATAAACGAATAAAAATATTTTTTTACCTAAAATGATGAAATATAGTGGGAGGTATTATTTTTTTATCTAACCAATGCTTAATTGATAAACAAATATCAAAACGCAAGTATTCAAGGTATTTGGTTTCTTATGAAGTACCAATAGAAAAACATGATAATTAATCGTATGTATCTGTAAATTCAAGCACATGATAATAATACTTCATAAACGCAGTATATGGGGAGTATTCTAAACCGTAAATTAATAAACATTTTTTCTTATTTTGGTTTTACTACTAATTATTTTCTAAATTTTTAATATATTTTAAAAATGTCTTCTTATAAGAAAGGTAAGATCTTATTTCTTATTAGTTATTACTTATTACATATTTTATTATGGATAGAAATTAATCTTTAAATGTCATTTTAAAACAATTACATTTTCAGCAACGGTTTACTAATGAAAGGGTGAGGTTAAAAATTAGATTGATAAATGTTTAAGGTATTCGTATTTATAATATGAAAACTACAAATTAGATTTGAATAAGTTAATTTTATAAACGATTTTTAAGCCTGTAATTATTAACACGCTTATTAACAAATTTCGATAAGTTATAATGTAAAATTACACAATTACATAAGTTATAACTATTAACTATAGTTTTATAATATGAGCTTTAGTATACTTGATGATACCGTATCTCCTTCGCATGTGTATGCTAAATGCAACCGAGTGTTCTTATAAGTTAGGCATGTTTCCACGACGTATGGTTTAAAACATACTTTACTTATAATTGGTATTTTGTTTAAACAAGCTTATGCTAGCAGCAGTTAAAAAGGTGCCGTTATCTACTATCTACAGATTCGCATTGAAGCGTTTTTTGAAATAGCGATTTTATCACTTTTAGTTATAAAATTTCCTGAAGACCTGCGACTCCCAGAACCCATAGACGTGTCACTGTGCAGGCTTTTATTTATAATATAGTTACCTAAAGTTGGTATTTAAAATGCAGTTTTAGAATTTCGAATACCTCCCTTGTATAAAATAATGCACAAAGAAACTGTCATTGCTTAGTGTTTTATCTAAATAATTACACTAATAGTAAAACGCGGTTGAAGATAGATCTTGAATGAAAGTATTTACGAACACTACATTGTTTGTATACAGTACTTGCTACTATCGATTACAAAATATTGTTAATTATAAAATATTTAAAAATCAGTTAGAAAGGTAGTAGATGAAACTATTGTATGGCGTGTAAAATGAAAATGATTAAGACAAAAAAAGAAGAAAATGATCTGATAAAAATGATAGTAAGAATGAGCCGATGTAGATATTAGGATGTCCGAACATCACTCTATAACTATAGACAAGAGTGTACTTACAATTAGTAAGTAAGTAGTAAGAAAATAATAATAAATATGTAAGGCCAGAAAAACAGAAGATAGTATGAGCCAAAATAGTTTTGTGCCTGTCGATTTTAATTAATTGCGGTCAAATAAAAGTTATTTTCTTAATTTCATAATATATCGTTTGCCACTAAACCAAAACAATTTGCAAACAATTCCAATCTGGTATTGATAATGCATGATAATATAGGTAATAATATGGTTGTAGGTTGGTTCTAATCACAAATATTGTGATATAGTATAGTTAACACAACTCGATTTATGTTTCTCTTCTTTTCTTGTAACTGAATTATATTACACATTGTCAGTGTAATCGTAAATCTTTTTATTAGATACCTAATCAATGTAATTTTCAGCAAATGGTTTTTGTAGCAGAAAATTGCGTACAATTTGCTCATTTCTGAATTTAATATTTTAAGTAAATACAAATAATCTTACATGTATTGTTTAATAATGTATTATTGATTTATTATAGTATAAAACTTATGTACTTATACTAGAGATTGTATATAATCTATATAAATTTTTAAAAAAAATAACTAATAAATAACTTTATAACATAATATCTTTGCTATGTCAATGCAACATACATCTTGACAAACTCAAGGAGCTAAAACTAATCCGTTCATGGTAAAATTAACTACGTAGAATCAAACATATGAAAGCATACTGACATTGAAAACTAGACGACTTGAACAGTTTGCATGTTAGTTTTAATTAACCAGATAACTTGGATACTTAATTATTTATTAGATTGAAGGTTTAATTGGACGATACCTAATGAAAATTAAACTTGAAAATAAAATCAATACATTAAAATTAAAATAATTCATTATAAAATATCGTTGAATAATATTTTAAAATGAATTATATATTTTAAGTAGCAATGGTGACTTAGCAATTTGGGTTTTAAAATTACGTATTTAAAAAAAATTGGAAAAAGAGATCGTGGGTTTAAGTACCAGATTTAAAAACATTACCTAGGTATATAATTAAACAATTACTGTGTATCTTGCTATGTATAGATACTTAAAAATAGAATAATAATTGGTAATTGGTATAATATTGGTATTTTGTTGTTGATATTAAATAAAAAATAGTAAAACTGGTAAATTTTAAAATTCGAAAAGTTATAAAAAAACTTCTTTAATACAAATGTTACTAATGCTACAAATGCTTACTAGTTCAATTGTAGGTATTAAGTATATAGATTAGTTATTATATTAAGTGTTCTAAAATAAGTTTTTAGTTTGAAAAACAAATTTAGTTGGTTGACTTGGAGTGGAAATTAAATTTAACCAAATATTGATATATATGTATAAGTGGGTATTGGATTATGACAGACGAAGAAGAAAAAAAGGAGTGCTTCGCTAAAATAAGAATGTCGAGATAGCTGTATAAAAAGCCTAGGTTACATGTAGAACTACAAATACCTAAGTACCTATGTAAAAGATAATTTGGAAATTTCACCATTGGAAATGTGAAGGAAAATAAATTAAAATGGTTTAAGCACGTTAGTAAAAGGAAAAAGAAACCGTTAAAAACATTAGTACATAGCTAGATTAACTAAAGTAAAAATTGGTGCATGTGTATAATGTCATACAGGTGTCCGGATTAGATAAAAAAATGTTAAAGTAGACGATTTGGCTGCCCGATCCCTTTGTACAAGATAATAAAATATAAGAAAGAAAGTTAAAAAACACTAAATTTTTAAATAAAAAGTAAACACTTATCTTTAACAACCTTGTTATTTGTTTTTACAACATATTTTTTTTTTATCTTGCGTTATCTTAATCGCTATTTACTAACATATCAAACAAATAATTTACCGATCAATTTGTCAAATACTACCAAATCAGTATTGTACCAACTCTTAGATGGAACTATTATTCTTTTTTTGGTACAATCATAAACATTAATGTTAGAAAGTTTCAATCAAATTTATTTTCTCAAACAAATATATATATAATCTACTTTAATGCAATTCAGCTTGGACGGCAGTGATAGAATTTCCTTTATATTTCGTTTTTGGTGTACTTTTTCTCTATACTATTTTTATTACAAAACTAAATTCAAACCATATTTAACACTAAAATAGAGGATTGTATAAGTAAGTAGTTACATCCGTTTCAGTTATAATGAAATTGAATAAATGTATTTTTAAATGAAAAAAAATAACAATTATTCTATTTTTGTATCTAAATTATAATAAATAAGTAAAGTACCTAGTAAAATAATTAATTATAGTATTAATTGTTAGTTAATTTAATTTTCCTGA
The DNA here is from genome assembly GCF_023614345.1 of Adelges cooleyi. Classification (NCBI taxonomy): domain Eukaryota; kingdom Metazoa; phylum Arthropoda; class Insecta; order Hemiptera; family Adelgidae; genus Adelges; species Adelges cooleyi. The sequence continues at coordinate 549,682 of NW_026095761.1, forward strand.
TTGTTATTTATAGTGACAGCTTACTTAATTTTAGGCAAAAATAATAATTATACTATATTTAACCTTTGGCTTATGTTTTACAACCAAGACTTAACTATTATTGTAAACATTAAAAAAAACAAGTTTGTTTTTAAAATACAATATATATATTAGACATAATATTAATTACTTTTAATAATACATTCTACATTCCTTACACGCGTTTTCCTTTATACTTGCACTATAGAGTTGTATGTTTAAAGTGCACAGAGTAGTTATTGTATTGTATAATAATCAATAAGGAATAGATTGTTCAATGTTCTCGATAAGTCTGTTTTTTTAGGTATTTATTAGAACTCACGAGGCATATATCTGTAGAATATTAGTCGAGAGTTCTGGTTTATGTAAAAAAAAAGTATATTCAGTCAATATGTCAACCTTTTGTGCTGATGGCCTCATACCAGCTCGATTTTTGTGCCTTGTAGCTCATTTTATTATGCTCGTCATGGCCTTAAATCACAGGGTAAGATTTGTATTAATTTTTTTATTATTTAAACAATATTAGTTTATTTTCGTATAGAAATAAACAAGGCCGGTTTAAATATAGAATTAAGATCATAACTAACTTTTATAATGATATTAAATGATACTAAAAAATTATATTATCATTTTTTCTTTATTTATTTTAATTACTATTAGTTTTCTTTTTTTTTTTATTAATGATCAAATATTATAGCACGACAATTATACAAAACTAAATAAATATAAATATATAATATTATTACTCACTATATGAACTTGAATCCAAACACAACGATAAAACAATTATTAAATTATTAATTTCTATTATGTTAAACATATAAACATCATCATTAATTGTATAGTTTTCGCTATACATCATTAAATATTAGACTATTACGCAGTTTCTTTTGAATATTATTTCCATTTGTTTTACCTAATACCTCGAGTTGTAAATTTTGTTATAAGCATAAGTACTCTTGTGTTTTATCAGTCAGCGCGCGTGAGCTCTTTATTACAAGTGCACCCAGAAGAGTTCTTATCACGTATAACACTGTGTATTATAATATTACACTTTAAATGCGATTGAATTATGTTTAATTAAGTTCATATTAAATGTATTAGTTATAATTGCATTCAAATTATAAGATCATATCAAATAGGAATAGTAATAACATTTGTTTTATCAGTCAACTATCGATTCTGTAACAACGCTACTACCGGAGTCTGCATTGATTTAAATAATACTGTTAGTTGTTAATGATCTGTTAAATCTGTTGGTTCCTAATATTAGTTACAATTTTTTTACTTTTAACAGTCATATCGGTCTAATTTTTGTCTTTTTAATGTTTAAATAAGCATGAAATAGTATAGTTTTTTTTTTATAACTGTGCATACACTGAACATTTTTGTAAATTTAATTAATTGCAATTAGGAACAAAACGTTAAAGCCTGCCTTCCTTATGATTACGACAAAGATCTGTACATGGATCAAGATAAAAGGTAATTTATTTAACTGATGCACATTTTGCAATTTTAAAGCTTTATCATTCGAACACAATACACGCAATCACTTAATATGTGTACACTATAGTAAAATACAGGGCTGTTCTTTGGGTAGAGGCGGGGTCGACGCTGGCTATTTAATTTTGTTGGTACCTCATTGGCATTAATTCTCAATTTTTTAATTATAAAAAGTTTTAAACTCGAATTTTTAGTGAGCAAGTCATAGTTATAAAAAAAACATGGTGGTAAAGTATAGCTTGTTTAGATTCAGCTTCTTTTATTCAAAAACTGAAATGGCGCCCCTAGAAAATGTCACTTAAATGCCAAGTTGTATGTATGTACGTTGAAGACTTAATGAATTGTAGACATTTAGACTTCAGTAGTTCCTTAAACATAATTTAGTAGTCCGTGATATCGGTGTATTAAATTCATCAATTTTGATTGCATCCTAATATACTCATGTTATTAAACCTTGCTTTATTATAAGTTCAATGACATTCTAAAAGATAAAACAGATTTATAGTTAGATATACATAATAATTATTATACAACTCCTGGCTTTCATTATTATATATTCAAAAAATAAGATATATTATAAAAATATAAATTGTATTATCATAAAAAGCATAACATCTAAGTATTTGTGCGTTTTTATCGTAAATTCATAATTTGAAAATCCGTTTTAAAATTAAATCAATCACGCGTTAGGTTTAACTTCCTTATAATGTATTGAATATTAAATACAAGTCTTTTTCAAAACTATTATTTTAAAAATATACTATTAGTATTCAGACAATGATGTGCGCCGATGACAGGTTAACGATGACCTATGTCTAAATATGGTTCAAGTTATCCGACGTAGGAGGTTTAGATGAATTGATTATTCCTGGAAATGAAACTTGGCGAATAAATAGAGTAACCCCAAGGTTCCGGAATAACTTTAATGTACCGATGTGTAATCAACATTTAAAAAAAAAAATACTTCCTAAAGTTTATCCAACACATGCATTGACACATTTTCTCTTTTTTTGATTTTTTTTTCTTTGTAAATAATGCCTATGCTTTGTTATTGAAAAAAAATAAATTATGCATCTTTTTGTTGATATTTGCTTTCTTAAAAAAGTATTCATAAGTTGAAATCCATTACGAAACGTATGAATAGTATTTTATTTAAGTGATTTGTTTAAAAGTATTCTCATTTTTTTTTATATGCTACGCACTAAGCACTTTTAGCTTCGATGTGAAGTTGAAAAAATTATTTTATTAGATATCCGTCAGATCAATTTATTTCACTGCACGATATTACTGCCACATTTATATAAATGCAATCCTAAACATAATAAATTATTCTGATTAATTTAGGTTGATGATCGGTTATACCCTTTCAATCGGGTTTATTGGTATAGAAATGTTTGGATTCGTGAGTGGCATAACCATGTTTTCTCCTACAACTGGATTTATATGTATCCTTTCCCATGATTGATTTTGTGTTAAAAAAATGTTTGTCTAAATAAGTTTATATATCCAATGTTTTATTATTGACTAGTTGTAACGACTATGACAATATTATTTTGTGTCTTTATGTTTTCAATATTTCTACTTCTGTTATCTGTTCCTATATTTTGTTTTTTTTTTTTTTAATAATTCCTTGACAACTATTTTTATTAGCTATGATATGTCATGCCGTGGCCACTATAATAATATTTTACTTTCTTCAAGATTTATGGACTTGTGAAATGTTTTGGTCGGTGTTTTTCTTGTGTAGCATGTTGCCATGTGCAATCGAAGTCATAACAATTTGTTATTCGTTTATAATGAAAAAATAACATTAAAACTTATTGCGTCTTTAAATCCATATAATTTAATTTATCTAGAATATTTCAAATTGTATTTTTAACAATTAGATAATAATATTGGTATTGTTTAAATGCTATTAATCCATTAAAATAATAATATATCAGTACTAGTATATAGATAATAAATTAAATACATTATTTTTAATGTATATCTTTGTGACTTAGGTATGTAATATAATTATGAAAAAGAACTATTTTTTAAATGTAAAAATAAGTGTTTTACGGGTGCGTTTATTTTTAAAAATATGAGCGTGGGTGTAGCATCTTATTTTAATGCCAATTTTGTTTCTACTTTTTTATTAAATTTTGTTATAATTTGTCTTTTTGATACTTTATTAACTTAGGTATTTCACTAAATGACTAACTTTTTTATAAATATTCTTTAAAAAGTTATTAATTAGTTTCATTTTTAATAGTACAGTAAAGAAAATCTATCACGCTAGAACTTAGTAAAAAAAGTAAACTGAAATAATTCGAAAGTATGTCATTATCAATATAATAATATGTATAAATATATTATAGTAATGTGGTTTTGTATGTTTTAAAAATTACATTAATTACATTTATCTAGGTACTAACTTCGTATTTGTTTACTTTTCTTAATTATTTGTATTATAAATAGAAAACTTACGCGTAATGCACTTGATTTTATTTTTTAACATTTATTATATTATAAATAGGCAATTTGCATGACTCAGAACTTTATTATGTGTCATGGCTTGGTAATATTTATTATTATTTAGTAAAACAGTTAATAGAAATTAATATTTTATATTATGATTAAAATTACGCAATATACGAGTATAATAACAATTTTGTTTTGATATTTCATTGTGTCATTTTTGCGATATCTTACATAAAATAGAGGTCGTACTTTCATTAGGTTATTAAGCTGTTTATTTATACTATTTAAATAATTAAGTGATAATAAACGTTATTTAATTTGCGGGTTTTCTGATTAACATCATTATGATATTATGTTTTGTTAGTTATAACTTATAAATACAAAAACATAATTAATAAGTAAATTGCACTACTTGCATTCAATATTATTTTATTTAAAAAATAAATGTCAGAAAAATATAATATAACTATCAGGTAATCAATATTTTTAAACTTACTTTTATGGCAAGTAATAACTATACTTTTAATTTTAAAACAGTCACAATACGAAATCAGCCATGTGCGTTGTGATAATTGTCGCAAGGAAAATGTCATTATGATTTTTTTATACAGTTGTTTTGTCCGAAAAACTTTCATCCCATTTGCTTAATTATTGTATGGTGCTATATTATTATTATTACACTCCGTACTTCATCATGTGAAAAATGCGTGCATGCCGTACCACGTGAGTTCATTTAAACATGAAAAAAACAAGAATGTCAGTTCTGATCGGTGGTTAATTCTAAACATGTACTTTTTTACGCTATGTTAAATATTTAGTTTGGTTAGCTTGGACATTTTATTATACATGCCGGTTAAATTTTTTTTTAAAAATGTTGACATAAATTCAGTTTAAAAATGCAATTTTAAAAACAAAATGTTCATTTTTATTTTTTATTAAACTCGTAATAACATTTTGTGGAAATGGAAATGCTATTTTTTACTAAGTGTGGTTTTATTTACACGTTTAGAAGTCTTGCTAATTTTTGCCAAAATTGACGTTTTCCTTTTAAACTCAACTTCCAATGTAGATATAGATATAAAAATAAGTTTTTGATTTTACAGTAGGTACTAACCTTTTACCTATCTGTATTGGTATTCGAATTTTTTCCTCAAATTTTAGAAAGATACTTAAGAAAAATAAATAATCAATGACATCCCTCATAAAAACACATCGGAAATATAATTTTATTAAAATCTCATACTTTTTAGTATCCTAATCGGTCAACAAAATTGTTTTTAATAGAATTACGTTTTTTTTAAATATTTTAATAAAATCCATAAAAAATAGTTAATACGCTATTGTCGCAAATAACCATTAATTAACTAATTTCCTTAGTTTTATCGAATAATAATATTGAATTATTCTTCCTACTTGTATTTAGGGATTTACGGTTTCATTAAAACTTTCATTCTGTTCATACCACTGATCACGAGTTACTTGGCATAAGGATAACATAGGATATACTTGACATGTAGGATATATTATATAATATATAGATATATATTTGTATAAAACTTAATAGGACTACAAAAAAAAAAACGCTCTATAATAATTACTAGTTAATGTGTAATAATAATAACGAATACCTATTACTCATGTACATCGAGGTCACAATCTAGGCACGTTATAAATTTTTAAATGAAATCGCGACATACCAATAGTTACTATAATTCCCCCATCAGTTAACTATTTTGAATCAGTCTGATTGTTCGTCTCATGTGAGATGTCGCGATTTTTTATTAATTTTTTAACAGTATTGTCTACATGTCTTACATCATATAATTTTATAATATAATAATTTTTTAATTTTTTTTTTTCTTGACTAAATAACCGTTGACGCGTGGTCATATTCGCATGATTTTTCGCTGTAATCGTAAATTGTAAGGTAATGTTTTTTTCCTATTATTTACAGTTCGTAAATTTCGTTCGGTATCATCCAATTAGTCTTTTTTTGTTTCACACGACGCATTGTTCTAAATTTCATTTTCAATGTCGTTGAAACCACGTCAAACTGAAATTACCTGTTGGACGTTTTAAGTTATTATATAATAGTCAACACACTACATATAGTATAATGTTTGTATAGTTAAACCAATATACACTAGTTTTAACACGTTAACCGTTTAGTATTGATTTCGCTGATTAATGTTAAATTAATTATTAAAATGTCTTACATTAAACTACTTCAAAATGACGTTGGATTCGGTAAGTATTAAGCGTGAACTATACTTCGGCATAGTTTTTATTGAAGTTTATGAACGTTGACAATTTTTTTTTACATTTAAGTTTTTAATTTTAATTTTATAATTACAAATTGCCACTATTTTTAAGTTACAACGAAATGATTATTTATCATTGTTAATGTTTCAATTTTGAATTACTTAAGTCAATTACTACCTAAATATGCCTACGGGGGTTCGGTTTTTGACGACACAATAACTTGAGCGATATCTTCTAAAGGAGAATATTATTTTAATATTTCAATTTGTCAATTTAGGGTCCAACACGGATGACGAAATGGAAAAGATGCAGAAAAAGGATGAATATAATACCGAATACAACCAACAAGAACGTCCGAAAAGAGTAATTATTATTTTCAACTATTTATTTATATTTTATTCATTTACGTGAATGCATTAAAACATGTATAAGTAGCAACGTAGTAACATATTAAATTAGGTATTAGGTGTATAATAAAAATTAACAACAGCTAAAAACATTGCAAGCGAGTTAATGGAGTTTATGAACAAATACAAATAATTAGCAAAACCAGTGATGTTGGTCGATTTTTAACAAACACGATTTTACTACAAATAAATGACGTACACATTGAGTTTACATAATAATATTTATTTTGTCTGGGGTGACGTGAAAAGCAATAACTTTAAACGTTAACTAAGCCTGAAATAATATTTGTCAATGCATAGGAGTTAAATCAATAACTTCTCCATTGAACGGCTATCCATTTATTGTGATAAATAGTGTATTCAACCTATAGGCTTGTGTAATATAAAATGTAATAATAAACTTGCACAATGAACCTACTAGACAACATTGTAAAAAATAGACTTGTTCTCGCGTTTGAATATATTATTACTTATTATTATTAGGTTTGTTGTTAGATTAGAAAACAAACAAAAAAAGTTTTTTTTTCAATTCATATGGTAAAACATAAAAATATTAATACTGTTCACTAGATATGCTCAAATTTTTTATACGACAGTCAATAATAATAATAAAATGTATCGATGAATGATAGATAACTATTTATTCATGACTAAAGATAAAATATTATTTTTATTTATAGTATAAATAATAATATTATCTTTAGATGATTTCAAACTTATTTTAATTATATTATTTTATCAAGTTATTTTTTTTTATATTAAATAAAACGATTAATTAGATTTATCTTGAATAATTTTAATATTCACCTATATCTATACCAAACAAATTTTAAATGAAAAATGAATAAAGTCAGGTAAACTCGTCGACAAATTATCTTTTTTTAATGTATCTTTTTATTTAGCTAAAAAATAATTCGAACATTGCCCAAATCAGTTGAGTACTTGACTACCTCTATTATTGTTAGAAATTATTCAAATAGGTTCAATGATGAATATGTACTATTTTTATTATTTTTTTCCAGGAAAGCAAAGTGTCTTGGATACTGTTTATAACGACGTTGAGTGTTAGCCTAGGATGTTCTGTTCCAGCGGGTTATAACATTGGAGTAGTTAACGCGCCTTCGGAGGTGAGTGTGTCTAAAATCATAACATTTAAATGCTTATATTAGCCAATTAAAAATATTTCACACTACAATTATTTGCATATTAATTAAACACTAAAAAAACAAACATTACTACCTATACAGATATTGAAACAATGGTGCAACGACACGATTTTGTTCCGTTATGCTGTCGAATTAACAAAACCTCAACTGGACGTTTTGTGGTCAGTGCTGGTTTCGGTTTTCCTCATTGGTGGCATCATCGGCGGTGCAGCTGGTGGAAACTTGGCCGACAAGTTTGGCAGGTACTATACACCGTTATTTACCATTGTCAGCACTCGGATATAATAATATTTAATACGATCCCCGAACTACTCTTTTAAACACGGGTGTAGGGGTACAGATTTTTCAAAAATCGGCTGGAGTACTACACTAGCTCCATAACATCCAACAGTGTTAGCGACGAAATCCGCAATGTTGCTCTCGATTTCCCATAGCACACCGTCGTTGTCGACGTCTATATGTGTGACCGTACGACAGTCTGAATTTTTTTTCACCTTAATGTTTTAACAGACAAAATCTGACTTCTCCGTCCGTTGTTTTCAGCATCAAAAAATACAAAGTTGAAGGGGGAAAAATGTAATCTCAACGGGGCTGTGGTAAAGTACATTTTAACCCTCATAACACAATTTTCTTAGTGGTATACAATTATTTTTCGATACAAATAACCAGAATTGTCAGTAACCCAGGTTTATTGTAAAAAAGTCCAAACCCAGTTAAGTTGAACTTCCCCAGCCCCGTTTAGTTGTGCCAATGTTTGTTATTTATTTTAGCGAAATCGCGCCCCTGACCGTGTTGTTGATTTTTTTATCGTTGTTCTTACCAACATCATGTTTTCTTCCAAAAAACTTTCTTTGGCGTCCCAGCTGTATAGGTTGTTCAGTCCTTTAATGCGGAAGTACATGACAGACCCGTAAGCCGACCCTAGAACGACCATTTTGCACGGCTTCCGACCGATGTTGACCACACACTTTGGGTTGATGCGCTTCCGCAAGTGTTTGGTCCGGACCTTAAACATGTCTTCGCCTGACAAGTACGTGAAGTACAAATAATTGCATTTGGGCGTTTCAATCAGGACCAGATAAAATACGTGTTCAGATCCGGTTACTGAACACGAGATGGTAGCCGAACGGGGAAGCTTCACTCTGTATCCTTCTTTGCCTTGGACGTTCCAGACTATTATGGCCCTCGTTCCACCGTCTCCGACATAAACGATCGTGCTATTGTCGCTAACGTATTCGACCACCAAGTATTTTAGTCTACTTCGGACCTTGCATAATAGCGACTCCAGCGGTATCGTGTAGAGTATCTGAAAAACAAAAGCTATTGAAGTTGTTCTGCCGTACGTCTTGCCCCTCCGCCCCGCCACAACAAATTTCAAACCACAATTTTGAGCTGACGGGGTTAGGTTAGTTAACCTACGCGGCCATTTCCGTAGTGGATGCCCAAGACTTTGGGATCGCTTTCCTTGGTGGGAATGTCTTCGAGAGAATTGACAACCCCATTGTCCAGCACCCAAATTATGCCATCCCGGCCCGTGTATATGTCGATGGCGTTTATTATGACGGCTGATTTATCTCCTGCGCTGCTCGTCGCCAAAGTAGGAAAAGGCCGGACATAATTGTAACATTGGTCGTTACCATTGAGCGTGACGCTGCTTAGCGTGAAAGGCACGCCTTCTCTGAAACGACAATTTTGTCATGGCGGTTATTTACAATGGAATCAACATTCCTATTTGGTACTGATTGTTTCCTGTACAACCATTAATATACATAATATGGACAGTATAGTCTTGTTGTGTACATCTTACTTGTAGCGCGGTGAAACCAAGTACACGTGTTGTCCGCAAATTTGAAACCTGGTGAAAATTATGTTTTTCGGTGTATGTTTTTTATTTTTTTTATACATTTTTTCCACTTTTTCGTTTGGCCACTTGACGTAATGTCCATTCAGCATGTGCGGTTTACATATTTTGTTTGTAGTTCGACCGCAGTTATCACCGCCAAGCGAATCGGTGTAATAGTATACTAAAATTATGAAAAAACTGAATTTCATATTAGTATAACTGCATCGAAAAATCTGCGAAAAAGTCGCTTCATTTTCAGAATTAAACAATTAATTGAGTTCACACATTGTTACTCTGGAAACGAATTCTGCGTAGTTTAATTTGATAAGACTATACTAAATTGTTATAGGTAATTCACAAAATAAAAACGCGTTGAATATTTTTAACCACGTTAACAACCTACAAAATACAATATCTATATTATAGTAAATGATTTATGGGTTTTTTTTTGTTTCAGAAAAGGAGCTTTAAGACTTACATACTTCCTAAACCTGCTGTCTGGTATAAGCTTTTTATGCTGTAAACCGGTAGCCCTTGTTGAATTATTTTTCCTTGCGAGGCTGATTGCTGGTTTATCAGCTGGTATGTTATATTTTTATTAATGTCAATACGAATTGTATGGCTATTACACTATAATATAATAAATAGAGATGGAATCTTTAAAAATCCCATTTACAAAAAACGTTATATTATTTGAAGAGTCAATCGTCCAATTTTACATTAGCCATAAAATTGTAATTGAATAACATTACATCATATTAATATTGTAATGTTATATAATTATTTATGTACAAATAACAAATAATAGTTGTTCTTTTATGGTTTTTTAGGTCTTACTATGGCTATGGTGCCTATGTATTTATTAGAAATAGCCCCTATGAATACTGAAGGTATTTTTGGGGTAATTTTTACTGTTGGACTGAACTTTGGTGTAGTTTTATCTCAATTTTTAGGATTGGAAAATCTTTTAGGTAAGTTATTTCTAATCTATGTGTTTTAAAGTGTCAATATTTCCAAACTTTTTTTTTTTTTTAGGGTACAATAGAACTTAAATTTACATATTATATACCTCGAAAATAGCTGAAAATGTCTACACTGACAAAAATATTCATACGTTATACTTAAAGTTTAAAATATATTTTTGAAAATATTGATATTTTTCTAAATTATCTAACAAGTTTTTTGCCAAAACAAAGTTAACTTTTAGAATAAAGCACATAATATGGACAATTTATACTAATATTAATATTTAATTTTGTAATTTTAGGTACTGAACAACTTTGGCCGTATTTATTTAGCTTATTTGCAGGATTAGTACTAGTTGTTCTTCCTGTACTACCATTCGTTCCTGAGAGCCCTAAGTACTTGTATACAGTGTGCAACAACTACAGAAGAGCATTAATTGGTAAAATCATAAAACATAATTTATAATTATTTTCTAAAATTTTGTTGAATTGTTAACCATTACTTGGAAATTTTGAGAAAACGTTTTAAAAAATTATTTTTTCTTATATAAGGGAATAGAAATTTAAAAAAATTACACTGTAATATTAAAATTACAACAAGAAACAATTAATGAATGATGGACAAAATGTAATATATTTAGTTATTACTTACAATGTTTATAATTGTATCTATTTATTCAGTTCCATGTTCAACTAACTACAGAGCCCATCTTTAGAAGTGCATAGTCAGTTGTTACTTATTCCTTATTGTAATGATACCTAATGGATATATGTTTGGATTTTTTGCAGAACTGAGTCATTTAAGAGGAAAGCCTGAATCAGAGATAAGTTGGGAATTAGGAAAGCTAGTTGTTTCGTCTGAAATTTGGACATTGCGTAAAGTGTTGAATGATCCAATAAATCGCAAAGCATTACTTATTACGTGCGTAATAATGTTAGGTCAACAACTGTCTGGAATTAATGCTGTAAGTGAATTATTATTTATTATCATATTGTTGTTAAACTATTTGAATCTACTTCGCCCTATCCCATTTAAATGGGGTCGCCCAAACGAATAGGCTTTCTCCACAAAGCTATATCTATCGTTATTACTTTATTCACTCCACACACACACTTTCTTGGTTTTTATTTAATAAAAAATTATTTTAACAATAAGTAAAAGTTATGAATAACTATTTTTTCAGTGAATACCTAATGAATCATTTAAATTATTTACAAATAAAAATAATTACTCATGAATAGTCAAATAATGAACAATGTAAAAAACCATAAATAATTAATAAAAAATTGTTCATGCATTTTTTTTTATTCCGAATAGTTATTTGAATTAAAATGTATTAATTAAATTCTATCTCTGATTAAAACTATTATTTTATTACAGATATTCTACTACTCAACCTCTATTTACATTAATGCCGGACTGAGTACGGTTGGTGCTCAGTATGGAAATTTGGGTGCAGGACTTATTAACTTTATCGTAACAGTTTTATCGACTGTGTTTATAAATAATTTTGGACGAAAAACGTTGCTCATTTTCAGTTGCATTGCTTGTGTTTTTATGCTCACGGGTTTAATGACTTTTATGGTCCTTTCGTCCGCCGTAAGTGTAAAACTAGAGTAAATAATTGGACATTTCTTAGAAGAAATATATGTTTTATATTATTATTTTTTTTTAGGGTACAATAACTGGTTTGTCTTTCTTGTCGGTGTTCTTTATAATTGGATATGTCTTGTTCTATGGAATAGGCATAGGCCCTATCCCATTTTTTATCGGATCAGGTGTGTATAATAATATATTATAGGAAACTGCAGCAACACAAATTTTAACAACGTTACTTTATTATGTTATGCTTTATAGAATTGGTGGATGTCGGGCCCAGACCTATTATCATGGCAGCAAATAGTGTTGCAAATTGGTCAGGTAACTTTTTGGTCGGGCTAACTTTTCCAATCATTTCATTGGCACTCAAAGAGTTCTCGTTTCTACCATTCATCGGGTGTACTATATTTCTCATCATTTTCACGTGGTAAGTTTTTTTTAAAATTGCTTACACCAATGTTATTTTTGAAAATATAATTGTTTTTTTTTTATGCTTTTAGGAAATGTGTTCCAGAAACTAGAGTTACCACCGAAGTAGAAACAATAGAACCTAAGTAGATTTCTATATTAAACATAAATAGACCACATAGGCAAACACAAAAAAAAAAATGAATACTTAGTATTATTACCACTAAATGTTATTGAGTACAAATATATTGTTATTTTAATTTGGTTATAATGAATTTATTTTTATTCCTTTAGTGCTGTTTTTTTTTTGTATATTTTAATTTATTGTTATCATTTGAATATTATAGAGAATTCCAAAACATAATTGAGAGATAAAATAGAAAAACATGTCATGTGACAAAATAAAATTTTGAACTTAAAACTGAATCATTATTATAAAATTAGTTACCAAAACAAAATGTATACAAAATATGTTACATTAAATTGCTGCACGGGAAAAAAGTTGTAGTCATTACAATTCAAAATGTTTGTTGACGAGTATACATTTTCAGTTCATTGATGAGTTTTTATTATATTATAAATTTTTGTTTATAAATTTATTTTGAACGAATTTGTATACTAGCAAAATAGTATTAGATTAGTTATTATATTTAGGTTTAGAAAGCAATTATTATTTTTCATTATATTACGTTACCAGATTTCATACATCTCAGTATTTATTAATTAGTTAAAATTTTTATTATTTTTATTTTATTTTATAATATTGTTAAAACTGTACAACTATTCACTATACTTTTATTGTATTGAGTAATGAATTATTTTGGTTTTATGTATGAGTATTTTTTTTAAGTTATTTTAACTAGTTCCTTGTTTTAAATAAAACTTGTGGTAATTTATGTGTAAATGGACTATTAGTGTAATCAATATACAATTTATATTATTTATTTATAAGTTATTAGTTATTACAAAGAACTAAATTACTAAAACTCTCCCTATTATTGTAAAAATTGTATTAGTAAACATTTCAACAAAATTACAAACTATTAACTGTCAAATATTCAGAAAGCAGAAATTTTAAATATTAATGGTACAGTTTTGCAAACAAATGATTTGAAATCTGATAAATATATATATATATTATAATTTTTTAAGTTATAATTAATTTAAAATTACTCAATGTAGTCAATTGAGTATGTTGTAGTCAATTTTTGAATCTTTTAAACACATCTAACTATATTTCAATTAGAATAATCAAAAGAAATATAACTATAACATTAAAATTAATTAATGAAATTATTCACTTTACTTTTAAATGAAGATGTCTCAAAATTAAATTATAATTATAAAAATAACTATTGTTTTTTAAGAAAAACATCAAAAATGCAATTTGCTTAGACTAAAAATTTAAAAAAATAGTAACCAGTTAAAAGTTTAGTAATGTCTTCGAATTTGTCAGGTAGACATTTTGGGGCCTCAGCTGAAATTAGGATCCGTGGCCCAATTTTATGAAATCAGGCATGCTCAAAAGTGTTTATTTAAAATATATATTTTGCAAGTATTTAAAAATTTAAAATATGCAGGTACCTATTCGAATATCTACTAAAAAGTAAAATATAATTTATTTATCTACATTTGCACAAATACAACTGTTACTCGAATACTTATTACTTTATAGTACAGAACAATGAACATTATTCGATATACTATTTACTATTATAACTTATAATGGAGGGATACACGGTGTATCATACAGTAAGCTGTAAGTAGTAAACGAGTGTTGGACCACGGAATACCCAGAAGGGAAACCTTGACTGACCTGGACTGATTTGGCCGACATTTTGTTTTTACGGATTACGTACAATTATCAAGCTTTTCCCTTGAAAAAGTTTTCTATAGGCAATCCATTATAGTGTGGCTCCCGGCCGCAAAACAATATGACAGTTGGCCTTTTTCGGCGGCTCACAAGAACCCGTGTAATTTTTTTAAAGTTTCCCTTCTGGTTATTCCGTGGTTGGACGACCGACGTGGTTATCACTATTTTTTTTTTTATCTATTTTGTGGCACTCTTATCAGTGAGTCGTGTGTGTGCGGTTTAGTGTTTCCCCACCGTAACAATATTTTTTCCTACTTCTGTTCGCCGGTCGCTACATTTGATGTTCTTGCGGTCGGTTAGGTCGTTCGTCACTTCCGGGCTCCGGTTTGCCTTGTGTTGTATGCGATTTCGTTAGACGGTAGTAATGTTGCGTACCCGACTGCGGTTTTTAGCTTTCCATTCCACTCGTTAATAACGTTTCTCAGCGGCCTTTCTATAGCTAACGAGCGACTATAATATTTTTAGTGTCTACACAGTAGGTACAGGTAGTTCGCGTAATAACATTATGTGAGTGACACATCAGACCGCGCTTCGAATAGATTATTCTTTTTTCATTATTTTTTTTTTTCTTTCACATTTTTCACTCGTTAATATTATACCCATATAGTTGTTTATAAAATAAATAAACATGAAGAACTTCGTCGTACCTGTCATCGTCGTTGTTTTGGGTAAGTGTCTCATGTTTGGAAGTCGTATACAATATGTAGAATAAATAATTTTGTGAGGGGTCTTGTTTTGCTTTCACAGTAATCTCAAATAATGTCAACTGGTGCGTTAGAGGAAGCGAGGGTGAGACCGACCTTAACGATCTGAAAGATACAGTTAAAAAGAAGTTTGGCTCGTTGTCGTTGGATAATGTGCCAAATATCGACCAATTAAATTCTTCTATACCGTCTCTCGAAGAGGGTGAGAAATTGTTCAAAGAAAAATGTCTACGAAACAGCCAAGTCAACAATTCTTATGAACTAGCTATGGTATGTACCTTGTCTAAAATATTTGGTCATCACGTAAGTTGCATTATAAACGATAATTTTAGAGCCAATTGACTTAGACTTCTATAGGTTTGTACTGAAAATAATGGAGGGATTAGTAAATTCCATACCTACCTATTGTTAAAAAAATGCTATCATTGTAGGATTGTGCCTTCACTATCTTCATAACTCAGTTATATAGGTGTTTTGTTAATGTTGCCAATTAATGTATTATCAATTAACCCTTTCGTTACTGACATCCTCGTACGAGGATATAACTTTAAAAATAAAATAAAATAGTAACAACGTACTATCATTATCAAAAATGTCTTTAAACACAAGTTCTAGTATAGATTGATGATAAATCGACACAGCTATATTGATAATCAATATCAGTCCAATACGTAAAAAAATTGTTGATTTTTTTTTTTTTTTAAAAATGCCTTGAACGAAAGGGTTAAGTAAAACCAACAGTATCGTGGTATTAATTGTAGGTAGAATCTAAATTCTAAACTATAGTGTAGTAATTCAAAAATGAGATGATTGAGTTAAAAACACAATTTTGTGTGTAGTTGTACTGTACGATAGTTATATTATACCTACATTTTAATATATTAATTTTTAAGAATACAAATGAGTTTGTTGTAACGAATATAATTATATTGATCATTTTTGAGTTCTGATGATTCTGTATTAGGTTTCCGTACAATACCTACGAATAAGTACGAACATGTGTAATTATGAATTATTATATAAACACAATATTATTTGTTGAAAACCCTATATGATTTTTGTAATATTGATGGTCTCCCTGACCTTGTTTGAAAAATCAATAATTACAAATTGACTTTGAACTGACTATTTGTTCAGACTTTGTTCTGTAAATTACTGACCTATTTTATTTAAATAGTTTAATTAATTTATATAATCTGAAAACCTCAGGTAAGCCCAAATTTTGATTTGTTCTTATGATTAACCACAGCTTTGATTTTTTGATAATGTAGAAGTCTAGCGACACAACAGAACAGTAGACTTGGCTAAAGAAAAAATCAATTGATTTTGGGATCCTAAATTATCCTTTAAAAAGTATACATTGTTTAGGAATTAATGCATCAATTATCAATATATATCTATTTAAATTTTTTTGTAAAAATGGGTTATTGTTACTATTTGATGAATTCTTACTGTTTTATGTATTCCTTATGTTAATTTGTAATTTAACATTGGGTCACAATAATTTCAAAGTTTAATCGGTTATTCCAGTTGGTAATAGATAATTCAGTATAGCAATTGATACATCCTTCTATTTCACTATAAATGTATACATTCTTATTTATAAGTACCGACTAACCTGTTATACTTAAACCAATACTTACTATGATACCTACTTAATTTAAACTATGATTCTGGCATTCTTGAGATTTTTAATGATTTGGTGGATTCTTAAAAAAAAGGTTACAATTTAAAAGAAAAAGAAAATTTCTTATAATCGAAAAGAATTTTTAATTTGTATTTAATAATGTACCAAGTCAAAAACCAATGTAATTTTTGTACAGATTATTTTTTTTGGCCAAATTAATTATATTTTAATTTATTATCTATATAATTGAATAGTGGCTTTAAACATATTATTATGTGGATTGGCATACAAATTTTGATTTTATTAAAATATTATTTTTATTCACACTAAACAGATAAATCTAATATTTACCTAATATAGTAATGTTTTCTAGAACGCATTAATGTTCTGTTCATTATATTCCTTACTATTTACATAAATAAGCTATAATATATAAAACGCATTAAAATTGTAAATAAATATGTTTATGTATGTCTAATAATATGTTCCTATACAGTTTTAACGAGTATGTATAGATTGCTTACGAGAAATATAAACTTCAGTTTCATAACAAAATGTTTTATAGATGTGGTACATTATAATTACGGAATAAATCAAATCATTTAATTTTACAGTTCTTATTTCAAAACATAGTTGATTGTTAAACAAAATATAATACACATAACATAACATAAGGCTAATATATGTATGCAAGTTTGTATAAAACCTTGAGAAGGTTTTAGGTTAGATATTTCTGATTATGGCTTTACGTTTGTATTTTTTGAGAATCAAATAATGACCTTCGTATAACTACTTATTATTATTGCAAGTATGCGTTCTTACGTTTAACCTCAGTCCAAGTACCACTTATTAGCACAGTCAGAAATTTGCCTTTTTAAGTATGATGATTTTTATATTTTAGTGATGGATAAGCTGTGTTTCATTACTTATTAACAAAGATGTGATGTATTATTATTACCATGATCATAAATACCACTATTTTTTTTTTTATATATCACTTGCTACTAGTAATACTAGTTCCTACCACTAATAGCAATTGCTTTTACAAATGTGAAATATGGTGTGAGGTATTATAGGATTAGCCAAGTATTATTTTCTCTTTATTAGTTTATTTTGTATCCACAAAAACTAGTTTTATATAATACTTCATCCAATATACAAAATAAGTTTTCTAAAAAACTAATAGATGGTTCTTCAGTTTTAATATTAATAAAATATAAAACAAATTATAATTTTTTTGCTTGTTATTAAAAAATAAAATGAGTATTCAAAACATGTATGATATATTATAAATATTATAATAATGTTATTAATTTCAGTACAATTTGGGTTTAGATGTTTGAATTTTTACCAAGTTCTGATTTTTCAGCCTAATTGGTCATTTTGACGTAGCATACATAATACTAGTGATGAGAATCCGAAAATCAGGATTTTCACAAAAAAAAAAACGCTATTTAAGCTACTTAAAAATCATATAAGTGTTAAAAAAATTTACTATATAAAGCTGTGTACCTAAGTAATTTTTTTTTTTTGTTAAATATGTAAAAATAAAACAAAACACCTAATAGATAAACTGCTTTTAGATTTTGGATTTATTGAAATAGTTTCAAATGGCTTAAATAGCATTTTTTTTTTTTTTGAAAAATCTGGATTTTCGGATTCCCATCACTAAATAATACAGATAATAAAATTAGAACTTTCTTTTAGTACTAAAATAATTTTTCTTATAGACAATAGATCAAAATTTTGTACTAGAAATTTTTTTATTAAAAATATATTTTAGCTGGTATTGATACCTTTGCTGTCTATGAGCAAACATATTTTGTAAACTAAATACTAGTTTTTAAGTTTTATACTAACATTTGCAAAACTTTTATCCAAATATAATTTCTAAACATAATTTTTTCAATACGGTATTTTATGTTTTTTAATTTTTATTGACTTAATACATAATTTCTTTTCTATTATCAGACATAGGTATTTAGCAAAAAAAGAAACATTATTATTACCTAAAGTTACACTAAGTTACATTTTTGTATTGATAACATTTTTTCTTAAATAACAAATGGTAATATTTCATTGACAAATGTTTCGAAATTTTTTTTATTTTAGTAATAATTATTAATATACTTCTAATATAGCTTATTTATGATTACAACTTTTGATATTTACATAGAAATTTGCAAAATAAGAATTTTATTAAACATAACAAACTCATTAATTATTTAACATTGTAGTGCTGTTATGATGACCTTATATGTTTTTAAGTTTTCTTGCATAAAATAAAAGATAATTCATAAGTTATGCAAAATAATTACTTAATATATTATTTAATTTCAATACATATTATGTTGCATTGCATAAATTGAGTATTTGAATTATAAGAACATATCAGTAGTTTATTTATTGTACGAATTAGGACAGCATTCTTAAACATGTTGTACCAACTTCATGAGTTTGCTGATATTTTACAGTGAAGTTCAAATTTAACATAACAACATATAATTATCTCTGATCTCAAAGTCCAATAAATATCAAGTTTAATCCTATTTTCGGATAAAAGATAATCTATTTACATATCTATTTAATGTATCTACAAAAACGTTTAACTTATCAACTATTCTGTAAACGTTTTATTCTATTAAACGGGATCATATTGTGATAGTGACCTTGTACCTTAAAGCTATGATTTTTATCATATTTTTAAAATGGGTATTATAGGACATGCCTGATATAATATAATTTATAATAATACAACAAAGAATGTGATTATACACAAATACAAAGAACAGTACTAACAAAAACAATAGCCTAATGCTCAACAAAAGCCAGATAAAATATATGGAAGGGGTGGTCATACTTTATATCAATAACGGTATTTTATATCCATTATCAGTAGTTAATTGTTTTTTGAAGGTTCGTTAAATTTATGAATGAACTTCCTTTTTACAATAGGTATATCTACAAAGTATATTAATAATAGTTGAATAATATGTATGAAAAAAATTGTATAGAAATGTAAACCCGGTTTGTGAATTAAAAAATTACTCCTGCTGGTACACATAAAAAAAAATGTTCTCAAAATAAGTAAGTACTAATTGAATATGTGTACAACATGAACAATTTCTCTGGGAAATTTAATAATGCTAAAAAAGTACTTTGAAATACATACATACGTTTTTATATTATAAATAATAATAAAAATGTACTGTATTTTATTATAAAACTCAAATTGTTCACCCTGGGCTTTCGCCTTTCTGACGATATCAAGAAAAATTCTGTAACCGGACATTTTCGCTATTCTTAATGTCTAATATTATTTTATACGTTTCTTTTACATTTCAAATAGTTAATCAAACAAATCTAAATCATTGGAAGGTTCTGTTTCTTCAGGTATAAGTATTGCCAAGTGGTTTAAAATACTAAAATAAATAATGATAACGTTTCAGATAATAAAAACAAGTATTTGTTTCCTTGGTAATTTTTTTCTTCAACGTTTTTTCCGTTGGTAATTTTATTCCTTGGATGTTTTTACTGCGATTCATTTAAACCTCACCTAGGCGTAATCATTAAATCCAATTTAATAGTATTTAAAGTATAATTAATTATCGTACTTTTTTATGTCGGTGAACAAAGTAATATTATATATTATTACTATAATAATATGTCTTTATTGGCATATTTTTAAGATAACCTACCTAATATGAGTTTGTGTTTAAAATAACCGAACACAAAATTAAATATACATATTCAATGTCCAGATAATTTGTTTTTCTTGTCATGAAATGTAAACTATGCGGCCAAGTGGTAACCAGTAATTTAAATAATTTCACTGGGAAACTTTGTATGTTGGCGACGATATCAATACAAAACTAAATAATTATCATTCCTCATTTTTATAGGAAATAATACAATTTGTAGGAATTTTAAGTTCATCTAAGTAATGTCGAGTAAATTATTTTTTTTTTATTGGAAATTTGGTTGTAAATAACGATTTTTTACTTACGCCTATATTAACTCAATTTTCGAGCAAAAAAATGACTTGCACCACTTAACATTTATTATTGGAATGCACTCAAATGTTTTAAAATTAATTAACCATATGTGTAGTTATACGATTGTGTTTCATTTGCTTTCTATTTATTCTTCACAAATGTATTAGCTTTGATAATAATCTATTGTTGCCGTAGGTTTTTTTTTTTTGGAACTTTTAAATCGTTATTTTCTAGAAGTAAGTAAATAATGTATTAAAGAATAATGTAATTTCTAGAGGGATATTTTTTTTTTTTGTTATAACTATTGACGCTGACCACTGTTATACTGGCCGCCTGTTTCGTTGAGTAATCGAGATGTACAAAATGTATTGTGTGTGTGAAAAATCTATGTAAAAAAAATGTGATTGCTTTGTGGACTTTGGATGTTTTATGAAATTGATAATAAAAGAACCATATTATCTATGGTTTGTAATGACTGACGTGGGGATACGTTTGTTAAAAATCCAATATAATATGATTAAAACAATCACAGGCAAAACGCCTATACTTGCTGTACAGAATTGATAGTTGTAAATACCGGGATAACGGAGTTTGCCTTCACTGTTTTCCAAACCGACAAGGTCGCAACCGATACTGATGATCTCATGCATCGACCATTGCTTATAATGCTAATAATTATAAATAATGCATAAATGCATTGTATTTATATTTCATATTATGATTTGTGCTTATGCAGCTGTTGTGAACAAAACAATGGTGGCGTAGACATGTACCATGATAACAAATTTTGATCGGTTTCCTGTTTTTAAAAATAGGCTCTCCACTATCAAACTGCGATTGACATTAATACATTATTGTATATTATCCAGTGCTCTGTCAATCAATGACAAAGTGAATGATATAAAGGGTGTTTTTGAATTGATAATAATTGACCGGTAAAGAACAGCACAGTGTATTAAATATGTATTGTCGAACGTACGTCTAATGATTGATTTTATTATTCCCAGGCTAATTTGCATTTTGCACAACAACTGCAGTGTGCGGTTTCTAAGTTGTTCTACTGTGACAACGACCAAGTAGCATGATATTTAAAAAAAAACGAATAAAAAACAAATAAAATATAAATATGACGTATTATGTACACTATTGAATTGTCCATTCTGTGATATAGTTATAAATTATTTTTTACTTTTGTTACGAACCCTTGAAATATCCTACCGATGACTCATCAAATAAATTGGTGTTTATTTTTAAAATGACTGCCATGAACAATTCTTTAGCAATTCACGTGATGAGCCGATAATGTTGATTTAACAACGTTTCACGTTTGGGTGTCTGTTGATCGAGGAGATAAAAATGAACCTAAAATAATACCTACTGTATACACATTGGCATTATTATGTTTGGTGTTCACACGCTTATGAATATTCTATTATTTGATACGTTAGCGGTTAGACCACTATTTGTGTTCCAATTGTTGAATTTAAATTTTAATAAATAAAAAAATATGTAACGCCGCGGTTTAACAATAATATAGTGTCTTGCATATTAAACCGAACTGGGGAGTAGTAAAGAAATGTATTTGAATGCATTTCAATAGGTTCACTGAATAATTATTAGCCCGAAAAATTATTCTTCCACACAATACCAAACTCAAAAACAGTTTTATAATTGAGTAATTATTAAGGAAAAAGTGTCGCCTGAGTGAATTGTATGAACTAAAAATCAAATTTAGTCCGGCATGTTGAGTATTTACCCAAAAATATGTATTTTATGCTGTTATTACAGAAGTTCTAATTGGCGTTTAAAGTGCTACATTTTTTGTTTTATTGGAAACTAAAATTTTGATCATTTTTTTTAGGGAACTATTTATTGGGAATTATTCTTTAGGTTACCAATGACACATATTTTGTAAAAAATAAAACTTATTATATTGCATCAATTTGATAGTATTTTTTTTCGATGGACTCGAAAATTATCTCAGATTTTGTGCAGTGTGATAAAGAGTAGAACAATGCAAATGTCATTTAAAATTTTTTAAAACATACTACGCATATTATGATTTACCATAGATTTTTTTTTTATCAATTTTATATGATAAATTGTTGCTTGAACGATATATCATTATACATAGTATAGTAGCTGCCTATATTTAGACCATTGTTATTTGTCTTTGAAATTTGTTTTGCAATAATTTTCATTCAATTACACGTAAATTCTTCATAATTTTGATGGTATTGTTTTTAAACTTATATAGTAATTTTCTGTAAATGTAATAAATGTAGTTGCAATAGCCATAGTATATTTACAAAAAATAATAATAATAATTAGGTAATATTTTTATCCTTGTTTCAGGAAGCCAAAGAACAACTTCAAGTATGTGTTCATTCGTTAGTCGACCTCAAAGAACTGAAAAAAGAGGTCGAGGAAGCCAAACCCAAAGGTGACGTGGACATAGTTTTCAAAAAATACTGCAAGTAAGTTTTGCTGATAAGCCGAGTATTTAAAAAATACTGATCATTCTCTAACTATGAACCAGCCAATACTTCATGAAATTCAATGATATATTAAAAATAAAACTATAGTTTTGGGTTCTTGTCATGCATATATGAATAATATTAAACATATTTGTTTCTTGCCTTTATGCCTTAAACTAATGGTAACTTAATATTACCATTAGTAACTTAATTTTCGTTTGATATTTATGATTGTCAATAAAAAATAAAATATTTTGTCTTAAATACTTCCAATGTCTGTTCAATACTTCAAGAGTTACAGTGCTTTTAAGCTTAGGATTGTTAGATAAATATTGATGCCATTTATGAAATGCTCATAATTTTCAACCAACTGGCTACTGTATGCATTG
Organism: Adelges cooleyi; assembly: GCF_023614345.1. Lineage (NCBI taxonomy): Eukaryota > Metazoa > Arthropoda > Insecta > Hemiptera > Adelgidae > Adelges > Adelges cooleyi. The sequence continues at coordinate 573,382 of NW_026095761.1, forward strand.
ATCTATATTTGTATAATTGTATTGACAATTGATTGTTATTCACTGTGATAAACAACTCTTCTAATAATAAATTATAAATCGTCACAACGAAAGCGCTATTATAAGACAAAATATAAGTGGTCATAACTTTTATAATATTTGACGGTTAAGACAAATTGTTTGGAATTTATTTAATTTAATAATATTTATAGACAGAATACATATAAGTTTTATTTTTAATATATGGGTGAATCTTATGCAATATTGATGGGTTAATGGTGTATCACCATTGTATCACCCTGTATGTATATTGGAAAATTAAAAATTAATTAATATTTGTAGGAAATCGCCAGATTTCAAGAGCTGTGTGTTGAATTTCACATCGACTGTAGAAGTTTGCCTGGACGAAGGTGAAAAAGCTAGCAAGGTAATTCTCCAAAGCGTCACCGAAGCATTATTAGGATTTGTTTGTCACGACGAGGGCGATCGCATAGCGTGTATGTATATGTATTTACTTAACTATTTGGAACTGGTGACCGAGAATAGACAGAATATGAAAATTTTAACTGTGGTATTTTCTTTTGTTTTTACAGTGTTCTATTCAGAAGGCGGACCTGATTGCTTGATGGACAAACAAGAAGCTATTCAACACTGTCTGAATACCTCATTCAGCAAGTACTCCCCCTCCGGTGATGTTAACAGCTTATCCAACTTGCCGGCTTTCAAATTCGAAGAAGATCAGTGCAAGTTAGTAGACCCCCATAAACAATTTTCAATTAAATTACTTTTAGAAGGCAGTTATTTCATTATTTTTCAAATTTGTGATAGTGTATGTATGTACACAAAAAAAATGGTGTTATTGGCACTTAAAATAACATCACTTTTTTTTTTTTATACATTGCATTTCGTTGCTGTCGAAATTTCAGTAGTTTTATACTACTAGTTTTTCATTTACTTAAGTATATCATTATGACTTTCAGGAGTATGGGCGAGCTTCAAACATGTGTAGTAGCAGAATTGACAAAATGTGGGGAACCTACACCTGCTAATATTGTTGACTCGTTATTTGAGTTCATCCGTCGTTCAACACCTTGTTCACAATATAAGAGTGCTCAAATTCAAAAGTCTTCATCATCATCTGTAAATTTGTTATCATCAAACTCATTGACATTGTTCTCTGGTTTAATCTTTTTATTGGGACTTGTAGGATATTATTAAGAGTATTGTATAATTTGTATAGCGTTATTATAAGTAGCATGTTGCAGTACTTACCACTACAACTAATATATATATATATAAACAATGGCTTGAAATCAAAATCTTAACCACATCGTTATTTCACTTAAAGATTAATTACATCTATTAAAGCAAACTATTGCTTTTATACAAATCATTGTTGTTTTCCAGTAAATAATATTAAAAAAAAAATGTTTTAAATTCTTTTTGTCTTACTTAATTATACATAGAACAACAAATGCCACTATTTATAGGTTTTATAGTTAACCATTTAGAACAATGTTTATATTAACAAATTGTAATTTCGTGTCATAAAAAAATGAATATTGAACATACCTATTTTTATTAAAATTCTATGGTAACTTTCAAATATTATTCTAATGAAAAAATGTTTTCTACTTTGACTGTACGTAACAAGCTACTCTTTAAGGTGTTTGCTCTCTCATTTTATAATTAATTGTATTTTTATGTTATTTATATATTATTGTTTCACCAATTGAAAAAATACATGTATTTTTCATATTAATTTAGATTTTAAAAATGTATCCTAGTTAGTAAAAATTTCAATTTGTTTTTTCTAGTTGAAGGTAATTAAATGGTAACTCTAAATTGTTATTTTCTATATAATGTGTAAATACTCGTAACCGATTTGTCAATCACTATAGTTTATACTTGAATATGAATACCGACCATACGTTTGAACTTTGGCAGCCAAAAAATATTGGTATTCTTTTTATTATTGTATGAATAATTATGTTTGTAATTCAATACTCGAAAATTGTATACATAAGTAATTGGTAATATTTTATTTTATATTACATTTTTAATAAAGCCAACATGGATAACTATTCTGTTATACGGTTATTAACATACATTTTTTTCATGTAGTGTTTACTTATGACAAATATTTAAAATATGATCTTAAAACCAATCTTGATTTAAAATAAAAAAATTAAATAAAGTATGTTTTATACTACGGGTACAATTTTAAAAACTCAATATCATTTTTAAAAAACTTAAACATGTATCAATAAATAAAAAAATAGTTATGCTATAGCACTCAAATTATAAATTTTTCAACCAAAACAGTAGGGACGGAGCATATTTGACTCAGAAGGCAGAAAGGTCTTTCTCATAATTTGAACTACTACAATCTCTTTCAAATAAATACTTATGTGAAACTATGGATGGTGAAAACTATTATATATAAAAATATTAATCATTTTATAGAAAATAATCATGGTGTTTGATTTTGTTTAGTAAAAAATGTCCACTACAGATTTTTATTATAAAGTATTTTATTAAATTTGAGAGTTTAAGGTCATTTAAATCTGTTAAGATAAATTAAAGCTGAGAATGATGAAAATTTTGACTGATCGCTTGGTTAATGTATAATATTGTAAAACTACAAACTTTTAAAAAATAATGTAATATTAAATTAATTAATTTATATAAATAATAATAAGAAAAAATCACAAGTGAACGTCAGCAAGTAACAGTAATAGAAGAAGTCATGCGACTAGCATACCTCCTTCCACTTAAAAATATATATTAAATTCAAAATTAAAAAGTGTATTTTTCATAAAGTTATGGAATTGCTGTAATTTAAACAGACAAAAAATGTATACATATTTTTGTAGTTTTTCTCAATATTGACGGGGTTACTTTTTTACCTTATAATATGCCTTTTGGATTCGACTTCTGACCTAAGTCATTCTAATTTACAAATACATTTTTCTATATGTGTGGCAAAATAAAAATAGAATTGTTATAACTTGAATATTAAATCAAAATTAAAAAATTGTGATTATCAATTTAAAATAATTGGTAAGTTGTATATTTGTTTGTACTACTTCTTCATTTGATAAAAAAAAAGACAATTTCTATTTTGGTGTTGTAGAGTTTACTAAAAATCTACAGAGTTTATCATTTATTAGTAATGATAAAAATTAAATTCTTCGCAATGAACGAAATTTGAACTAATAAATGTTTAAGATATTATTTAGAAGAAAACTATGAATGTATTAAAAAATAAAAACGCGTTCCAAATATGAGTAAACAATTTTGCGTCGATTTTACATGGAATAACCAGCAACTTGTAAACAAACAATTTCGTTCAAAGTATTTTAATTAAAAATATTATTTTAACAATGCGTTGCTTTTATTGTCTATTACCAAGAATCAAATGGCATTATTTTGCACGTGGCTGTCAATTTAAAATGAAACATGAAAGATAAACGATTACATAACAATATAAAACAGTTATATAATAAACAAAAATGTACTTAAATTGTATAAATTCCACGATTTGTGTCTCACTATATTCTTTAAAACCGGTCTGCAAACCGGGTTTATCACTCTTAAAGTAAATAAAATGAATAAATCAAACTATTATACAGTGCACTGCCCTCGATACAGATCTGATCTCTATAAAGGTACTTTAAATGTTCCATATAAACATTTAAACATTGTATATAATTATTACTACAGCTAAAAAACTTAAGTAAAGAAATTAAACGATACCCACTTCTAAGGGAAACTCGAAAGGTCTCACACGAGATGGAAGTAAGTGGACTTTTTTTCAAATTGTCATAGCTAGCTAGGTTAAAAAATGTATACATTTTTTATTTTAGGCCTAGTTAAGTATATTTTGGCAACGATTTCTGATTAATCAACTCAACACACGAAGAAATTAGGCACGAAACAAATCGTTGTAAATACCCAAAAGAACAATAGCTTTTTTAGCTCCTCGTCGAATAACAATATAGATACAAATATTAAAAAAAAAAATCGTGACTCGTAATAATGTATAATTGTAATTTCTAAATGTATTTTATACAAATTGAGCGAAACAACAATTATTTACACAAAATACCTATTATTTTAGTATAATATATCATGCCATTATAAGTACATATAATGAATACAATAGATGGCATTTATTTATTTCCAAACGATTAACAAACAATTATAGTTTGTTAAATAAAAAAAAAATATTTACACAGCTCATACGGTATAGGGACGTACCAGTGAAAATCTTAAAACAAATAATAAGCGGTTTTTTTTTTATTTTTTTTTTTAAATAAATAAATAGTTATCCTACTCCGTCGAGGGGGGGGGGAGTTCGCTTAATGGCAAGTAGGTAAGAAACATCAGGCTTTGACCGCTCCATAGGAACTTGTGAATAAACAATATTGACAGTCTATGTTGTACTATTGGAGTTTCATTTCGCCAATGCCGTTCAACGAAGGCTTTATAGAACCGTATTTTATTGTGCTCACGCCGTTGGACTGTTCATCCGGGTTTGGGTCGGTGTACTCGCCATGAATACCCGCTCGAATTTCTTGTCTGTGCAGTACATAGAGTATCCTATAAATAAATTTTAAAAAAAACGCCAACGGTAATTAACTAGGTAACTATATATTAATTGTTATGTTGTTTTTAAAGGGCCAACTTTGGAAATACAATCCGAACGTGACCGAATATTTTTTTATATATATATATTTTTCTCTAGTTGTAAAAACGCCAGTTAATTTCTCAAACAAACAGGTTTGTTCGGTAAAATCCGGAATTCAATAAAGAAAAATGGCGAACGGTCTGGTTGGGATACCAGTGTATTGTAAATGTGTAAGTCACGTGTGTGTACATATATAGATGGAAAATAAAACAAACATGCCGAAAAACTGTGTACCCGTTCTTCTTACGATACACCTCGACCTAATCGATTTTAATTTTACCCTGTACGGTATTAATTTTTGTCGAAATTGGAAAAATGGCAAATGAAAAAATTAAAAAGGCCTTGATTTATTTAGTTAGTATATATGTTACCCAGGCCACCTGGTTTCGGGATTTCATTTCTAGTAAAAGAACAATTCGCTTTTGAGGAAGTTATTTGCCAATGATTTGTTACTACTATAATACGGTACACTGCTGTACCCACCACGGTATATAATAATCATGCTGACATGGTGTACTCACGCGTAATTGACGATCGTTATCAGCGTGATGCTGGCGGTAAGCAAGAAGTATGCGCCGGGGAAGTAATCGACGGTTGCTTCGTATATGGCACTGTATAGAGGGCCACAGAAAACTGGTACCAGGTTTTCGCCGATGCTGGTAACCGCGGTAACTTGACCTAATAATGTGACAAGATATATTATTATTTGCGGTTCTTAAACGGCCAAACGAAAATTTGATTTAAAACGGCATTTTAAGTTTTTATTTTTTTTTTTTTGTTATTTTATAAACATTATATTTTTACCGAGCTCTTCCGCTGGAATGATTTTATTCACGATCGACTTTTGTGAAATGATCGCTGGTCCTTGCAAGAAATTTATGGCGGCCGCTGTGTGGACAAAACGAAAGTGTCAAGTAAATAAAATACGACTTGAAAATGTTATGTTATTACAAATAAATATATATATATATATATGTATGTAACAGCAATTAGTAGTTCTTATATGCGCTCTTACCAAAATAATAGACTACTTCGGAACCGGCCAAAGCAAATACTATTTGCGATACGAATTTTCCAATACTGGCAACGATACCTACAAGTGCGTCGTCTGCACCGTATTTCTTGATCACAACTCCCAGAACCAACGACGTTCCTGGAAAATATTATAATTTCATAAATATATATACATATAATATACCCCAATGAAAAATAAAAACTATAATCGTTAGGTTACCAATGAGATTGATGACCATTGAAAACGTCGAGAAAATGCTGAACTCCATTTCGGTCCAGTTGAATTTGATACGGGTGAACAAATAGGAAACACCTTTCTCACCTAAAATTAAAAAGCAAAATTATGATTTTTTTTTTTTATGTTTAGTGTTAATTTTTTCAAACAATACTAAGGTGCAAAGGTACTTAAATAAAACTGAGTATGGAGGAGGGGCTAAAGCAAAGCCTCGTGTAAAGAGAAATTTAAAGGGAGGAGGGTTCAAAACTCTGCCCGAATTTTTTTTCACGCCCACTACTTAGCGCAGTTTTTTAATTTTTATTATTTTTCATATCATAATTATTATAATTATGTACGATAAAAACTCAAAAATGCGATCACTCAAAACCTTTTGAATAAAATATACAAAAACATTACAATTTAAAAAGTAGTTTTTGACTTTATCTATTTTAACTTATCAGTTTTATTAGTTTCAATGGGCTGTAATAATTTTCATCGTTACAAGTGAGTGATTTTGAAGTGTCATATTTCAGACTTAAGAATCTTTTTTAAATGGAAAAATTAAAATTCCCCATATTAATAAAATACAAAATAGGTGGTTCTGTTTGCTAGGCGGGAAACTGTCTAGCGAATTTGCCACGAACCCATTTCATGATGGACCTTTAAGGCCTGTTAAGCTATGATGATGAACATTTTGTTTAGATTGAATCTAGTTTTAGAGATACAGCTCACTGCCAATGTTACCTTATATGAATACTTAAATAGCCATCCGTCAAAATGCAGGGTTCCTTACAAAATTACTATTTTATGTTTACATAAATTACATCACTAGACACAAGAAACTTATGTTTTGGTATTTTTTTTTATACATATTGCTAAGGCAGTCCCATTGAAAGTTCTGCTTTGCAAGCATTGAATTAATCGGTAAATACTTATAAAATTACCAAAAATCTTGTCATAATAACTTAAATCAACAAATTATAACTATCCTCCAAACTAGAGCCAATTGGATGAATATAATGCTATTTTTTTTAAATCAGATCACCATGTTAGTAAATAATGAAATTAATTTTTAAGACAACTAAATGTGATTTTACCTGGGTAATATTTTGTCGTCACATTGCGACAAGTTCAGCCTAATAATTGAAAGAACAATTTTTACTTGTTTGGTAATTATCTTCGGTGGGCGGTCCAAGTAAATTTTGAGCTTTTAATTGTGTTTTTTAATTATTTTTAAAACGGTTAAAATCTCGTTTTTGTTAAAATCTAACCTTACTGGTTATAACCGCTCGCCGAAGATATTGTTCTAAAAATAACTAGACAAATTTAAAAAAAATTGTCTTAAAACTCATACATAATAATATATTTTTACTTGACCACTTTACAAGACGGCGAACATTTGTTAGAATATGATATGTTTAACTTTTTATTTTAAACTATTAAGGCAACAAGAAATAGTCATTATTAACAATTTTAAAAATTTTAATAGGAAAACATCCGTCTTTTTAAAAATTACTTGCCATCAATGTTCAAATTGATCATCTTGTGATATTTATATAGCTTTTATATAAATTATGGCAATAGATACCTAACTTGGTCGACTCCCTTACAAAATAATCATTGACGACAGTTTTTTTCTTCATTTAAAAAAAACAATGTGGGGAGCACCTCCCCTATCACCACCAAGGGAACCACACTGAGTATTGTGGTTTATAACATTAGATCAATACAGTCCATATTTATATACATAAAAACGGTCAAACAATTATTTTGATGGAAGACTAACGTCCATAAAATAGTATTGTTTAAATATTTTCTCTTAAATCTCCTGTAATACAAAATCGTAAGCGGCCATTTTAGTACTCTAATGTTACACATTTTTCAAATAGTTTTTTGGTTTATAAGTTGTAGTCGACGACTCCTTCTCCCTTTTACCGGGTCATCAACTCGTTTGGTACAAGATCAAGAACGAGTTTAACCTCACCAGCCTAACCCTCCAATTCTGAATTCCACCTGAACCCGTCTGATCTTGATACCTATATACGAGTATACATCTTAAGGAAGAAAACTACTATTATTAAAAACACAGTAATTTTTGGTAAATTAACACGCGTTAAGCGTTGTACGAAACATTGCCACAGTTAGCACAGAACAATGACGATTTACAATAATGTTTTATTAAATGTAAAAATACACACAGTACATTATAATTTATATCATAGATTAAATATACAATGTATATATTTAATATATAATAGGGGAACGAACTTAACTCCTAATAAACTATATAAAAAAAACTAAGAAGATAATTTTCTATCTTATATATATTATCTATTTTATTATTATATTTTTGCATCACATTGGTTGTAAATTGCGGCATGTGTATGGGTATTTATAATAATTGTAGCGTTTGTAATCGTCGTAGAACAAATGACCATGAATCTTTTATTTAGCTTAGGCACATTTTAATTACAAATAACTACCCACGACCCATGTATTACATAACGTATAATTCCTGAATAATATTAAGCATAGCCTGTTTTAAAAAATTAATTCTAGCGATAGTGGTTACGTAATACCTACATCAAACTGTAGGTTGTGTGTAAATCGAGGATAACTAAATGTAAAATTGTCTATTACAAGATGAGAATAATTACACCCTATTACACAACAATTATCAATTATTATAAGATGGAAATGATATTACTGGTAATATACTCGAGTATTGCATTGATAACATATTACTATAATAATTTATACTATACAATTTGTATTGTTTTTTTAATTTCAAAATGTCAAAAAATAAAGTCACATGTTAAACAAATATAACATGTGCCTGCGTTATAGTTATCGGTAGTTTTATTCGTTATAGAGTAACAAGTAAGTTTCTACTCTGATTACTAATGAAGTAATCAAAATGTATTTTACATCTCAGGTAAAATGCAGAGCACTGCCCCTTAAAAATGTTTGGTGAGGGAACAAATTTTTTGCTATTTACTACCACTTTTTTGACAAGATAACAAAAAACCTGCACAATTTATGGTTAGCCTAATTATTTTGGCGCAATACACTTCATGGAACTTTCAAGCACTACCTACCCGAATATTGGAACTTTTACACCTTTTTAGTTTTGGTGGGCTCAAATATGTATATTTTATAATAATGAAAACCATTATATTTTTTGAATGATATAGATGTTAATTTTCAATTTTTTCATAATGCATACAAATAAAAACGTTAATGATTTAATCTATAATAACATTTTCATTAATAACTGATCGACAACACTTGACCCTATTGTGAGATAAATCGTACTATATAAAAAAAAACTAACTAATCAATGAATTAATTATCATTTCGTCTTAACCGTCATTTATAAATGGAAGGACAGTATATATGAACGTAATACATTTTAAAAATTATGGTGACCAACTAGCAAGAATTCTAATAAATGCGTTAAAAGGCTAAAGTGTGTATTTTTTTTTTTAATGGTAAGATCCGGGTATTTATGAGCAAATAGAATACCCGTGAGTCGTTTAAAAATATTACCTTGCAATGGTCCCATAATTGTGGTGATCAGTATCGTCAGCACTATGACTTTCAGTCTTCTATGATTTTTTTCTTTTTTGAAACTCACGCGGAACGCTTCGATGATGTGTTTCAGATCGAAAAAGAACTTGATTCGAGACCAATATGTGCCTTTGTTTTCTTTGCTATTTATTACCGGATTTTTGTCTTCAACAAAAGTGTAAGCAAAATATATACTGATAATACAAAGTATTGACGAGATGCCGTACACTCCGTAGAACCCTAATTTCCTGTACAGTATTCCGGAGAATGCCGTTCCAATGGGTAGACTTATGGCCACTGTCAGGTTTACCAAACCCACTCTCATCGTCTTGTCTTTTAGCTGAAATCGAAAACAATTTTATTTTATTTATGGCTCGAGTATATAGTGCACAAATATTTTATCTTGCGTATCAACTTATGCACAACTAATAACTCATGAATAACGGCGCGTACAGCCCACGCCATTAAGCTCGGTCAAGTGCTTTATCCACTCGCTGTAATCCCTTATCGAGTATCAACATTCAACACATTTTTTGTTGTTTCCAAACTGGTTATTCCATATACTGGTCGGCTATCCGTCCGTACCCGGGAGAAGTTTTTCAAACGGCGGAAAAACCAGTTCGGAAACAACATATTTTGCAGTCGGAATAAAGGGACTACAGTATTAAGGATGAGAGCAGTACCGTAGCCAGAAGTTTATTTTGGAAGAAGGGGAACTAGTTCTGAAGGTTCAAGGAGTAGAGAACATTTTAAAACAGCCGACAGTTATTGCGTGCCCACATAAATTTAATAACAATTTATAGGGGAAGAAACGGGGAACGTGCCCCTAATGTGCCCCCCCCCCGGCCACGGTACTGCATGAGTGCAAATATTATGCATCGCAGACTCTAGGCATACGACGAAATGTTATTTTCACATGTTATTAATAGTCCATTAAGAGCGTCACTTTGTTTTTTATTTGCATTTAAAACAAGATTCGGTAAATGCAAATTTTTGAACAACCGTGCGACATCATTGTCGCCAAACCTTATTTTTAGCGTTTCTTAAAGTAATATTTTATCAATGTTCAGCGTGTTTCACTTATTTGTCATCGTTTATTAATAATACTGATATTTGTTATTGTTTTTCAACAATGTTTTTATAATATTATATCGTTTGACTAAATATCGAGAACAAAAGCTTAGTAATGAATTCGTGCCAAGTATCCAATCAGATAAAAATATAATTGATACAAACGTGTGCGTTAAACTCACCGTGCTGATGTCTCCGACATAGGAAAACACTGCCATAAACATGACTACCCAATATCCGGTCAAAGCTATGGGTAGGGACTGCCATAGGCCTGATACTTGCATTGGTAGTTCGTCGAAGAAGTAGACACAAATAAAAAGGCCAATGTTTTTAATAAGTTCTCCATAAAGTGGCAACAGCATACAAGGTCTCCTCCGACGGTTTCGATCACTCCAGGAACCCAGGAATATAACAAATACGGTCGGTATGCTGTTTTGTAAAATGGTCTGCCATATGAGCATGTTGGCCACTAATTTTTGTACTTGAAGTTCACTGGTATCCGACGAGTTGGAAGAGTCTTGGTGATCGAGTGAAGCACACACTCTTTTACTGAGATCTAGGTTCACTCTGCACGCTTTTTGGATGTTCAAATTTTGATTTGTTAAATTTACTAGAACGCAGGCAACTATGTAAGGCAACAGGATAGGCTCGACTGTCAGCCGTTTTAGAAATGGCTTTTTCTGCTCGGCTTCAGTGTTGCTGATTTTTTCTTCTCCTGGTGATGGTTTCAACATAGCTACGTGAGCCTCATCCGATTCATGATTATCGCTCCCCATTTTTTTTTGTGGTATTTCAGAGAATCAACTCAATTAAACTAGAACAAACAAAATAAAATAATAACTTAACTGCATGTATTTAAAAAAAAAAAACGAGTAAACTTTGGATTTGTTTTAACTGTGATTATAAATTAATAATTCTTATGTAACGTAGTAGTTATTTACATTATAAATTATATATCAAACCATTCAATTTGTATGTTTTTTTGTGAATTTTTGACACTAAGAGACACTAAGAGCTTTTCAACAAATTAAGTGTTAATTTTATTTTTCAATGACACCCTACTCGTACTTTATTAATTTATTGTTAAATTATGTAATTATTATTATATGGTAAAAGAATATTATACCGAAAATAATTACCATCTGAAATTTAGGCAGAGGCTAGAGGGTAGGGTATATAATAAAATAATAATTATTATATTAGCTAACCTACACGCATTATTCGCATTCAATTGATAGATATTTTGCCCTTGATTTAAATAATAAGTAATTAAATAATTAAATATTTCAAAAAATTCGTGTAAGCTAAAGTGGAAAATTGTAGTGAAGGGCTTTTTTAAATATTTTATTACTTTATACTATATAACCACAAGTGTTGCTCAGGGTTTCCTGGATATAAATAAATGTTTTTAACTAGTTAAATATAATATGTATATTTTTTTTTTTTTAGTGCAGGCGTGTGACAGAGTGAGATAAGATGTGTATCAACGCACGGTCGCTGGTTTGAATCTGGGTCACTGACGGTTTGTTCTTCCGGGTGGGCAATCTGTCTGGGGGAAGAAATCTCTCTCTGGGGCCAACTTGTTTGGTAGCGGTAGGTCAGCTATAAGCCCAAAAATGCCAAACCTAAACCGTCTAAGCCCCGATCGACGAGAATAACGAACGAAAAGAACTAGTTAAATATTTTTTAAAAAATTAGTTGTTAAGACTGCCATTATTTTTAATAATACGTTTTTATGGTGATAAAACAGTTCAATGCCCAAGCCCGGCAGCTTAACCTATATTCATAATTGTGAACAATATTTGATTATTTTTCCGTTTAATCATGAACTTCGATAGAAAGTATCATAGTTTGAGGTATTATTAGTTACAAATAACTTACTAAGCTTTATTCTTTGACTTAACATTGAATCAAAGATAACAAGGTATATTTTTATCCATATTTGTCTTTTACTGAATCGATTTTTTCATGTTGCTATATGGATACAAAAAATGTTCACAAAGGACACTTTTAAAGGAAAAGACAACAAATTCACGCTTTCCCCTACATTTCTCTTAAATCTAGAAAACAGCCTTAAAAAAAATGACATGTTTTTTAGCTATTTTACAGCTGTCCAATGGTCAGTATCTCTGATCGCGATTACCCACTATTGGTTTTATTAGATTACAACAACGACTAGACTGAATAACCGTTAATGTTCAAACAAATTTTTAATAATATGTAGGTTTATCAATATGTAGGTTATCAAAACATAAATGACGTCACACATTTTTTACGGTCTATGATTTTTTAGCGTCTTGAATGACTCGCCTTTATCTGAACAACTAACCGGCTTTGTGTTCTACTCCAGAACATACTAAGGGTTATTTTTTTTAACTAATTATTATTTTTAATACTTGATGAAATATAAAAACCAATTCTTAGAGTGAAATTTCCATAAGAAGGAAAATAACAATGTTGCTTAATTGTATTATAAAAAATAATGGTATACGAAATAAACATGATGAATTTATGTGCATTAAAATGTTAGTAATTAGTACTCTTTTTTTAACCATGTTATTAAATAAACTAAAAGGTATGTTACCTAAGACTGATACGATAAAACGATTTTTGAAAAGTATACTTTTGCCAAACAAATTGTTATTTTTTTGTACTTAAACTATATTTTGGGATTACAAATAACAACAAATTTAAAATACGACTGATAATTAGTTAAAGGTAGTGTTTTTATTTAACTGCTTTCCTGGAAAATCTTTATTTTTATCTAATTTGTTTTATTTTTTTATACAGGTTCCTGTCATGTTGAACTTTTCTTTCCTCCCAAAAAGATTTTAAAATATGACACTAAGCGAATTTCACAAGAATTTTACATAGCATATCAGTGTAAATAGAAATGAACGAAAATGGATGACAGTTTTACAACAAAATATAAATGTTATGTATGTATATTGTATATTGTAAATATATTGTATTAACCACATCAGTTAATTCCTCTCACCGACTGAATAAGCCGATATAGACCTACTCATGTAGGAATAGTTTGTAATAGTAGTTGCTAAGAGCAGTAAGTTTGTATTTAGTTTCAAATTATTTCATAGCGTTAATATCGTTACAAACTAATCATTATTCTACGTCTAAGATGACAATGTTAGTATAACGTTAACCAAATGATTTATATTTGTGATTATAAATTAATATAAAAAACAAACGCAATGTCGACTATATTGATAACAGGTTTAGACTTAAATGGCAACATATTGTAAGTGAACAACTGACAAAAACAGATTGTGGGATTATAAAGCTCAAGGTACATCACACGAAGTGTCATATTTATTCGTGTTTTAAAACTCTGTTTGGTAAAATTAAAATATTATATTCTTATTTATTTATTTAAACGGGCAAAAATGACTAATTAAAAAGAATATACAATGATCGATGCGTACAATTTTCTAGATAAAATCTTTGTGGTTACTAAACACTATTAAATAGGTTAAATATTACTAAGTAAACATTAATATTAAGTTAATTACAATATAAATATATACAAATACATAACCATAGGTTTTTGGATATTTCTTACATACTAGTTAAACATATTTTTTTATTAAATTATTTAAATATAAATTAAAGTTATCAATAGTTGAACATGAAAATAAATCAATATGATATGTACTAACTAATTCCATACCTCTAATCATAGGAGAATTTTACCATAATTGCTAGACTGAAATGGTACATAAAAAGTATTTTGTTGTCTAGTACTCCGATTAGGAACCAGAAAGCTTAAGCTTGAAAGCAATTCTGGACAATAAACCTGCCCATTAAGTATTTTAAAAATAAAACCGAGATCTAACCTTTTCCTTCGTATCTCCAACGGTTCCAAGTTTAAAAGAGACAATAGTGGCTGATAAGAAGAGTGAGGTTGACGTTGAATGTCGCAGTTAAAAGACAATAATCTCAAAAAACGATTTTGTATCGGACCTACTTTACTAGGAGACCAAACTATAGAGCAGTAATCAAATATTGACCGTACATATGAACATTAAAGTGCTTTTAATGCATACGGATTATTAAAACCTTTGCAGTTTCGATTAATAAAACCAAGCATAGAGGAGGCTTTGTTTTAAATATATAAATAATGTTCATTAAATGATAGAGGTGCATCAGATATTATACCTAGGTCAATATTTTTATAGATACGAGTGAGTTCAGAATCATTTAAATAGTAGTTATAAAGATATGATGCCCGTTTTTTCGAGAACGATAATACTTTGCACTTGGAAATATTTAAATGTAAACTGTTCTGGTTGCACCAATCATAGAGGACGTTTATGTCATTTTGAAGTAACTTAGCATCATTTGGGGTCTTAATAACACGAAATAATTTTAAGTCATCCGCAAAAAGTAACATGTGTGAATTGTTAAAATTCATATCATTAATGAATATGTTAAATAGTAATGGTGCTAAATGAGACCCTTGAGGGACACCCGAACTTACATCATACTGACTTGAACTAAAATTTTTAATTTTAACATATTGTTTCCTACCAGAAAAAAAGGAAACTAACCACGAATGAAAAGGATTGCGTATACCTAAGTGATATAATTTAGAGGCAAGAATATTGTGGTCAATTTGTGGTCAATCATATTATGCTTCCATAATATGTTTACACTACTAACAAAAGTCTAATGATTATACATTCGACTAGTACAAGTTTTGATACGCTATTACCATTGATTGTAATTAATACTGTAATTGGTATTTTTAATTAATCTTATTACACCAGACGGAAGTCCAAAATTTAGTAGCTACCACGCTGAGAGATGATAAACATATAAATTAGTTATCTGGTTCCTGTGTACTATATTATAAATTAATACCTGTATATATTGGACATGTCTATATTTGAATAACAGAAAAAATAAAAAATTATTACGTAATGTACATTTGTAATTTACAAATAAGTTTTAGGCCACAGTATCGAAAATGGAGAGTTATCTCGTTTCAGATTTAAGTAATGTGTGATTATTGGATTGTGTTACTATTAGGGAGATGTGTATGTATATTGTATATATATATATATATATATGTATGTATGTATATCAATCATTAAGAGATATAATTTAGATACTGTTGAATTTTGGAATTAATTGACGTCAATTTACGTTATCCTCTTATTCGAGTTTCGTAAAATACATAATTCTTAACATTTAAACAATAAACGAACACTATTTTTTATTAAATATTATAACAGCCGACATGTTTACGGAAAAAATATTATTCCCGTAACAACAAGTAATAATAATTATTAACATTGTTTTTAATTGTTGAATATTATGGACAGTAGTTGGGCGTATTTGTTACAAACAATCTAAGTTAATATGAAGCGATTAAAATGCCTTGAAAGTTGTAAAATTAAATTAAAAATTCGAAAGTTGGACTTATTTCATGTTAGCCCGTTTTATTTTAATTTTTATACAAATAAAAAGTTGTCGCATAGGATTCAAGAACTACGAGTTCCTTAATATTTTGCTGTACCTACTTAACGGTACAAATATTCGGCTCTTGCGAACATTTTGATATTTTTGAAAAGTGGATAGATGTAAAGCTCGACTTTAGAATGGGATGGAAGTGTATAACCGAGTGAAAAGATGGCTAGACTAACGTCGGAAACCCCCGCTGATCTAAGACAGCCCGCATCAGCGGGGGTTTCCATCTTGGAACACTTGACGTGCAATGCCGCGTATATGCAGCTTGCATTTTATAACAAGCGCAATATTACTACGAGTAACTAATTAATAGATAATAGGTAGTTTTTGTGTAAACAACAAGTAAATGGAAGTTCTTAATAGCAAAATTAAGACAATATGACATTGTGCAGGCACGTGGCATTATGAATATTATGTTTTATTTATAGTAAGTATGTATATATACTATGTATACTATGTATATATACTATGGGTTATTCGAGGTTTACTTGCTATTTTATAACACCCAAATGTTTACAGAAGTAAAAATGATAAACGTACCAAATGTGTCCCGAATTATTGTAGTTTTGACACCATGGAATCACTCAATCAGTAGACACGTTCTGTTGGACCGCCGCTTGCCGGGTTACTGACTAAACACATATAATATTATTACCGTGCATATGCACTAAGCATGCAACGGCGTGGCAACGTCTAACGTTAAACCGGTTTTGGATTATATCACAGTATAATATTGTGTATATTATCAGGCATTCCATATTAAAACGACACAGTCAGTGGTCAAGACCGTTTGTTATGGGAACCCGATTTTAATTGCAATCAAGCGTTTTAGTGTTTCCGACCACAACGCCCTTGTCAGCCGCGTGTCTAGACCTATTTCTATGGATAAGTATATACCTAGTACGGTTCATCTCCTTTTCTGTCCTAGGCTTAAAACATATGCATATTTTGTAATAAACACAAATTCAAATAGGTAACTACTAAATGAAAGCGTTTAAAAAACTGTTGATTCTTTTTTTTTATGTGCTATTATTTTTTTTTTTTTTAATTACTATAGCACATCAAATACCATTGTAGCATTTTTATAATATGTAAGTTCTTATAGTAAGTACCCAGCATTCAAAATAAATTGTATTATTTGCGGAGTAAAACAAGAATTTAGTACTAGAATAAAAATTTCAACAGAAAAACTGTTGATTGACGGAAATTTAGGGGCAGGTATAATCGTAACACTGTAAATTTGATTTAGAATTCAACAAATCATTTTGCTAAATAAATAAATTATGAAAATTTAGAGACGATTAAATACTTTTTGTACAAAAATGTTCTTTCATTTAAATTAAAGTGAGTAGATATCCCACTGTCTCCTATGACGCTTTGCACGGATAAAATATATGAGTGTATTCTTATTTGAACCAGAGGTAAGAATAAAATTTCGGGCAAAAAATCACATTTTACTCTCGAAATAAATAATATACAATCTATTTGTTCAAGAGAGAATAAACAAGGTCAATAAAAGTTTTTATATTTGATAACGTGTCAAATAAACGTTCTTGAAAACATATAATTTGAGATATTATATTATAAATAATCTTATTAATTGCTAATGATTAACGAATCACCATTTTTATCACTATCTTGTATCTTATTACAGTGTTCTCTCTCATTTTTTCTTCTTATCGATATCCTTACATCTATTATATCTCTCAACATTTGATTTTATTTCCCTAAAGAGGACACCACGCACTTACTAAGAGGTTACAACACCATAAAGGTTAATAACACATAAATCTGTTTTTTACAACGTTGTCTATTTAAATAATAACTAAATGCACAAGAGAAATTCTTAGACCAGATTAAAATTCAACGGTAATTTTTTAATCGTTCCTTTTACGGTATGATTAACATTTCTATCTGTATGAAGCACGAACACAATTATTAATGAGTTCATATCTGTTTGCTCTACTTGCTTCTGCTGTTGGATTTGCAGTTTTGGCATTTTAATTTTGTTGTGCATTGCATTTGACCTACATACAATCTTTGCAGCAAATCCAACCTGCTCTTCGCTGAGTAATTTAATTTTAAACACATAGGTTTATGAAAATCATCCGAAGGTTAATGAACCGTCAAGATGGTATAGTCTAGAGTCTCGACTTTGTGACTATGTTTCATATTAACTGTATGGCCATAAAATGATAGCCTTTGACTTCGGCTTCTTTCAGATATAATCAGAATAAATGTACCTATGACATACACCATAAACACAAAACTGTAAGCTTCAAAAATAGACAACATACTATCCAAGCCTTAATAGGAGTGTGCAACCGACATGATCGATGGTTATGGCGGCCTTAAATGATAGGAAAATCACAATGTATGGCTAATGTAATGCTATTCGTTAGTATTTCCTATACCTACTGTGGTACAATTGTTTTTCGTTAGTCGATACTATTTGTGTCTTCCTAAACCCTCTACATTACAATTGGTTTTTTATTTTTAATAAAAACATCATTGAGTATCCATCTGAAATTCCAATGAATTATTTTGGTTAGGTACTTATCCTAGAAATCATTTGAATACTAAAAACAATTTTGGATAATATAAAGAAAATAAATAGCTTATCGAAAATAAACTGAGTGAAGCATATTAATTATTATCACAAAGAAAAAGTTTAAAACTGAGTTAGAAAATAACTAAATAGAAGAATAACTAATATATTATAGTAGAGTCTAAAAAAAAAAAAAGAATTAGAAAGAAGTTCAGAAACAAAAGTGCTAATGCGATAAGTGCTAACAAATGCTTAAGGTTAAGATTCACAAATTAAGACGGACTATGAAATGTGAATACACCACCCCAACTATGCCCCGAACCACAGAGTAAGCTTTTTTTTAATACTTATATAGTCGAATCTATCAAAATATGTAGTGTGAACGCATAATGCGTTCATTATTATATAATAATAACATAATATTATACTACAATACCTATTATAGAAGTTTTAAAATTAATTCAATTAATTGTTTTACTTGAATAATTTGTCATATAGATTCTAGATTATTGTTTAGACGTTTTATTCGAATGACGCACAACTCTGCTGTAAATATATTAATTCGAGTTATTCCAAGGCAAATCGTACGCCAGTTATTCAGATATTCCGGACATTCAGATATTGAGTTATTTTTACAGAAAGTATTGCCTGTCAAAAAAAAAACTATACCTCTGTATTAACCACTTTGTTACCACCACTGTATTTTAATTTCTTACACTCCTCTCCTCGTATATCCACTCTTCGATTTTAAGAGGCAAAAACAATTAAATTTTAGCAGAACTCTGTTCACTATAAATGCATTTCCACTATAACAGAAAGGCATAAATACATTTTTATATTGGTGCAGGTCAGGGAGCGTTTACATGGTATTATACCTATGGAAGATTAAGACAGACCAGTTTCCCTAACTGACTTATCTACGTCGAGACTATCTTGCTGTTTAAACCTGTAGGCGTGCCCGGTCGAGGAACATACAAACAAGTTATTAACAAGGTTTTAAGAATGAAAATAGAATAGTCATAAATCATAATTCATAAACATTAATGGTGCACTTGTTGCCTCAGGCTACTGTGACGACATAGCGATTTATAAATAAGCATATCGGTACTATAACAAGAATTTTAAAGTAAATAACCCAAACCTTGTTGGTTTCTAAGCATAATTTAATATCTCGGACTTACGGTACACTAATAAATAAATCAAGGCCATGGTGTGGCGCAGTATACACCTCAGTTGCCGTGGGGCACCTGAGGTTAGTTTGTGTCCGTTGCTGCTTGATCCTGGATGGGTGACCACCCGGTGTTTTTAGCGGCGACCCATGTCATGTCCATACCTGTCGTGTTCCTCATACACAATCCAACCCAAAAAAACCAACAACACAAATCAACCAACAGCTAATGGCCCAAGTTGCCGAAACTTGAATATAAAAAAAGAAAAAATTAATAAATACATTTTTAGACATTTTTTAACCTAACACAGTTTTTTTGGCAGAGAGTAAACAGGTAATCTAATCGGTGATTAGAACCGAAATTCCTTAAAGATCGTTCACAAATAAGGTCACAAATAAGGTAAAAAAATATATACATATACAATGTACTGAATACTAAGCTGTGTCCAATTGACAACTCACGTGGTGAGCAGTCCACTTTATTTTATTTTATTCAATAAAGCTGTTTGTGTTATATAACCACTGTAAATAATTAAATGTAAACCGTTGTACTTAACTCGTATAAATATTAAGTAAATATATTATTTAGTTCTAAGATAAACATTGTATGTTAAAACATTTTAAATCAAAAAAATATTTATTCTGAAAAAAAGAAAGGAAAAACGTAACCCTAACCTAATCATCGACGACAAAAAAAACCTGTTCCATGTACTCCAAGTGTAGCAGTATGCTACAATTACAGGATTTTTTTTGTCTCTATCTATTTATTTGGAAAAGAAACCGCCATCCTTCTCTCCGGCGTCGGGCTAACGACCTGTACAGGACAGCGAATCCGTCTAGAAACCATAATCTCATGATAGCAGCGTCGGGCCTTAAAGGCCCGTTAAGCTTGATGATGATGATCTTTTTATTAACCATACAATATGAACAATTTACGAAAAATAATTTATTCTTGATATAATTATTATAATTGAAAAATCGTGGTCACCGAATTTTGATAATTAATAATTAATAAATACGTATGAAATGGTTCTTCAAAGTAAGAGAATAAGAATATTCTAATGAAACTTAAATAAAATATTTTGTAATTTATAACCAGTGTACATAAAAAAAAAAATACAAGTACACTGACGTCAACAGGTGAACAACACAGTCTCGAAATAATCGTTTAATTGCCTGGTTTTTCATTTAATTAACTAAGCAATTATTTCTCTCCCATTTCCTGAGGCAAAAAAAACCGCTATTTTCTGGATTATCGAATTGTAATGTACATTGATTTGTCGTGAATATTAAAACCTAATTTGTAAATAAATTGTCTTAAATATAATTTGAATACTTAAGATATTGGAGATACATCTATATAATATTTATTTGCCTACATTAAGTCAAATAAATTATAATCATATATATTTATTTATTGACGTCACATGTTACATATTTTTTACTACCTAATTATAACTTTATATTATTATCTGCACAATATATGTACATGGAAAAATCTGGCCATGGAAAAATCTTGTGCCATGTACGGAACGTTACTATTATAGAATAATAACTATGTTATAGTTATATAATATTCTGAATCTGACAACCTAACAGTTTTCAAATATTGTGCAATAACGTCATTTGGCGTTTAGGGGAAACGAAAATTGCGCAATATGTTGACACGTTTTCTATTGATTTAACATTGTTTATAGCGTACTGCGCAAGGACCACTTTATAAAATATTTTCTTATAGTATAGTGATCTCATTTTGTGGGACGGATTTTGTATACAGAAAATAACTACTAACTGTTCGGTAAAGTTGATTGAACCATTTACTTGACTCGTGTTTTTTTTTAATGATTGCGGATTCGTTCTTCGTTACACTCTTAATGAACGAACGATTTTACAACCAGTATTACTACTATATAATTATATTTTTTGTGTTTTATAGTATAGGAGTTTGAGACGGACGAGTGTGAATACATTTATTTGCTAACAGCACGCGAAATAAACTACCCACGTTGTGAATCATAGCGGTTGAATGATTTTATTTCAAAGTATAAATATTTTATGGCGGTGTAATAGGAAATTTGTATATTTAATTTAAAAAAAAACACATAAAATGTCGTGGATAGTGTCTACATTACCTATGTATAATATTATTATGTGTAATACAACGAATTAGTTGTATGTTTTACGTCTTGGAGTGAAGACTGACGATAAATTTTAACCTCTGGACCGAATTTCCTTGAAACATGAAGTTTATTGTTTAAAAAAAATGTGACGATTGTACTTACGAGAAAGCAATCGTCCACATTCCCTCTTAGTATCGAGAAAATATTTTTAAAAAAATAACCGGCTTTTTACATACTTAACCGCCGAGTATTATTATGAGACACCCGTAATTTATCCGTGAAATATTGGTAAACAAAATCCTAGAGAAATGACTGTGATAATCTGACAAAAAAAAAGAGCAACCAATAAAGAATCGCCATTACTGTATTAATTAGTATACACTATGATTCAAGCGCTAAATTAAGATTTTGCGTAAAATTGTCTATACTTTACTCCTTAGAAATGGTCGGTGTAGCGACCACTTAAGAGGGCGTCGCACCACCCATTTTTAAGGAGTAAAGTATAGGCAATTTTTTACAAAATCTTAACTTAGGTAAAACTGTGATGTGTAATTATTAGTTGAATAGCTAGGACTCTATTTTGGTAGTTAATTTATTTTTTGGACTATCACAGCATCTTTGAAAGCGATCTAAAAATGTTTTTTCATCTCTATATGTTTAAGCAGACTGAAAATAACTCGCTTAATTTTGGTTTTAGAGTAAAAGCACCCATTATAAAATTAAAAGAGAACAACATTCCGAAGTGCAAGACGGTGCGTTTTTTTAATTATTCCAAGTATAACGCTCAATACATAATTTAGAAATAACGACTATTTTAACATTTTTAAATGACTGTAACTTTTCAAAAAAATGATTTTTTTTTTTTAAAATCGCGCCGTCTTGCCCTCCGGAATATTGTTTTCTTTTAATTTTATAATGGGTGCTTTTACTCTAAAACCAAAATTAAACGAGTTATTTTCAGTCTGCTTAAACATGTTTTTACCACTGAAAATCACCGGTGCGACGCCCTCTTAAGTATTATCAAGGGAACCAATTTAGATTTTAGTTTTTTTTTTATTTAAAACATCCGTGCACACCACTCACTTACAATCCATCCTTCGCCTACTTTACCTTGAAATGCTAATGAGTCAAAAAGTATTTATCCGAAACTAGTTATCGACCAGTTGTTACTCGAATTTGATTATTGTGTGTCCCATTAATAAATTTAAAACATATTTTAAAGTTACCATTTTTAGGCAGTAGCTCTGGTTTATATCACGCATTTTTCAAGTAAAAATGTGAGTGAAAATCATTTTTTTTTTTCAATTTTCCGAGTTTTACTTTTTGGAATAAACTCATTTTCATAATTAATAATCGATTCGAATAATATTTTAAACTTAAAAACTAATAACTATTTTTGTAATATTAGTTGTATTTATATTGAATAGTTTCACATCGATGCGTTTAATCGAAAGCGATTTTATGACTTCCAGTTATAGCTTATTATAGTTTCTAAATACTTGTAAGTTGTCCCATCCTAATGTACTCCGTTCTCGGTGTCTTATCAATTTGAATTTTGTTTTGCATAATATAATACCATTGCTTTTAGAATACAGTATACTACTATATTACCTACGCTACAGTTTTCAATTTATAATAGAATTCTGTTGTTTTAATATATAATATTGTAGCTTTCTATATGTTTTTAGTTTCGTTTAGTTTGTGATTACTAATTATTTACGCAACTCGTTTTCTTAATAATGTTTAGGACTTATGTTTGTTTATTTTATTGACGTCAATACTTGTTTGTAACGTGTTCCTTGGACATGGTTAATTTGTATTTTTTTTTTATTAAACTAGTATAAAAACCTATAGGAAAAGTTTGTAATTGTTAACTATTAATTTTGTTCAGCCTAGTTACCGCCTCTGTCTAACTTTTATTATTTTATTATTAAACCAAATCTATCTTGTACGGTTTTATGTAATTAATAAGTCTATCAAGTGTTAATTATTTCAAACATATATTTTAATTAATACTGTACGAGCTAGTATATGTTTTGGACCTTAGGTTCACTACAATTTATTATCTGTTTGTTTTATCGCCACTAGGTTGATTTTTTTAATTAGCAAGCCTAATAGTTCAAAATTCGTTCACAAAATATATTTCATAAGCCACGGGGAAAAACACCTATTTCCCTTATAACTGAAAAAAACTCTCTAGAAATTATAATGTTTTTAAATTTATACAGCGCATGAACTTTTTGAAAAATGATATGTTCGATTTGGATTTTAGCGGACTGTATACAATTAATCAATGATTTATACGATTCGACTATTGATGAGTAAATATAATTAAATTAAAAAAAACTGCACAATGTAGCAGTCGGTGTCGTGGAGCCTGTTCACGTCACTGACCGCACATGTTCACGAAAAACATTTAGGTGCCGATAAGTTATTCTAACAAATAACATGTATAAACATGATAATCAACCGCGATAACACATTTTGTTCATCTCATACATAGTTTAGATACAGATGTACAATAAATGATCCAAAAAAAAAATCATCAGCCCCGGAGGTGTATTAAGTTCTTTTTTTATTTAGCTTTATTCATCTATAGATCTATTGTGTACCTAAAACATACAAATAAAGTGTGTAGCCTTATTCTATTTTACGAAGCCCCTAAAAACGCAATAAAACGATTATACACATGTTATTCCAACTGCCAACATAATGGTTTATATGTATATTTAAATTGTGTTAGTTACCATCAACAGTTTTGTATCGAAGCGCATTTTAAAAATTACGCACTGCAGTATTAAATACTGCAAAACCCCTACAGCACAACATAACTATAAATCCAGGATCTATGTCAGCAAATACTTAGATTACACTGGTCTCCACAAATATATATTTAAGTTATTGTAGAAGGTCTCTGGGCATCTTCTTTTTAGTCTTCTGGGAACATCATCGGGAAGGGACGTCGAGAATAGTTGCTTTATTAGGGGATTTGAATGAGAACTGTGTTGATATGTTAACGTATTTATGTAAGTTTTTATTTGTGATATACCAAGGGGCAGAGATTAATAGACGCAAGCAGATAGACTGGAACGCCTGGAGCGTTTTAGTGTTCGAAGGTTTGGCTGTGCCCCAGAGTTGTATGTCGTGCGTAGGACCAGACTGGACGGATTAAGGATTTGTATAGGATTAGTTTATTGGATAGGAAAAACTTAGATTTAAGAAGAGGTCTGAGGAAATTGAGTCAGGAGTTTAATAATTTACGTTTTAGTTTTAAATGTGGGCCTTGTCTAAAGTAAGGCCGAGGTACTTAACTGCGTTTGCTGTAGGAAAGATTTGATTATTAAGCGTGACTAGGAATCGAGGTTGCGCATAGAAAATGTTACTTGTGTAGATTTAGTTTCATTAATTCTAACTTTTCCTAGAATTTACCACAAATTGATCATGTTTAGTCAAATCAAGTGGTTTTGTATCATTTGACTGGCTAATTGGCTATAATAGGGTCTTGGTTTAAAGCTGTTGTGAGTGTGAGTGTGATTTTTGGGATATCGTAGGTAAACATTAAGTAGAACAAGGGAGCGATTCACTATCTTGTGGGACCCTTGCTCTAATTGGACGGCAAACCGAGTAGCTAGAATTTAGTCGAACAGTGAAGAAACGATTAGTTAGGTAGGACTTTACTAGTAGGAAATAAAGAGCCGGGCTCTGAATCCAAATTTGGTGTGCGGGATGATTTTAGCTGCGAAGGTAAAAGGGAGAAATTTTTTTAGCAGTATTTTTGAGAATATCGGTAGCAAACAAATTGGTATCTAAGAGACAGGATCGGCGCAGGGCTTATTAGGCTTTAGAATTAAGAAAGACAAACTGTTTCCAAGCGTTCGAAAAGTAAGATAGCCTGAGTACAACGTTGTATAAATACGTTAAGAAAACTATGGCTTCTCAAAGTAAATTTTAAGCAATTTAGTTGCTGATCAGGTCGTGCCCTGGTGATTCTTTAATAGACATTTTTAGCATGGAACATGTTTTAGCCTTGACCTCCCAGCTTGAAAACGACACAAAATAGCGACATGAAATAGCGTGACGTAAGTAGCCCGTCTACTTTAAACGTATAATATAACGAGTCGTCGTCGTCATGCAAACGTTTTTTATTATATATTCTATTTCACTTGGTGAAGTATTTTTAAGTGGAATTGACATAGGGAGAGGTGCTTCTAGATAGTTAGTAGAAGAGTTAGAAAAAAGAGATTAGCTAAAATATTAGATTTTCAGTCGGTAATGGCCGAGGAATTATCTGATTTACGTAACGGAGGAGAAGGAATTTTGTTGCTTTCAATGAAGATACATTTTCGGTAGTTAGGGCTTTAACAGGTGCTCTTGGCCGCAGCGAACACACCTGAGCTAACGGTTGCAGTATGATCTTACGTGGGATGTCATGACGAGTATGAGGTTCCTATTTTTATTTTAGAGTAGCCTAAAGTTTTTAATATATCAGGATTATTTGATACCTCGTTGAGGTCGATAAAGAACAGCGGCTCTTTGGACTGTTTTTTTTGTTAATGTTGGTAACATTTCTTATAGAGAAACCGTGGGACGACAGTTCTTCGGTGAAATATTATGCATGGTGGATATTTTTTAATACGACCCTATACGGTTTTGAGGTTTTTTGCTTGGTATGAAAAATATTCTATAGAGTTATCGTTAAGTAGTTTTACTATTTTGCGATATGAATTGGATAATTGTACAGTTGTTTAAACAGTATGTTTGTACAGTAGTTTAAAATGTTTTGATGTAGATTTGCAAATAAACTCCTCTTCGCACCGGTAGTTGTTTTTAGTTGGCTACACAATTTAATGTAATCAACTGGAGTCAATATTCATTTGTGTACATACGAACGCGCGGGAAAACCAATAGTGTATCGCAAAGATTTACCCAAAATGGTGCGCGTAGCTTGCAGTAGGAACGAGAGGAGGAATGGTGGACCGAGCCTATGTAAAGGACGGATATTACAGCGCCGGTGCCCAGGCGCTGGATCAATAATGCCCTGTTTATCCGGACTCGCATCCTGCGTATGTCAGAGCTCGGGTCTCAAAAGCTAGTAGTACGCGGTCCATGCCAGTCTGTGCGTCAGCGTTTAAAATTTTTAAGAATCATTTCTGAGTGATTTATAATACAATAAAGAGTAAAAAAAAATAGTTACAACGCGTACTAATCCAACAATAACGCCGTGTTTTCCAGTTGCATTGACGTCAGTGTTATCCGCCGTTGTATTGTCGCGCCGCCTGCACCATAGCGAACAACGCTTAAGTTCTATATCTAGACTCTGCACCTGGTTCAAGGTAAACATTGTGAAAAACAAATATCAATTTTTTCATCCCTACATATCGCCATTTCGGAAGTACCGAGAGATCTGTACGATAACTTATGTAGTTTAATGCATGTATGACAAGACCAAAAGACTGACGCGGTCACAACGAAAATTCAAAATTAACTCAAAGGAACGGCTTTGTGCCATACGATAGATACAGAATCGGCTATGTTATCGGTGATCCGGCCAATTTTACTTGCATCCTCTATTACTCATTATTATGCATTCTCCTCCTACCCCCTCTGCCTCCCTATTCCTATTCTTGCCACATATCCAGTCCAAGGTCTCCCTTGCACTTGGGTGATTGCTTTACCATTTACTATCTGATTTCTGAACCCGCTTTCAGTAACGGTGCTTTTTAGCTGATGATAACAGTAGTCTTATTATACACTACTAAATAATATATATAATATTCTTATGGCGTATTTAACCGGGAGGGCTATAACTAACTTATGCCAGTTCGGTCGCCTGAGGGCGCATGTCATTTCTGCCATGCTTATCGGGGGTTGATGGTGTGGGTCGCCGCTAAAAATCCGGGTGGTCACCCATCCGGGTTCAAGCAGCAACGGCCACAGCTTAACCTCAAGTTGAGGTATCCACTGTGCCACACCGCCCCGATACTGACTACTGACAACCCTTAACGTATTCGATCCCTGATCGTCATCTCCCTTTCTGCTACCCTGCAGCTTACCCTTAATAGTAATCCATTAGGGTGCGTGACTTGTTACCAACCGAGTGAAGCGGCCGTTGCGATTTAGGTGTAACTAATCCGTCGTCTACAGCGCTCCCCTCACTTGTGAACGCTGGATCATTCAATTCCTGAAGCTGAAAACACTGTAAAAATCTATTGTCGATAGACAGAGAACCCAACTTGAGTCTCTCCGCATTTTGGGCGTTTGCTCTATCAGTATCAACCACGCCTTGGGGTGAATTAAATACCTTTTATAGACAAGATACATATGTGTTTGTAATAATATATGAAAGAGAAATAAAATGGCGCAGTGGTCAGCCATATTTGTAACTCAACTGCAGTATTGGATGCGCTCGGCGCGGCGTTACTAGTTCCCGGATGGCTGACCACTTGGTAATAACTGCGACAAAGCCAATTTATTTAGCAATTAATATGTTTATAACCGTATTAGTTAAGTTTTTGAGTTTCCTCGATAATAAAGTATATTTTATTATATTTATACAGATAATTGAATCGGTTTTCTTGCAATGGTAACGATACTTTGTTAATAAACATTTTGAGTTGAGAATAATCTACTGAAAATTTAAAGTAGATGATTGGAAAATGGGGAAATTATGTATTAATTCAAATATGTAAAAATTATTAAATATTTTAAGAAAACTGTATATTTAGTTTAGGAGTTTTTTAGATTAGGATTGGTCTTTTGTTTTCCCTAATATCTCATTGCCACTGTTACTAGTAGTCTATATTGTAATAAGTAAGTTAATAAACATGTTTTTAGATACCTGTTAACTGTTGGTGCGTTCATACTAGTGTAAACATTGTAATTTAATACGGAACGAGCGAGAATTTTCCTTTATTTTTCTAATTAAAATATGTTTGAACACGGATTTTACCGTATATATTATAGTACGTATTACTAGAGATCTACCCGCACTCTAATTTTCAAATTTTATGTCCCAAAACTACGCCCCAAAGAATGAAATAAAAAAAGAGTTTCCACCCTTTCTAGAGGAAAGAGATTTTCATATTTTTTTTAGTAAACGAATAACGAGTCTAAACAATATTCCATATACTTATGGAACTAATTTGACAATTTAAAAAAGTTATAGTGCGTCGTAATTTTAAGTTAAACATTTTTTTTTGGATTTTTGATTTTGGAAAGGGTGAACTATTTAAAATTTTTAACGCAGTACTTTTTTTAGGTACGAGTTTTTATCTATACATTTGCTGTATAAAAAAGTCGGTTCAACGGTTTAAGAGATATCGTAGGATATATCCAGACATAAAATTTGAAATTGTCGTGGCCGAGAGGGTTCCCGCTGGAGTGTTTCTACGTACTAGCTGTGGTTCGAATCTCGGTCACTGGTCGTTTCTCTAGCTGGGCGGGTAACCTTCTGGAGAGAGAAATAGCCACCCGACTGGTGCAGAAGGCAACTGGAGACCACAGCACCATAACCACTTCCCCAGGATGGAAACGCTTGTCTCTATAAAAAAAAGCCTACAGTAAAGCAAGAGTTGTCCAAACCGACCAAACAGGTTAAGTTCTTTTCTAGGATTTCTAGGAGGAAACGGAATGAACGTTTTCGTCATATTTTTATTACTAGCTAGAACAGCCAAAAGAACTTTGGATATTAAATTTCTGATCAAGAGCTACTTGAATAAATCGGTTCAGGGTAGCGACTTCAGAGATAGTATCGTAAATGCGCAAACATAAAAACACATTTTTAAAAAATCAATAGATACATGTTATACTGATCAAATAAATTATTACTAACTGGTTCATATTAATTTAGATGAGTCAGACAGACTTAAATCCAACAGAAGATGGGCGTTATCCCAACACGGACATGGCGGAAGAGATAAACGCAGTTGTTCCCTGTAATGTGAGTTTCTATAATGTGATAAAGTAACTAATATTTACGATTTCATGTCATACTAATGCTGGGTCTCACAAAACTTTATGATTGGTCTAAACACAGTTTATGGTACCGATAAAGTTTTGTGAAACCCAACAATATTTAAAAAATATTAATGATATTCAAAATGTTTTGCGCCAGATGAAATCTGTATTGCCAAGTGATGACGTCAATGAAAGAGCCACGAAGCTAGAGAAGATTAAAGTACGTTTC
Organism: Adelges cooleyi; assembly: GCF_023614345.1. Lineage (NCBI taxonomy): Eukaryota > Metazoa > Arthropoda > Insecta > Hemiptera > Adelgidae > Adelges > Adelges cooleyi. The sequence continues at coordinate 603,437 of NW_026095761.1, forward strand.
TGTAGTAATAAATAAATGTATTATTACGTTTGTGTAATACTTACTAAAAATGATCATATTGTTTTTCGAATAATTTTTTTACAGAAGTGGATTTATACGACTTGTAATCCAAGGAAATGGAATTTAAAATCTATCCACAATGGTATTTCTTGCATGATGATCTTTGTATTAATACAAGAAATTGTCATCGACATATGCAGTTGTTATGTTTATGATCCAGATGGTTAATATTACATATATATACATATAATTAATTAACGTTTGTAGAGTTTATCAACAATTTCATTTTTAGCCGATTTATTCATTAGAAACGTATGTTCTGATTACATAAACGGCAAATCACAGTATCTACCGCCCTACGTGACTGATCGAATGCAATTTATAATAAATTTGGGCCTATTTATGATGGAGTATGATAATTCAACGGAATGGGTACAGTACGGTCCCCTATTAGATATCTACCTCAATGGTTCTTTGCCATACGTTCCCGGTATGATATTTTTTCATACACTTCAAGAGTATCGATACATATTATCTGAATAATTAATTCTACCCACACAGCAATGATATATTTTTAAACATTTTATAGTAAATGAAACAATATCTTTTATAATCAATTATTTAATCAATCAACCAACCAACAATATTTTAATCGCAAATCAATTTACTCTCACAAGATCTCTAAAAGCAGCAAGTTATATTATTTAATCAATTAAAATCCCATTTCTAAATTGCAATTTACTCATCAGTAATCTCTCATGATTGATGAGTGATTTTTTATTTAGTTTTAATCACACGGATGATTACTGACAATACATTTGTCTATAACACAAATGGTGCAATAACTCTTCCCAAATATTTACAATTTTTAAAGTAAAAAAAAAAACCCAAACGTAACAATTAAAAAAAATATTGATACTTCTAAATTATTGCTGTATGGGTTGTGTCGTAGATTAAATATTATATGTATATTTAATATAAATTGGAATATGTGGAAAGCAAATCATACACTTCATTAAGTATGTTTTGTATTTGTTGTATTGCAGGACATTCAAAGTTTATCAATAAATATGTACGGGAGTATCTTGAAAGAATTAGCGAAAATCCAATTGTTCAGACATGTGACTTTACATTACCGGAGTAGTAAATAGTAACATATAATCTTTAATTAGTCACTGAAAGTATAGAATCGAAAAATAAGGTTTCTCTTTAACCTCAAGTATGTAGTTTTAATAACAATATTATTAGTACGCACTGCGTTTAGATTTAGTTTAATTCGAGTAGTAGTAATCAACACTGTAATAATAGTATATTATTATTTATTACCAATATTTGTGTAATAAGGATTATTGTATTTTTTTTTTATTATAAGTAATAACCTAATTCTATTTATTCGTGCGTTCCTCAAAATCCTTCTTAGGTAAAAAACGAATGCATTCTATTATATCACTACAAATAAAAGGACTGTCATACTAACTAATTTTTAACTAAACTAATAATAAAAAAAAACAGAATATTTTGATTCAATTGGATCTACGTGTTAATTTTCTCAAAAGTCTCATTTCAAACAATAAATTCTTATAAAGACATTTTTTTTTTCAATTTTCACACACACAGCTAATAAGTTATGACTTATGAGCCCAGGAAAATTAAAAAATTATAATTATATACAATTTAGAGTTATAATTTTTAAAAGACATGCCGTTTTGTATGGAAATATCATGACACTACTTATTTTTAGATAATAACTCATTAAAAGAAACCCAAACTGTTAAAATTACACACAAATGTTATACGTGTAATTTACTTGTTTGTTTTCAAAAATTGTGGTCCATACAACTTTTTTTCTTTTTTATAATATAAAAGAAACTCTTCGTTTACCTCCTCTTTAAAAAATAAATGATTCCTTCCCCCTTTCTTTAATAAAATGTTATATTTATCGTTCCTTATTTTATTCCTAAGAAAACCAATAGTTTCTAGGCTAAAATAAATAATAATGATTATAGTTAGAAACAAATAGACTTCATGACCCATAGTGATTTGTGTTTTTTTTAAGCGTTTTCTTTTTTATTGTAAACATAGTGTGTTTAACTATAATTTTTTTAAATATAAGATATGATTTTTAAGCTGAATTTGTGATGAAAACTTTTTTTCCGATTTTTTCAATAGTTCTTACAACATAGAGATTTAGACAAATTGTGTATTCTACTAGGTTTTTGTGAATACTTTACAAAACATGGAAGGTGAATTCTAGTTTTATCAGCAAAAAATTAATAATTTTTAATTGAGAGAAAAATTCAAGTGGGTTGTTGTTTTAAGCAAGTTAAGGCTTTTAATAAATACCTTTTATACCAAAAAAATTTAATTATATTTATCTATAAAAATATATTTTTTTGTTGTATTTAGACAATGAAATGCATGGTCATAGTGAGACACTAAAAAGTTACATCCAATTTGAAGTGATTTTATAAAAACGAAGATGATGTGAATGGTAAATGGTCAGATAAAAATCTTGAGGGAGGTATTTTTCCAATTAATTCCTTTTTATAAATTGTTTTGCCATTCAGACTACTGCGAATTCTAGCGTACATGCAGGTGCCTTAAAAGGCAGTACAGCTACATATTATACTTACATGTACCAGTTAATAGTCGGAAATTTTAAGAATGGTGTATTACGTAAGTGCGGCGGGAATCCAAGAAGAATTTACCACATAAATCATCTTTCGAGTAGTCAGTAGTTTATTACAGTAAACATGAAGTAGTTTAAAATTCAATGAAGTTACCTATCTCAATATGGAATGATAGTTATTTAATACTAATTAAACAGAGATCGTAGATAAAACGAGAGAAAAAGATAAACTACATAATTTTACCAAAAATCATTCAATTAGATAATTCTGTGGTTCTCGGTCGGTCCACACAATAGCATTCCTAGGTTGTGAATGAGGGAGTTGGAGGGTATGCCTCTTTTTTGCCGGTCTTTTTGTTATTTAAGAAATAATTATGTTTTGGTTAAAGATTGACATGAAATTAACTGAATATTACTATATTATTATTTATGGTCTTAAGTAGAATATGTCAGAATAGTTAGTAGGTATAACAGTGATAGTTGACGCTCATTATCGTTGCCAGTACTCTACTGAGCCACTCACTAAATATAATTAAAATTAAAAAATTGTATACTTACTGAGGGTTTTTCTATTAATACTTTAATGTTCCCATTGAAAATATAGATGACGCAACAATATAAATAATTATATAATACGAGTATTATAAACTTTGAAGATACGATTTTTATCTGTTGCAAATGTCTGTTAAAAAGATCATTTGCGTACATTGTACTTATGTATCACAATTATTTTACTGTTTTACTATGCTATAGTAGGAAAATTAATTATATTATTTTATCAAAAAAATATTTTTAATTTGTATAGTCGAATGTGTAATTAGCCATATAATTATTATAAAATTAAACACAAATCGGTTATGCAATGATTTCAATCGTTTAAAATAATTTTTGTATTAATTAACGCTATTAAAACTTTTCTATAGCAAGCTATTATTGTTATTATTAAGATTAAACATTCAGGTTATAATATTAATTCCATTTAAAGTATTAAAGTATCTATAGCATGAAACTTTTTTTTCAAGAACGAAATTTTTTAACATTCATATCAAATATATTTTTTAAAAACCCTTAATGAGAAATAAACAAACATATAAAAGTCAAATACTATACATAATATTATTGTGTAAAAATATAAATCAACATATATATGTATATATATATAGGTTCTAGGAAAGATGGAGTAAACCTAGAATTGAATGCTGGTACTTAAAAGTTAACTCGTCATGCGTTCTCAAGTTAAACAGATATGCTATTTATTTTATACAAAATGTGCCTGATTTGGCTTAGCTATCTTTCGGTGCACTTAGGCGGGCTAGCTTGATCAATGGCGTATTTTGGAATAAAACAAACGTTGAGGTATAAGTAAAAGACGTGTTCGACAATATTATTGTCTAAGTCACTTGTAGATATGTGATTAATTAATTTTTTTCGAACTTCATATTATTTCCTTGTATAATTTTAAGGTCTACCATAATAGTATTATCAAGCGAATAACATTTATTCCTAATAACATTACACGAATGACAGGTAGGTAAGTCCAGAGATCAATAACTAATAATACTGACATATAGCATAAATTACCTTTAGTTATAAATTATCGATTTACAGGAAAAAAGAATCTACATATTGATATGTCAATGTCTTGTGTCCAATAATGTCAATAATAAATATAAGCAATGAAATTGTTAAGATTAATATATACAGGGTGATTAGTGTAGTGTCTTTGTGTAACTGTATATTTTTTGTTTTTAAAAAAGATTTTGTTTATATTACATGTTGACTGACGTATAACTAGTTTTGAATAATTATTTTTTGAAACGTTGGTATAAAATAAAAAATAAAACAAAAAAAGTAATAATAACAATAATAGTAAATTAATAAGTCAATAAAAAAATACATTAGTAAAAAAAAAAAAAAAGTAATGTTTAACAAATAAAAACAAATGCTAACAATAATAAAAGTCCAAATAATTCAAGAATAAAAATTGTAATGAATAATTCCTAATGTGTCTTTCATTATATCAATACATACCCTCGTAAGAATTGTTTTCCATAGGTTGTACCTATTGAAGAACTCCACTAAAGCAGGAGACACCGTACATTTTGCCCAAACCATAAATCGATGACATCCCAGTTTTTGATGTACACAATTTAGATATATATCCCGTTGTTCCTGGTTAACTTACACAGTGTTTATTGACTGACTGTTTTTTATTATATGCATTTATGGTTGTTATTTAAGGCGTTATCTATAATCCCTACTGACCGATTATTATTGGAGTGCAGTTATTTTAATAGCGGCACTTTTAGTGCTGTCTTCATTTTTACTCACAAGTTCACCGAGTGCAATAAGAACTCATTGACAGCCGACAGGTAATTTACTTAAGTTATACCATACAGTAATAATTACAGTATTATTGTGTATAATGTGGAATAGGATAAATGTGCCAGTTTTAAACACTGTGTACAATAGACAATAGTGGTCCCTTCAATATTTTTATTGATAAACTTGTAAAAGGTGGAATTGTTTTAGAAAACATGACATATGTAACAGAAAAGATTAGGTTAGGTTAGGGTATATATTTTTATTCTTCTGATGAATGATGAAATATAAAAAAAACTGTATGGGTCATTTCACGTGAAATCACCAGCTAATGTGTGTGCGTCTAGGGTTCAAAAATTATTAAATTATTATCATATATTCTTTATAGGTCCTTAATGAGAAAAAAAAATTCCAAAATCACCTCATGTTCTCGACTCTGTAATTTAACCGCCGATAGTGGTATAGACATGAAACCTGCACGTAGGGTGGTCGTTAATTTCGATTTTGTGGAGCAAAGTATAGAAATAGGTTTGAAATGTCGAAAAAAAATGTCCTAATTTTTTCAGATTTTTCACTTAAGAAAAACAGGTGCCGCACGGGGCCTCAAGATTTGTATTGAAATAACATTGTTATTATTTATTTTCCAATAATTGTTTTATTACAACGGCTAATTAACTGCAAACAAATTTTCAACTATGCAGAATTGTCGGGAATTGGCGCTGGTACAGACGAGAGTGTAGATAAAAGACAATCAAAGTAATTTCCAATTTATACAAGCCACCTATATAACATTTTTTGTTATATATGTATTTTTTTATATTGTATATTAATTATATATTTTAATAGAAATAAGCTAATATCAATGGTAGGGTTTTTGTTTTATTTTTAATTTTTAGTGAAATTTTTGTTTAGCTCTAATATATACACTGCTCTTTAGAGTTGAGTCGTATGAATTATATACAATAATATGTAAACACGAGGCATAATGTAAATATCACTGTAACAGTCTGGATTTGGAAGTATTCATTATTAATATTGATTAAGCAAAAAATGTTATGATTGAAAATTTGCTTGCAGTTAGTTAGCCGTTGTAATAAAACAATTATTGGAAAATAAATAATAACAATGTTATTTCAATACAAATCTTGAGGCCCCGTGCGGCACCTGTTTTTCTTAAGTGAAAAATCTGAAAAAATTAGGACATTTTTTTTTTCGACATTTCAAACCTATTTCTACTGACTTACAAGTAAGTATTACATAGATAGATTAGGGAAATTTTCGTTCTGGCACATATGTGTTGTGGGTCATTAAAATAGGCACTTTTCATCAAACCGCTCATATTGGAAACCGTAAATTAATAGTAAAAAAACGTAATAGGTTCAAAGATGGTATGGGTCATAAGAACATAACTTAAATTGTATATTAGCAAAATATTTTTTCAATATTTTGTATTTTTTGACTCCAAAAAAAGTTTTTGAAAAATTAAAAAATTTCCAGCGTTAAAAAAAATATATTTTTTTTAATTATGGTTAAAGTACACTTAGTTAGAATGTTAACTGTACAGGTTTCATGTATATACCACTATAAACGTTTGATCCGAGACGAGAGCATGAAGTGTTTTTTTTTTTTAATGTTTGTCCTTAAGGACCTATACAAAATGTATGATAACAATTTCAAAAAAATGTTAACTATAGTAGCGCACACATTAGGTGATTTCACGTGGAATTACTCGTATATGATGGCACTTAATTATCTACTATTTTTTTTTACAACCGTTTTAAAGCAAATATTCTTTTTCATTTTTTTTTTTAATAAGGACGACTATTTATAAAGCATATTTGTTTATATTTATATTTTGTAGTTTTTTTTTAATTAAGTCATAAAGGAAATGGCACACTCAAATGTAAAACTCTAATTCCGCCTGTGAAAATAACATTATTTGGAGACATTTTAGGTCTCCAAAAAGAAATACAAAAAAATTATTATTTGCAGAAAAGTGTAGTGTGTAACGTTAAATTAATCGCCCTGTATACTGTCGATATATTTTACAGATATTCACAGTATACATTCCTAATAGTAATTTAATTGACTTTCTCTAGTCCGCCATTAATCGTTTCAAAATAAAATCTTCACTAAGAACGGTTAGAATTTCAGTAAATATTTTATTAATTAATTTATCACATGGTCAACAAAGACATGTAAAATATTATGTCTAATTTTAAGACTCAAAATAATTTTAGCTTGGACACGAAGCTGAAAAGGTTTATTTAAAAAAATTAACTCTTACACAACCAGTTTATATTATCTTATCAAAATTATTGTTTTTTTTATATCAAAACAATTATCTTTAATTATATTTTTAAAAGATAGTAAGTGACACACTTAATGGATATCATTCTAATATAATTGTAATACGGGAAAATTGGTATAACGAAATGTTTTCCATTTGTAATCATGTGCGATGACGTATATAGCATAACATTTTTAGTAGAGTTGTCGCTAGTCAAAAACTACAATTCATACAAATCCGTTGTTCACGCGAGTATTAACTTTCAAAAACGACCCAATTTTAGGTAGTAAATCTAGAACACATGTTCAAAAGTGTTAAGAAATATACACAGTTTTTTTTTTTTTGGTAAAGATTTCAAAGGTTTCAAGTGTAATTATATATTTGAACGGTTTTCTCCAAAAAATCAGTTGCTAATTTATTTAAATATATTTACTAGTTAATTATTCATACATATTGTGTGGTGATAAATCATTAAAAAAATCGCAACGATTTGCATTTTTTTAATAACGCAGATGTAGATCGAGAACAAGTTATTTTATTTTCTTAGAAAAGTAATAGGATTATCATTCTAAAAAATCATTATATAGTCGTAAACCCGATCTGTAGTCGGAAATAAGAGGTCAGGCGAAAATACTATAGCATAATATTACTACACTTTCGTATTATTATAACGACACGCCTTATGTGAAAATTGTCGAAGACAGTTTAATACAATGATAAAAAAAAAACAAACAAAATACCTATTCGGGAAATCCTATCCGTCGACCGCCAATACAAATCGGTTGATCTAAATATACTAAAAGTCCACGAGTCGGCGATAATAAGTAAAACGACAACTTTCTTAAGTAAATGAATTTCTCAACGAATAATGAAGAAAATTTACAACAACCGCGGGGTTGGATTTATACTCTAGTCTAAAAAAAAAACAACAATCTCGAAACTAACATTATCGTTTTACCGTTAAGTGGATCAGATTGGTCGGTTCAGAGATACGACGGAGATGCCCGCTGATCACAGCTATTTCATATTATGTTGATAACATTAATAATGTCTCAGCTTGGATTATATAACAATCCGGTTTGAATGTAGTAAAGAGGGTTGAGGGGCATCCACACACACACACACACACGCGCGCGCACGCAATACTGGCCAATAGCGCAGACTGCAGTTGTGAACGTTTGGTACTACTCCAGTCGTGACGGTCAGAGAAGGCTGTACTTGTTAATGACAAATCACATGGACATCTTACTCAGAGTACGCGTGAGATAATAAATTTCGAAAAAGAAAAAAAAAACATTTTAATTGTGTAGATAAATAAAAACAATAAATATACGTGTTACAGGTTTTTTTTACCCAACCGTTACTGGGTTAAGTGGAAAAAAGTTTTTTTTTCTTTTTGAGAATCCATGTTGTAACCGGCCAGTGATATTTGAACAAAAAAAAAAACCGTTGATCGAGTAAGTACAGTCAACATATTGTTATAATAATAAAAACTAGGGGTGGAACCACGAAAATTTGAAAATGTTCACAAAAAACCGTTATTCTAGCCTTGTAAAAGTCTTATATCATTCTCGCTACAAGTACAATAATAATAATAATTATACTAATAGTTTTAGACACGTGACAGTATATATCTAAACTAAAAACTTGTTGATTAAAAAACGATTGAAAAACATTTAAAATTTAAAATCGTCGAACAATTTAAGTGACTTTAAACTCAAGCTAAAGCACGTGGTGTTCTTACAGCTTTATAGGAAAACAAAATAAAAATTACAAGTGCCTGTGTAAAAAGTTACCATCGGAAAATAATGTTTGTATATTGTAAATTGTAAAAATGTGTAGGTATACATTAATTGTGTAAACTATAGTAGGCTGTAGGATCTATCTTGCTTTTTGTTAATATGAATTTTGAATGAAAACACGTACAATATTTTATATTATTATGTCGAATTCCGACAAATATTTATAAATAAACAAAGTACACTTATTGTAATATCAAAACGAACTAATATATATGTTTGATGAAACAAATAACAACTGTACAAAATGTATGTAATTCCATGTTAAATCTGTAATTATAAATTAAATAAATAATACCAAATCCGTAAACCAACCGTTGTGTTTATACAACAATTCGAACATTTATGGTTGGACGACATTGTTTTGAATTATTTTTTAGTACATTTAGGCAGTTGGGTTATTCTAACTTCAAGATGAAGTAACTATATCAGTTTGTTTTTTTGAATAACCTTTTTAACTATATCAAAGTTCAAAAAATATTATCATAGGAACGTCATAATAATGAAATATTAGTTTTGTTTTTATGTAAAACTAATATAGGCGCAGATATCACATTAACACATACATAATAATAATTATTATTATTAGTTGCATGGTATAAACATTAGGTAACCCTGACCTAAAGTTTGGAATTCAGGTATACACTTCACCATAGTCCATGACGATGCAATGCATAAGTGAAACCGGTTCGGTTTTCAATTGTAGCTATACAAATCAAAACAAACAAAAATACTGGTATTGCCTATTTTAATCATTACAATTTAGGAGACAAAATAATTAAAAACAATACCACATAAATCACGAGCACAAGTAATTGTATTTCAGACAATGTCACAATAACATGACAATAACTACTCCAGAAAAAAACTTGTCAATCCTGTCTTTTTGGCAGACAGCAAGAAGGTCGCTTGCAGTCTGTTATTAGATACGTGACATTATAGATAACTTTCGTTTATTACACTTCTTCTGGTCTACCTTCTAAATTCCGTCAACTCTTGTTCAACTATTGCATCAAAATCGTCGTTTAATTTTAAATAGGTCAAGTTCGAATTTAAAAATAAACTACCCTGGCCAGTTTATTTCAAAATCTGTAATTATCCTTTTTCCTGTTTGATATACATCAAAGCAATTACGCCTCTAACTAAGACAAGTAAATCAAATATCACAATAGGTAATGCATCATCAAGTAAGGGTAGGTACATATTGCCTTGAACCCGTAACAGGTACAGTGTGGTGTCACATACCGCTGCATTTTTTTTATCATACAAATATCTCTCTATGGAGGTATTATTCATAAGATAAGATAGGTTTTTGGTTTTTGAAGTTATGTTCATTATCATAACTTGTTATTATTAATTTAATATATTCAGCGGTATTTCACATCGTACATGAATTTATTTATCCTGGCGGGTTGAATTGTTTTGTTACTAAAAGTTGTTATCGGCTAGTGTAGTTATCAATAAATTGGTCGAAACGGTGCAAATGAATATTATTATAGTTTATAACACACGCTTTATAATAACAGCCAGACATACACCTAAAAATCCCAATGATAACAAACAAAAATAATACATACACAGGTCTGTCGATAATGGATCCGAATTTAATACTTATCGTTAGATTACTGACGGGTGGACCACCACACCCATTAACCAACTACAGACTGTAACACTGACTCAATCTAGTTGGACGTCGGACAACGGTTCACATGAGATGTGATAAATATCAATTAAAACATGATCGCATCGGTAAACGCATATATAATATAAAAAAAAAACTGTATATTTCTGGGGGAGGGGGAGGTTGCCCTGTTGCCACTATAAAATATGCCACTGCATCCGGTATGGAAAATATGGGACAATTGCTAGGGGAGGTCGGAAGGTCTTGTTTTACCCCCGTCTCCTTGAAAAATAAGAAACTTTTATGTATGATTAATGACCAACGTAAATTATTATAATTTTTTTTTAATTACTACACTTGACTTTATTATTTAAGGGGATTGCATGCGGCCTGTTTTCAAGGAGTTTTGTATAGGCAATATTAAAGAAATATGAGATTTTAATAAATTTCGATCATGCCAATTTACCGGTTAATTTGTATAAGTTTTAAAGGCATTGCATGTGGTCTGTTTTTTGACATTTCAGACTAAAGATCCAGACGAAATGTCGACTACTTAGGATGGTCCGATTTAAATTCTGTAAAGAGATTCGATTTCATTGGACACTTTACTATGTTATACAGGAAGCCGATTTTTGTTTTTTTTATTATTATATTTTACTCGAAGAAAAAATGAATTAAATTTTTAAAAAACACCGTGAAGCTTACAAATGTTAACTGGTTAATTAATTGACAAGGTCGAAATTCATTAAAACCTCTTTTTTTCTTAAATATAGCCTATACAAAACTCTTTAAAAACAGACCGAATGCAATCCCCTTAAATCCACAAATTATTTTTTGATTGCTAATAAATAAAATATATATAATAAAATTGGAGTATTATAAAAAAAATTAAACATACCTAGATGGACGTAAACCATAAAATATATTTTTAGGTACCTAACCTAACCATACTGTGTTGCATGGAGTAAGAACGTCTGGTCTATTCTTAAGTATTTATTCCTATGGTAAGGAGGACGTCAACCCTTGAAAAATATTCGTAAAAACGTGTAGGCCAAAGCGAAATAGTCATAGCAAAAAAAAAGTTACTGTCTACTTAATGCCTAACGGCTAAAATTATAAAACATAAGAACATGCTTTAGCTTGCTGGCACCCGAATAGTGATTTTATTTCCGATCTATAATCTCCTTGCGATTTATGATGATAGTACAGTCTTAATTATATGTTCTGGTCAAATAAACAATTATCTTGTTGCTCAGTTATAAAGCTACTTTCGTATCGCAATTTAGTGTCGTGTCCATATAAAAATAAATGTTGATACCGTTGCAAGGAGAAGAACTTTTAACTAGGTTTTCTCGTATTTTTTTTTTTAGAAAACTTGAATTTAACCTTAAGGGACCTCTACACCCGCGGGTTTTTGGTCAAAAACACTCATTCTACTTCAAAACGTACTGTTCCTAAGAATACTTTGATTTAAGTTTTAAAAAATCATTCTAATTCTTCGTAAAATTTTAAAGGCATCGATCGTGGCATAATTTTAAAATTATTTTTTGTCATTTAATTATTTTAGTTTAAAGAAGTTTAAAATTGCAGTTTTTTTCATTGAATTGACTAAAAATAATTTTAAAACTGTGCCACGATCGATGCCTTGAACATTTTATGTAGAATTCGAATGATTTTTCGAAACTTAATAAAAACAAAGTACCTATTCTAAGAGACAGTACTTTTACGGTTTTGAAGTAGAAACATATGTTTTTTTACAAAAATAGATCCTACATGCGTTACAAAAATTGACAACATATTAAATATGAAAATATATCCTTTTTCCTATGGTAATATATTTGTTTAAAAATGTTAGCTTAATATTAAGTTTTAGTGAAAAAATTGCCTACACAACGCGCCTTAATAAATGCTAGTGTAAATGCCCCTTAAATTTATTATACACGGACTAAAAGTAAAAAGAATGTTTGAATTAAAATATAAATTGTAAATGTAGGGTAATAATATTAAAAAAAAGCCGACGAGAAAACCTAGGTAAAGTTATTATTATTTTAAATATGTAATAAAAAATGTCTACGATTATTATATAGTCAATATTAGAGAATATGCGTAGCTATGTTTAGATGAAAACAATTTTTTAAATCGCTGTCAAGGATGTTGTGATAGTCTAAAAATAGATTAACTACCAATAAAGATTCCTAATAATTACACTGGGATGTGTAAACCTTCAAATTAAGATTTCGCAATAAATTCCCTGTACTATACTCCTTAATAAATGGGGATATAACGTCCTTATAAAAAAATTAAACAAATATTCAACATTGTACATATTATAATGGGTTAAGTAACTGTTTCAAATATTATGTTATTAATTAGTTTGTTTTGAATAAAACCCTGTATAGTATTCATGTGCCCCTAAACAATTTAATACATCATATAAATTATGACCATGGAAAAGTGAAACTATTGTATGTTTAATTGTTTATTCCAAGTAGTTGATAAATAATATTACCTATAATATAGATATTGAGTAATAAAGTCAATTACAATAAATTATTCAAAAATATGTTAACCGTAAAATAATTGTCTTTAATATATATAATAATATACTTAAATATTTATTTATATGTATACATTATTGATAAGATAACGAATAAATATGCATCATATTATAATGTGTGAACAAATGAGGTGAAGAAAATCAGCATTATAATGTTGTGTAATAAAAATGTATTATTAACTTGAAAAAAAAACTTATAAATCTTTAATGAAACCAGAAATGCTGTGAAAAGTTATTGTTATATTAAAAAAAAATTACAATAAGTAAATGGAAGTTAACGAAAATTTAAACATAATATGATACTTTAAATTTCAGTACTATTGTAACTTACAATTTGTAAGTACTAATACTGTACCTATAAACTATAAATAACTAAAACGTTAATTTTAAACGAAATAATTTTGTAGGGTTAACTATTAGAAATGTTTTAGCACTTGTCACTGAATGAACTGAATAAAGAACAATGATTTTAGAAAGGTTGTTGATTTGGGTTAAAGCAAACCAAGACCCTAATTTAATACAAATTACTATAAAAAATAAAAATGTATATTATTACTATAAATTATTGATGGGAATCCGAAAATTCGGATTTTCACCAAAAAAAGTGTTAAATAATTTTACAACATAAAGCTGTGTAAGCTCTAAGTAAAAATGTTTTGATAATTATGTAAAAATAAAATAAAAAACCAAGAAGATAAACTGCTTTTGGATTTCGGATTTGTTGAAATCCGAAAGCATTTTATAGACAAAGTTTAGAGTTTTTTTTTATAATTTTTATCAACAAATTTTACTTAGATACACATCTTTATAATGTAATAGTTTTTAATATTTATAAGATTTTCAAGTGGCTTAAATAGTGTTTTTTTTTAAAAATCCAGATTTTCGGATTCCCATCACTACTTTAAATACAAATTAATTTAAATAAAAACTAATATAACAAATAAAATAGTACTTAAAAAAAAATTCAAATAATAATTTTAAATATATTTTTATTTGTACGAATTTAATCGTCAATATATATATATATATATATATATATAGATATTTAAGTAGAATGTTAATTTTTTAACTCAAATTTGTTTGCATATAAATCAGTTAAAAATCTAGCCACAGTACCAACCACAGATTCGCATCAAAGTGGAGTTTTTTTTTTTTTTGTAAAAACAAAAATCACATAAAAATCGTACAGTTATACGGAGTTATTTGCGTGTGTAATCTCATTACGAACGGTTTTATTGTTTGTTACAGGCGGTCGTTAATCAGGATATATAAATATATATATATATATATATACATATATATATTATATATTACAGACCGGTTGCGTTGACTTTTCCGAAATGAACAAAAAAGAAAGGATATCCGGCCAAATGGAGAACGGCAATCCAAAGGAAACGGACAAAGATTCGCCGAAAACGAATTTTGGCTCGAAAATAGCGTACACTTTGCAAAACGTCACTGTCGAACCGCTGTTGGGCATCTTTCAAATGGCCTCCATCCTGTCGAACTTGACCACGCAGAATCTGAACTTCCAAAAGGCATGCCGGGTGAACCTGCAGCTCAACGACACCGTGTGCAACGCCCTGCAGCTGAAGAACGGCTCGGCGCAGTACAAGAACGGCTCGGAGCTGTACAAAGACGCGGAGACCATGGTCCAAGTGTTGTCGGTCAACATGATGATATGGCAGAACGTCATACAGAACCTGATACCCTGCATACTGGTCGTGTTCATTGGGTCGTGGAGCGACCGTAACCAAAAACGTAAGCCGTTCATGCTGTTGCCAATACTCGGCGAGGTCATACGCAACGCTGGCCTGTTGGTGTGCGTTTACTTCTTCTACGAACTGCCCATGGAAGTCGCGGGCATTATCGAGTCGGTGCCGTCTTCGATCACGGGCAGTTTGCCCGTACTGTTCATGGCCGTGTTCGCCTACGTCGGCGACATAAGTACGGTGAGTACTTATATATAAATTTGGGTAGAATTTGGTTTTGATAACTCACCACCCCCTTCACGTGCCGCAAGGGGGTTGAAAAACGACCAAATGGGGAAGTTTTATAGTTTTTTGAGTTAAAATAAAAAATTATTGCATTTAGCATAAAATTACAAATTAACTTTATGATAGATCATTAAATTCTCTATAAAAAAGGTGTTCACAAATTTTTCCAAAAATGCATTATTATCCAAGAAAAAAAATAAAACATAATTTTTTTCATTTATTTGGAAAACATTTTTTATAGGAAAAAATATGATTATTTTATTTCGTTCCCGGGTCGATTTCTATACTTTTTTTTCTAACGATAATTTTCGTTTTTCACAATATATTTGTTTAAACGATTTTTAAATACATAATGGTTGATCGTATGAAATTTTTCCTAATAATCTATTTTGTAGACAATTTAATTTTGTATAAAATGCATTAAAAGCGTTTTACTCGATTTCCAATCGTTCATCGTAAATGAAAAAAATTATGTTTTATTTTTTTTCTTGGATAATAATGCATTTTTGGAAAAATTTGTGAACACCTTTTTTATAGAGAATTTAATGATCTATCATAAAGTTAATATGTAATTTTATACTAAATGCAATAATTTTTTATTTAAACTCAAAAAACTATAAAACTACCCCATTTGGTCATTTTTCAACCCCCTTGCGGCACGTGAAGGGGGTGAGTTATCAAAACCAAATTCTACCCAAATTTTTTTTTCATAATAATGAACAAAATGGCGGGGTAGCCCATTAAAGTTTTAAAAGTTCATAAATAAGAACCACCCTAGTGTACATTGTCACAACATCAACGGGACGCTACACTCTGCTTCTTTGTTTGTTAAGGCGAACCGTACAGGCAATTTTTCGCATAAAATCAACTTAAAATTAGAACGTATAATTTACTACAACCGTCGATGGACTGTGTTGACGGACACACAAAATATACACGGATATTTTTTTTAAGCGGATTACAAGTGGGTGGGTTTTAAGGAGTTTTATATGGGTACATAATACTTTATGTTGTACAAATTTAAGCTTGGATCTGTTGATATTTATAGTCTAGGATT
Source organism: Adelges cooleyi (assembly GCF_023614345.1). NCBI lineage: Eukaryota > Metazoa > Arthropoda > Insecta > Hemiptera > Adelgidae > Adelges > Adelges cooleyi. The sequence continues at coordinate 619,709 of NW_026095761.1, forward strand.
TCGGATTTAGTTTAAGGCTTAACGGAACGTTTTGCAGTAACGTGCAAAGTATAACTGGAAATATTTTCGAAAAATACCCTATACAAATGTTTTTAAAAATAAACTTGAGCAATGACAACATTTTGTGGCTATATTGATATCTTAGAGGTGTTTTAACAACAGCTAATGCGTTTGTTTCTACACGATGAGTCTATAGCTATTAAATAAAGATATTAAAATTATTATTAATATGAGCAATAGTTCATTTACTTATATTATATAGACATTATTTGTATGTGTATTTCAGATAGAAAACAGAACGTTCCGAGTGGGAATGGTGTCTTTGTTTGCTTCTGTAAGTGTGCCGGTCGGAGCAGCGCTGTCCGGCATCTTATACAAGCAATTAGGATTTTATGGAGTGTACAATATTACCTTGGCCTTGTACCTGTTTACCTTTGTATATGGAATATTAGTGATCAAAGAGGAAAAGCAAATTGTTAAAAAAGAAAATGACGGTGTTTCCACGCAAATACACGGGAAAAAATCGTACTTGCTCAAAATTTACGAGTTCTTTGATCTAAAACACATTCAAGATGCATTCTACACCACGTTTAAAGCCGAGAAAAACAACAGGAGACTTAAGATTTCGTTGATTATGTTGGTTATAGTCTTCGTCTTGGGACCACTAACCGGTTTGTGATTATTAAATAATCGTTGTAAGTGTTTGTAATGTAAAATTTCAATTTTAACGCCTATATAGACGAAATCAATTTTGTTTCAATTTACGGTAGTAGGTAATTTTCAAGCCTAAATTCCTAAAAACTTAGCTTAAAAAAGTTATGTAAAAAAAGAAATTCACCCCTTCTAGAAGAAAAGGGTTTCTAATTTGTTTTTCGGTTTGTCAATGCGTATCAGTATTACTATGTTTAAAGAATATTCCTTACAAATTTGGAACTAATAGTCGAATAATTTTAAAAAAGTTATAGAGCACCGTAATTTTAAGTTGAAAAATATGTACATTTTTTGGGTGTTTTTCTCGATTTTGATGGAAAAGGGGTGACTTTTTAAAGCTTTTGGCCCAATAACGTATCTTTCAGGAACAATCTCTGATAAATAGAGCTGCTACACGAAGAAATCGGTTCAGCGGTTTAAAAGATATCGTGGGTTTAGTCACAAAAATAAAAACACATCATATGCTATATTAAATGTTTTAGTTATTATTTCTATAATTTTACATCATTATTATATTGATGATATCATCGATTAAGTGCTGATTATAAATTATTAAAGCATATACCTAACTGTCAAATAGTTAAATGATAAGTACTTTATTTTTATTTAAGCTTTTAGCAAGTGTATAATGGAACCAATCTTGTATATTTTTTTAGCCGAACAACAGTTGACATATATGTTGACAAGAATCAAATATCAGTGGAATGAAGTACACTATAGTTTATATTCCACGTATTACTTCATCTGTAATCTCATAGGTTTGTAACTGATTATTTATTCGAATAGAATTCATTAAAGATTCTATAATAAGTATTAAAAAATATTTAATATTGTATTTTAGGTATTGGATTCACTCTAACTGTTTTAGTCAATTGGTTAAAAATCGACGATAGGTTAATAGGAGCAATGGGATGTCTGAGTAAAGTCTTAGGTGCTTTCGTTTACGGTCTTGCGCCAAACCAGTATATATTTTATTTAGGTGCGTATTCAGTGGCTAGAGAATAATTTTTGCCGTCCTTATATTTAATATTTTGGGTTTATTTTTGTTGCAGCTCCGCTTGTTGATATTTTCCACGGAACGTCCTTGATAGCGATAAGATCGATTCTATCAAAATTAGTACCAGCCAACGAACTTGGTAATTAATAATTTGTACAGTCTATTATTAAGTTAGGTTAGTTTAGTTTATAAGACATTTTGTTTGAAATTACAGAGATAAGAGATTTATTTGAGATAAGAGTTTAAAGATGGTCCAGCTAGATGCTGGTGGTTATCAGTGGGGGGGGGGAGATTAGAGTTAAGAGATAGTTTAGCTAGATGCTGAGATGGTCCGGCTGGATACTGGAGGTGATATAAGAGATTAGAGATAAAACATTCGATATCAAAAAGTACCAGGGTCCTATACTTGTATATTAAGACATATCCATGTTCATATGTACTTCCGCGCTAACCTCCCTTTACCTAAACCAAACGAAACCTAACCAACGTTCGTGATTTGTTACACTAACCCATGCATAAACATACATGTAAAGTTTAAAAAATCATACAAAGCTAATATGTAAATGTCAAACATTTTATTTTGCAGGTAAAGTTTTAGCAATAGTGTCACTAGTCGAAACCATAGTTCCAGCAATCTTCAGACCTATGTTTAGTTTAATCTATAGTTCTACATTGCATACGTTACCAGGCACTTTCTATATTGTCGGAGGAATAATAGTTACGCCGAGTATTTTCATTTTCTTGTAAGTCTATTATGCAATATTATTTTGAAGCACGATATTTTTTGTAATTCTAAGTTTAACAGTTAAAAAGGTTGGAAAGGGTCTATTTTTTAAGCAATTACGTTTAGGCAATACTTTAATCGCATGCGAGCAAGCTGTAATCAAGTGTTAATGATCATGGCGTTATTTTGGCAGTAAATAATTTACTAAAATTGGAACGATATTGAGAAGATAATGTGTGTGAGTTCCGTTGGATCGCATGGGACGAGCTTATCTTATAGCGCGCATGCATAAATCATGTCGACGATAGATATTGACGATAGAAAGTAAGGTTAGACTTAAGGTAAGGTCAGCCAACTTTAACATTAAGATTGAAAAAAAACGGTGAAAACATATTCCCCCCTATACAAGAGACGGATATGATATTAAATTCGTTTTCAGATTCCTTTTTCCTATCAAAAAATCTGTGTATTTCCAATTCTCCTAAACTAATACTAAACTATACTATACAAAAAAAAAAAAAACGCGTTTTGGTTTCTGCACACTCTGTCGCTTTTATATGGGATAGAGCATATCTTGGTCAGGCTTTATTATAAATACATTTTGCGTTCTTGCCAGTTCTCGTCCAATAGGTGAATCTTAATTAAAATGATTACTTCGAGTAATAATAGAACAATTTAAACACGATTAATACAAGGCCGTCTAAATGTTAACTACATTTTTTTTTTTAAATAATAACTTAGATTATTAGAGAAAATAATAAACATTATCGCGGACTGGACTATTAGTTTGGTGATTTTCGGATCTATCCGTGTTGTTATTAGTTACGTGAAAGTGGCTTTTTAAACACATTGATGATCCATCTTCAGAGATCTCTCACCGTTGAACTTTCGTGACTATACTGCGTGCATCACTTGTTTCCTACCGGTAATTATTATGTCTGTGGTTGCAACAGTGTTTTCTCGGCGAAGTTATGATGGATCAACAGCTGTTTCTGCTGTTAATTGGTAGTGGTCAGTTGGTTTGATTTGTTTCTTTTTTCTTTCAAATAACTTCATAATATGAGCCATGTACTTCTTTTCTTTAGGATTTTTTTAATTGCTATTGCTTCTTTGAACGCTTTTTCCAAGATAAGTTTCTTTGTTTAATATTTTTATTTTGTCGAACTTGATGTTAAATATTTTCGGTTATGAAAAACAGCGAACAGTTCGACAAAGTAAACACAATATACAAATTAATTAATTTTGGAAAAAGGACGTTCAACGAAAGAGTAGAAATTGCAAATGCCCGGAAAGTTCTATAAGACGGTTGGAAAGTTAGTAACTTGCCATGAACCATACATCTGGTGATCATGGTAAATCTGAAAATTACCAAGCTTTAACGATAACCATAACAATTTTGCTGATAAAATTACCTGATCAATAACAAGTACTTAATAGCCTTATTAGACAAATAATTGAATACTAATGAGTTTTAATTAAGTGTACATAAGTATTTCGTAATAAAAAGAAAATTAAGGACAAAGTAGTTTTATAAAACTATTTTCCTTGACATTAAGTATAACTACTTAAATAAAGATATTTAAGAGAACTTAGCCAATCATTCAAACCATTTAAAATTATTTTGCTTATCTATTAATATTGTTTATTCAATTTATATTTATAATAATCATATTTTAGAATTTAGATTAAAAAAAATACATGATTGTTAACTTTCAAAGTTTAATACACGGTTGTGATAGCCTTGGTCTAATGCATCAAGTATATGATCGCTACAAAAAATAAATGTCAAATAAGTATGATCTGAGAACATTTTAAGTCGCCAACATAGTAAAACAAAGTAGCACGTACTATATTAGCAATATTTTACATAAAAATATTCCACGCTTTTTAATCTTATGAATTTTGTTTACATTGGTTTTTGTAAGCTTAAGGGTACCTATAGTTTTAAAGTAGATAATAAGTTTTATATCAAGAATAACCATTTTAATGTTTGAAAAATGACTACGGCAAAAATCGGAATCAGTTTTTGACAATTTATGTATCCTAAATAAAGATAAATATTATTATTTAATGTTATTATTATTATTGAAATCCGACTATTGAACGAAGTCATCGTGTTTTAATAAAAAAAACTTATCTGGTTGGCGGATAACGCAGCTTTACATTGTAATTTTAAGTTAGTTTAATTGTAAACATTCTTTGCAACATTTTCTTTTTTACATACCTTTTGAGGTTATTTAAGATAGTGTTGTTCTGTTGTAGGTAGAATTTATACCAAAAAAACTGCTTGTTCTATAAAAACGAATAAAACATTTTAAATAATAAAAACAAAACATAACTTATATACAGATAATAAATGATGTTGACAACCGTCTGCATGTCTAACAACAAATTTATCTACGCTTAAATATTAATTTGAAAATGGCCACAAGACCCGAAAATTACAGAACGGGGCATTTTAGCACGTAGTATTTGTTTTCAATAATAAACGGTTGTGTAATAATGTCTTCCTGGTTTTGTACTCAGATGGTTGTACAGATTACAAGATAAGGAGGATGATAATGAAAGACCAAATTCTGAAACCCAACAAGTACAAAACTGATATAGCTATCAGTGTATTGGTACCTATCCAACCTAATCGTCGGCTGGACTTCGGCTGGGTGCTTTTTTTATGACTTTGTAATCGTTTAGATTTTGTTGCATTTTATAATTTTATACTACACAAGTTTTGTATACCAAATCATCATTAATATTTTTTTAATAAAACCAGTTAAAACAAATACCTATTACAAACAAATATTTATTTTATCATAATTTAAATCAAGATAATAATGTCATAATCTTGACATCAGAAAACATAATTAGAATTTCATTAGAGATAATACACACAAATAAATAGTATATAACAAAAAAACAGTACTAATATAAAAAGAAACGATTTTGAATTTATGTCATTTTTGTTTCAACATTACTATGTTATTATATTATACACATATAAATAAATAATTTTGGTAAGGCTTTTTGGTATAAATACTTTGTTCCGCGTGTGACGGACCGAGATGTACAATTACAAAGTTAAAAAGGTACTTAGTATATTTTGTATTAATAACCAAACAAACGTAACATTTACCCTCTTAGTTATGTTGAATCTAAAGTTAAATATATTTTAAAATAGTTCAATAATTTTACGAAATTGTTTATTATTATAATTTATAATAATAATAACAAAACTTAAGTATTTGATTATTTTGTATTTTTAAACCGCTAAAAAGTTTTGTCTTTAAAAATGCAAAACAACAGTGTACAAAATAAAAATACTCATATTTAAGCTACCACGGGCGGCCAACTGGTTACATGATTGTTCTTTTCTCGTTGTACAGGAAATAAGCTTGAAAATTTGATTAGTGTAAATTTAGCTGCGTAAAATGATATTATGTTATTACGATTTAGGAACAAAACGAAATCGCTTACCAAACATTCATTAATAATTAAAAACCACGATATTTTCTAGATGGATGTATGGAGAACATCTAAGAGAAGAACGGGAAAAAAATGAGTTTTTAGAAGAGAAAGAGGCACTGAAGAAATCGTAAAAAAAAAAACACTCGAGTATTTTACCTATACAGCTGTCATAAAGCTGTACTGCTTGCACACGCACGTTACTACTATGTTTAAAATATATTATTTTAACTATAATTCTTATATACATTTATTTATTTTCGTTACTGAATTTTTTCGCAACGAATATGTGATTATTTTTGTTACTTTTGTAACTAATTGCAATGTTATTTAATTAAACTGATTAATTATTTAACTAATACCTATACAAATTGTATTTTATTTATAATTATTTATTAGCAAAAATGTTTACATTATATTTTAAGAACACGGATGTCTTATATTATATAGTATGTAACTTGAGTTCAAAGCGTTTGTAAAAAAAAAAAAAAAGAAGAATTTTATATAAAACATTTTTTTTTTTATAACGAATGTTTTGTGCCTTTTATTAGTATTATATCCCCATCCTACACAAGTATGAATCAAACATCTGAGTAAACCTCGACAGCTATAATTCTAAACATAGTTGTTCTAAATTCCAGTTTTATTTATTAATTGAGTTGTTTGATCACAACAGTCAATTTTGTGGTTTTTAGGCGTAAATAAATTGTTTAAATTCATATTGACTAAATTTATAAACTTTTTGGTTGTAATAAAATCAGTATGAGTAAAACATAAAAAAATCTAAAATAGTGCCGATCTTAGTAGATTATATACTTTAATAACTCATTATCTTTCTCGTTTGCCTTGTAATTTTAAAGAGCCTTAGAACACATCATACTACACTTAATATTGTAATATATTTAACTGTTGAGACTGTGATTAACAACTTTATTTACAACAAATTCGACATAAATAAATAATTTAAAAAAATACCTGTTTAAAGTATAAATGAATCGGCAATTTCGAGAAGTTGTCCTCGTCTTAACATAGGACATGTCCCGTTTTCGTAGCTAATAATATTCAATAGTGAGAAAATACGACACATATTTTCGACACCTTTTTTAAATTAACTATTTAAACATTGTTAAAAGTTGTTTTGACGGACCAGTTTGATGCGGTATTGAGAAACATAAGGCTTAGCTAAACATTTTAATAGAGCAATCGCCGTCAATTATTTTATGGTAAAGCGGCCACTATAAAATATGTCCATTGATTGTGTGGATACATTTGAAACGATCTTAGTCGGCAGAATGAGTTATCACATTACGAATCAACAATTATAATAATTTGTTTTTACGTTTAGGTCGCATATAATGATACGGCAATGAACTTCTAAAGTGTAAAAACTAATAACAATTATGATTATCGGATTGAAATAAAACGTACAAAACATGAACACTTCGTATTTTTTTAATGTTTAAATACTAAATTATAACACGACAACTTTGAATTGAAAAAGTGATTGACAAATGCGTTGCGTGTATGTGGCAAATTATTTGTCTGGGAGACAGATATACGGTTGACTGCTCGCGTTTATAACTGATACATATATTATGTTTATTGGAGTACTGATTTCTTATGGCAACAAACTGAAATCTTACTCTTGTTTTCCAAGTCAAGGCTTCCGAGTAAGATTACAGCTTCGTCGAATCCATACAACAGAGTTCGATGTACGTGTGGCTTTCAAGATGGAATTACATTTTACTTAATCAAGTACTGCTATAAATTCATACTGTGTATATATATATGTATATTAACGCAATTGGTATCAGTTTTTGTAATAGCGCAACATGTTGCGTGTGTACTGTAAATAAATAATTACTATAACAAGTACACATTTTCACTACAACCAATAACTAATCTCATTAGTGAAGACGTGTGAAGTTCTGACTCTTTAATTAATAGTATTGTTCGACAAAAATTATTTGTACGGGCAATTGGTAAGTATACTAAGTACACATTAAGACCCAAATAGCAAGAAAACATGTTTAAAACGTTACAAACAAAATTAAATTGACGATCTGCCTTACATTTAGAAGTTATATATGTCCACATAGCTTACTAATTACTAATCAGTGCAGTATAAGTAAATTCAATAGAGATGCATCATAAAATACAAATCTAATTAAATCGTACGTTGAAAAAAAAATATGATTATAAAAAAACAAAATCACTTATAGTGTTAAAATATATTAAAAAATTAAATAAAATTTATTTTAATTAAGAGGTTTAAATAAAAGTTTTATAGTGACTTTATACCTGATGTGTCACTAAGAACAGTGAGACACATACCCATTAACTTCTTCTTGGATAAGCCATTATCTAAAAAAATTTAAAGAGAAAAGACAATACAGACTTCGAGCACCAGAACACATCTTAACTGGCCACGCATAGCGTTGTGGTGGGCTGATCGGATTTATATACAAGAAGGAATATTAATAAATATATATATATATATATATATATATCATATATGTATAATATACAAGACATATGTTTTAATACTTTTTTTGAACTATAATCAAAAACATAATATGTAAAACAATTAAAATGTATTTCATAAATTTAATTTAATACATTTACAAATGTAGCGTAAACAAAATATTTCTTATGTATATTATAAAAAATGTTCAACCTATTCTATAAAATAATTATATAATATTACTTAAATATTTTAATAATAGAATCCAGTATTATCATAAATGTTTTAGGCAGGAAATCAAACATTATGCAACATGAATATTTCATCAATATAAATTTAAAATGTATACATTCGTTGAAATCTTTAAATAAATGTTATATTTATAACATTTTATAACAAACCCAAAAAACATGTATAAAATATTAACACTTCTTAATTGCTGCGTGGAACAGTTTAAAAAATATCGATATAAAAGTATTTTATTTCCCATACCGTAGAAATAATATTTATAAACATTATATACATAACAAATATTGTCGTTACTTAAAAATTGTATTTACTACTACTACATTGTTTTGTCTTACTTACACTTGAAAATAATTTCTTTGCTACTTGGGATGTGTAACAATGATATTTTTTTTCTAAGATCCGGAATCAATTTAATGTGTTCACGTTTAAATAATATGAAAGGCTCGAGATTTTGCGTCCTTAAAATGTAAAGTAGAAACATAAAGTGAGTAATACTTCATAATAATTTTATTACAAGTGATGAAACTCAAAAGGATACTAGTGAAATTTTGTTCAAAAACAAGTGTTTGATCCTGCAATATGTTTCAATACGATATTTTCATCTTTGCGTTTGTTTTATAACTTTTTGTTTATTATTGAAAAAGATATTGAATATAACCCACAAGATCATCACGAACAAGGGTGCCCTCAGATGAAAATTCAAGGGGAGGGAACCGTCTATGATTTTTTTATGGGTTTTGCGTATTTGGGATATTGGATATATTTTTATAGCTTACAAAAAAAGCTAGGGGGGAGCTGTCCCTCCCTGTCGGTACCCTCAATCATAAATACATTGAAAAAAAAAATTTCTCTCTTGAAATTTCGTAACAGTAACTTATACCCTTTTGGTTTCCACCATTTTATATTAGTAATCAAGTCACCAAATCGTTCTGTACAATTTAAACCTTTTCTTGTATGACTTTAAGTATTATAACTGTACACATGATGCTTATTAAAAATATAACAATCATGTACAGACGGTTCTTTTTTTTGTATTTATTTATCCAAAAATAGTACATAATAATATAAAACCTTATCTTTTTTTTTACACGTGTCGACCTGGAGAAATGTTTAATGAATTGGTTATGTAATAGTTTGGTCAGCCGACATTCTTACAGAGGTTAAACACCCTCTTCGGTACTTTCCACGTGTACTTAGATATATTTTAATGAAACGCAGCAGCTGATGTTACCTTCTCATCAATGATAATAATATGTTATAGCAATGAACTATTGTAATCCGATACCCAGTGATATATAACACTTTCTTTAAGTCACTCACACGGTTGTAAGTTGGCAGTAAAACCGGCCTCATTTAAAAAAAAACGGCCAAGGCCCAGGTAGTATTGTATATCATAATGTGATACATAATAACTAATCAACTTTCAGCTCTGGTTTAATCTTATTAATAAAAAATATATAAATAAATATAAGTCTAACACTAATAGACTTCTTAAATAAATTTATAATTTAGTGTTCATCACACAGCAAAAATTATAATATTTTATACTTTTGCTATATTAAAAAATATATTTGCAAATATATTATATTGATGAAAATGTTTGAATACTTTATACTCCCTATTTTACGTATACAAGATATAGTGTTGTATCAATGTACGGAGGTCATTTTTTATTGCCATCAGAGCTATTATTGTTTAATGGGCCATTATATTTATACAATACAAATTATAATTTTCGTATTATGTAATACAATAACAATTAAGTGATTATTACACTATTATGTAATATCAAAATTTTTTTTACAAACCAGTTGAGATTTACTAGGAATGGCAAAATAATGTCATTATCTTCGTTATAACATCATCACAGTATTTTAAGTTAATTTTAATTTTAATTAAATAACCATTACATTTTTTGATTAATTAAATTAAATTGAATGAACTGAATTTTGAATCATAAACATGTGTCATTTATCAGAACGTAAAATACTGGCAATACTACTTGGAAAAATATGATCTAAAACAGGTATTCGTTATGTGAATTGTTATAAACATAAATTATAAAATAAAACTTTAAGTAATAATATGATGTATTATTGCTTCTCTATTCTCATCTCACTTAATTCTCCCCTTACTGTTTTACACGACGAACTTACTATAGTATGTAATTTTTCCCCTCTTCTTTTTCATTGTCCTACTCTTCTAACAGAAATAAGCTTTTTAACATTTTTTCAACTGAGGGTAAAAACAATTCCAACCCATCCCTAATACCCTTAATTATTTAATTACCTAGGAACAATTGCAAGTGATAATTATTATTTATTTGTTGTTGTGCTTATTCATATTTTAAGTTAATCCCACATAATACTTTATAAAGTACTGTAACTGTTAAGTCATAATTTTGACTAACAAAAATAAATAAAATTTACAAAAAACTCTTCAAAGTACTCGTATAATAAATAATCACTATCTATAGCCAATAAACTTTTACAACCGTTCAATAAATTCACGTGTTGTATTATAAACTTTAATGGGTTTTTTAATTCGATTTTGACAATTTCATAGTATTTAATCCAGTAACTCGTTAATATTTTAATCTACTTTTACACCACAGCCTTGCGTAGCCTACACTAGAATTATAATTGACCGTTGACTTTTATTCTATTGACAGTCGGATTAGGGACTATATCTAGTTATAAAAAAAACACTAGATTAGTGGCTACATCTGAGTGTAACACTTCAGAGCTCAGGGTCTATAATCCAGAATGACAAGTTAAAGTTGTCCCACTGGTTATTAAACACTTTCAATTATTTTTGACACTATTATTGCCAGCACTTGTAAAAATAAAGTTGCGCACAAAAATGGTCGCAATACTTTTGAAATATAACAATGTCAAAACAAACTTTAAATCATTTTTGACTGCACGTTTGTAATTTATATCAATACATCTATGCAACGAAATTTTATTACCCATCATTTACAAGGTTACCAAAACTATCAAACCGATTACTTTGGTTTTTTGAGATTACGTTTTCATTATTTTCAATTAAATTACAGTTGCAATTATCTTTCTGTCACAGCTGGCGCTTACACATCTTTGTATAGCTATAAAAATAAAGTCATACATTCCCAAGTATTTATCTAGTGTATTATATTATTGTTTCGGCGGTTCATCATAATCTGATAGGTCATCGAATCAAATCAAAAGTGCGTATGGAAAAATCAACCAACTCGTGTTCGTGTCGAAACGTTCTATTTATTATCAAGTTGTGGGTTGTAAAACTAATGGGCTTACCAATGAATTATCAATAACTCGAATAAGTTGGCGAACCGTCTTGTCTTCCGTTTCAAAATATGTTTTTTTGGACACATACATGTGAAATTGGATATTATAAAGAAAATTCAATTCAGATTCGTTTAACTACTTAAGAGGACGTGATACGCCGTAATTAAAGAGTAAAGTAAAGAGACAATTTTTCGTAAAATTGTAATTTAGGTGAGGATTCTTTAATAGTTGTCTTTTTTTTAAACTATCACATTCATTTCTACAGGATTCTGGATTGCAATAATTGTTTTCCCATCAAAAATGCTTTGCAGGAGACAAACTTATGAAGTCACTATTCACAGTAAAATTACCAAACGTTCACAATACAATCCCCTGCAATGAGTGTTTCAGCCAAAACCCGGGTGGGTGACGTCCTCTTAAGGTCAATAATGTATATTCAATAATACCATGCCAGTACATTGGGTTATGATTTAAATAAAAATAGAACTGCCCATGATTTTATCAAAAACATTTTAGTCATGACACTTAAGTCGGATTCCGAACTATATTACCAGAAGTGAAGGTGTCAACTAGAAATGAAGGACAAGGGTGGGTTGCCGACTCCAAATAGTCGGGATAAAGGCGAAGGAGATGAAGAAGTATACATAGAAGTATATACCTTGATATTACAGTTGTTGTAATATCAAGGATAGAGGAATAGATAATTCTTTGTCTAGATGAAAATGTGACAGATTTTTCACGAAGTAACAGTAATTTTGTGTTTTTCCCCGATTTTATGAATAAAAACAGGGGACTTTTTTAATTTTTATTCCTCTCCCCTCCTTTAAAGTACCACCTAGATACTAGACTAGTAAATCTATAGATTTGCTAGTCAAAATAATTGTATTTTATCTACGCGTTAATTATTTAGCCTTGGATATTTATATTAAAAAAAAAATTTGTTTTTATTATATTATTATTATTTTATTTAAACTTCGCAATTACAACTAGTTTAATATTATTCAATGTCATATCCATATACAAATGTACCTACAAACAAAACCTTTTACAAATAACGTAATTCGTTTGTCTTCTTTTGTAAAATATCCAACACTGCGCAAATCAAATTAACATAAACAGATTGATTTTAGCACAGTTTTTTTATTGTATTATATTTGATATGACGCGCAGTGCAAGGATAGCATTTATGAAAAACTCTGAACTGTTAATTAATAATTTATAATTGTAATTTAATGGTTGTATTATATAACAACTCGTCAGATATAATGTTTTGTAACGGTTGATTATCCAAAATAACCATTATGTTATATTGAGATAAAAACGGTCAATGGGACGTATTTATGAAAACTTATTAATATTCTAAAAGAGTATTTACTAAATGAGTGCAAACTGTTATTTAGGCGGTTCGCTGCACAGCAGTACGAAAATTTAAGTTTAGCCTTAAAAAATTGAATACTTCGTCTAAGTAATTTATAAAAAGAAATAGACCAAAATATTATGTTTTGTTAATGACGATTCGACTTTAAATTATCTTCATTAGTAAGGTTACCAATTCAATTTTAATTTGTCATAGATTTGTGTTGGTACTTATTTTTAAAATACCATTCATAATGCACAAAATGAAAAGTTCATATTGATTTTTTTTTAAGTATGATATTTTTCCTAAAAATTCAGGTCATCATAACAAAATAATTCGTGAAAACTAAATCTTTCTAAGTTATATTGAATACGTTTTTTTTTTTTTAATACTGCCAAGCCGTTGTATCTACGTCAATCGTTATGTTTATGAGCCTAATAATTTTGAACCGGTCGATCAAAACAATTTGTTTTCGCTCGAACATGAAAAGATACAAGGTCGGAAAAATTGCTGTGTAATAATAAAATAACTAATATTAAACAATAGACTATTGTTTTCAGGTACATGATTAGAAATCGGTCATTACTCGATTAAGTAAACAGTAGCCTATTAAAAAATAGCAATAATATGAATAATTAAAACGCGGTACTCTTTGATTCCAACTATATTTGTTATAATTAGATTAGATAGTATGCACCTGTTAATTGTATGTACGTATTATATGATATATCATAATACGATATTGTCTAATTATGGATGATCGTAATTTGTTAATAGATTGTAAAATGTTTAGATTAGTCGCATGGAATATCATGATGTTGATTATCTGTGTTTAGAAAAAAATTTAATTTAAATTGTTCGTTCAAATATCGTGTATACTTTTGTTACATAATAATTAACGCATAGCAGTTGTTAGTTACGGTGGGAGTGGGAGGCTGACTGTTCGAAAATGGTAGTACATATGGAAATGACATCAAATGCGTGCCTAACGGTAGATGGTGCATCACATAATATATATCCTTTGACTTATGCGTTATTCATTATTCCTTGTCCAGCGAACCTACGGCTAAGTTGTGTATTCCGTTATTGAACTGCGTTTTCTTGAATACTTTCCATACCGTCATGGTAAACATCGCCAAGCCGAGCGATGTGTTATCTGAAATCGAGTAAGTACTGAACAGTTTGTATTTTACCATTCACTCGTCAGAACGATAATTTCAAAAACATATTATACTGTGATAGATTTCCTACCTACTAAAGTATTGTTTTTTGACGCAATTTCAAGCGGACAAGTTAAAAAAAAACCAAAATGTTAAGATTTATTTTTTGTAGCGGGAGACTCAATATTATTACAACCAACTTAATGTTACTAATTCAAAGTTGCAAAATTTGAGTGCAGAGTGATTTGATAAGGATAAGATACTGATTTTCTCCAAAAACAATTGCAATCGTAATGCCGGAGTTTTTTTTTGAATTTTTTTTTTTTTATTAGTTGGTGTCTTGGGTGCTTGTTTCTTATTATATTTTGAAAAAAAAATTGTATACTTAGATTTTGAAAAAAAAAATTGATGTTTCCATATAGCAACGTTATAGGCGCTAATGGGTTAACTTTTTGAAAATAGAATAATTTGTTGAAAGTTTAAACCAATCGATAATTTTGGATAATAATTACTCTGAAAGTTATTAAAGTTTAAAATTAACGACGGAAGGTGGAGTGCTAACACCAAAGTGTCAAATCTTTGAGGGACATGTATATATATATATATATATATTTTTTTTTTTTATTTCATTAAATATTTGTTTTAAAATTTGATGGTCGTTTTAAAATGTGTTACCCGCAGCGGAGATATGGCGAAAATCGTAGGAAAGTTGTTTCTCTAAAATCCTTAACGGGTTGTTACCAAGACAAACAGTTAAAACTAAAATACTTAATAGACATCATAATTTATTAATTTTTCACCATACACCAGAAAGCTAAATTAACTAAAATAGAGAAAATAAGGCTAATTATATTTTTGCTAAGTAGACCACGTTTTATGTCGAATCTAATATTGAATACATTATTTTTATTTAATAAATACCTATTGAAAATAATACAAATTTTCCCTGTTAAAACACTATTCAAATTAAAACATTTTCCTATCTTTTATCTTTTATCTATTGTTGTATTAATTAAATAACAAGTAAACATAATAAAAATTATCTCAAATAAAAATAGTAAAAGTCATAATTATTTCGGAAGTAATATATTTTATTTAAGTATAAATCAGCAGGGAAATTTTGTATAAGTCAGCTAATTGGCAGTTTCTTAGACAAATAGCGGATATGAAGATTTTAGATATAGAAATAATATTGAAAATAGTAGAGGTTTGACATTCATTGAGCTTGGTGTCAGGTGTGCGTATAGACTATAAAAAGAGTCTAGAGAGTTGTCTTATAAAATAACCGGTTAGGTAGTCTTTGTTTTACCATTTTAATATCATTAAATCGTTACAGTTGGTTGTGTAACAATATTATGCCATATGTTGTAATAAGAATATTTTAATTATTGAATTAGCTAGAATCTGAACTCATATGACCCGAAATCACATTTTTCAAAAAACGCAAAAAGAAATTTAACTTTATAGCTGTTTTCATACTAACGGAAACTTTCTATATTACACCATATTACTTAATACAACGCAAGACACTCATTTTCTCGGGAAATAATATTATAGCATAATATGATTTACTATATGTTATATATATAATTTAGTTCAGAGGTGTAATGAGGGCCTAATATAAAACGGCTAATATAAAATGAATACTCTCTACCAAATTATTATTGTAATTTGTTCGAATCATTAGATAAGCGAAACAAATTTGATTATACGTTATACGTTTATCGCCCGTTGCGATTATCTATTTTTTGTGTTTAACTCTCTGGCGTGTGCTTTAAATACATATATTTTAAAAACTAATTACAATTTTTGTTATATTATGTAATACAAATGATTAGTAAGTACCTAAATTGAAGCACACAGAATGCTATTTAAAAAAACAATGTTTATCTGATTATTATATTTTACTCAGAATTTATAAAAAAAATTGTTTCTTAAACATTCAAATTTTTATGAATTATTATTATAGCTTTTATTAAAACCATCATTTTTTTTTCTATTATTTTGGTCGTAAATAGTATTATTAGTTTTTTCTTGACACTTATTTTTTATAATTTTTTTTTAAGTGTCTTCGGTCGTCAAAAAAATTATTTTAAATCAGTTTCTTATGTAAAATAATCTCAACTTTTTGAAAAAAATATTGAATAATTTGTTGAGTAACAGAGTCATTTAATTTAAGTTCATAAAAAACTTGATTTTTTCGTGTTGTACAAAATATTTTTCTAATATTTTTTTTTAGAAAGCTGAGATAATTTTACATAAGGTGTGTACATTTTAAACTGGTTTCGCCATAAAAACGCCTAAAATTACAAAAAAAAAAAAGGTAAAATTTCATAGAAAAGTAAAAAAATTATCTTATTTTTACAAGTCATAATTATTTAAACTATTCTGATTATTATGTTCGTTTTTCCATGTTTTTCTTTACATTTCTATAAAAATCTCAACTCTTTTTTGTTTTTCTAAGCGTTTTTGTATCAAACATTTTTTTTTTATTTCCCTTAAGTGATTAAAACAATTGTGCCTATTCAATAACATAAAAGTAAACACAGGTCCGTTTACAAAATAAACAAAATTGTTAATTTAAATTTCCCTTTTTTGTAGTAAAAAAAAGTACCGTTAAGGTGTTAGATAAATTTAAAATGTTGACTTATATGTGAGTATATTGTAGTGTATAAAGTACTTACAAACGAAAAAAAAAAATATTTTATAGTAAATTGTAGGAAAATGTGAATTGATGAGTTTGAGTAGAGCGAGGACATGTAAACGCGTTCATGTGAAATTCGAGCGGAGGGAGAAAAATTTTTTTTCTACTTATTTTTGTTAAAAAAAGGGCGTATATCCACGAATTTATTTACTAATGCCCCACTGTGTAATCCATCAAATTGCATTACAGATATATAAACAACTTCTAGCACAAACTATTTATACACACATTGCCTTGTTAAAATATCGGTTACTCCGTTATGGGTAAATAAAGGCGTGGTCGATAAAGTTGTTTTATAATATAAAATAGTTCTATAAACTGGTCTGAACTCTTTAGTCTAGACATTTTTTCCGATGTAGCTTGTATTCTAGTACATGTCGAGCCGTAGCTAGTGTTTGTTTAATTTATTGTTTCCGAAACTATGGAAGAAATACGGTGAGAATTAATATCAATTATCATATTAATCATTTATAGACTATAGATTATAATATCAAGGTTTTATTAGATAATCCCGTGTATGATGAATACACGGATAAATACAAACAAACAGACATGCAAATAATTGCAAGACATTGCTTAACAATTTTTCAATGTTAAGAAAATATTTTTGTAATCTTTCTTTGTCGGCTTTAGCATTTGTGTAAATTAAATATATGACCCGTCAGATGATTAAAAACTCATATTTACACCACAAAAAAGTTATACAGAATTTATAATGAAGAATTGTCAATAAAAATATCTTTATTTTCAACATTAGCGTTGAATTTTATTGTTGCGAATAATTTTATCAAATACAAAATCAATATCATTAAATCGTTTTACACTAACAGCTAACTATTGATTTTTTACAAGATACAACCATAAGCTTCATGTACCATATAATAAGGAAAATCTCGGTAAATAACGACTCTCGATTGAACCAGTTATTGACCGCATTTCGTTTTGTTTAGTGGTTGTGTACTAATATTATATACTAATTTTGTTATGTTTTTTTTTCAGCCCTCTTCTTAGACCTAGAAAAAAATTATCATTTAAGAAGAAATCGGCAATCGTTTTGTTTATCGTGTTTATGATATTGGCCACAGTTTTTATAATATCGTGTATCATATTCAAACCCCCACTAATAAAAGTAAGATTATCACTTGCTATTTATTTATTCTTTTTTTAATCACCAAAGGGCATTTTTATTAAACGATAAGCAACTATTTTTATAAATCTATATTAAAGCTATTTATTTATAATTATTAAATTATTCTCATTGTGGTGCGATATTTATAAGTGTTCACCGGTTAATTATTAATTTCGGTCGCCAAGTGCAATCTTAAAAAAATATGTTTTACCTCAAGTTTCACGTTGAACGTTCGGCAAGACCCGTGATCGTTTTTAAAATGTCCTACTACCTCCTAACTAGTGATAGCCTCGATTGTTGTAGAGTTAACTGTTTCTATTTAATTTTATTTGTTATCCGTAAAATAATATCAAATACGTCTTGTTATTGATTTAGAAAAAACCGCATGTTGTTAGTTTGGCTACTACCAACGACGATTTCTTCGTCAAATGTGCGCCGCTGGTGTCGTGTGATCCGTCTTCGGTGTACAGAAGTATAAACGGATCGTGTAATAACTTGCAAAATCCAGCTTGGGGCGCGTCGTTCACGCCATTTTATCGATTAATCGATGCTGAATTCGACGACGGTAAGAACCTAGGCGCAGCGGCGTTTGGCGACTTTTAGTAAATTAAAATAAACATGTAATATCGAGTTCGATTTCGGTGCCCCGAAGTCAATAATATATTTTCAAATTAATTAAAAAAAATAAATTTGTAGTTTCACGATGAATTTACACTTGACTTTACGCAGGCCATAAGTCTTTTCGACTACAATCAAACGGCGAACCGTTGCCGAATGCAAGAATACTTACAATCACGTTATTCGCCGACAAATACCGACAATGCAGTCATAAGAACAATGAGCTATTAGTGCCGTGGGGTCAGTTCATAACTCATGACATAGCGTACTCGCCTGTCAACAGCGTCGACTCGTCCTTTCCAGGTAAAACAGCTAATACTTATGAGTTAAAAAAAAAAAAAACAAATAATAACGATTTACACCAAAGAGCCTGACAAAATTTCGACTACTTAGGGCGGTCTGATTACGATTCTGTTAAGATATTAGAGTTCTTTGGCTATTTCACTAGGTTATGTAGAAAACGGATTTTTTTTTTTTTGTTTTTTTATTGTAAATATATTATTTTTAATATTGAAAAATTTTCAAATTTAATTTTTCTAACTACATTAAACTGAATTGTTTGAATGAAAATCGGTTACGGTACAGTACCAGTACGATTTACCTATTAAAGTAGTAGTCAAGGAACAAGAATTTTTTTACTGAATTTAAATCGGACTATTTTAAGTAGGCATATTTTTGTCAGGTTTTTAGGTCTGATAAAGCACCAAAATTGCGTTTACTCTTTGAACAATTTCAATAAGTTAAAAATAATACTTTGAGCTTCTACAAATAATTAGATATAATTATTTGACATGGTCGAAGTTTATTAAAACCCATTTTTCTTAAATATTGATTTTAAAAAACTCCTTGAAACCCGTCCGCTTTCAATCCCCTTAATTAAATTATTAAATTTTCGCAATTGCTTACATTTTTTTTTTTAATTAAATTTAGATTACTGTACACTGTAAGCTTATGGCATATAATCACTTTGAAAAATCTGTTTGTGGAAACTATTAAAAGTATAAATTATATAATATTATGCAAACTTGGATAGATTTTTCAAGATGATATTTTAATGTATTTTAGTATAATCATAGTCTAATGATATGAGATAGGGCTGTTGATAATTCATACTACGATATCTATCATTTGTGGACTAAATAATGAATAATATAATTATTTTTGAAAAGTACAAGGCGTTCCTAGTATTATAGTAAAACGTGTTATTCCCACACATCATAAAAATTATACTTACATTTATTTTACTGTATTTTTTAAATATTGTAAACACTTTAGACGGCCTCTACACCTGCGTATTTTTGGTCGAAAACAACTCATTCTACTTCAAACGTACTGCTCCTAAGAATACTCCAATTTAAGTTACCAAAAATCATTCGAATTCTTCATAGCATTTCAAGACGTAGATCGCGGCATAATTTAAAAATTTGTTTTTGTTAATTAATTATTTCAGTTTAAAAGAAGTTAAAAATTGCAGTTTTTTACATTGAAATAGCTAATTAACTAAAAATAATTTTAAAATTGTGCCACGATCGATGCCTTGAAAATTAGTATTATTAGGAACAGTACGTTTGAAGTAAAAACATATGCGTTATAAAATTTGAAAAAAAAATTAATATGAAAATAGATCCTCCTTTTCTATGTTAATATATGTTTTTAACAATTTTAGCTTAATATTAAGTTTTAGTAAAAAATTGCCTATACAACGTGCCTTAATAAATGCAGTCCAACAAATGTTTTGTAAAACACCTAGGTACACTAAATTTTTGAAGTATTCAGTTTGTACTTCACTGAGTGGATTCTATTGTACATACAACTATTTGAAAAATGTACTCGGCTCTAGTGTCATAACTCATAACCCGTTATGAGTATGTACACTACTCGTCAAACTACTTTTTAAGGGTGTCGGTACATATGTACTATGTAGTCACTACCTTTTTTGTGGTAGTTGCGGACATTCGTTTCCTTTTACCTATAAACTGGTTCAAAAAAGATACAGGACAAGTAATGTTGTTGAAGGTTGTAACAGCAAATTGAACAAACGAATGATTAGATCTCGACCAACTTTTTTGAGAAGCTTCACATGGAGACTTGATGTTTGATTGGCGGATTTTGAAGGAATTTTTTGAATATGGAAGGAAAACAATGTTACACGGAATTTGACAGTAGAATTGACAAAACATTGGTGTCATATTGAGAGGACAGAGACTTAAAAAAATCCTAGAAATTCTGTTTTTCACCAAAAACTTTCTTGAAAAAAACCATGAAAAAATATCTGACAAATCTTAATGTAACGAGACGAAATAAATATTCTAAAAATAACTTTTAAACATGCTAGTAAATAGTATATAATATTTATATTAGACGACAAACGATTATTTTTTATTAGTTGATAATTTTTATTTAACTGTCACAGTAACAGATTTACAATGCATTTATAAAAAAAAAAAAAAGAAACATTTTATTTGGAATATAGTCGATATTACACATATTTAATAATGACAAAACATTGTGACGAAATTCCATTCTTTAAGTTTTGTCGGTATAACTATTATATAAATTGAAAAACGGGAAAATAAGTATAACTTGTATTGACTATTGGTCGTGGTACGATTTTCGAACACTAAACTATACTTGACAAGGGGTCGTTTAACGGTCGAATTTACAAGTATGATGTTTTCTAGTCGTTTGGTACCAAAACTAATATCACCTAGTACTGAAAAATAATCATTTACAATTTTAGATACACTAGACCATTGTGACGACGAACCGGCACCAGAGGAGTGCACTGCGGCTATTCGATTAGACCCCCACGATCCGGTTTATGGAAAGTATAAATTACCACTTTTGAAATTCATGAGGTCCGTAACTTCGGATAATTTTAGTTGCCCTCTTGTACCGACTACTGTGGTGAGTTATTCAAATTTTACATTTTAGTCGAAACCGGTGTTTTAGTCAGGACAGTGTCTGTTTACAGCTTAATCAAAACACTCATTACATCGACGCTTCGAACGTGTACGGGTCCGATGAAAAATTGGCTTCGAACTTGCGGCTTTACGACGGGGGTCAGTTACGGTTCAGTGTCGTAGGCAAAGAACAGTATTGTCCTTTCGATACTTCAATCCAAGTTACTAACGCGACGGAAAAATCAACGCCTATTGCGTTCCTAGCAGGTATTTAAAAAATAATATTTATAACTATTGTATTTACCGTTGAGGCAGTGCGTCGTTAAAATTCCACAAGGCGTTCTATGTAGACAATAAAACGTGCATAATAGATGTGTGTTCACTATATTGTGCTTGTCTCCTAGACAGAGCGTTTGCTTTGGATGTTTTTCAACCGTCTTCGGTTTTAAAACGGAATCGAAGTCCGTAGAAGCTGCCACTCATAATATATTTTTAACTTACATCGTGTACATAAACAACCTACAATAACTATAATACTAATGTAGCTACTCGATTTCCAGGCGACGGCAACGTCAATCAAAACTTAGCAATAGCGCTATTTCAGAATCTGTTTTTGAGATTTCATAATTACTTGGCTAACAAGTTGCAATCTCAACACCCATCGTGGTCGGACGAAAAGGTCTACCAAGAGTCTCGTAGGATCGTCGGGGCCGTTAACCAGATTATAACATACGATCACTTTTTGCCTATACTCTTGGGTAAGTTTTATGCGAGTTTATAATATTGAAGTTAACGTTTGTCTAACGTTATATAGCGTATCGCAGGCAAAGATTACATCGATCGGTATGGTATCAATGGCAAAACAAAATACGATTCTACGCTATCTGCAACTATGTCACAAGAAATGACCAGCAGCGCATTCCGTTTAATTCACAATATAATTCCAGCCAAATACAAGTATGTAGAAAACTTTGAAGAAGTACTATCTACTTCTTTAAAATGTTATTAATAAATTCGTTCGTTGAATAAGTGAAAAACGCGTTAACCGATTTAAAATTTACTATAAACGTATGATCTGCACTATTTCCAGTTTCATAGACAGTAACTATACTATGTACGAAGAAGAAGAGCCAAGTAAATTATTTTTAAAACCCGATTCGCTAATCGGTAATGTCGATGGAATATTAAGAGGTTTCGTGGAAACACCAGGACGTGCACCACGTGCATCGTATAATAGATTGGTAATTTTTTATTAGCGGACTCAAAGGTTGTTTTTCAAGTGTTAAATTGCAATTTTTTTTTTTAATTGCCCGTGCAGATCGCAAACATTGTTGTTACTGCTCCGGCCAAAAATATTGTTACCGGTTTCGACTTATTGTCTTACGACATCCAACGAGGGCGTGACAACGGACTTCCACCATACAACAAAATGAGAAAACTATGCGGACTTCGAAAAGTTAATTCTTTTGACGCTTTATCGGATTACATAACAGAAGAGGTAAATATTATGTAAACAATATGGTACTCATAATGTGTAACAAACTACCATGGATTTATTTTGCGTGGCATTCAAACCCATTATCTTTCCAACAAAAATCAGATTCTTTACCTACTAGTTATACAGATAAGCGGTGCTTTACACAAGAACGGTAGTCGATTCTATGCTAAAATTCTTTACACCCGACTAAACATAATTCTTATCTTCAAACCGTTAGATATGAAATAATATAATTGAAAACAAAAAGTTTAAACAGAGTATGTATGTTATTAAAAATGTATGCGTACAAATAAAGGATTGTGGTTTGAATTTTCGGGGGTGCTAAAGTCGTCCCCATAGCACCCCCCTAGTTGCGCCTAAGACCCCCTCATTAAAGTCGCGCAGGTTAAATACTTAACACGGTTGATACATTATTTATTAAAACAACAATTGTTTATAGGCATTACACATAGGCGCAAATACGGGGTAATAGGGTGGGCTCAGCCTCCCCAATGCTAAACATAGCCCCACGGCCCACCAAAAAAATTAGGTAATGCGTATGAATTTTAAAATACAAAAATATATTTACTTATATATATATATATTTAAAAAAAAAATCCAGCCTCCCCCCCCCCCCCGAGTTAAAAATTAAAATTGCGCCTATGGTATTACATTTTTTAGCTTCGATTGTAATATATTTTTTTATTTTTAGAACATTGAAAAGTTGAAATCTATGTACTCGTCTGTGGATGACATTGACTACCACGTGGGGATATTGCTAGAGAAACCGTTAAACGATTCTATGGTCGGTCCATCGGCCGCTTGTGTGATCGCCGATACATTTTATCGACTCAAGAACGGCGACCGTTTCTTCTACGACGTCGAAAATCAACCAGGCAGTTTTACTTCTGGCGAGTACTTAACCGCGCATAAAATGGAAAAACTATGCTGAAATTATTAAACTATATTTTACACGTTGGGCTAATGGAAAAGTATGATTTCAGATCAAATAAAATCGTTGAAGAACATTACATTAAGTCACGTGATTTGCGCTACGTCAAACTTGGAACAAATGCAAAAAGAAACGTTCAGTTTGGTCGATCACGTGTAAGCCGAATAATAATAATATTAATAATTAAATACATAATATTATATTGTATTCGAATTAATTTTTTTAGACGAATAATGAGTTTAAAGCCAAGCTGTAAAAACTACAACATTGACTTATCGCCGTGGTGACGTTTGAAAATTTTACAAATGACGTTGTATTTTTTTACGTTATGTTTTGATGCTGTACATACACCTGGTTCCTACTGCTACTATTGATCATTTAAATGTTTAATTGGTGTTATGTATGATGAAAATTATTGTTGAATTTTTCAAACAGAAGTTTTTTACTTATTTAAAGTATATTATATTTTTTTTATTTTATCGTTATGTTTTGTGTATTTATTTTGTATTTGTATTTCGAGTATAACATTATTATTATTATAGTACGCTAATCGGATATTACTAGTAGCCCAATGGCCAATACTACCGTTTATAGTCAATGGCAATACTATTTTATCATGTTATAATTGAACCGCATACAATTAACAATAAAAAAAAACTGTAAAAATTAAAAAACCTATTATATTACATAACAAACCTATTATTTATTTGATTTTTGGTAGCTGGCTTGACAGCTTTTTGTTCATTGTTCTTTTGTTTGATATATTTTGTGAAAATGGCAGATTGATACCCACTACAATTATTTGTATACAAATATTCATAATTTTTCTGCTAGTGGTATTGACTTAGTAGTGGCTTATTAAATGTGTGAAATGATAAATCGCATGATGAACTTTTTTGATGTTATGTTATAAGGAAGCATTAGTTAAGCATTTATTCTACGTCATTAACTTGCACTTAAAGTTAAAGATGAGTTCATACAGAAATATGAACATGAAATATCATACGAACGTAAGCTTTGGTTATTAGTTTCTAAACATTTAGATTCGATGCCAAGTTTTACAACAATTTATTTTTATTTTTCTCTGTTTTCATGTACTAGATACCAACAAATATCGTTGTATTAAAATTGCTTTTGATAAGTAAGCTGGTTTTAAAAGTAATATAAAATATAAGACTATAGCAACTATTAATATTTTTAATTTATTATGAGGAATTGTAGCTAATACAGTAAATAACATGCACCGTACGATATATCAATATTAGTTTGTATAATATATCCAATACATTTAAACGGTAAACACTTACAAAATAAAAATAAAAGATTATTATAATTTATAAGGTATTTAATTATAATTAAAAGTTATCATTATTATCGTTGCTATCAAGTATCAACTTCAATATACATACTGATAATATTATCATCATTAGCAATATCACAAAAATGATAATTACAGTTATTATCATTGAAATTATCATCACAATCATCATTATAGTCATAATTATTATTACTGTATTTTTATCAATATTATTAAATCATCGTCATTATATTATACATCATGTACCTGATTTATTGTATCATAAAAATCATAATCATCAATATTATTTTAATGATATTAATATACACATCAATAGTTATGATGATTAAGACAATGATAATAATGAAAATGGTAGTTATGACAATCGTAATAACTACAAACAAGAGGCGAACACACGGTAGACCAAGGAACAGATGAAAAGACACTGTGGGAAAAAATGTAATAAGTCTGGTAGCAGGTAGACAATATTATAATGTATTAAGAGGGCGTCGCACCGCCCATTTTTAAGGATTAAAGTATAGGCAATTTTTTACAACATCTTAATTTAAAGGTTTAAAACTGTGATGTGTAATTATTGTGAAGATAAAGAAGGTTGATAATGGTAATAATATTGATATAACGATAAGTATGGTATTGAAAGTAATAATCATGATGACAGATGATAATTAAGATAAGTTTAACCCTTCGTCTGGAGGGTAGTCTACATTTATTTTCGTTTCAACAAATCTCTCACTAAAAATAAATATAGGTATTTTGAAAAGCACTAATTAGTAATTTTAGATTTAAGGTTTAAAGTATCTGAAGTCCTGTTATTGGGTCTCCACCCCCACGGGGGTGTGTTATAGTTTGTAAGGCGAAAATATGTAATTAAATGAAGCGTGTATAAATTGTTTGATACAATAAACGGTGTAGGTGACCCAGAATAATGCCTCACTAGGCAGGTTAGTTAAACGAGGGGGGAAAAAAGTATCCCAAGCCCCCCCCCCCCCGATCTCTACCAATGCAGTGATCATAGATCATATAGTAATAAAACCAAAAATATTTGTTTTGTTATGATTGGCAGACCTGTAATATACACATTATTAGCTAATCTATTTCTATAATCAATACGTAAAATTTACATACAAATTATATACTAAATATTAGTATTGTTTTTGTTTTGCGTTTGTCTCGGATGGAGTGTAGGTACTTAAACATTTTAAAAACTTACTTATAATTACTTACTTAATTGTTTGGGTCAATTTTTATAATATTCTTTGTCTTTCATCCTCCATAAAATTAAACAAGCTCCCTTTAGTGTATTATACTATGTACTTTTTGTTAACTAAAAAGAAACTTTTGAAGATTGTAGGCACAATAAACGTACTTAGTTTTATGTTTTTTTTTAAAGCATTGCAATTATCTTTAACATAAAATATTATTTTTGGTAGGAGTTTTTATAGATTTATAGATTATTTTTCCAAAATAATGGTTTATGATCTTGATATTAGAGTGTGCTTGGGCATACGGTATAACTTTATACCCTGTAGTTCCGCCTATGATTATAAAATAGTTAAACTAATCGACATTTAATTATAATATTATATTCCATTGTCATTATAAAGTCCAAATTAATACTTAAAAATCGTAAAAAATTCGGCCATGACCAAGAGCTTAGCTGATGCCGAATATATTGTTAAAAAAGTCATTTGAATTCTATACAATTAAATTTATAAAATTGTTATTTAAACATACATCGCAAATTAATATGAAATTTATATAAAAAAATGATTTTTAAATATTCTAATAACTAATTTACAATTAACTTACAAAAATTTTACACTAATTTGAAGTTGATAAGATAATGTAGGGACAAGGGGGCCAACTTAATGTACGTACTCCAAGGCAAAATTATTGATACTCAGGTTTACTCGAAATCGACTTTTCTACAATGAAGTCTCTTTTTGCTTTCTGCATCACTTATATATTTTTTAAACTCCACCTTCCCCCCCCCTGACAACTGCCTACCCCACTTGTACTTTCAGGCTGTATAACAGTCCAACTACAGTCATCGCGTTACTAGTTCGTTAAATTAACATCGTTTGTTTTTTGTGAAACGAATATTTTCAATTATATATTGTTCTTTTAGATTTATCTTGTATAGTTTTAGTATAGCGCATGTTTCAAACCAATTTAACCGAATATTCATGTACAATTTTTGAAAGAAATAAAAACGAATCATCATTATGTCTCGTTTGTATATATATATATATATATATATATATGTATGTACAAAGTAATGTGTTTATTTTAAATATAAAGTCTAACCAAACCGGTATCAGACATACTATATATATATCATGGAAAAATAACGTTAGTTAAAACTGGTTTTCTCTGTAAGTGAACCTATAAGCGTCAAGGGACCTCGCATTGTAACATACAAATAAAAATATTGTAATAATACAATATAATAAAATACATAATAATAAGTATTTTTAATTTTTAGACAGATTATTTTAAAGATTTTTAACGAAAGAATAAAATACTAAATCTCACGCACCACAAAATACAATAAACACACTATACAGGATGTTGACAAATTTTAAAAACCCATTTCACATTATAAGAGTAGTGATAGTACTCAGTGTTCACATATCACTTCTCTTAATAAATCTTTCGTCAATATGTCTGAAAATGGCCAACTGTTGTAGTTGTTTATATTGTTATTACAGTAATTATTGTTTACCAAATATATAGTGTATAGTTGTTAATCAATGAACGCACAGATAATTGTGTTAGTAAGTGTTCTGGGTACTTAATAATAGCCGCCATGGTGTGGTCATCTATTTATTATTATTATAATATGATGCCTAATGTATAGTGTTCATGTCACAGTACTATATTGATAGACAGCTCTGTGATCGACGTTGGAATGCAGGTAACAACGACTTACACGCCGGTACCTTCCCCAATAAAACCCAAGTAAATATTTTATGTGAAACACGACGTCTTTGCACCAGGCAAATGAAACATATTTTGTTGGATACTTTCCAGTAGTTGTAAAACAAGTTTTCGATATTTTTAAAGCCTTTAATGATGTTTTTTTTTTGGCACGTAATTCAATTTTTTTATAATGATTTTACAATAAGTTGTTTAGACGTTTAGAAAAGAATTTCCAATGTTCAAACCATACTTAACCATTTACACTGTATCTCTGAAGATACTTAAAGGGTCTCTACACCTGCGTAATTTTGGTCGAAAACAACTCATTCTACTTCAAACGTACTGTTCCTAAGAATACTCCAATTTAAGTTACCAAAAGTCATTTGAATTCTTCATAACATTTTCAAGGCATAGATCGCGGCAAAATTTAAAAATGATTTTTTGTTAACTAATTATTTCAGTTTAAAAAAAGTTAAAAATTGCAGTTTTTTATATTGAAATAGCTAATTAACTAAAAATAATTTTAAAATTGTGCCTCGATCGATGCCTTGAAAATTACTATTCTTAGAAACAGTACGTTTGAAGTAGAAACATATGTTTTTGTACAAAAACAGATCTTAAATGCGTTATAAAAATTGAAAAAAAAATGTATATGATAATATATCCGTCTTTCCAATGGTAATATATATGTTTAAAAATGTTAGCTTAATGTTAAGTGTTTGTGAAAAAATGCCTATGCGCATACAATGCGCCTTAAAAAATGCTAGTGTAGAGGTCCCATAAAATATATATATTACGTAATTTTCCACAATCAACCTTAAAAGTACTATTATTTTAGTTATTTTTAATGTTTAAAATTTAGTATTTTTTAGATTGGTGTTAAAAATCTTGCATATTGCTTTTTCTTAAAACCGCAAAATTGTGATTTTCAAATAAAATTCCAATAGTCTTTCAAACAGGGGAGCTAAACAAGAAATTCAAATAAAAATTTCAATAAATTACATTTGATTTTCTCATTTGTGATCAATTGGCAAAGGTTGAGTATGAAGTCTTATACCCGCATTGTCGAAAACCAGTATCACCGATGGGTATTATTATATATTTATGTAGTATGTTTCACTGAGTTGTGCAATAATATAAAATATTTCTTTGGTTGCTCGATTATATAATAATAATATTTTATTAATTGGATTTCAACGGACAATATTAACAAAAGTATACACATACTTATTGTACGAAACAATAGTATTCAAAATAATAAGTGTAATTTTTTAGGCCCTACACTAGTTTCTTCTAAAAATAATTTATACTTTGTAGTTTTTAAAGCTCTAGAAAATATTAAAAAAAGGTAAATATTTGGTAATAATGTATAGTAACATAAATGATTATGTTTTCAAAAATAAACACTACAAAATTTCAATTATTTAAATAGTAAACTAGTGTAGGGCGTTAAAAGAATCACCCGGTATAATATACAGTCTACTAATATTGTAAGCGAGCCAAGAGTAGTATGCACAATGAAGATCCACTGCTGTGGTAGGATATTATGTTCAAACGCCTAAACCAGTCTGGCATTTAGTGATCGCACTAACCACAGTGTAGTGTTCAATTCCCGAGGAGATAACAACAGCCATGGTGAGGTTTTTCAGACAAGTTGATAAAGCCGAAGAAAACGAGTCCAAGTAATTATTCAACGTTTTTATTTAAATAACAAACAAAATCAAATTACACTATAGTTTTTTCTTCAACCCTACATTAATTGTTTAGTTATAATATAAACATATACCCACTAGGGTCAAGTGGGGGCAAATAATGACACTTTTTACTTTTAGCCAATCATATTATTTATATGATGTTATTGTATCTACCATTAAAATTCAAATATTATTCTTTCAATTAACAAAAAAAAAAAAAAACAATTACATTTTTAGCACTTGTTTTCAACTACCTCATTTGACTCTACACTTAAACATAAAAAACATTTAACAAAATTTACAATAATTATTTATTTGTATGATAATGTTTTGTTGAATTCTCCTTTGCTTGTATATTGCTTTTTATTAACAAATCTTAAGAGGATTGAAAACGGTTTTGTTTTTTGGACGTTTTAAACCAAAATAATGACTACTTAGGATGATCCGATTTTAATTCTGTAAAGATATACGAACTCTTTGGCTAGGCTTTCACTAGGATATGTTGGAAACGGATTTTTTTTATTTATTGATTATTTTATGTAAAACAATTGCTTTTAAACATTGAAACGTTTTCATTTTTAATTATTTAATTATTACAAAAAAACAAAAAATGTTTAATGAAATGTTGGTTTTCAACATAACCCAGTAAAGAGGCTAACAGATTATTATACTTGTACAGAATTGAAATTGGACCAGCCAAAGGTCTCACAATATTGTCGCAACTAAAGCATTTTTCTTACTACCAAAAAAGCTTTTTACTTATACTTGTAAATTTGTTTACAATAAGTATTTTTTTTTTAACTATTTACAACAAAATATGTACACGATTAACACGAGGAGATAACCCAATATTAGGAGCACCTCGTTTGTGTATAAAACAAAAATAATGTCTTGAGTCACGGAATCATTTTCTTTTGAGATATCTGGGCAGGTTACCAGGGAGGTTATCAAATAATAGCTGCGTGATAAGTTGTTTTTAGCTTGAACTCAGTTTCGATTGGAAGCGGCTGTAATATACTTCAGCGGTCTCGTTTTGAGTAAGTTAAAAATTATACCTCGAAGGTTCATACAGATTAATCTAAAAACAAATTTACATGGTCGAGATTTATTAAACCAAATTTTTTCTTAAATATTGCTCAAATAAAACTTCTCGAGAACCGCCCACTTTCAATCCCCTTAAGTCCATGTTTATTTATAATCTTTTTACCTAAAAATACTGAATTTATTGATGTAGGATTTATACAATATCATTTATTATAATCATAATGTATAAATGATTGTTCAATTTTATTGTGTTTTAATTGTATTAGGTTTTTACAATTTTACAATTATATTATATACTTAACGAGTACTGTTCTCGAGGATTTCAAATTTAACGACTATTGCCAATTTTTATTTAGTTAGCTGAAGTCATATTATATGTTGTGCAATTTAAAGTAACTACCAATGTCCATCTCGATTGAAGTTTACCATGTCCAATGCGTTAGTAAAATTTATACCAGTTTGACAGGTAAAAAACATGTGTTTTCCTTGTGAACGTATCACCATGATAATATAATGTGAAATTTGTAGGTATATGATAATTTGCATGACAAAGTAAATTTAGTTTGTCGTGATAATTTGTATCATTCTATTATCATATTTTAATAGAAGTAAACAATACAACACGTATTCCAACGATGTCCAAATTAAAATGGTTTTTTTTTTTATTAAACACTAATTATAATATTATCTGTAAGCAATATTTTTTTACGATGATTATTATAGCTAACAATAATAATAACATGAATTAACTTGAGTGGAGAGTCACCCAATGGAGGTACTCCATATAAGTTAATATGTACATATGAATATATGATATAGTTAGTATAGTTTTTGCCGCCCTTCAGCCACTAAATTTTCCACCATACTTTTTCGGCATAATACATTTGACAAGTCTTAATCTGTATGCTTCCTTAACACAGCCCTGACTTCCATACTTAAAATCCTTCAATACTTTGATAACATAAAATAATAATGGTTTGTGTTGGTGATTTAGTTGAAGTTATTCTTAGTTTAATAGTGTTTTCCCAATAGACTGTACTGACAATTTATTGATAGCCGTAATAATGTCATTACGTAATCTGATGATGTAATAATAGCGAAACAAAATAATTATTATACACAAGTTACTTCTTTTGATAATAGATCAATTATTTTAATATAGGTATACTTAAAAACATAATAAATTTTAAAATAATTATTTAATACAGTTTTTCCTAAATTTTCCTTGCAGTGTTTGCTAAATGAAGTTAATGCAAACTAAAATAGCTTAAGTATTCAAAAAAAAAAAGTTACAGAAGAGCAATTTTTGTTAGTTATTTTTCAATATATCTGTAAAAAATTATAAAATAAACATAAAAAGAGAAGTCATTGACAATATTTGTATGTTAAAAAAAATTATTTTTGAAAAAAAGATTACTTGTACCCATTTGTTCTCAACACTTAAAATATATCACCACAGCCAAATTTGTATTAAATATTAATTATTATTTTAAATGTCTATATTTTATTATTATATCACGTGATTTTTAACATTTCTATAATTTGAATACAGTTATTTATCTCTTTCTCAAACAATTATTTTTTAGTGGGCGACTTTCCATTATATTTTAATTATTTAATTTTTATTAACACAACTATTGTCAGCTAAAAACTAACTTTACATAAGCTAATTACTTTAACTGTTAATACAAATATTTTTTTTTTTTTAACTATCGCTATGTGATGAAAATGTTGAAGAAAAAAATGTGTATTTTTCATTTAAACGACTATATAATCGCTTTTTGTTAATATTTCAGACCACTCTTAAAAGGCAAACAATCAACATGTTATGGGAAGGCAAAAAGTACTTTTTTAATACTTTTTGTACTCGCTCATGTCGTTCTTCTAGGATATTTAGTAAATCATTGGCTAAAATCGTCAACGACAAATAATGTAATATACTTGGAATATTTTCCTTAACACTTGTCAACTGGTTGTTGCATTATTAGCAATTATGCTTATTTGTTAAATTAGAATGTCAGTGAAACTTTAGTGCCGGTATCCAGATTGAACAGTCAAGCCACTACCAATGGCGATTACTTTAAACAATGTGCTCCAAAAGTAACTTGTGATCCAAATGCAAAGTACAGAACTTTCAATGGGTCGTGTAACAACTTGGCCCGTCCCAATTGGGGAGCAGCATTGACACCGTTTTATAGACTTGGCAACGCTGTATTCAGTGACGGTACATTGTTATTATTTTCAATTTTTTATTTAAATGCAATACCATGTCGTAGGGGATAAAAAAAAAAAAGAATCTACTATATTTGGAGCTAATTGAACAAAATAAGACATAATATTAACTAATAACTATTATTAGCAACAGTTATAATTTAAAAAAAACAAAATGACATTTTAATGCATGTTGAATACAATTAACTAGGTGATAACTAATATCATAAAAATGCTATAATAGTCAACTTTTTTTTAGGAAAATACGAGTTTAGACTGCAAGCCGATGGAAAACCATTGCCCAGTGCTAGGTCGGTTGGCGTCAAGTTGTTCTATGCAAGAGAAGTGCCGTATTTCGACGGAGAGAACAACCAATTATTAGTACCCTGGGGACAATTCATAACCCACGATATGTCATTCTATCCTGATGACATCCGAGGAAAATCCACACCCAGTACGTATAGTATAGAAATAATTAGCTCTCAGCAAAAATAATCACTTAAAATTCGAGAGTATAATATTATTTGTCCAGACCGAGCATAGCACAATTTTCGAAACTTTCAGTCAGACAATCATTTTAAAGTCATCAAATAATTTGGGTATACATTTTTTATCCCTCTACATGATTGCGGTCATCCATTAGTATAGGTTATAATATGTCCTTAATATTTCTAAAAATGGTTTGCATATCTATAGGTAAAAATCGAAATTTGTCGAATTTTTAATATTATATTTTGACATTCTGCCAGCTAGAACGTAACCCAAATGGCGACTTGCTAGCATTTATCCTTCAGACGGTACAGGTTGTGTACTATGATTACATCTGTATGAGATGACGATGTCAATAAGAATTGTACTTTATTGGTTTGCGTACATAGTTATGCAAAAAATCTCTATTATCCTTGCTGTCAAGTTATAGCGTTGGCATTAATACATAAACCAAAGTTATTTGCTGTGAAAATACTTTTAATTCAATGATATTGTGTGTAAGAACAATACATTTAAATATCATAACGTGATATATTTTTATGAATTTAAACATTTTTGTTAATTCTATTGATGTGTTCAGTTCATTTAGACCAGTGTTTCAATGAGGATAAATCCAAAATTCCACCAGAATGTGCTTATATTGTAAAAATATCCAAGGACGATCCTACGTACGGTAAATACAACGTATCGCTTTTCAAATTTGTGCGGTCGTTGACTTCTGCAAATTTTAGCTGTC
This sequence comes from Adelges cooleyi, assembly GCF_023614345.1. NCBI lineage: Eukaryota > Metazoa > Arthropoda > Insecta > Hemiptera > Adelgidae > Adelges > Adelges cooleyi. The sequence goes on from NW_026095761.1 coordinate 654,314, forward strand.
CATTAGTGCCTACAACTATTGTAAGTTATTGAACAGTGTACTCGTATAATAACATATAAGTTAATTAGCGTTTACTTTATAGGTAGCAAAAAAAAAAAAAAAAATCAATAAATATTGTTTTATTAAAAAATTATTTGTTCAATAAACATTACATTAACTATTATGTATCAACGAAAAACATACACTGGACATTTTCTGTGAATATATGAGTGTAAATTTAAAAAAACGCATTTCTTTTTAAAGTTAAACAAGAACACACATTATATAGATGCATCGCACATCTATGGATCGGACCAATTGAAAGTCAACGAACTAAGAGAATTTCAAAACGGCAAGCTTAGATCTAGAATTATAGATGGTGAGGAATATTGTCCACAAGATGAGAATTCACCGTTCGCAAAGGGTCCAATTGCGGTATCTAATGTGCAATTCCTTGCCGGTAAGTACAGGTTTATTACCTTACAAATAGTCGATCGGGATACATAATAATAAACGCGGTTTCTTTTTTTTTATAATAGGCGACGTTAATGCCAATCAAAACGTAGCAATTTCTTTGTTTCAAAATTTATTTTTGAGATTTCATAACTACGTAGCCAACGAATTGCAAACCGTAAATCCACTGTGGTCAGACGAGACAATATATCAAGAAACGCGCAGAATTTTAGGAGCAATCATACAAATTATAACATACAGAGACTATTTGCCCATCCTCTTGGGTGAATACACAATTGTTTTTTATGCATTCTGTTGACTATAGTGTTTATACGATTTTAATGTTAAATAAAATCTATCTTTTATGTAAATTATCAAGTCGGTAACATATTGTTGGAAAAATAATCTAAAGCATTCGCGGTATTTTTTAGGTGATTTCTATATGGAATATTTTGGATTAAACAATAAAACGGTGTACGATCCAACCTTAAACCCAGCTATGTCGCAAGAAATGACAAGTGGTGCGTTTCGAGCAGTCCACAACATTATACCTGCTAAATTCAAGTAGGTATTACAAGAGAGCAATATGATGAATGCACACACTATTCACTAAGTATTACTCATAGTGGGATGGGGCGATTGGAATTATGGATTTATAATGAAAGTTGACCAAACGTTTAAATCGTTTATCAGATTTTTTGTTTTAAAAATACATTTTTATTTTGGTTACACTCTTTATTTGCATATTTTATTTATATCGCCGTAGATAATATAACAGAATAATAGGTATTATCGAATATTTATCATTGTTTCGAATGTATTTTTACTAATTTTCAGTTTTATATCGAAGAATTACTCGATTATAAGGGAAATAGAACCTTCTACAATCATGCAAGCACCCGACATACTTCTAGGAAATTTCGATTATATTTTAAGAGGTTTTATGGAATCTCCAGGTCGAGCACCGCAACCATCGTACAATAATTTAGTAAATATAATATTATCAGAATATTTGTAAAATTGTGCTAGACACATTCAATATTATATATACATTATATTTTGTTAAACATGCGTAGATAACAAATATCGTGTTTCAAATTCCAAATAAAAATAAAAACTCTGGTTTTGATTTGATGTCGTACGACATTCAAAGAGGACGCGACAACGGTTTACCCCCTTACAATAAAATGAGAAAGCTATGCGGACTGGAAGTAGCAAACACATTTGAAGATTTGTCTGACTTAATCTCGAAAAAGGTAATTAACCGATTTAATTTAATGTGGAATTTCCGTTTAACTGTATTGTTTATGCTGTAAAATATTTAGGATATCGATACCCTTAAAGAACTCTACACTAGCGTTGATGATATTGATTATCTTATTGGAGCTCTTTTGGAAAAACCTCAAAATAAATCCATGGTTGGCCCATCGGTTGCTTGCGTTATAGCTGATAACTTTTATAGGTTAAAGTTCGGCGATCGATTCTTCTATGACGTCGAAGGACATCCCGGTAGCTTCACCAAAGGTACCTATACAAATATATCTAATATAGCAACACTAAGAATTATTTTTGTTTTTTTAATTCAAATAATTAATCGACACACTCACAGAACAAATCAAAGCATTAGAGCAGATTACTTTCAGCCATATCATATGTAAAACGTCACTTTTGGATCATCTTCAGAAAGAGACATTTAGATTCGTCGACTCCAAGTAATTGTTATTCTACTCAAGTTGAAAACAATATTTACCTAATTAATTGATATTTTTTACGGTGGCTTTTAGGTGGTTGTCTAGTATCAAGTATAGCTGTGACCTGTATCAGTTTGATTTTTCTCCATGGAAAGAATAACTAATTAGTCATTTTTACTTTCTTATTTTATATATTTTTAATTATATGTTGTTAGCAAACTGAATTTGTTAAGTAATGTTTAAAAAATTGTTCATCGTTGTGTATAATTCATGTTAAACCAAACAAATACCTACGAGCAAAATAAATTATTAATTTCATAACTTTATTGAGATTCTATACTAATTGTAAGTAGGTAAGTAATTACCATCCACTACGTCCCTATTGTGTCTATTTGTGAAGTTTGCATTTGTATTAAACTTACAAATTTGGTATTTTTTTTTAAATACTTTTTTTCTAATCTATTTGAAATACTACATACACGGGTTTATATTATATATCTCTATTTAAATACGTTTTTTATGTCATATTTTATGTGTACAATTGATAACACATTAAACTACAAAACTGAAATATCACTGCTCCGTTTCACATACTGAAAACATATCAAAATACATTTATTTTGTTATGACTGAAAATAAATATTTCTAATATTTTGTGTATTATTTGATATAATTTGTTTTAATATATTTCTTTCTTAATCATCGTTTTTGCACGTGCCTGTTCTATTAATAACTTATTCCATATAACACGTTTTGCTTGAGTTATTATTATAATATGTCCATTACTTCTCTGCCAATAAAATAAATACTTACCAAATAAATTAAGTTATAATTTATTATCTGGTCTATTCTATTTTTCTACTTCTAAATCTACACCTATTTTTGTTTTCTGTCGATTATAAAAATACTTTCTGAGAGGTCATTCAATGCACAACGATTAGTCAGGGCATATTGAATTAGTTTTACAATTTTTGAATGTAGATGATCATGCAATGGGTAGTCAAAAAGAATATACTAGAAGTTACAGCTAAAATCAGAAAGATAGATAAGAAGTCAAACAAACTTCAGAACTTAACAATTTAGCAATATAAGACATATATATTAAAATAAGAGTTTACAAACAGCACATAGACAATACAAGTGTCTACCGAATTGCCTAGACCGTAGACGGTCAAAGATTGCTTTGGACCAAAGAACCTTATGGACATCAAAGATATTACCATACAAGCTGTTTAGAAGGTATCATTTGGTAACAAAATTAAAAGAAATTAAGTTCCATAGCTGTTAAAGTCTACAATCAATATAATAGAATATTTAACTATAAAATATATTATAGCATCATAACAAATTTAAAGGTTCCCAAAATAATAATAATAATAACAATAATAATGATAATAAATAATAATTGTAAAATAATTAACAAAGAAGGTAATAAAATTTCCCTATTAATTAATAATCGTAATTATTTTAAGGTAGAAAACCCTTGAGGATATAACGATTGCCATTTCCAAGTATCCTGGCACATTTCTTTTAAAGTTCTTTTGGCTTCCCATCCTAGATAGTCCTTGGCAAAAGATGCGTCACAATAAGATGAAGCGCAATCTCCTTGTCGACGTCCAACGATTTCATATGGGATTTTACGACCACTGACTTGACTGAACATATCTATAACCTACAAATATATATATATTTTAATTTTTGTTATCAATCAAATATAGAGCTATAAGAAGTTAGAATTGAAAGATTAGACACGTTTATACAGTACACTGAAAAGCTCAGCGCAAGAACATATGAAGAGTAATAATTATATGAAGACAAAAGCATTTCCCTTGCACTTTTTCAACCACAGACAATTTCCGACACAAGACACATATTCATAAATTATCCACTTATACAATAATCTATCACCGATGATCAATCATTTGATAATAATTCTATGAAACTGCAAATGGTAAACAATATTTAATATAAATATAAATTATTTTACAGAAAATAAATGTGTTTATAATCGTGTTATTTGGTTTTTTTGAGTTTTCCTAGTTGAAAACCGTGATTAGGAACATTATCCTAGAAAGAGGAAAAACACTGTCCAGTGACTCAAATCCACACTAAAATATTTGTGTTGTATGCGTGTCCAATCATGTTCATCTACAGTATATTTAATCTATGACAATATTAATATTACTTGTAATACAGAATATCCATTTCCTGTCCCCAAATTGATTGCAACTGCTCCGTTCTTATTATTAGTTTGTAGTTTTTTTACTGCACTGACATGCCCTTCGGCCAAGTCCATAATATGTAAGTAGTCTCTAACTCCGGTGCCATCAACCGTATCATAATCATTACCGAAAACTTGCAAACAGGGACGACTGCCGACAGCCACTTGAGCGACAAAAGGCATCAAATTGTTTGGAATCCCTGTTGGATCCTCTCCTAAATTTCCCGATGGATGTGCTCCAACTGGATTGAAATACCGTAAAATGATCACACTCCAATCCTACTTATAAACATCAATTCACATATGTCATTTATTATCAACATTTCCATGTTGAATGTAATAATAATAATAATAATTATAACTAAATAATAATTATTTAGTACTAACTTTATCGGAGTTGCATAAGTCTTGCAATATTCCTTCAATGTAATATTTTGATTTTGCGTATCCATTAAGCAAATTGTTACCGACAGAATGTGCCTCAGTAATCGGTAAAAATTGGGGCTCGCCGTAAACAGTAGAAGAAGAAGAAAATACTAGTTTTTTGACATTGTGCGCTTTCATAACCTGTTAAATGTTTTTTTTAGTGTTATTATGTTTTACACAATTAGTTTTAAAATATGTTTTAATACCTCTAATAGATTTATAGATCCCGAAACATTCACTCGGTAATAAGTTAATGGAATGTGACATGATTCTCCAACAGCTTTTAAACCAGCAAAATGAATAACGCAACAAAAGTCATGCTTGAAAAAACCAAAACAAGTTTAATGTTCTTAAATGTAAAATCAATGGTAATAAAAAAAAATACTTGTTACAAAAATATCATAAATCTGATTATTTATATAATTGATCGCATGTAATTACTCTTGTAAGACGGCAAGTTACAAGCAAGGCCTTGTAAGTGGTAACTTACAAGTAAACTCTGGAAGACAAACATTTTGTCTCAATTCTATACTTAACAAATCAGAGCCACAAACCTTGTCAAAAACTTCAGAAACCGAATTGGAGTTTAAAAGATCGACATTATAAAACGTTACTTCTTTGCCTGTTAATTCTTCAACTTTTGTTATAGGCACTGGCTTCTGTCCTTCAAGTCCTTAGTTTAAAACAAAAAAATGTACTTATGAATTAATTTTTGAAATAGAACATAACATATATTTTACCAAAACAAAATATTAAATTATTAATTTTTAGTGACACATTTAGTTACCTACTTGACTTTCCGTTATTATACCCATTATATACACTGCAACCTAACTGTTATACTATTGAAGGACACAAGAAAGTGATTTGCGACCGATCACATTATCATGGATATCTTTTTGTTGTTCCTCTACAGAAACAATTACTTTAAAAGTTCCCGGTGTCAACATATACAAAGCCGCAAAATTAAGTAATTTTTTTAAATTTTGATTTTGTTCCCTTATTTTTATTTATAGTAGTCGTATTTAAAACTTATAGTTTTTAATGTACATTTCATTTTTACATGAATTGTACCTAGTCATTTTAGGGGGTGAAAATGACTTGGCGAGAAAAGAGAAGACACCTCCTAATCCGATTTTGATAATTTATTGTTTGAATAAAGAAAACTTTATATAGTACAAATAGAACTTTAATTTTTGATTACATTAACATGAGAAAAACAGGTTAAAAAGAAATGTAAAAAAATAGTCGTTTACGAACTCTTTATTCGACTTATAAAAACTGAATTTTAAAAATCAAAGTCTAATGTGTACTGTAGGAAGTCCAATTTTACTCTACATAGCATCATTTTATTTCTCGTAAGGCATGTTTTTAAGGGAAACATCATCGGACGCCTAAACTGGAATCCTATAAAATAGTAACATGATAATGTTGAAGTGAAGTCATACGACCAACAGTCCCACTGATTGGTCATGTATATTTTATATAATATACATAATATTATATACTATTTAATTTCACTGGTATATTGTACTACTCAAAATTAATAAATGACTAAAAAGCTTTGTGTTACTGGAAATTCATAAATATATTACACAATTTTCTATTACATACCTTTACATGCATTGGATAAATTATCTAAGACCACCACCTCATACCCGGATTCAATTAAAGGAATAATTGTATGGCTACCAACATACCCAGCGCCGCCGGTTAACAAAACGCATTGACTTTTCGTAGTGTTCATTTTGTATACAACAATTTTGACAGCAGTTTTTCAAAAGTCTGGAACCTAATATTACGCAAAACAAATACAATTATAATAAAATTAATATTATTTTAATACGTATAACCGTACTTGGTAAAGTATGTTGTTGCAAAATATTTGTATAAAATGTAAAGCTATTTAGACAAGTACTGAAATGTACAACAGATATCTTATAACACAATAAGATAAAATATAATGTATTAGCAAACACTTAGTGTCAAGGTCATTATTATGAAAAATACCTTATAATATATTTTTTTAATTACTTTATCTTCTTTAAATACTTTTTAGATATTAGAACTAGATAATATCAACACGTTCTCGCTACTAATTTGTTCATAATAAACAGCAAATAAGTTAACAAACAAATGATAATAATTCAATGGCCACTTTTAAAAAAAAATATTTATCTATTAAGAGAACAACACACTACCTAACTATTTATTGAACATATACAATTATTGGTATAATCTAGAAAAAACTTGAGCAACTAATGGTTATACATAATAAAGAAATTAATACCTATTTAAAACCCTTAACCATTAAATAATACATTCTCTGCGTATAGGTATTTTGGCAGCAATGTTGTCATCTTTAGCGCTAACGACAGACTCAATGTTGTTGTCAAAGTATGTAAACACAGAAAGTGTATTATTTTATGGTTAAGGGTTTTAAGTATTAATTTCTGTATTGGTATAAATTTACAATACCAGACAACCTTTTCATTTTAAACATATTTTACCAAATTTAAGTGTTTTTTTCAGATTTTAGAAACTGTAATTATAAATCCGTAGAATTCATTAGTTAAAAGTTATAAGTATTTAGCATTACTTTTTGCATAGGTAAGCAGAAAGAATATAGTGTACAGGTAACTTAACAAAGAGTGAAAAACACAGCAGTTCATAGTCGTACAAAAACTTTATTAATCTCTTGGATTTGAGTCAATGCATCCAAGCAAAATATACTAATGATGGAAAAAATCGTTTATAAATTATATTATAATATACATACGTTAATTTTGAACAAGAAGGTCATTCGTATTGATTTAAAACAACAAAATAATGTATCCATTAATTAAGAACTGTACCAGAGCTCAATGGTGTTAACATTTCATTTTCGTACATTTAAATATTGTATGATTTATTCCACAAACGGTTATTAACTATCCAAATAATACTAATAAATGGTTTAAAACAATATAAAACTGTTAAAAGTTAAAACTTATGAAGATATAAAATGTAAATTAAATAGGAAACCATTGCTATTGCAACTTGCAATACACAAAAACGATAAGCAACTTATCGTAAAAACAAACCAATAAAAAAATATTTATTACACCAATAAAGATTAAATACCATTTTAACGTACATAAAATATTATCACAGATGAAAATCCATATTTAATAATATTATCACCATGATTAAAGATAATATGGTTGGCCAACGACCAATATCGCCCACAATGTTATAAAACGGACACTAAAGTAGTTATAGTAAATCAGGCATCTTTGTGGCACTCTCTGTTAGTTGAATTTTGCAACTACCAAATACCATTTAGACATTAGCCCGCCAATTTCGAATTTTAAAAATTACAAAATTTATAATAGGTATTTATGTTTTTAAATTATATTATATTATTATAATTTATATAATATTATAATTTATTCATTTTTCATTAATAAAGAGAAAATGTCAATACTTGCGATTATTCTTGATTTTGGTAAGAAATTTTACTTCTAAACACGATTAAAGATAATAATATTATTCTCGCAATGTTTAAGACTAAAGACGAACATGATTATTGTACTTTTTAATTGTGGTAAAAGTTATAAAATAATGATATAAATGTAAAAACTATCGAGTTTATCATTTGTCATTATGTTTCTTTTTTAACATTTAATGTGACTTGCTGTATTTGTCTACCACATAGTGTAGCCAAAACCACTTAAGAGTACTTGAGATGAGGTAGAAAAACTTACAACTTACTTCAATAACTAAAAATAGTAAACACTAGTGACTATAATATACTTAATAAACAATTATTTTTAATGACCATCCGAGCACTCTCTTATCACATCTTATGTATACGTGCAAATGCAACGGAGTAATGGTACTAGAAACAGGTTCATACGTAGAACTATAAAATTAAACCATTGTTACCATTAGACATTTAAATATTTAATACATTTTAAAAACATTATATTTTTTCTTTGAAAGTACCACACACAGGTACGAAATGTATTAGGTACCCAGGTACGTAATACTGAGTATAACAATTTTACATTATTACCATTTGTATTTTAATTTTCATCTACAATTAAAAATAAACGAAAAATAGATAAAATGGTAAACTTATGAAAAACGATACACGAAAAGATTAAAATAAAATAATGAAAACACAATAACGGATAAACGGTATAAAATTCTGTAAAAAAAAATGATATTATTTTGTACCTAAAAACTAAACTACACCAAACAAACACAATATGGTCAATATTTTTATTTGTATCTATAAAGAGGTATAATAGATGTAATTCACATATTATCGTATGTTCGTTATCTCTGCAGTAAATTTCACTGTTCGATGTAAGATGTAGGGTGATAAATGAATCACTTCGTTGTATTAGTTATACGGGTTATTTAATTAAGCCGGGTTCACACGTCTATTCGCCAAATATTCGGCCGCTTGTTATTTGTGAAGACTGAAGTGTGAAAACACTCACAACTGGTGTGAAACCTTTAAAAACGACGAAGAATCCAAAGAGTATGTTAATTCAGTGGCACAGAACTTAAGTAGTATATAGCAATTTAAACATTCCGCCAAAAGAGATAATTGAAGTTACTATTTTCCGCCAACTATGTGGGAATTAAAACCTTATCACATGTTTAAAACTGTTATCACTGTTAATAACAATAATTGCATGTTACGTTGATAGCAGAGATGTACATAATATTATTTTATACACACATAAATCCTACAAAATGGCCGGCGTCGACTTCAATTCTTATCACCAGTTAGCAATCTAGTTTATTATATACACATTTGAGATTAGTGCTTAGTACGGAATACTTACCGGTAATCTACTGATAAAAGATACATAATCAAAGAAACTGAGCCAATAATAATATAATGATGATTTATCCGTGTTTATCTGCCGACTAGTGACAATCTGTATAATATTTGTCTACAAATAAGGATTAATGAGGTTTTTTTCAAAATCATAAATTATATTTGTGATGTTGACTGATGCTACTAAATATTATTTTTACGCTTACATGTACAATGTTCTCATCCTTCGTAAGACATTTTTCATTTACCTTGGCAAGCATTTATACATTGATAATCTATAAAAATATAATAAAAAAACGGGTAGTACCCACAGTAACAACTACCAAAGGATTGCCAATTAAACCATGATTAATGATATCAGGATAATCTTTTTTTTAGATTTGTCATAATTTTATTAAATATATTATAATGATGAGGTAAAAAATACAATGATTTTGTCAGCTAATTAGCTAGTAACACGAGTGAATATGTTTAATATCTTATTCAGCTATGTTATTTTTGTAATTAAAATAATATGTTTTAGAGTTTAGACATACGCGCAAATACGGGGGGGCTAGGGTGGGCTTAGCCCCCCCAAAAAAATTAGGTTATGCATACAATTTTGAAATACAAAAATATATTTACTTATATATATATATATATATATATTTTTTTTTTTTTAATTCCAGCCCCCCAAGTTAAAAATGGAAATTGCGCCTATGAGTTTAGACAACATTTCGACCATACTTATTTTTTTCCATTTATTTTTTATAACATATTTTTTCTAATTTATAAATTATAAGTGAATTGTTCCGTAGTATTTCCATAACTAGTTAGTAATAATTATTATAATACTAATTATTAATTATTAATAATATTTTATCTTTTTATTATCAATACTACAATCTAAATACTCATTATAATGGGCAGTGGGTATATAATTCAGTAGTATTAAAATATTAGATATTACAAGAATAAAACACAAGTTTTATTTCTTTTAAAATAGTCTAACTTTTACCTAATTTTTCAAATGTGGATTTTTATCATCATTTTTGACATTCTCAGAATTAAAAAATAACATTTTCTATTTTAAAATTAATTATAATCAAAATTTAAATAATTAACACCTATAAATGTATACGACTAATTTATGTTTTTTTTTAAATATAAAACAACACTATAATATGTTTTGCCTATTAGTATTAGTAAATTAGACTTCAATTAATATAAACTGAGGATTAATGCCTCTCGGACTATATCCGTTGCCTATAAGCAAGTTAAAAGTAGGGAACTTAGCTACAATCAATAAATAAGTGGATTATTAAAAAAACAAATAGCGGTAAAAGTATCCGTAATATCCATTATGGGTAATGAGCATCATATTATTTTCTGCACGTACAAAATACCGCGTTATGCCGTTGTTAAAAAATATAATAATAATAATAATAATAATAATAATAATATTAATAACTGGGATGCAAATAAATAATAAAAGTCAGTTGTATGTGTGTGTACAGTAGTTTAACGGGAGAAGCAGATAAAATATGGCGGGAAAATAATATAGTTAATCAATTAATTGGAAATTTAGCGGCCGCGTTATGGTGATTTATAACAATTATATTATTATTGTTGTCGAGCGACGCAGGACGTCCGGGCGGCGGACCGGCGCGATTACGGTGACGGAATCGGCGTCGAGTGGACTGAAGCGGTAAAGGTGGAGGTAGCGGTGACAAATCGCCCGTAATCGGATGAGTTTAAACTGTTTTGGCAACACTGGCGTTCTATAGATGACGGATCTGTAGCAGCGGCGGCGGCGGCGGCGGCAAGCAGCAGCAGCAGCAGCAGGTTTATCCTTTCGTGCGTTGTCGTCGTTTGCAAAACAATAAAATGGCCGTTCGATTTTTGTTGTTTGTGTACACAAACACATGTACACACTGACTCGCACGCACACACACACACACACACATACACACGAACTGGCGCGCGCGCACGCACGCACATTCACCCGCTCATCAATTATGTGGCCGTGCCGACGGCGGAGGATAATAGTGGTAGACCCGAAATACCTATCGTCGTCGTTGCCGTTTGCCGCCGCCGTACCGATGTTTATTGTGTTTACGCGAAAATAATGTTATGTTATCGGTGCCAGTCGTCGCCGTGTTATTATTAATTGTCGATTGTGTTTATTTGTGCGTCGCGCGTCCTGATCAATTACAATTATTATTATGTAACGGAATCGGACCGCCGGACCCTACTGGCGTTGTGCGAAACGGTAAGCGTATGTGTGATTATCATTATTCCAACAATATTCCGTCCCGGCCCGTCCGTCGTCGTATGTAATCGCATTGGAAAAACGCTCGAGCCGCCGGCGTTGCACCGTCGTCCCAAGTGCAACACCAATTGGATGTTGTCGATTGTTTTCGCACCCGGCCCAACCGATTTTTGTTGCGTTTTTTTTTTAGTAATTTTTGATTCACTGATACCTTTAATTTGCTGTACTACAACATAATTTGTTTACGCCGTCCGTGTTGACATTTGATAATGCGCGTGTGTACCCTCCGCCGTATGCTTGTACATTGATTATAAACGGATTGCCGCACACACGCCGCTGTTTTTGGTATAATTCTCTGTCCAAAACATAAATACATTTTTTTTTCACCGGACTCTTTGTTGATAGCAAAATATTTTTTCCGGCACCAGTTTGTCCTTGACGGTTTTTGCAAATATCCTCTTGCTATTCGTCGTCAAAGATATAGACTAGATCCGATCTTATGATAACTTTTGTTAAGAAAATTATTGTTATTTATGTGACAACCTAGTTCGATTATATTCTATAATTTATCGAATTTTTTTTTTTTTTTAGAAGCCAAACAAAATATGTTGCATACTTAGGTATACGATTTATCTTTAATCGAAATGGTTTACTCTCACAACCACATACGTCTAATGTAGAGCTAAATACTTTATTGCATATAAGCATGTTGTACAATGATAACTTGGTATCAACGGCAAGAATTTGATCGAGCTCAAACAGTATGCTCATTTTGTAGGTAAACAATTTGTTATAATACCTAAAATTTGGTCCTACTAAAACGATAGTTACTAAGTTTTGAAATTTCGAGGTAACTTATATTTTGTAATTCTTTAATAAAGTAAACTAGTTAAAAAACCTATCAATATGTTAGAAATAAGATTGATGCCAAAATTGTTGTAGGGCAATCTTTAATCTCAATTTAAATCATTAAAACTGTTTAAACATTATAATTCATAAATTATATTTACTTACACATTTTTTTTATCATTTGCTCTATTTAGGTGGATAAAACGTGATTGAATGTATGGTGTGTGCTGCAGACTGGAAGGCACCGTGGATTCTATACCACAGGGCCTATTAGACGGCCGCCCTGCCAGTTCTCTGGTTCTCACTCACCATCAGGTAGACATTTGCATCTTTAGCTAATTTTTTACAAATGTATTACATTTTTCTTTTTGTAGTATCAGCAATTACAGCATATTCAAGCACAACAAGAACAAGCTGCTGCTGGAGGGCAATTGACATTGACGTTACATCATCAAACTTCGGTAAATACATTATAAATGCAATTATTTTCTACCTATATAGTGTTATAAGAAAAGTTAAAACACTTTTTTTTTAACATTTTTAGGGTGCAGGAGCTAATGGAGTACTGTCGGGAACTCCACATTTAGTTCTAGCAACTTCTCAAGGACAAGGAATATCAACTTTTCCTCAGGGAACTACTCAACAAGCAGCTACATTACATCAACATACTAGTATTCAACAAGTGTTGCATCAACATGTTCAACATTCAAATTTTCTTCATTCAACAAGTATACGGCAGGTAAGCAATCTTTATAATAGTATTTGTAATAGGTACAAGTTTTAAAAAAAATTAATATTTTTAATATATTTCTAGAGTAGATAGACCTTACATGACTCATATTGTTGGCTTTTGTGCCAAACCTAGGAATGTGCAAATTCATATATTTTTTTCTATTTGTTTTTATGTCATTTTTTTGTTGATTCATAGAAAGGGATTTAGTATTTCCAAGAACGTTTCTACGTTGGTAACTCTGGCATAAATTCTAGACCTAATCGACGCCCCATACGAAAAGTAGCACCGTTCAAGTATTAACGAAAACTAACACCGTTCGAGGCTTCTTACGAAAACTAGCACCGTTGGCAACAATGGGAACAATAGCACGATTAGTGCTAGTCTTCATAAGAACTTGAACGGTGCTACTTTACGTAAGACTCTGTGAATGGTGCTAGTCTTCGTAAGAACTCGCGAACGGTGCTACTTTTTGTACGGGGCGTCGTAATAAAGAGTAGACATGTTTGTGAAAAACTACTAAATTTGCAAATTCGTTTCAACCTAGTTTAATTATTTTGATTTAAAATGTAATAGAATTGCTTGAATAGGTGATTAAAATCAAATTTAATAATAATTAACTTATTCAAAAGTGTTGTTCGGTGGAAATTAAATATTTTTTAATTAGGTTTTGAATTAAGGTATTAAGTTCTTATACTTACTAAAGAAAATGCTTGTGCAGGAACCAATTTGTATTCTCCTGACTGCATAAGTGATGGGGGGAGTAATGTATTTTGGTGTCTAAAATATACTAAAATGCTTGATAAAGTACAGTTTATCTTATGCTATGCAATAAAATATTACTGCTTTAATTTGACATAAAATAATAAGATCGTTGTTGTGTTGATGAACTTTTTGTGTGTACTTAAATTTGTAAATTGTATTTACATGTTATTGATTTTAGATGGGTGCCCAACAGCACACAACTGGCACAATGGTTCAACAACAACAGGCTACAGCAATATTGGATACTACCAATACAAAATGTATACCATCCTCACCTGGATCACCATTCTCTTCTCGATCCCTTACGCCTTCCCCTCAACAAAGGGTTATCACGTCCCAACCTCAAGTCATTCATCAGGTAAATGGATGTCGCCACTAAAATAAGCTAATATTGTATACTATGTAATTTTTAATATTAATTAAATAAAAAATGTTTAGGTGATGAGTGCTAATGGCGGTGTTTTGCAGTTTATACAACCGAATAGTCGGAACAATGTAAATAATATACAGGTAAAAAGTAAACCGCCGCCCCAAATTTTACCCAAACCTATAGGTAGCAATAATGTACAGAATCATGCTAGTATTAATAGCATCAAGTCACATCAATCACATCATTCTACTTCAATACATAGTCAACAACAAGGTGCTTTTTTAATAAATCAAGTGAGTATCATTGAATTACAAATAAATTGTATGAAAAATATGAATTTTATAATGTTTTATCTCTTTATAAGAATAAAAATTGTGTTATCGAAATCACAATTTTTATTGACTTATTTTGTAGAATAAAATATATTTTTTTATAATGGACTGCTCATAAGGTGTTAGGTTAATTGAGCTTAAATTAAAATTGTTTATTTTTGTTTTGTAGATTATGCCAACTGCCGGTGTTATAGTTGGACCTCAAACCGCTGGTGGTCTTCAACTTTTTCTTCGTTCTCCTAACACTCAACAGAACAACACCCAACAAGCTCAAATACCTTGTAATGGCACTCAAATATTACTTCAACAACCTAGGCAGCAGTCAAATCAGGTTTGTCATAAGACTAATTGTGAAGAATATATTGTTGCTGATACTGCAACAGCGCGTATTTCAAAATTAGGCCAACTAAGATTATTACCAATATTGATAAATCACGTGCCGCCGAAAATATTTTGTTAATGGTGTTTTTTTTATCAGACTTATAGTTGCACTGTAAATCATAATAATGATAACACAGCTTATATCAAAACCTATTAATTTAAATAACTTATTTTGCTTCTCCTGAAAATACTTGGAATTGAGATACGCGCTGTTGCAGTATCAGCGACGATATCTTTACTTCATTTTAAAGTAAGACTATTTTCTAACAAATTATGTTATGTTCATACCAGGTCGTTCGATTGGTTAGTGGTCAGAGTGTTCAATTACAACAAATTCAAACTTGCTCTGGTCCAGCATTAGTAGCGTTACCTGCAACTACTCCTCCTTCTAATATTACCCCTCCGTTATCAAATAACCGGTCAATGAATATGAAGAAGAAGAAACCAAAAATTCAATCAAAACCGCATGATGATGAACCACATCGATTAGATCTAGCTAATCTTATTAAACTCTCAGGTTTGTAGAACAATTTATAGGTATAATAGTAATTTTATATCGGTTAAAATGTATATTTATTCCGTTCTGTAGGTATTGATGAAGAAGAATCTAATACCCCGTTAATTCAACAATCTCAAATCAATCAAACCAACAGGGTTCAACAAGCTCCAACACCACCGCCTAATCATCAACAACACGCTGCTCCGTTGTTAGCTCAGTTGCATACTCCTACTTCAACATCTCAGGTAATTAATGAAACACATAAATTTGAATCTACTAACATAAAAAGTTAATACGATTAAAACAAATTGTAGAGTGGCTTTCGTTTGTCTTTGGGAGAAGACGGTCGTATGATTGTACATCAACCACAGATTACCACCAATACGTTGACACAGGTAAACTTTTATAATTAACCAAAGTTCATTTTTCTTTTTCTTTATTAATTCATTCATAATTTTAATTATGATCAATGATTAACAGAGTGTTTCTGCAAGTGTTGCGGCTGCAGCTCAAACCCAACTGGCTCAGTTAGTTGCCGACCACGGTGGTCATATACTCCAAAATGCTGTGTTGAGTGTTGCTGGTGCTGAATCACTGCTGCTTAAGGGCGGAAACACTATGTTACCTGCACAACCTCAAAACGGTTCTGGCATGCGTATTTTAGCTGATGTTTCGGGTCGCTTACAAATTGTTACTGTGCTTGAACCTCAATCGCTGCAACAAAATATTATCAACGGCCAACATTTAATGTTCCCTACAGCCGGTACTCCTGTTAGTGTTGATAATCGTCATAATCATCAGCAGTTTGTTATGTCGACACCAGTTGAAGACCAACAGAATAAAGTAATGCAACAAAATAATAGTATCAGAGTAATGCATAGCAGTAGTACTATGGTATCAAGTTTAGACCACCAGCAGAGTAGTAGCATTCAGCTTGTTTCCAACATGTTGGACAGCAGGGTGCTAGTCGCTAACAATGATACAACATCTAATAATGATATACTGTATAACGAGGAACAAAATCGATTACAAATAGTGACCAATTCATCTTCGGTAAATAAAAATGTAGAATCACATAATCAGCAGCCTCCTGTGATCCATACGTCTGAACGAGTCATGCAGACTTCCATATCGAGATCTAAAACTGTGCCGATATCTACTCATAGTCCTAGAAGTATACAATCTGTGATAAGTCCTCAGTGCAGCCCAGCTATGTCGCACAGTTCTAGAAGTGCCTCGAAAAGTCCGGCTTCTTATAACTCTCCTATACCTTCACCAAATGTTACACAATCATTTACGCCCATGTTGCCGAATCGGCCTAATTTAACAATAGTTACTTCACCTCAGCAAACGCAGACACAGTTTTCTAAACCGTGTGCAGCTGTAATATCTCAATCAAACGAAAACCCTATGGGATTATCTAATTACCAGTCATCGATTATAAATAAAGTGACTAACAAGACTCCGGTAGTGGCAACGTCAAAAATATTTCGACCAAACAGTCCTAAGGCATCTGTTCCACTCGAAGTTCAGTCTCAGAATGCATTTTTAGATAGTATAGCACAATCACACCCAAATATTTTAATAAATAAAACAATGGTTGTACCGCCGTGTGCTAATAAAGCTCCGATTAAACCAAGGAAAGTAAAACGAGCTGCTGTAGTCAAGCCAATGGTGTTTCAATGCGATGAAAAAGAAAAAGAGCATAATGATACACCGGTACCACTTAACTCCCCAGAGAGTAATATTTCCAATCAGAGGGTAAAAACCATTCAACTTACACCTCAAAAACAACAAGTATGTGTTCTTATTATGTTTAACTATATTTAAATATGTTATATTCATTAATTTTTTTTCTTATCTAGCTACTTAAATTAGTACAAAATCAAATATCAGTGTTAAGTGCTAAAAAAGTACGCACAAATAACGAGCAGACGGCTCTACAAAAGTTGTTTAATGAGCAACAAAAAATTTTACAAAGTGGTAAAATTGTTCCTACTATATCTGGACAAAATTCTCAAGGAATTACTTATGTAAGAAGACACACACTAATACTGTATACTTATTATTACTATGATCTTAATGTTTAAACTTTGTGTTAATGGTCTTTAAAGGTATCCACTCCGGTAAGGTTGGTACCTCCCCCTTGTGCTATGACGTCTAGTCCGCCTCATACTATATCTCCGCCACTTACTGTGCAATCTTCAACTGTTGCGTCTCCTCAAACTAGCAATAAAGCAACATCTCCTCTTCATGTACAGGTATTTGTTTTTTTATGACACAATACTTTGATATTTTTGATTTATAACATTTTATTTACTTACAGGTGGGAACTCAAACATCATGTGAACCATCTCCGACTCCACCTGCATTCAGTGCTGCTAAACGAATACAATTGTAAGTTTTTAATTCATTTTTGTCATCTCTGCTTTGTATTTTTGAATATTTTTTCTCATAATTCTTAATGATTGGGGTTAATATTTTTTAATTGATTTATTTGGCAGAATAAATTATTACAGAAATAATTTTGGTAATTTTTTTTTTACAAATAAAATAGAACTAAAATGTATTTTCTTGGTTTCTAGAATTTCTGAAAGATTAGAAGCAGATCAACTGGGAGCTACCAATCCAGATGTTACTACACCATTCAGTTCAAGAAGTGATGCTGTTAAACGACTGGCACGTTACCATTGTTTAAATGATAAAGTGTTATCGGAACGAGATTTAGAAAAAGCAGATGAAATATTCGAATCGACTGCTAAACACTTACTAGACAAAAAAACATCATTGTTTAACAAATACCGTAATCTCTTGTTAAAAGAAAGCATGGTAAGTATTAAAAAAAAAATGATCATTCACCAAATCAATTATTGTAAATGAGAATTCCACATTCTAATTCTTTTGAATTTTTTCATTATTTAAAATAGAAAGAAGTTCAGCCCGCTGAACTTGTTATGTTGGAGCGAATGGTTTGTGCCGATGCGTCGGCTCAGTTGCAACAATTAAAGCAGCAGAACTCAACATCGCCTTGTTCAACTAGTACATCAACAAGTAATAATAATAGATTTATTTATCAAAATTTTAATGTTGTTTTATTGCAATCAACTATACATACTATTATTACATATGTGTTAAATAAAAATGATGTTTATCGTAGATTGTGCTGATGAGCAAACGTCCAAAAAACGTGAACATCCACCTGACGATGATCAAGCGGTGTCGGAACATAGTAAACGACATTGTCCCGATGACGAGGAAATAAATGCACAAGTGCAAAACGCCATAGACAGTATTTTAAATTTGCAACGCAGCGACCCGGCAACGGACGAGGCGGTGCGCAGCATTTTGCCGTCCTAGCACACTGGTCATAGGAAATGTTTGACCACAGCATGAACATATTTAATGGTTCCTCAGTGTACGGATTTCCTAAACGCGCGAGTATGGTAACATTTGACTGTGTTAATATTAATATTATTTATTTATTTATTTTACTTTATTATTTTTTTTTTTTTATACTTTCGATAAAAGTACCTTACATTTAAATAAAAGAATATTTAAGATAAAAACAGTAATTTATATAAGATGTAAGATAGTGTTTTAATTTATGTAGGGATGGGCCTTATTCAAATAGACAAATCAACATATAAAATCGAATATTCCCTTGACTAAAAAAATTGCATTGTTGTCAATTGATGATTGTATTTTGACATCCTTGTAGTGATGAAATAGTCTTCATTTTATTTGCTAACAACTATCTAGTCTAGTCATTTTTATACATCACACGACCACAATAAAATAGTACAGTTCTCTATATTAAAAATATTTTGGTTCTTTATTAATACACAAATTTAGACCTGTTGTAACTAACCAGACTAATTTTGTGTAAGATAGTTTTTGTATTCACTAAATGCTGTATGGTGGTAAAATGAATTCTTGCACGTACTGTACTTACTTCACTTTGACTTAAAGAAAAGCGTCGACGAATTTCTTGAGAAATTGTTATTTAAGTAGCTATATGGTATATTTAGAAATTTTAAAACTCTTAAATAATTGCAGTTACACAAACAAAAATATTTGTGTGCGTGGTGTCCATATATATTTACAAATTTATATATATTTTGTAACTATAACTTTATGTCAAACATATAATTTGTAGTAGTTCCTAGGTATTTTGGCATTTAAAAAAATTAATCGTAATAAAATTATTGTTATAAAAAAAATGTGAATTACATTTCTTTCCTAGTCTCACAATTATTAGTTTAAGGAACAACAGGAATTTGTCCCTACGAATTACTATTCAGTGATTATTAAATATTTTTTTTTGTTTAATGTTAATTACAGTTTATTGTGACATGTTATTAATTACAATTTGTCAGCAAAAAAGAATTAGTAATTTGTTTTCATTAGTTCGACCAATTTAGTTAGGTAATCTTAATTCTTGACACGTAACTGAAAGATTGTGGTAAAAATATTGTAAAAATTTAATGACTTCAAAAATTAACTTCATAATAGTATAAAACTGCTGTGCTTTAAAAAATTATAGAAGACTATTTTTAACTAAACTTCTTTTCGATACTAATTATGGTTACAAATTATATTTATCAAGATATATTGTAAATTTGCATTTAATTATTTTTTTAGCCACCTTGGAGAATATTCGATTTTATGTATTGTAATTTTTGATCTTCTAAGATAAAGTCTAATATCTCAAGAGGTTCTTACTATTACTTTATATTTTTTAGTGACCGATATTAAAATGTATCAAAAACTTGATAATTTCACTTACATATTGGTTTTGTGCTCATCCTTGCTTTTTTGCACAAAACAGTTGTTAAGATATTTATTGTAATAGGTATGGAACATCACTTGATTGACTTATATATTTATATATATACGTTTGTATAACTTATTTCTTCTGGTATCTATCTTTGCTTTAGACTTAAGTTTTTTTATTTTAATTTAAATTGTTAAATTTCCAATGTAAAAGTAGTGTATATGTAACATTTTTTTTTTTTTTTTTGTCAAAAGTAAATATTTTTTTGTCCTCCAACTGTTTTGAAAACTTCTTCGCTGGTTAATAATGGACAGAAATATAATATATAACTGTATTGTGTATTAAACAATTACAAATTACAATTATTACAAAACTTGACTTATTTTATTGAGTTTATGTTAAAATCAATTGGAGGCCGAAATATTTATTATTAGTTATAATTTATTACATTTCTTCTTATGTTAGTTACCAAAAAGCATTTAAATTTGAATCATAATTTAGTACTTTTTTTATTTGTTTGGAAAACCATTATAGCTGATGTATTATTCATACAACAGCAGCTTTTTATGGATCTTTATTTCTGCCATTTGTTGGGGAAAAAATCACAGGGTAAATTCAAAGCAGTAAATTAATGTACAGGTGAATGTTTATTCACTTAAGTCAAGTGTACTTAAAACAAATTAATGTAACTCACTAAATGAGTAGTATTTTATAATATGCACGTATGTTTTTTTTCTACGTGTCTTGTATAAGATCTCATAAAAAAAAAAGAAAAGGAGCACTTTACTTTATATTAACCTTTATCATTCTGCCATTATTTATTATTATTCTTTTTTTTAAATGTAATTACTTCAATTGTATAATTTTTGTTTAGTTTGTCGTCTTTCTGTAATTTATAATTGTACTAAAAAAAATTATTGGTACATTGTTTTGTATATATTTATTTTAGTGTACAATAATTGTGAATTATTGTATTCATTTTACATACCTGACACTTAAATAGAATAAATGATGACTTTATTGAATAAAAAACTGTGCATCTTATTTTCGTTGGTATTATGTTTTTACTGAACAATTAGTTTCATACAAGCTACAAAACTGTTATAAATTTAGAACATTCATTAAAATTATTACAATGCTGCCAATGATTGTATAACAATAAAAGTTTTAATACTTAGTTTTACTCCATAAACAACATAATTAATTTGTAATTTTGTACTTGATATCGGCATTTATAATTGTAAAAAGTATAACTATGGTATCTTTTAAAACAAATTTTATTAAGGTATGGAATACAATTTACATTAAAGAAATATATATAAGCAAATATGAACGTAGACTGATGTCCAAGCAAATAAAAAAAATGTTTATTCTGTTGTGCCAATACAGTGTTAGACAAAATGTTATTACAATATATCACCATATGTCAAACTAATATTTTAAAATTAATTTACAGACACCTCAATGGTTTAACATAAAATTGGAATTTATTTAATCAGTTTGTGTTATTATAGCAGTAATATTGGCTGTCGACAAGTTAAGAAATATCTATTAACAGAATATTTTCAAGTTGCCATTTTTTTTTTACAGGAATCGTTTGATCCTATTGTAAATTACCATAATTTTATAAGTTAAAACATGGAAAAACTAAAAAAATCGACTAAAGATTGTTTGTTGAAATAGTAAAAGATAATAATACAACTACTATTGTAGTATACACTGTATTGTTATACACTTAATAAATACATTTTTCAAACGCACTTTTTACCTGTTAAAATTAAAAAACAAGAGTTAAAATTTCTAAACATTTTAACATCAAACAAAAGTAAATATTTTGTTAATGTGTGGGTTTTAGATAATTTTACATGTAGTGTCGCTTCACTAAAATATATAAGTGTCAGTAACACAAATATTCACAAAGTTAACTTTGACGTTTTTGTGAAGTTAACTGTACATTTATTTACATAGTGTTAGTTAGCTATAATTGCAGCATATTGTCAAAAAAAAAGTATGGGTTATAAGTTAATATATATTATGAAGAAAATACGTCCTTAAATTCTTCAATAGCTTCTCTACACAATGGACAATCAGAAACTCTTTTCTGTCTTACATCGTATAAACAGTCTTCACAGAAGCACATGTGGCCACAGGGTAGTAGCACAATAGATGGTTTGAATTCTTCTAAGCATATTGCACATGTAGATGGTTTTAGTGATGCATCTACAATGATAAAAAATGATCTAAACAATATTCTCAATAGCACAACTAAGCTTGGCATCTACAAGGTTGGAGCAGCCTAATACGGGTGAAAAATGTAAGGGACTAAATAGAGATTTTGTCAAATACCAAGTCCAGGACCCATGGTGTTGCTCTTCACAAGTCTTATGAAAATCGGCATGGCACGTTAAAGGCTTTAAATCCTAAATTTCTAAAAAAAGTCCCCAATATTGTTTATTTTGTTGTTTTACCCTAGCGAGTAGATATTGTGTTAAAAACACAGGCCCCAGGGCCCTGACCGTGTTTGTGGCTTTGACTACGCCGACTTTAAATCTTATGCTTTTATGAGAGTGACACCGTGCCACTTCACTGTCCCAACCTAGTGGACGTCCAACTTTTACACCTCAACACTGTATAAACTCACTCCTAGCATTGCTACTGGACAACAATATTATTGATTATCTTTAATTATAGATATACTTATAATAATATACTATATATATAAGTATTTTACCTTTTGTTGTTATTTTAGCTTTACGTTTTTTAATTGTAGTAATTCTACTATTACTACGAACTGCCGCAACATTATCATACTCATCTTCGTATGACCTAGGCCTAGGTGTTGGGTATTCTTGTGTAAAATGGGTAGGTTCCTCATTGAAAAATGAAGTAACAACCGTTCCTATGACGGCACCTAATGAACAATACAGTTTTTAGTAAAAAGCATTAAGACCTGTGTTGTCCAGTGTGTTTAGTTTTTTTCTGAACAATATAATACAATCTTATATGAATGTCATACTATTATGCACTTATAGTTAACTCTATACCAATTATAATATTTATAAAAAATATTATACTTACCAAGTATTGAGCCCAGTTTACCTCCAGCCAAATAACCCAAAAAAGTTAAGCCTCCAACAATAAAAGTTTCTTTGACCACTGAATTATTAGGTGGCATTTTGTCAGTGTATTTGTATTAATGCAGATCTAATAAAAATAGTCATTATATTTTTAAGTCCTTTCGAAAATGAAATCAAACTACAGCCTTGAGTAGAGTTCTTAATGTTTAAAAGAACTGTGTTTGTTGGACAGTATAATAGTTAAGCAGATTTTGAATATTGCTAATGTGGTAAAGACATTCTCTTTAGGTAGATTTTCAGAATGTCTTAATTTTTTATTTCTATAATGAAGAACCAATTTTTTTTTTCTTCTAAGATATAATTTTACAATTGAACTAATAACCTTTAAACATACAATACGTTAGATTGACTAATAACTTTAATATAATTCAATTTATAAAAAACGCAATCATAAATTTCCTTTTCCTACTGCCCTGGAAACAATAAACAATTCTGGGGGTAATATCTATTACTTTATGGCAATTATTACAAAAAATGTTCCAACTAAACTTAGTTGTTTGAAAATAGTGTTTTATCAAAAACAAAATTTGTCAAGTTTAAAAATATGAAGGTCGTTGTCGGCATCACATTTTTATTTAGAACTTCGTTCATACTTTACCAGTTATTCCGTATTCAGTAGAGTAGATGTGTAATCGACATTCAGATTTAGTTTGGAAAATTAAAAAATAATAGACACACAGTAAATAAATTTGTATATTCTTCTAAATCGTACTATGCAGAATACTGTAACATAATATTATTATTATTATTATACATACATATATAATATTTAAATATATGTTTTTGTGAAAAACATATGTATATTGTATTGTGATATCACAAGACTATATAGTATATTATGAAGCTTAATTTATATTCCGTGGTACAAGGTTTCTACTGGGGACAGTTCTTCCAAAAATTGATACGAGATAAGAGTTCTCCAAATGATAACACACATTTTTATTTTATCAGCGTGACCAACCCTGAACCAATAAACTATAAAAGCACATCCCATCAGTATGCCAATCCTCACAGAATACATTTAACTAAATCTAACCAATGTTTATCAATAGGATCCCGGCAAACGGCTTTATTTAAATAACACAAAAAAATCAAATGTGTTGAAATATTAAAAATATAGCATTGTAGAGACTTGGTTATCCTCTAAATTGATGGTTAAATAATATATAAATGAATAAGTACATGATGGATTATAGCTGTTAACTAATCGCCTTACAATTGCAGCTTTATAATAACAATAAATACTATAACAATATAAGAAAAGTACATAATATAATATATATTATATTCCCCCTTAATATAGGCAACGCTGTGTACAGCTCAACAAATTAGCGCATTTCAGTAATTCAGTACATATGCCCCTAAATATAGGCAACCGAATATACAATTCAGCGGTTCAGTAAATTAGACCTTCCCATATTTAAATGTCGGTATTAAAATACTTTGCAAGACTGAATAAGATTTATCTATTGGTAATTTTTTTAATATTATGATTTTTCATTAAATATTTTCCATAAATTAGTTTTTATTAAGTTACTCTGAACATATTTTTTTAATAAATAAATTAGATGAAATTGTTCAGTAACAGTTTTCTAAATGTAAAAAAACAAAATGATTAGAATTTTGGTCAATATTAATTGCATATTTCAATAATCTCTTGATTTGAAAATTTCATTATCTTATAGACGATCGCATACTACATATTTTATTAATATATGACTTCATATGACAAGTAGAAATAATGAGAAGAATTATATTAGATTATGAGGAAATATGTGTACAAAGTTAATAAGAAATTCTGAAATTTTCAACTAATTTAGGTAACAAGTACAAATAATGTTTTATTTAAATATTAATATCAATAATTTAAGGGATATGTTTTAATATTATTATGTTTTAACATTTAAAATTCAAGGGTTTCTTATAAATTAAATATATTATTGTGTATATTATTATTATGAATGTTGTGTATATTATTATTTTACAATTTACAAGCATACATTTTTAGTTACAGAATTGATAAATATCTAACTAAATTACCATGAGTTTATAAATAGTAAGTTTAAACATGGAATAACTAAAATAAATCTATTAAATATTGTTTGTTGAAATATTAAAAGATAATAATACTAGTGTATTACAAATTACAATACTACAATGCAGTTGTTATACACAAGGACTTAATAAATACATTTTTCAAATGCACTTTTTTACCTGTTAAAATTAAAAAACAAGAGTTAAATAAAACATAATGGAAGTTAGGTTATAATAATTTCTAAACATTTTAACATCAAACAAAAGTAAATATTTTGTTAATGTGTAGGTTATAGATAACTTTACATGAAGTGTCGCTTCACTAAAATATATGTGACAGTAACACAAATATTTACAAAATTTACTTTGACGTTTTTGTGAAGTTAACTGTACATTTATTTACATAGTGTTAGTTAGCTATAATTGCAGCATATTGTCAAAAAAAAAGTATGGGTTATAAGTTAACATATATTATGAATAAAATATGTCCTTAAATTCTTCAATAGCTTCTCTACACAATGGACAATCAGAAACTCTTTTCTGTCTTACATCGTATAAACAGTATTCACAGAAGCACATGTGGCCACAGGGTAGTAGCACAATAGATGGTTTGAATTCTTCTAAGCATATTGCACATGTAGATGGTTTTAGTGATGCATCTACAATGATAAAAAATGATCTAAACAATATTCTCAATAGCACAACTAAGCTTGGCATCTACAAGGTTGGAGCAGCCTAATACGGGTGAAAAATGTAAGGGACTAAATAGAGATTTTGTCAAATACCAAGTCCAGGACCCATGGTGTTGCTCTTCACAAGTCTTATGAAAATCGGCATGGCACGTTAAAGGCTTTTAATCCTAAATTTCTAAAAAAAGTCCCCAATATTGTTTATTTTGTTGTTTTACCCTAGCGAGTAGATATTGTGTTAAAAACACAGGCCCCAGGGCTGTGTTTTTAACACAATATAAAAAAATCATTTCACAAACCTAATAATGTAAATGTAGGGTTTCAGTAGTTCATTAAGAGTCAAAAAATAAAAAAAATGTTTGATTATGTCAACATATTTTTAGGTTAATTTGTATTAGTTTTAAGGTGTTCTTGAACATTTTTAGCAAAATTTTTTTTTATGAGATGAAACCATTTGGTGGTGAATAAAATTACCTTACTTAAATAGTATTTAATTGAAGTTAGAGTACATAATTTTGTTTAATTTTATTATTATTATATTACAACTTGTTTAATATCAATTAAGTTTGATCTGTGAAGGGGAATTCATGTTAAAAACAGTGGTTATGGACGAAATATGACATATTGTATATAAAATACAAAATATAACTAATTGTATTATTAATTATAATTATAAAACTAATTTAAGAAAATGTATGTATATGTTCCAACTAAACTTAGTTGTTTGAAAATAGTGTTTTATCAAAAACAAAATTTGTCAAGTTTAAAAATATCAAGGTCGTTGTCGGCATCACTTTTTTATTTAGAACTTCGTTAATACTTTACCAGTTATTCCGTATTCAGTAGAGTAGATGTGTAATCGACATTTAGATTTAGTTTGGAAAATTAAAAAATAATAGACACACAGTTAATAAAGTTATATATTATTCTTCTAATTCGTACTTTATAGATTATAGAATACTGTAACCATAGACCTATAAAGATATTTCTTTATAGGTCTACGACTGTAACATAATATTATGATAAGAATATTCGCTGATAAGAGATAACAATGGTAATTTAATAATGAATCTCTTTCCTATGTAATCAGTAAATAATGAATGTAGTCTTTGTTACGCACTAGCCTATTATGTATGGAGATAGTACATGGTATTTTAGAAAAAACAATAACGTATGGTGTGCTATAGGATACAGCTGTTGTACTTCTAATAAGTAATAACTAATATTTATTCAGTAATCTAACTATTAAAAATAACACAGCTTTGTTTTGTGTTGTGTAGTCCTGCAACGCGTTGAAATTACTTTGGTGTTCAGTCTTCTGATTAGTGTACATCGAAATTCGTAATTAATAACTTTTCTTCCTTGTAAGTCGCAAATTAGATGAACGCGTTTTTTACAACTATTGCATTTGGCGAGATTCAGAAAGAATAAACTATGGCTGAGAGTTCGAGTTTGTGGTCAACCAAACAAAGGATACGACACTTGGACTTACCGATAAAGAATTTCGTTGACAATGCAATACCGCATCAAGTGGAAAGTTTGAAAACATTGAAAATTAATCTCTCTAAAGTTTGTTTTTTTATTTTTGTCTTATTCCATGCTGTAGGTGAGTTTATAAAAGTTTTTTGCATTTCAGCAAAAGCGATTAGAAGATCGTAACAGCATACGACAGATTAAAGTTAAAGCTTCACAATCTATCAAGCGAGCCCATGCGCTCCTCAGGGAGATGGACACTTTACGCAATCAGGTTGCTGATGCAGATTTGCAAACATTTGACAATTGTATGAGTCCAAGTAGACAAAATATTTTGGAGGCAATTGATTTGTTTAAAAGTAATATCTTTTAGAAATATTCCTAATGTATACAATTCATGAAATTGACTGTGAAGCGAAGAAAGTTTTAATTTGATTTTTGCAACTTTTGAGGAGCAAAAACAAAATTTCAATTTTGATTCCTTTTTATAATTTGTTATGTCTTATACGAGTGTCCCGTACTTCCAGACCAATTTTTGAAAATGTTTTTTTTTCATCGGAGATTGAGAAAAAAAAAAGGACTATTCTTTTTGTCATTAAATCCAAATTGATATAAGTCAAGTTATGGCATTCTTTGCTGCCGCAGTTGAAATGTAAGCAGATATAATGTTCTATTGAGTTTATTTATTAAAATTGTTCAACAGATGAAAATTTAGATGAAAAAAAATCTGTTGTACAACAAGAAGATAGTAACAGTGAAAATAGTGTTAGGTTAGAGGAAGAAAATCGTCAACGTTTGTTATTGGTGTCAATTCAGGAAGAAAAAGAAAAACAAGCACGAATGTTAGCCATTGAATCTGATGTAAAAAATGTTGAACGAGACATGCAAGATATTCAAGTTCTATTTCGGGACCTTGGCAAACTCGTTCATGTATGTATAATTGTCCTTTTTAAGGTTTACTCTCAGATAACTTTTTTCATACGTACTTTAGCTATTATGAGTAAAAATTGTTAATATAGTGAAAAACAATTAACTTATGGAACAATCATTTTAGGATCAAAAAGAAAGCGTAGATCATATTAATACTCATGTGGAAACAGCTCAAGATAATGTTATACAAGCTGAGCAATCACTAAGAAAAGCAGCCAAGTTTAAGAAAATGTCCTATCCTTTAATTGGAGCAGTAGTCGGTTCTTGTGTAGGTGGTCCATTAGGATGCTTGGCTGGAGCTAAAGTTGGAGTTGTTGCGACTGTAACATGTTTTGTACTCGGTAATTATACATATCATTTAGTATCCTTTAAGTATAGTGAAACATGTTTAAAACCAACTCTGAATAAACTTTAAAAGTGTACAAGACAGAATTTGTGTATGGTCCAAACACCATTTTGCTTCTAAACTTCACTGAACAAAACGGAAAACAGCTAATACAAAATTCTCATATGGTTCCTTTTAGACAGGTTTCACTGTATTACTTATTACAGTTATTTATAAAAAGCTAAAATATTGTGTAAAATAATGAATATTTTTGGGTGTAGGCTTTACTGGTGGTAAAGTTCTAAAAGAAAAATCAGAGGTTGTAGAAGAAACAAGTGACAAGACCAACGAATTACTTAATCAAGCTGTAATTATTAAGTCACACAATGAGTGACAATTAAATAATGTTTGTATTGGCATGACATGCTACAAAGAGTTGACCAACAGCAACACGGCTAATTATACAGTTCCATTTTTTTACTTTAACATTGTTACTTACAATGATAATTAATTGTAAATATACCAACATGTTGTTATTTAATATGTATAACACTCAAATTCTCTTTATAGCTGTTAAATATATATATTTTTTATATTTATTTCATTAGTAAACACAAACTAAACATTTTTTATTACAACACCATATTAGGATATAAGAATAATTAAATTTAAATTGAGTGACACAAATTGTACAAAAATTATTGTGAAAAACTCACATTACTAAGGCAGGCAATGACGACAAAATAAAAAAACATAATTTTTACAAAAAAAAACTTAGCTAAATTACTGTTAACAAATGTGTTTCTTCAATTACTTATTTGAGGACATTGAAATTGTAAACTAGTGAAACTGTTGATTAAAATCTCTATTAGTAATAGACAATAAAGGTATATTTTATTATTATTTATTTAAAATAAGACGTATTTTTGAAAAATTCATTATTTTTTTAGCATAATAAAAATTTGATTTGATGTTATCTTTGAAAAATAATTTTGCAAAATGTATTAATTAAAACACATGATCGTTTTTGAATATATTATTTAATGAGACTAATATTGAGGCTAGTCTCTTAATATTAACATTATTTTTTTAAATTTATTACTAATTGTACTTCTTTTAACCAATTATATTTGAATATAAGGTTTATCAAGTTACCATGCCTGTAATGTAACAACATAATGATAATAGGTACAAGACTAAAGGAACCAAACCAGAACCTACTAAGAGGAACATATTGTGCAATTAATGACTATACACTAGTCTATAACAAAAAAATATTAAAGCTTAATAAAAACAAAAACTAAATTCTATATATTTACAATAAAAAATTGAATATGGCTAGTTTAAATTAGCTATATATAAACTATTGTATAAATGTATATACTATACATGAATATTATATAAAATATAATAAATAAATATAGCTTCAATCATCAGATTATGACCATAATCTAAAAGCCATAAGTCATAACACAATGCAGTTAAAAGTAGCATAAATTGTTTGTAAAATATTCAATTATATAATTAGCTTAAACGTGTAAGTATTTCTTAAGAACTTTATTTTATTTTACATATGTGTGAAAATAATTGAGCATTTGACTTTGTAAAAGTAATAAAAACATAATAGGGATAGAAGATAAAACTACTCTTGAAATTTAAACCATAATTCATTGTCAATTTGACTGGGAATTTTGTTCGTAAACTACAGAATTAGACGGCTGGTTATAACTGTAATCCATCTGTCCTCCTCCTTCATCTACCATATTCTGCATTATATTTGTTGAAAAAGAAGACTGCATATCCTGTTCATTCTTTAATTAAACATTTATTTGTAAATAATAATAATAAAATATTAGGCACTTTTATTAATGAAAAATGATAATTACTCGTTCGCTTAACATTGAGGCATCAGAATTCATCAACGATGGCGATTCGAACATATTTTCATTAGGAGTAGAATAAATATTTTGAATTGCAGGTGTTTCTGTTTGAGCCAATTGTCTTGTGTTAGACGAATTCATGTCTAGCGTATTCTGTAGAAGCCAAATATTAATTAAAATATGTATATTAACACTTATTCTAATGAAAACGACAATCATACATCAATGTACGATGGCAAAATTCCACATCTGGCCATAAGTAACTGTTCAGATACTTTGCGTAGCTCCTCTTGTTGTTTAACAATCGTTTTTTGTAATTGCTCTTGCTTACGTTGTAACTGATCTTGAATAATATTTTCAGGTGACTACAAAATTATAAAATGTAATTTTAATATGAACAGTTAATCTACTCTTATATATCAGGAAGGTTAAATCTGTCACTGATTAGTTTTTTTTATAAATTCCTAAATTTTAACTACTAACACCAATACCAAAATCAAAAATAACCAAATATAGGACATGTGCTAATGAACTGGCATATTTATTTACATTTTATAAGCAATTTTATTAAATCATTGTTGTGTTATAAAGATGACCACGACATCAATAAATTATATTTTTAAGAAATTAAATACGGGCAATGCTTACAGCGACGTGAGAGTGATGAGTGATGACTAAGCAATTTAACTATATAAAAATTATATACTTACAGGTGAGACTGTTACTGAAGGTACTTTGGCAGGTGTCTGAGTATTCTGCAAATAATTATCAAATTCTGAATGCTCTTGTTTAGTTTCAACCATGGGCAAAGAAGAAGCTTTTTCACAGTTAGAGTTTGAAATTCCCTCAATAAATCTTATTTTCTATAAATTTGTTTTAAAAATAGTATTTATTAGTACTATTTTTACAATTTAAAATAAAATAAGTAACAATATGTTAATAAATTAAAAAACAAATACAAATACGTGTATTTAAAATACACGACGTGTAGAATCGTCGGCTCTAATCTGTACACTACACAATTAATTTAACTTCATAAATCATAATTCATTTTTTTACTTTACCGATTTTGGTGAGTCAGTTCTTTGTTTGTCATGTTGTCTTCTTTGATATGATTCACAATTACTTTTTAATGATCTTTGAGCAAGATCACTTGTAGGTAGATGACATAATCTCTTTTGGCTGTTCTTTCTCCCATCATCAGTCTCTCCTTCTCTTTTAATGACATTTAAATAATTTATAACCCTATGGTGGCAGACAATGAATTCTGGTTTTGAGTTCCATTGATGGTAGCTAATATAGTATCTTGATTGCAACCATATCCACTGCTGGCCTTTTGTTAAAAAACGGTAATAACAAGATGTTTCCTCGCCTTTTAACATTACTGAAAAAAATAATTATTATAATTAGTGTTTATTTATTATTATTATTATTATTTTTAATGTTATCCATACAGGCTTGGTGTGACAAAATCACATGTTCTAGATCATCGATATGGTAATATTCATAGCCAGACGTTCCAAGTACTTCGAATGGCATATACCCAATAATAGGAGGTCCTCTAAAGAAAAAAAAAAATAGTTGCATTAAAATAATGATAAATTTATTCAAGGGGCATGATGTGTCATAATAGCTGTTTGACGCTGCCATTAAGCTCTACACAGTATTGCTATTTCTTGAATGATTTATCAAAAAACTGCTTTCATCAAACACTGCGTGTTCCAGAACCCACTGATCCAAACTTGACCAAAAATAAAAACACCTACTTCCCGCTAATTATTTAAGTTGTTAAAGCACATAATTAGGGGGAGGTTGTATTTATTGATTCCAAGTATAATTTTATAAGCTATAATTATTTTAAATGCTATAAGTGGAGACCAGATATTTATGGTTTTACAAATGTTTTACTGAGGCAGGCTAATTCGAGTAAGTTTTCTCAACATTTCATGCCTCAATAATTGAGAGCAAACACTGCCTCTGAAAGAAAGGTTTCTTAACTATTTGTATGACGTGGTGTTTAGTTCATCATCGGAGAGAGAGATGGTAACCACTTTTCACAGGACGATTTCTTGACTGGCATATGAAATGCCTGT
Source organism: Adelges cooleyi (assembly GCF_023614345.1). NCBI lineage: Eukaryota > Metazoa > Arthropoda > Insecta > Hemiptera > Adelgidae > Adelges > Adelges cooleyi. Next base: position 687,433 of record NW_026095761.1, read on the forward strand.
GATCAATTGTCTAATGGCAATAGTGAGCACCAACACCCACTCAGCAACTTGCTATTTTTAATATTTATTTTTTAAATTTCCAAATTTATTCTCCTATATTTGGAGTTTATAAAGATAATCTATATTATAAAGACTGAAGGTAATTTTATTATGTAGGTACTGATTTCCCAATATTTAAATACCCAGTATATGATTTAATTAAACAGATATTAAACCTAAAAAACACTGGTACTTTTAAAAATGTTATAAATAATTAATAAATCATTTATACTAAATTTGATTATTATTATAGACTACTAGACAAATTTGCTGTCTGGGACAGGTCGTCAGTCCGTCGCTAGAGAAAGGGATGGCGGCTCATTTATACCAGACGATTTATTTTTTTCATAAATTCTTAATTATTATGTTTATAACTATTATACTATACTTTAAAGCAATAGAGTTCTTACCTATGATCCAGGAACAAGAATTTCCATTCTAAGCTATGTCGAGAAGTGAATTCACCTTTTATATCCTCCATAACAGTAAGCTCTTTTAATAACTGTGGTGTCATTAGCCGACCAATACCAACAAACACTAAGCTATAAAAAAAAAAAAATTTAGATTTATAGAATTTGGAATGTATATTATTTTGATAAGCCAAGCTTATGAGCGATGTGGAGACTGGCGCGTCTAGTTCGCAGTGTTGAGGTAATCGAACACAATATCTTTAGTACCAAGTTTGAAGCCTTACATCAATATGTCACACACAATTACCTTTGTTCTTCTTCTTGTTCGTTGTTGTATGGTGAGACAACTCCACTATTATTCCCATGTAATATTTCACTGCTGTTACGAAAATATCCAAAGAACTGTACCAAGTCAAATACATTTTTTTCATGTATTTCATCTTCGTTTTTAAACGGATTGTGTCTTTTACAGTGACAGGAAAACTCGACTTGATCTAAAATAAAAGTACCAAATGGAATTTTTTTAGGTAACGAGTAGTCGCTAAACGAAGTTCTATTAAGATTACAAAATTTTACTATTTTCATTTTCATAGGAATGTCTTGATTCGACAATATGATGTTGTAACACTGAATGATCTGCTTCATTGATGATCTTATATATCGATAAATTGGTTAGATTTTTCTAGAAGAAAAAATAAATACACAAAACATTTATTGTTGATGTTCTTTCTTTACAAGACAAAAAAAAAAAAATAATATTCTAGAACTTACCGGAAGATAACCAAGGAGTGCAGTTACCGTTTCAGATGCATACAGAATCTTTCCCGCTGATGTAAACACTATTATAAATCCATCCAATGCCTGGATAATAATATATTTTAAAAATGTGTTAACCATATTATATTTATAAATGTATATATTTAAAGTTATAAATATTTGCACACATATTTACACTTACTTCAAGTATTATATGAGTAAACTCTTCATTAAACAGAAACGGAGGTTTCCATTCATTGTCAATTTCATGTACTCTAGACCTTAAAACAATATCTAGAAAGCAAAAATGATATGCAATTTATAAATGTCCTTAATGACCATTTTTTTTTTGTCTGATAACAAACACATAGGTATATGAGTTACCTTTTTGATTTTTTAAATAGTTAATTGTTGTTCGTAAAACAGTAGACTTGTCCATTTTTCTGTTATTTGTTGATAACATACAATTTAATTCATTAATTAAACTGTTGAATTGATCCCTCCGTTTTTTTTCGCTTAAATTCCTGGACTTCCTATCATTTAGGTAAATCATAAATTATTATAGGCAATTACAAGTAGTTAAAGGAGAAGCTCAGAATGATATTATAAATTAACAAATGCGCTCACCGTTTTGAGTCGTCTCTATCATTCATATCGTCATCGTATTTGTCACTGTAAACAGAAAAATAAAACTCATTAGTCTTAATATTTTACCCATTTCATTGTTGTCCAATCACACACATATTATGCATTATGTAAATTACACACTGTAGGTATAAATAGCATTCAAGTGCAAATACGGGTTTGACGTTTTGTTTATGAAGAATATTATAAAATTAATGAAAATGTAATGTACTCACTCCGATTTCCTCGCCGAGTTGCTGCTAAGGTAGCTTGTCATAATGACCTTTTTTTGGCGTACTTGTTGCTCGTATGGAAATTGTACAAAGTTCACATTTGAACGTAGTGAAACCGCATAACAATTATAAGAACATAATATACAATAAACGAATTTTCACATGAGCTCTATTATGTATATTGGCGCATGTCGAGAGACTAGAGAGTGCGTAGCGTATAATACTAATTATGTGTGGGATGCTGGATGTTTTATCAAACTATTGATAAATTGATATGAAAAGTTTTGATTTTTTTTAAACGACAGTACAACCATTTGTTGTGATATTAATATACCCCTTCATTGCGATTACCCGTCTGTAATCAATAAAACAACGTCATAACACCGAACACGTGATGTCTAAATGTCCAATTATTATTATGAATTATGATTTATGATAATTTTTGTGATGTTTTGCGCGTACGGCGTACTTACAAACAAATATGCACGATAAGAATTATGCTTGTATTCACGTTGTAGCTGGGCCTGACAACTTGTTTTATTTCTGTATAATATTTTGTACCCATGTAATATTATTATAATTTATATTAGCTTTTGACTCTTCGACGTAAACCCCCTTATTGGGGTTTCATTTATTAATAAACGAATACAATTATTTAAATGTATACCATTCGATTTTTTAATTATATATGTGTACTGGTGTAGTGTGAATGCTTACCTATACCTCTATGTATAAGTTATAACTATAAATTATAATCTATGCCATGAGATACAATTTTATGCTATTATTAAAACTACTCTACGACAATTATTTCTTGCCAAGTAAAAGTAAATAATTACAATGTGGTGGGTAATATATTATAACTTAGGTAGCTCAATACATAATACATACATCGATAAATAGATGACAAAATCAAAATCTCGTGTAAAAAATCACCCGCAAAATAGTATACAATATAATATATTATGCAACACAATGTATAATGTTATTGTTACTAATGAAATTTAGTAGCAAGTCTAAAGATCAGAAATCGTATCCGAAAGGTGAAAAATGGAAAAAGTTAACCCCATTTTCTCCAAAATCGAGAGAAATCCCTAAAAAGGGAACACATTTTAACTTAAAATTATGGCACGCTACACTTACTTTTTGCAAAAAATTGTCGAATTATTTCAAAATATGTATGGAATATTAGAAGTATTTTAAATGAATAGGTACTATCTATAGGTAGGTATATTTCCCCCAAAATCTTTTTCTTTATATTACTTTTTTTGGACGAGTTTTGGGTCTGAATATTAGATAATAGATTATAGATTGAAGGTAGATCTAATGTACCTATGATATATACAGTTTTCTAAAAAATCTGTAGCTAAATTTATTTTTAGTTTAGGAAAAGCAAAAAAACACTAATGAAAAATGAAAATAAATTTTAAGTTGTTGTGTGTGAGTGAACCAAAAACAACGGGTATTTGAAAATACTTTCATTATATTCTTATTAGGAAATACAGACGATCAACATTAGTTTTTAAAACACTAGTATTAAAAATACAATTGTTTTACGTATACAGTGTGATGAATCTTAGCCTTAATGAATCGCCCAGTAAATTGCATAGGGTAAACGGGTTTTTTGTATTTAATGATACGTATAATACATTTTTTGTTCATCGCACAGACTTAACCAGTGATCCGATAAGTAATCTGAAAACAGATTTGAATTCGTTATGAAGTTTACTTGGGATCCTACGAGATACTTTTTTGATATCTTTTTTACAATATGAATAAGAAACGTTTGAACATTTTATAAAATTTCAAATTTTAAAATCAAATTTGTGAAGGGTTAAAATTAAAATTTTTTAAAAATACTCTGACCTTGGATTGCTTATCAGATTATTGGTTTGGCCTTTGCGATGGACAAAAAATGATGTATTTTTGCTGAAAAAAACGGTCGGTATCCAGGGGCCTTAACTTAATTAATAATTAATTCATTTATGTTATTTTATTTGCGAATTTTATTATTTTATTCAATTACCCACATTTGTTATATTACTAATATTATTATTTTATTGTATTTTTAATCAGACTCGAGAAGAAGGAAATGTCTATGACTCGCGCACAAAACATTTTTTACATTTAATTATATAATGTACATGTTCAACACGAACAATTTTGAGGGAGCTACAAAAATATTGGCCAACAGAAAAAATACCCGACGAAATAGTGTATGCGGTAAAACAGATATACATACATATAAATGTATTTGTCATGATAACTTAATAGTAATTATAGTATTATAATACTTAAAACTATCATATAAGTAGGTACTTAGAACATCACCAACTGATTTTAATTTGTGGTGAAGTACGTACATGTAATCGCTGTAGCATAATTTGATGTTTTTTGTTTGAGAGTATAATATTCAAATTAATTATCTATTTATTAAAGCTAATCAAAAAATTAAAATTTAATTTAATATTATTTTAAATATATTATACATGAATAAATGTATATATAAATAATAAATAATATTTGTGTTACCTTGTTTCCTTAAACATTAAAATTGTCTATAAATCCTATCTCATAAGGTAAATAGTAATTACTGATAAAATTATAGCATTGACAACTAATATTATAGTGTTGACAAAAGGGAAGTCACTAGTCAGTATAGTGATGCCTTAGGACCGGTTCGCCGACACTTGTTTTGCTGACACCTGTACCGGTCATTCATACAGGATGTAACAGCTTTTGGGTATATCTTTTGTAATATTAGTTATTACCATTATTTATACATTTTTCCGGTCATTTTGACCACGGGTATTCCCTAGATTTGAAATTTTCGGTGGAGAATATTAAACCCTAGTCCCTACCCAGTACTCCATATTTTCGCATATGATGTCACTGTTACCCGTAATTACTGTAATGTTACTGTAAATACACACCGATACTCAATCTATTAAGTAGAGCCGGTGATATTTGAACATTTTAACACCGGGTTTCAGTACTATATATTACACCGGTAGACTGTAATCTATACTTAATATATATTTAAATCTTGGGAATGTGCATATTGAGGTAGGGGGGATCGATCCCCTCATAGCTATTTGCTTTGCTAGCAATAAAAAACTGATATCATGTTCTCACCAATTACATGTGATGAAAAGTTGGTTATTAATAATCTCTGCGAATTATATATAAATAAAATATTTACATAGTATTATATATATATTCGAAAATCCCTTCCCTCTCAGAATAAGACCTGGGTACTCGACTGGTATTAGGGATTAAGGTATGTATATAACATGTACCTATCACAGTAATCTGACAGACCATCGTGACGGTTAGCTTACATTCTCCTTAGTAGGGGGCAAATTGGACTTAAATTTTAGGAATTTTAATTTAAAATATTACACATCTCGTCACGTCACATAAAAACTGTACAGTGGAGTAGAAAATTTCAAACTTTAAGATAACAGTGACGGGTTACAGCTGGCATGATTTGTGACCTATATAAGAGTAATGCTAACAAATAAATTAACGCTTTATTTTTATGGTTAAGGGATTCATATATTCATTTCTTTACTAATTCCCCAGAGCCTAGAGGTTACAAAAATATCCTTTTTTATAATTTTGCGCCATATCAAATTAATTATAAAAAAACGTAGGGCATTCAATTGAAATGCATTAGGTACAAAATTATAGAAAATTCACTATTTTATTCAAATATAAGAATTCTTAGATGGTTAATTAATTGATGTATAAGCTATGCCCTATATTCTACCTAAGACGATGCCACTTACACGCATGACGCATTATTTTATGATATGTAGTTCATTCTATCATATCATATTATCTTCAAGTATATTTACTAGGCAACTTCAAGTATCGGTATAGTTATTAAGAAGATAAGGTAAACAAATAAATGGTGCTTATCTGAGAACACTTGAAAAAAATCACCGGTTTTGGTGTTACAAATTACAAGTACAATGATTCCTAGTAGTCTTAACAAGCTTCGACAGCAGTCGACATGTTGGAAATTATTCTGTTGGCGCTTAGCTGCTGCGGCATTTTAGCCGACAATGACGAAACCGTTTTTCGGTTACCAGGAGATACCATACCACTATCCTACAACCTGAAATTTGTGGACTTGCTAAACGACGACTTTTCGTACAACGGCGTCACTAAAATTCTCATCCAAGTAAAATCAACCACCACGGTGTTGACGTTGAACGCGTTTGAGTTAGACATTAAAAACGTTAAGGTGGTCGACACCGAGTTGAGTAGAGAAATCAACGTAACTAACTTTGAGCTTATAAAAAAGAACGAACAACTCAAGGTAAATCTAAAAGAACCATGGTTGATTGCTGGACGACAATACAATGTCGAAATCACCTACAATGGAACTCTACGGACTGACATGACAGGTCTCTACAGAAGCTCGTACAAAGACGAAGAGTCCAACGCAACCAGGTAAAATTAAACAACAATTAAATAAGCAATATCTGAGCTCAAAAAAGTAGTAAATCTTTTTAACTCAAAAAAATTATATTTGAATATTAAAAAGACACGTTTTATGACCTTCAGTATTTACAATTCGGTTATCCCTTTTGAGGAACTGGCGGTACATTGTTGTAAAAATGTCGCTGAATGTAATGATGATATGTGTAAAAAAATGTCAAGGGTCCAGTCTACCAGATATCTAGGTGTAACGTTTGATAGTAACTTAAGATGGAATTTACATATTAATTATATAGTAATGAGGCTACGTTCTTCACTACACAAATTGTATAAACTAAAAAATATCCTACCTGTAAATATATTGCGCAATATATATTTAGCTCTATAGAGTTATATAAAAATAAAAGACAACATAGGACATTAGATGCATTAGTTAAGTATGCAAAAACAACGTATGGTCGAAAATTCATAGATTATCTTGGGCCGGTTACACTTAATTCGTTGGATTATAATAGAAAACAAAAATTAATATACAATAAAAAAAAAATAAAAATTATTGAATGGTTATTACGCAATTTACCTTGATATGTGTTTTTTGTTCGTGTGTGTTTGGATGTAATGTTTTTGTTTTTGTTGTCTTCTTTTATCATTTACAATTAATATTTTAGTTTTATATGTATTTAGAATATTATTTTAAATCTTTAACATTTTTATTTAATTCATTTATTTTGTTAATAATCTAGCTTAAAGGAGATAGATAATCGAAAATGTTAACTTTTATAATAATTTATGTATATATTTTTCTTTTCGATTAATAAAAAAAAAAAAAAAATTTTAAATGTGAAACGTAGGAAAAATGTAAGGTATTCAATCATTTTAGTACATATTAGTAAGCATTCCCAATTATCCATCGCTAATCGCTATATGTGACGAGAGGCATCTGAAAAGCTATCATTCTATAAATCGGCATTCACTTACGTTTTTTAAACAGTTTTACGATATTGACCAAAGTACAGAAAACACGTAGGTTTTCACTTTTAATCTATAAATAACTAATAATGTATTGATAAAATATGCTTGTAAAAAAACATGTTATCTCCTTACAGTTATCATAATATGTACATAGTAGTTCAAGTAGTTCTACTTGATAAAAAGTGACCTGTCTGTACGTTTAATGAAAACTTTTGAACGAAATGCGATAATGGACTCAGATTTCACATGAGATTGGCAACGTACAATAAATATTGGCGCAACTAGCTCTAAAATACCCTCCTGGCTTTGCTTCGCCACAAGGGTCATATTTCCCATTAGGCAAGATCATAGACGCAACTAGACCTACATTTTAGGGGTAGCTAAAATGATGTATACCTGACTAAACATAATTATTATCTTCAAAGTGGGATTGCAAATAGAGCGCCTGTAACCGAGTGTCGAACAAGCGATAGTGAGCGCTAACACACTGCCGCCTTATCCACTCGGCCACTCCTAATAATAATAATTACTATTTATAAATAAATAAATAATATTAATTATAAATTATTTAATAAACACCCGAAGGCATAAGGTATAGTTTATAGCAGGTGTAAAAAATAAAAAAATAAAAATAAAAATACATAAACTAATTGGGATACATCCATCCATTTCGAATAAATTCAGTATTATTACTCAATCAAGTGGTAGTAGTATATAATATAATAGTAATCCGGGAAAATTTTTTTAAAATAATTTGCATTTCATTTATGGGAAAGGGCCGCTAACATGAATACACATTAACTTTATTAAAACCCTCCTCCAACTTCTCCCATTCTGTTATAGATCATATAGGACGGGTCACTCAAGGTTCCAATCTAAAGGTTTTTTTTAACCAAAACTAAACTATAAAATTTTTTTAGAAAAAAATTATATTTATGCTAAATCTTAATCTTAGATTAGCACGTCCACATTTTGTGTAAATAACATGACAGATTTTCACAATTTTTATTTTTGTATTGTTTGTGTAGCTACTTAAAAAAATGACAAGCTATTAATTAAAAAATTCAACACCTTATACGATTTCACCGCCCACGTTGGACATTTGTTGATTTCTATTTGATTATAGAATGGCGCTAATATAGTAGTACCTCAGTGAAAGGGTCCAAAACCTCATGGTCTCCTATCTCTGTCTATTAGCTCCCATTATACGTGCTTATAAACTCAAACTTAATATTTTATTCCTAATATTGGTTTTTGTTTATGTTAGGTTTTTATTACGTTATCATAATTAGAGGCTTAGAAGAACGTAGGTAACCAACATTTTGTTCCAAAACTGTACCCAGAGCCAATTTTTTGTTACGAGTATCGTGGCGGGGGGAGGGTGGCTCTCGGGCTCTTAGAGCTTGCTCTCACTTTAATTAGTCGGGGTCGGTAGGTCTAGTCCACTTGCTAGCACTTAGCCAACAGACCAGGAGAAGGAGACTCCATAAAAACCCAACCTCGAGAAGGACACTCTAAACCAACCGGTTAGGTTTCCTGGCCAATAACCCTGCGCCCATTGAGCGTGGGCCGGCTACCGCGGTAAGCTCGTTAGACTGGCGGAACCCACACTACGGGCCTAAGGAGCCCCGCAGACCTCGGTCTGCGCCCCGGACTAAGGCCTCTAGAACGGACTCGTGAGTCGTGGGGACTGTTCACTCCTAGGGTAAATGCTACTAGCCTCTGGCTAGGTTAGGTAGGTTATACTTCTTGTTATTTTCTATATCTGTATATCTACTATAAATTGTACTTTATTTTATCTCATTATCATTAGTATATACTATGTATTGCATGTAACGACAAACCATGCGAATAAATAAATAAACCATTACAAAATCGCGATGTCGTTAAGCGGCGGCTTTCAGGGGTCGAGCTTGGTATCTGCTGTTATTGATCGACCTAGTAGATGCGTTATATATTTTATTCAACCACCCCCCCCCCCAGGTTAACGTTACCCCTACCGAGCCTTACACTCCAGGACAAAGGATGCTGGGAGCCACGTTTCGTGTTCATCTGCTGCGCAGATACCCACAAATATTATACATAGTTATACTGTAATGCAGACCAACGAGCGCCGCGCTCGTGCGTTTTGGCGCATGCCAAGTATTCGAGGGTGCGGCCGGTAGTCGAGCTCTGAGTAAACGCTCTGGTACCGCAGATACGCCCTTACTTTTGTCGTTTGCGAACGTGGACCGTCATCTTGGACAACATCACATAACAATATTAATTGTTGAACTCAAAATTTATTGAAATCGTTGCGAAAACCAAGGTAAGTCTTATTATTATTAATAGTTAATTGCATGCGAAGTAGTCAATCACCGGAATTTACACCCGTTCAGTCTTTGAGCAAACGGCCGCATAATAAAGTTTTAACACTTCTTGTACAACCAACTTATACTTTTAAACGAACTGTCATTTTTTAGTACTACTTTAGATAAACTTGTTATAACCAGTTATATATATATTATATAAGCAATATTTCAAAACGGATTTTACAACCCGTAAGCGCCATTAAAAAAAAAAACCCTTTTCTGATTTTAACAAAGATGTTTTTGGGCTGAATTTGCTTCGTTGTCATAAATTTCGCGACACCTTTTGCGTCATCGTCATCGAGATTTCGGATAGAGGGAAGGGTTGGGAGGAGAGAGGGGAATGGAGGTATATTCTATGTAGAGCGGAGGGAGAGGTGGAATATGAAAGGAACGCCATCCGGTGGCGGGGATGGTCTGGAAACATATCCGTGATCATTGTTTTTTCCATTAAGTGGAGAAAATGTCTTTAGGGTTTTTCCCTGTACTATTCATACATAGTATATATTATAGTAAACACTAAAATACGTTCAAGGGAGGAGGGGGATCCGCCCGTACACAATACAGGCTTAACCCGAGGGGAGCAATAGCGCGTATAACTTTCCGGGGCGTATATTAAATTCTTATTACAATATATATTATATGGCGTTTAGTTTTAGCAGCTTATTTTTACACACCGCTGCATCCATCGGGCACTAGGTTTCCTAATGGCGTCTTTACGCATTTGCGCTCGTGTTTCACTTCGTGACATTCGTACGTTTGTCCCCTCGACGCGAATGACCGAATACATATTCGTCGAGTTTACAGTTCACGGTGTTGAGGCAAATGGACCACTCGAAAGCTATGGGGCGGCCAACGCCCTGCAATCGATCCAAAAACACCTCCCGACGCGAGCGCTTCAAGTCCGAAGCGAGCGCCAAGTGAACCGATTTTCTCCGACTCTGGCGCGGCCACTCGTTCGAATATGTAAAGGCGGTTTAACGAATTCACTAATGCGGGAAATAAAAGAAAAGGAAGACCGAAAAAACGGTGATGGATGCGATTGAGAATGATATGAGGACTGCTGGTATATGCGAAAATAATGGGAGAGATCGTTTCGAGTGGAGGTTTAGGACAAAGGTGGTAACCGACCATAAATAATTTGGATGAAAACAAAGGAGAAAAATAATTGTTATAAATCATATTTTATTACATACGTGCTATGACTGTTCGTTTAACAATTTTTGGGCACTCATATGGTATTTTTTTTAATTGAAATCATTATAATTAAGTATCGAGCAATCAATTTTTCGCGTTATATTAATTGTAAAACAAATACAATCATTTAATCTACAAAAAAAAAATGTTCAAGCAGACACAGTATAACTCGATTATAAATTCATTTTTAATTAAAATCAAAAACCCATAATCTTAACTATAGGTGTCGAGCTGATAATTCATATTCAATAAAAGCTAATAATATAAATTAGTAAACTTATTTGCAATATACTGATAGTAATTAGCTTAAGCATACTTCTATTATAGTTAAAAAAAATAAAATGATCAAAAACCAACTCAATAGCTAAAAAAAAAACCATCCGCCATTCGATAAAAAATGATTCAGCAAAAATAAAAAATGGTAAAATTCAAATTACTAATTAATTTATCAAAATTCTCCCTTGTGAAAATTGAATAGTCTTTATAACTGATAATATAATAAGCTGCAGAGTTGAAAAGGGTCATAGTGGGGATGTTATATTTTTTTATTATTTTTTTTTTTTTTTTAAATAAATGGGCTATAAGAATTTCCCAATACATTTTTTTATTTTACGTAGGTACTCGTTTTAGCTTCGATGCAGAGTTGAAAAAATATTGTTTATACAATGTTTCATTTATTTTTTATTTCCGGGGCAGATCTCCTTAACGGGTAAACCAATTTATTCATGTAACATGTCTGTTTAATTACAATTAAAATGTCCAGTATGTTTTGCATTTCAAATTCAAATAACAGTAAATAAAACCAATATTTAATAAGAATAGACAAATATAACATAATAGTGATTTAAATGAAATAGACGACAAAGAAAACTCGATAATTATTTTGTTTGACAGACTGTTTTATTTGTGTTTTTTTTAAAAAACGCTTTAATTTTATTTTTTATTATTACTCGATAAGTATTGTCCATTATAGAATTTTTTTTTTATTAACAAACTAAAAATATGGTGTATTTAATTGGGTTTTTCAAAATCAGAGAAAAACACGATGAAATTCTATTACTCTTTCTGAATACTTGTTTTAGGATAACCGCGAGATGCCGAACTGCCCAGAAGAACCGGAAATGCCGGGAAATGCTGTAGAGGGAGACAATCGTCCTGCCAACGAGAATTTGGAGCCGCAGGGAAACGAAAACATCCCGGTTTTCACTCCGGAGATGGCGTTGACTGCACCGTTGAGCGCTATACGTGCCAACCCAGCTGCTTGGGCCGCTTATTGCCGTGGCTGGGAATTGGCTTGGAAGTCTAGACAATCAAGATTGTAAAAACGCTCTCGAGCATATAGTAGTCACAAACCGAAATTCTTTTCATGCCATAGCAGAGCGTTGCTATTTTAAAGCCGCTCACTAAAAATTTCCTCTTAAACACGGTGAATTTCGGTTTTTAGAATGTATTCCGAGCAAATTATAATGCGGATACATTAACTCTATAAAATAATAATTAAAAACGTCTATGTTTTAACGCGGCCTTCGAGTATACGTTATAGATTCCAACAGTGGCGCCCATCTTATTTTTTTCCAAATGGGCCGTTTTTCAATATCTGTTCTCATACCGGCTCAACTTTTTCTTTTAACTCATAATACAGGGTGTCCCACAAAGATAAGAAAAATGAAATAACTTTTGTTCTTGTCACTGGTGAATATTTTTAAAACTTTTTTTTTAATTAATTTATTCTTAATTTGTGCGACAAGCACCACGTTTTTTATCGCACTGATCTATTTTACTTTTTTTCAATTTTTTTTCGTTACATTTTTTTTTACTAGAACAAAAGTTGTTTAATTTGTCTTATCTTTGTGGGGCATATATACGGGATATACAAAACTAATGCGCTCTTTCTGAAGACATTTTTTTCGGAACAAAATTAACGAATAACTTGAATCGGGTTTTTGTTGTAATAGTTTTTTTATATGATTTTTCTTGTGTTTTTATGATATAATTTATGACATTACATTATATTCATGATACAACTATCCAAAATTTGTAATTATTACATGTGCTGTGTGCACCATTTTGTTATGTATGTGTTCGGACGACATTGGATTCTATAATATGTACTTTCATTTTAATAAACTATACTTCAATGCATCAATTCAATTTTTCTTATTACTGTTGATGCTCTTATAGCTCTCCAGTGAATTTTATACTAAAATAACTCACCTAGTTTTAAGGCTCAGCATGGATCTAAAGCTGAACTTCTCAACCCAACGGTACACTGAACAGTAATTACAATAAATTGTTCTTCAGACTTATTATTAAAAAAATATTTACATTGTTTACTTGCGTAAACAGCTAACGGGTCCAATGGAAGGACTCCCTAGTCCCTTAGCTTGTCAGTTACAACACACACAATAATTTGTATTATTAAAAACATATGTCAATGCACAGGTAATAATTATTAACTATATTTTAGCATTTAGCAAACCTACATACCGATGATATATTTTTTTTTTGTGATGCTGGTCGTAGAGTAAAAAAGTCGCACACAAACACCTTTACATAATAAGTTGTAATAATTTGGTAATTTATATTTTAAATTGTAATCATTTAATTAAGATTAATATTAACAGTTTTATACAAATCCAGTCTATCCAGTCATACTGGGCGACCCCAATATTCACATTAAGTATGTCAACTTTTATTTTATTTTACATACAATCTACTCATATAAGTTGTTATATAAATCTACTCATCAAATAAATACATTTGATACAATTATTTATAGACAAAATATCTATACAAGAAAAACTATGTTAATACAATTTAGATGCTACGCTTATATAATAATACTAAATTGTTATTAAATAATTATTACAATTATAATCTTCATAAAAAAATACCATCTCAGCTTTGCATCAAAACTAATATAATGCAAAATAAATACCAGCCATTTGTTTTTATTACATTTTAAACATGAAATATCAGTCTTGTAAATCTATCCAGTATTATTATACTTGTAAATGTCTTTCAAATTGCATTTTGCCAGTTGCGATTTGAGTTCATATTATACAAGTCGATAGAAGAAAAAAGTAGGCAATAACATATTCGATTACCGTTTTAATGTAGGTAACCTTATTATTAGTCATTATACAATACTCTATTGTTATATACTAAATTTGTTCGATAATTTATTCAGAATAAATACCTACGTTTCATTTATTTTAAAAATAGAAAATTTACATCATAAAATAAAATATATAGAAACAACTATTAGTAAATGCATTACTATTATGATTGTTATATCATATAGATTATAAGTGCAAAACCTTAAATCAAATTAATCTTAAATTGATTATTTATGAAACATTTAATAATAGTTTTATTTTTAAATGTTTTAAATATTTTACCATCTCTGAGGCACTATTTGAATACATACTATTCTTTTATTAATAAATACATTAATTATATTTTTGTATACTTTTAGATGGTTAGCTATCAGTCAATTTGAACCTACTTACGCAAGAAGAGCTTTTCCGTGTTATGATGAACCAGGGTTTAAGACTCCTTTTCAAATCACTATCGTTAAAACTAAAAAAACGCAAATATCTTTGTCTAACTATCCAGTATACAAAGAATACCAAGAGTAAGTCGTTTCATTTCAATGGTAAAATTGTATTTTGGATAAATATATACTCAAGTACACAATACATTAACATAATTATACCACTAAGTGACGTGGTAAACCATAAAAGAAATTTCGTGGGGCCTCTCAAGTTGCTTTGGTGGGTACCTAGTGGTCAGAACTGTAGTTTTTTAATTTTCTTATGACTTAAATTAACGGTTATACAAATGCGAGGTTTGAGAGAAGTGAGGAGACCCTTTGCTTAAGTATCTTTCATGTATTGGCCTGATAAGTATTATAGACAAGAAAAGTTACCACGCCACTGATACCTATAATCTATATAAAAATGCTTTGATCCCAAATAATTGATTTTTTATTGTTTTAAAGATTTTTCATCGAAATTTGACTTGAGTTTCGCTTTTGTCAAATAATATTTTGGCAAATTTGAGTTATAAAAGTTAACCCCGTCCGTGTTCAAAAACTTGATACCTATATAATGTTTATACTATATGCTTGATTATGTAAACTAAGTGTTTTATATTAACATCAATTATAATTTATATTGTATTCTAGTGTTCAAACTGGAAAATTTGTTAGCGATTACCCAGTAACCGAACCAATGCCTACATATCTAGTAGCGATCTCAGTATCGGAATTTGTTGAAAAATCGTCTAATGACAACAAATTTCACGTATATACTCACAAAGAATACATAAATCAGACTGACTACATTCGAGAGAAAGCGCCTAAGCTACTCAATTTAATGGAAGTGTTCACGGGAATATCCTATCCTATTGACAAAATGGATCTACTTGCCGTGCCTGATTTTGCAGCGGGTGCCATGGAAAACTGGGGGTTAAATACATATCAGTAAGTTTAATATTTGAATTTATTTTAAATTATCACTGTTATCTCTTATTGATCCAATACAACGTAACATTTTTTTAAGATTTAGATTGAACGGTACAATCAAATTTGGCCTTTTTCGCCTACAGTTTCTAGACAGCTTACAGAATTTTCGAATTTTGTTTTGTACATAAAAAAACTAAAATGTTTAAATCAATAATAGAGATAATAATAAATAGTGATACAGAAATAATAGAGATCAAATGAAAATTCTGAATTCAAAAAACTATATGTTTAGACTATATAGGTAGAAAACATGCTGAAAATACCATAAAAAGTATTTATTACAACTTGGAACCGATTAAAAAAAAGTAACTAGAAGTCTAGAAAAATTCTGAGGTCAGATTTTGATTTAGCAAAAAATACATGTAGTTTGGAATAATTACATTTTTTATTATTATTAGGTAAAGTGTTAGCAGAATGCTTATACGATAGTACAAGCGCACTAGGGATTTTAATTCTATCCTGCTGGTTTGACTCGATTAGCCTTTTAATCGTATCTAACTCGACTTTCACGATATTTAATAGTGTTAATGTTTACAATGGTTATAGAGAAAAATATTTATTAATATCAGAAAAATCAACTGAGAAAAGCAAAGAATTAGTTACTACGGTCGTGCAACACGAGTTGACTCACCAATGGTTTGGAAATCTCGTCACGTGTGCTTGGTGGGATTATTTGTGGCTAAATGAAGCTTTTGCCACATTCTTTGAATATTTCGCCGTCCAAGTGGTGAGGTTACCTATTTATACCTATTACAGACAGATAGATAGTCATTACGTCTTATTGGTACCCGATTTGTTTTCTAGGCGGAGCCCGAATGGCGGATGGAAGAGTTGTTTGTCATCGAACAACATCAGGCGGCTTTAAGTTACGACCAGAGACCTAGACACGCAATAACGTCTTCGGTCCAATCGCCCGACGAAATAGAAGGGATTTTCGATGGGATTTCATACGACAAAGGAGCTTCAGTTTTAAGAATGTTAAAATACACATTGGGTAGTAAACTATTTCGAGATTCGTTGATCCTGTATTTGAAAACTCACAAGTAACGCAACACAAATTAATATTCATATACCAACTTATTATTAATTTACTTATTGGGTATTAACCTTAATAGTTGTAACCTCTGATAAGTTAATTACTTACTTATATTTGATACGATATTTTGTATAAAAAGTGTTGTACGGACGAGTGGTAAACGGTGAATAATAAATAACAAATCATTTTAAGTACAAAATACCAATAAAAAAAAAAAAATGTTGGCATAATTAATCGAATGACAAATGGTTAAAAAAAAATTTTCCCTTTATTTAGATAATAAATTATACGGATGATGCTCTTTAAATGATTTCTGAGTCTAGGTAACGCGAAAAAAATTGTCTAAATAATACACACCAAAGTTATTCCGTGTGTATTATTTTATTTTTTAACGCAATTTGATTATGTAGAGATTTCATTAATGAAAGTAGGTAATTACATTTTTCACATCATTTTGTAATTTTATCAAATAACACTGCCAAGTTAACAAGTTAGAACATCTCAAAAGCAACTAGTTGAATTTAAATTTATCAGAAATAGTAACTTTTAACTATCTAACTCGGTAACGAACAACCTTGCATTTAAAAGGGTTTAACATGTTTTTGGAGAAATTTAACTTTCCTTCCTAGCTCTTAGAATCCGTCGCTGCCTAACTAACTGGCTTAACTCAATTTTATCAAAATTGTACGAAGAACCTTAAAATTAATTCTAGGGTACCCGTGCCGTAGTTTGATACTTTGTTGATAAATGATAAAGTTTGAATGAAATTATTGGCAAAACCAAATACCATTGACATTGTTAACCGAGTTGAATTGGATTACAACATATTGCATAATATATTATACGAATAAAACAAAATCAAATAACACTGATATATCTACAAATCACATTTTTATACTTATATGTACACTTGCAGATACGCAAGTGCGGAACCTAACAATTTATGGGACGCGATCGACAGCGTGTTGTTCGATACCGAATACAAGCTTGCCGATAATGTTCAAGTTCGAGATTTCATGAGATCTTGGACGGAAAATCCAGGATACCCGGTCTTAAGTGTAACGGCGAAAACTAAAAACACATTATCTGTAACACAAGTAATGATAAACACTAGTCAATGAATTCGCTCGCTTTTTTTTTGATGTGTACAAAACCATTTTTTTTTTTTATGATACAGAAACGATTCCTAGTCGACAAAAAGGACGAATCAGTTCAACCAAAATGGTACATAGGTCTTACGTATACAACACAACAGAAAAATGAATTCCATGACGTTCAACCGGTTGCGTGGCTCAAACCAAGCGACGATGAAAAAACAATAAAATTTAATAGCGACGAAGGATGGGTGATATTCAACGTACAATCCACAGGTTTGTCATGATTTCTCCTCCAAATTATAAGTGAAAAAAAAAATGTATATTTTTATACAATAATTGTATACATTGCAATTGATCTAGGATCATCAATGTCCAATAGACACTGTCAATCTAGTTTAGACGAAAACAAGATTTTTACTTAACGCCGATTAATTATTTAGAAACAGTAATGCTGTCCAAAGGACAGTGACGCAAATAGAAATGATTTGAAGAAAATGGGGTTTATGAACAACTTAGTACCTACATCTCAAAAAAATTGCTTATTCAATTGAATCGGTCGTTTTAAAAACGACACAGGTCGCAAAATTGAAATTTTACACTAGCCACAAAAAACTTCATGACTAGTTTATGCAGCGATTCTAATTTCTTGTACTCAACATTTGTATTAAATATTTAGTCTGACAAATTTAGTTTTCACATAGAATACGTAACTAAGTATATAATTATCAAATTTGACAAAAAGTAATTTTTGGAATATCGGTGACATGTCGTTTATGAAATGACCGATTCAATTAAAAAAAAAAAAAAATTGGTAGATTCTAACCTTCCAATAATCTCCTACTTTTGATTGACCACTCGATTATAGTACTATGAAACATTTACCATCTTGTAAAAATAAAAATGTATTTTATACAATAAAATACAGCTTTTATGACAATATAAGGACTGCGTTGTAGACTACAACTTGTAGTTTAAAGTATAGATTCGACAGGTATATTTTTATAGACAATATTAATAGGTACTTCGTAACTTTACAATTAAATTGTATTTAAATGTTTTAGTGCCAATCGAAGTTTATTTTTTTTTTTTTTTACTTTTAGGGTTTTACAGAGTAAATTATGACTTGAACAATTGGGGTTTACTAATTGACCAACTCAGATCGGACCCAAAAGCTATACACGTACTGAACAGAGCGCAATTGATCGACGACGCCTTTAACTTAGCGAGAGGAGGCGAATTGCCTTTTACGGTGCCTTTTGAATTAATTTCGTATCTAGACAACGAAAATGATTTTATTCCATGGTATTCAGCATACAACGGCATTTCGTACGCTTTTGACCGAATGAGACGATGCGATTTCGTTGGACCAAAAATGCAGGTTAAAACAATAAAATATTCACAAACACTATACTTAGCATAGGGGCCAACAAAAATTAGTCGAATGAGCTGTGTGCAAGGACCCGTGTTTTAATGTAGAGCTCCTCGGGGAAAATCTTTAGACTAGAAACAACTTGTATGATTTAAGAAGGCTAAGTAAAAAAAAAAAAATGTTTTATCAGCACCATTATTATTTGTAATTTGTATCCGATTGTAGCTCAAAAAAATCACCATGAATACATTTTCGTTTTTATTTCAGATTATCCCCTATTATATCTTGGTGACTTAAATGAAATTGACTTATCACTTGTCCAATACATAAACAATTGTTTTTTAAATTATTCTTCAATATTTTCAAAAATAATATTAAAAACCTTTGGCAACAAAATTACCTATTCTTTAGAATTGAACATATATGCTTTTTAAAATTTTGTTATAAATAACATTTTTAGTTCAGATTGTACCTATATGTTAGTTAATGGTGTCAAATTTACATTAGAACGATGTTTATCAAAAATATCCTTTTGAGAGCAATTATTGGGTACTTTCTAAAATTCTTCAATGACAATATGAGGTTTTCAAGGATTGAATGTGACCTTTATAATTTTTAAAAATTCGAATTGTATTTGTGGACTCACAAAACAATTGTACGAGTTGGTAGTACCTCAACTACCGCAATAATTGATGGCGATATTAATATTACTTATTTGTAAATACTGTATAGAATTTCACCAGAAACTTAGCGGCCAAGGTTTACAGTAAAGTCAACAAGCTCTACGAAGATAAACATGACAGAAGACACCTGACGGTAACCAGCTTCGACGCATTTTCATCTTGGGCTTGCAAGTTCGAAGTGCCCGAATGTATTGAATCAGCCACGGCGTACTTTAAGACTTGGCAAAGTGGAATCGAGTAATAACCATTTATCATTTATTGTGAAAAAATCCATTTACCTATGAATTACTTGGACCCGAGGCCCAAGACCCATTTGTAAAATGTTATTGAGCTCGGTCCTCTGGTCAAAACAACTCGATCATGTCGCTAATTCTATTATTTATTATTTTTTATCTCTCTCTCACATAAAGTATACCGGCCGACATTAAAGAAGCAGCCCTTTGCACTGGTGTGAGAAATGGAGGCGAAAGAGAATGGAACGACGTTTTTAATTTATACTTGAACACTTTTTCGACTTCCGAAAGACAAGCGGCTCAATTGGCGTTGGCTTGCAGCAAAAACACCACTATCTTAAACAAGTAATGTGATGTTTTTCTGCTGTACTAGTGGCCTTACGTCCCATTTTAATCAAATGTATTTGTTATTTATTATACGTTTTTAAGAAAACTTGGAAAATGTAAAGGGATCAGTGGCGACTAAGTAGTTAATAGCTAATTTTTACCGACTGTGTAAGAAGAGCTACCGAACCGATTTTGTAAAATAAAAACCAAATTAATCTGCGATTTTCTAGGAGTGTTCTTAGCATAAAAATAACTATAGAAAATACAAAAAACTACATTTTTGATTCCAAGGAACTGCCTAAAATTACTGGAATTATCGACGGAGCTACGCGTCTAGCTCAACGACAAATTTCAGTGTTTAGCGCGAATAATTATTTTATTTGAACACCTAGAATTAAAATTAACTTTTTTAAATGTTTTCTGTTATTGGCGAATTTACCCTTACCGTTCAATTTTTTTTTTTCAAACTAATTGTAGCCACTGATAAGTGATTGGGCATTTAATGTAATTTGCGTATTGTGATATAAGATATTCAATAATCAATTATTGTTATGATATATAATACAATTTATAAATTGTCATACTTTGTTTGTATAGCTATTTAGAGATTCTTCTACAAGGAGAGAATTGTACTATTCGCCCCAATCATTATAGATTGATGATCAAGTCACTAGCATCAACACCCGTAGGAATTGATGTGATGACCAAGTTTTTAAAAGATAGATGGCAAGATTCATTGAAATTAATGTGGAATGGTGAAGAAACAATAAAGTCAATGTACTCGACTTTAGCCTCTAAAGTGTCTATAAAATCTGAAATAGATCAGGTAAGATCCAAATTAGGTATTGTTGAAGTACAGCATTGCACTTAATTTATTTTTAATTAATATGTGAAGTATTAAATATATTTAAACATACATTTTTGCTTTATGCACTACACCAGCTGAAATTGTACACAATATATTCAATTTGAGTTTAGTCCAATACCAGTGTAATTACATTCTGAATAATGTAATGTATGTTATAACTAATATGTTTCAAGCTATAACATACAGTGTAGTCCATGTGATAATATGTTGTAGCAAATTTAATGAAGTTATCGTTTTTATTTTTTAGTTAAATGCGGTCAAAAACCAAACTGGTTTACCATTGTCTTTATCATCATCATTCAATGCATCACACTATGAAGTAGAATTGAACCTTCGTTACTTCAAAAAAGCACACGATCAACTGCACAATTGGTTTGGCGATTCTTCCATTACAACCCCAGCACCAACTTTGTCTAGTGCGACTTCAATTAGTAGCATTAGTAATATCATCTTATGTTTAATCATAATAATGACTTGTTTCTTATTTAAATAGGCCATGTGATCCATACTTTATTATTAGAAAACAAATATATTTTACACAAATTAAAAACACATGTCAATTGAAATATTTGTAATTATTTCTATTTAATTTATTAAATGATGTTCCATAACTTTAAACTTGCATCAAAGTGATTTGATGATTTTTTATTATTGCAATCAACATCACAATCATCATCATCATCATCGTTAAAAAAATCCACATGTCTTTGTCCAGAAGTGGTAGCTAATAGTGAACGTGTTGGATGTAAACTAACAAATTAAATTAAATATATAGTGTATATTGTATACTAGATTCTATTAGTTATAAGAATCCTCCAAAAAAAAAAAAATTATTTTACTTACCTTACACCATTCACACAATCATCATGTATTAAGATTTTAGAATTTAGTTCTAGAACGCTTTCTGAATTTTCTTCAGAATTTATTTTGTCGTCTAATCTCCAGGTACTTATTTCACCGGTACAATTACCTAAATTAAAATAGGTTGTCCGATTGATAAATTGTAAATCATGTTTCTTTAGAAATGACAATTTGTAAAACAAAACTTTTAAAATATGTTTAAAATTTTGTTTGATAAATGTATACATACAAGGTGTCAAGGTACGTTTAAATAAGTTATGTTAACATAAATAATTAATGAATAACATGAATTTTAATTACCAGAAACTAAATATTGACCATCGGATGAAATATCAAAATAAATTCTTTGGTTCGTAGTTACTGATCTCTGGACTGAATACAATGTTTGACCGATATTTCTCAAATCCCAACATACTATATCACTATCACCTTTCCTAGCTCCGGAATACAATTTTTGTCCATCCGGTGAGAAGCTTATCTGGGTTATACCAGATTTATGACCTCTCAATATATACATTAATTGATTACCACCGAAAATACCTGAAAAAAAAAATGTTAATTATCACTATTGAATTTGTTTATCTTGTAATTTTAGTAATTACCAATATCTTTATTGTATGTGCCTACAGCAAAAACACTTTTATCTACTGGGTTCATCGCTATAGTTGATATTATTGTTTTGTGAAAATCTGATTTAGTAGGAATTTCAATAAACTCTCGACCTGGACGATCTGTACGGAATATATTTATTTTACCAAGACTTCCACAATAAATTTCATCTCCTGACCAATTAAAACATAGTGAGTTAACATGAGCGACTTCATCCACACTATAATAAAAATACACTATTATTGAATAACTTGATGTACAAAAGTAAAGCAGAAATTTTATTCTACTAAAAAATTAATTTTTTTTTTTTTTATGTTCATACTTATTCAATAAAAAATACATGTATTAACATACTGATCGTAAACTCTGTAGGTAGCTACTAGTTTTCCATCTTTGGCATTCCATAAATGAATAGGGGATCGATTACTAGTCGATAAGACTCTGAAAATATAAATATACATATTTTGAAAAATTTTTAAATATATTTTATTGTAATACTGGAATACGGTGAATATAAATTAAATGATTTCAAAAGTAAATTATCACTGAAACGATTAAATATACATAGATAGTCAATGGCCATATGAACACATCAACTATAAATAAAATGTATGCAAATAATGTACAGCTAAACGAATAAGTATACTGTGCAAAAAATATTCACTAGTGTGAAGATAGAGGATTTGGCTGGCTAACCCTATTTTTATTGGATTAATCTACAAAAAAGAATATATCTTTAAATTACTAACAAATTTTCATTTGCATGTACGTTTGGATGCCAGGCATAATCATATATGGTACCGCCTTCTTTTATTTGAGCAGTTTTATAAAGTCCCATACATTGATCGGCATCATCTACGTCCAGATTAAAAATCCTGAGAAATTTGTCTTCGCTATTGGTTAAAACGCATGTACCGTCTGGCGACCTACATATAATAACTTCAATTATACATCTCAAGCAATTAATTGATTACATATATACTAACAAATATTTTCAATTATGTTTATTTACCATTTACATCCTTTTAAACATTGTTGGAATTCTTTGTTGTCTACAATGAAATCATCAGCACAAGTACTAACGAGTTTAAGTTGTTGAAAACTTGGTGCCAGATTCACATTTAATTGATTGGTGTTATCCTGGGTATCACTGAACAGATTGCTTTCGTCCATTACCTAATAAATATTTTTACCGAGTTGTTTAATATATTAAATACATTGTTCTTATTTACAATGAATACCTAATATGGTACCTAACATATTAGACATAACGTAATACACAGTTCGGCAATTCAATTTTGGACGCAACTGTATATCAAACATACACCTATATACTGCGTCCATTTTGTTATCATGAAAGTTGCAATAAATCTATGTACATATTTTGTAAATAATTATCAAAACGAATTAAAAACTTGAATCCATAGACTAAACCTATGATGGGTCTACCCACGCATACATTTCCAAAGATTTAATAATTTAAATTTATACCTCAGTTATTTTATTGTACTTACAATTTTAAAACGCAAAAATTTAACGTTAAAGATATAGGCGAAGAAATTTTACACCGCAAAAATGTCAGTAATCTACATTCTAAGATATATGCCAATAATGGATTGACATTTGAACTATAGTTACTTCTTACGTTATTGTTCTTAAAAATATAAATTATAATTTATAGCTAAGAAGTTTTTAATTTTAGTCGTTAATTGTGTTAATTGTGATAACACTGTTATCAGTTAAAACTGATAACAGGTAGCCGTTGATAACCGGTTCTGAAATTTGTTATCAATGGTGGGGCTAATGTATATCAGATGATATTTTTATTACGTTAAGATTTGTATAGTAAAACAGTAGTAATTTTTCAAGTGTAGTAACAACTTGTCTTGTACTCTCACTTCACTCTTCAGTCGCCTTAGTCACTTCTTACGTTGTACTGTACCAGTTTCTCTTTCTCATTCAACTATGACGTGATCTCATCATTTGGTACACTGACAATTAACCCTAAATCTTTATTCTTATTATATTTGTAATATTTAGTATAATTATTCGTATTACCATAATAATGGCACCAAAAGGTAAAACGACCAAAAAAACAAGTTCTGTAGTCAATTTATACCTCCTTTCATACAACTCTATTCAAATTGTAGGGTAAGTATATTAATTATTTTAAAATACATTATTATAAAACTGTACACTTCAGTCAGTATGTCAGTATGTCATCATTGATCATTTGTATTTCATTTAAAAATAATTATTTCTTTCAGGTGGAGTTATTTATTGTATCAAATTATTGACTTTTACTTGAACCCACCCAAAGATCAGACTTTATGGGATGTTGTAAAATATACTGTTGGTATTTTCCAAAATGCAGCCTTTATTGAGGTATTATTTGTGTAATTATTTCGTATATAGAGTTGGATGTATTATATATATATATTATATATAGGTATTCCTATTCAAAACAGTACTGTGTAAATCATACATAAATGCTTATTCTAAACACATTCTTAAGGGTTTATAGTTATATTATTTCATAATATTATGTACATTTAAATCACCAAAAATATTTTAATTATTAATTACAATAAATTTAACTCTTGTGTATTAATGGCCATCATTTACTTCTATCTGAGTACTTATTTTATATTTTAGGGAATAGGCTTTACTATAATTCAATTTGAGAAGGGAGCATTAAACTACTTTCAAGTATACTTGTTAATATTTGAAAAGTATTTTTCTTATAGGGACAACTACTACATTACAAAAACCTGTTTTACTGATGCCTAT
Source organism: Adelges cooleyi (assembly GCF_023614345.1). Lineage (NCBI taxonomy): Eukaryota > Metazoa > Arthropoda > Insecta > Hemiptera > Adelgidae > Adelges > Adelges cooleyi. The sequence continues at coordinate 712,862 of NW_026095761.1, forward strand.
ATGTTAATTGCACAGAACTACTCTTAATAGGTCATGCAAGGTTAACATGTTAAGCTGGCTAGTTTCAATAACCTGTATCAGTGTCCATGCTCATGAATTACTTAAACATTTTAACTAACTAGTTTTTCGTTTTTGTTTATTAGTTGTTTTATAATACTGACCCACTCTCCATTTAATTAAACCATATTAAAAAATACAATATCTTAACTACTTAATATAACAAAATTAATTAATTTGTTTGTTATATGTATTTCAACAAGATGCCCCGGGCAAGAGACTTATCTCTGTACTATCTATGACTTATCTAGTTACTCCCAGGGACCGCTGATAAATATGTTTATTTATGCAAAACAAAAAGCTATTTTATGCATTTAAATATAGTTGGGAAGTGCCCATTTGTTTATTTATAAATTGTATAATCAAATGTTTTTTTAATTTAGATATTTAATGTTTCTGCTGGATTCGTAAAATCGAATTTAGTTGTTACCATTCAACAAGTATTATCTCGAGTCTCCATAGTTGCCGCTTTAGTATTTATACCAGAGACGTCCGATTCGCCTGGCTTGCCTTTAGCGTTGACAGCGTGGTGTTTCGCCGAAATAACCAGATATTCATATTATGCATTCAATATCATTGGTTTTATTCCTTATATAATAACTTGGGCCAGGTAATAGTTTACACTTATAAAAAAATTGTGTCATTAAATCTAAACATTTCATTGCTATAAATATTTTGTTACAGGTATACTTTCTTCATAATTTTGTACCCACTCGGGGTAACTGGTGAACTATTAGTGTATTGGTCATCATTGGGATATGTAGAAAGAACAAAAATGTGGAGTGTTGAACTTCCTAATAGATTCAATTTTGCTTTTAGTCTATGGACTGCAATTTCCATACTGATGTTCATTTATATACCACGTAAGTTTATAAAGTATTATGGTATTTCACATGTAACTCCAAAATAAAAACATAGTCCATAGGGAACTTCATCAATATCCTAATAAATTTTACTTTTTAAATTACTTGTTAAAAAATACTAGTTAAAGAATATAAACAAATGTAAGTTCTAATTTAAAAAAAAAAACACATTATATTTTCATTATTTTAACAATTACATAAAGTGCATTTCTATTTGTTGGACATTAGTTTAGTATGATTACCTAATATTAATAAAAAAAACATTATATGCAGTATACAGTTAAAATATATATTTCGACACAATTTGCAACCAAAGTAAATTTTTGCTAAATCAGGGCTTATTCTTTTTGATTTAGCAGCTAAATCATGAAAATTATGAAGTATAATACATTATTGCTAACTAATGAATAATGACAATGCAAGGTTACTTTTTAGTTATTAATATCCTGTTTGTCCATACGTATTGTATAGACATATTTAAGTCGGTACTTATTATTGTACATAATACTCAACCAATAATCACAACCTAATTTATTTTAAGTTATAAAGTAAACCTAAGGTCTGAAAATTAAGCTAAAGATAGATCTAGTGTGACCCTATTGAAATATATACCTACAATTTTTTCAAAAATATTGTCAACTTTTTTTTTTAAGATAAAACCAGAAAAAATGTAAACGCAATAATTCTTAGAAAGAAGTATAGATACTGTATATTTTTTCACAAAATTCTGTGCCCAATTTTTTTAAAAAAATACCCCAAAAAAACAAAATCTAATTACTTACAAATACAATAATTCGTATAAAATATAATATTGTCACATACATGTTGCCCTGCTAATATTTACCTATCATGTTTTTTTTTGTCATGCATATGCATATACTTACATCAAAACACTGTATTTTTTGGAAATAATCGTAATTTGTATCATATTGTTATTGGAATTTTCACATAATTATGAACTTTACATTATTAATCCAACCTGTCAAATTATCAGTAATTTATTATCAGCTTAAAAATATAATAAAATAGACGTGATTACATTAATATATTTTAATACTTTTTATACCTACAGATTTTCATCAGCCTTTTTTTTGTAAAATATTTTATCATTTTTAGTAATAATAATATTTTTAAATCAGTGACCTTTCTTGGTCTATACTATACTCCAACCACATTGGGGTTACTGACTTTTCTATTAATTGCTTTATTAAACGTTAATACAATTTTTTTTTTTTCAGTATTCCCACAAATGTACATGCACATGGTTTACCAAAGAAGGAAAGTTCTTGGCACTCCAGACACCAAAAAAGTTCAGAAAAAAGTACAATAATTAGTTTGTATAATATACAACAATTGGGTTCTGGGTTACTACATTATTTTTGTAAATTTTTGCCTTACTTAGCCATTTTTGTCGATTGTGTTTTATACTGAATAAATCACTAATCATAATTTAAAAGTCTTATATATTTGTTTGTGTTTATAATTTTTTTATTTTCCTGGTTTTTCAGACTTTAGCAGACATTATCTAGACCATCACTATTACCATCACTCATGACTCATCATTAAACTATTTTTCAATGCACATCTAAGTCATTCTAAACCGTACACCTTCCAAATAACACACTTAAATCAGCCATAGTTGAATAAATTTAATATTAATCATAGTTGAGAAAAATCACATTCACGGTTTTATTTACTAACACTAATTGTAATGGGTTACAAGTTTTTAAGTAAGACAACAAATGGATTGTTTTCAAAATAAATTTGATTTTTTTTAAATAAAGTAATACTTTATTTTGTAGAAAAATTCAAATAACACTCGAAATAAAATTAATTCATTACATTTGCACGTACATACATATTTTCACCAATCCTGTAATTTACTTCATAACTTATAATTTAATTTTTAGATCTTGATTGAACTTGAACTATTCATACTTCTTTTAAACCAATAGATTTAAAGGCGCTACATCTATTGTTTAGCAAAAAAAAAAAACACACCATTTGTTTTTCCGTTCAATTAATTTGCTTATGGTTTCAAACACAGTGAATAATTCATTAAATATTTAATATTAGATAAAATTCTATTAACCTGTTTGCTCTAAGCACCTAAAGATGACAACTGGGTTGTTAAAATACAATTTGCGTAAAATGAAACCGTATTGTGTAACCACATGTTACTCTGGTTTTTATTAAGTAATATATTAAACATAGAGATAATTGATTAACACCTTTTTGACTTTGCCAATGTTTAATAATTTTAGTTACCAAACACAGCTGTGATACTTTAATTAAATATATTATTGTGTTATTTTTATACATACCAATGCTAATATTATTAGTTTATCAAATTTTCATTAGCAATTTATTATTTTCATATAATATGAATAATAATAAATACTAGTTAAGATATGCAATATGTTTGATATTAATACATTTTTGTTGGGATGAGCAATAAACACTTTTTTTTACATTTTTTAAGATAATTGATTTTATTTTGATGCAAAAAAATAATAAAAAATATAGTAAATAATTCATAATAAACAAACAATTGGTTAAAAATGGCATAAAAAAAATGTTGATAACGATATTATATTTCGAGTATTTTGGTACCTGTATCAATCAAATGTAGAATGTATCAATATAATATATTTTATATTATCAAATGTATCAATGTAATATATTTATATATATATATTATATTTGTATAAAAAGAAAATTGATACTCTAAATATACTTGTTAGAGGACTCTTGAGCCTCATCTCGCAATTTTATAGCTAATGCTTTTAATTCTTGATGATGTTTCATTAAATCACCAATGGCTTTGGCATATATCTTTTGATGGTTTTGATTAATAGACCACCTCAAATACATTTCTCGCCATAGTTCCTAAACAAATTTAAAAATCCATATAGTGACTACTAATCAATATTAGTATTGTGGCAGTCGAATATTCTAGAACATTCGACCACCACAGTATGTTCACAAACAATCAATGTTGGCAATAACCCAAATTTTTGGATACATCCGATAAAAAACCCATAATTTTGGATAAAGTAAACATTTGCTAAGCCTAAAAAAATTGTAGTTTTTGCTTTTTTTGTTAACCTTGTAAACAATTTTAATTAAAATTCTAAATTTCATTCAAGTTAACCACTTTTCCCTTCCAAAACATAAATTATTTTTTATGTAATAAATGTTATAAATTAAATATTTAATATAGTAATTAAATAATTTTACCATCCTAGACACATTACATTTTACTTGGTCCATGATGATTTTAGTATGGTATTAGTTATAGGTATATTTGGTGTTGAAATAAAGCTTTTTACACTTAAAAGGAAGTAATTTTTCTTGAAGAAAATATTTTAAAAGTCTGACAGGTAATGTCTCGAAAAAGCTATCTTCATTCGTTTTCATTACTCAATTTATATGTATTTACTCTAAAGCTATAATAAATTAAGTAAAACGAGTGCTGTGTAATCTACTGTTTGGTAAAGTTTAAGGGAAATATCATCTCTTAATAGATAGAAGAAATACAGTTTCTAGAACAGTTAAATAAATAGAAAAAGACAGTTTAACAATTGAATGATAACTTACAATGCTAAAAGGGGCGACTGATGGCCATAGCACATTACTATTAGGCAAGTACAACGGGTTGGTAATTTCATCTTTTTTTTGGTCAAAGTGAGACCACAAATTTGGCCGAGCATATCGATTTGTTTTTCTATCAGCCTCACAATTTCCATAAAAGGTACCAAAATCTGAACAATAAGCGTGATCAACAATCGATATTAGGAAGTTTGTCGAAAACTGAAAACAACATGGAAACTGATAATGAATCTGCCACGTGCAATCTATAAACAGTAGAAACGTAGCGCCCGATCCATGATGAAAAACTTTGGACGACGACGATGACGATTGTTTTGTACGAGCAGCATTATAACACCCACTTTTATGACGAGTTTCAAACGGATAACCAGCTTGTAACCACTCTCTTTCAATCAACGATTCAAATCTACGGGAGAAAAAAATTAGTAAATAATTATTAAATGTATAAAATATTTAATTTGAATAATATTGTTCAATATTTTATTTACCCTACAATTGTTCTACATTCTGGATTTAATATCAATTGAGTTAAAGATATTAACACTAAAGTAGCATCCGTGCTTTCTGAACCGTGCACTAGTACTGATGCTTTTTCTTGATTTAAACACTGAGCAACTAAACAAGCAGCATTAAGCGTATCTTTAACATGTGATAGCCACTCGCTGCCATTCAGTTTATTTAACCATCGGTCAATAGAACAAGTTGTATCGTTACAAGCTTCAACAAGCTTTGACAAACTGTCTAATAAGACGTTATGTCTTTCTAATGCAGAGTTTACTCGACGCCACTGAGGATAGTGAGTTTCCATTTCAAATCCCCCTCCACGAGCTTTGGCACTTGCTGCGTTGGCTATACTACGAGTATCTATTATGTAACCTCTTTTTCCAGGTCCTAATACAGAATTTATAACACGTTCGTCTTGTTTGCAACGTTTAGAACTTGGACCAACTAACGGTTGACTACTCCGCATCAAAACGCTCTGCAAAAAAAATATACTTCTTTACAAAAATAACCATAATAATTGATTGATTGATTTTTATTAACTTACACCTTTTTCATGACGATAGCTCAATACTGGATAACGACCGTTTTGACGAAACTTTGCCGAGGCAATCAACATGGCATCATCAACATTAGATGGCACAACAGTCAACTCTGGGTATGAACTACATACCTATATATAGTTATATTTATTACAATTTTAAAAAATAGCTAAAAACAATTAAGGAAAGATAGTTATAACATTTAAATTTCTCATTATTATTTTAAGAGAAAAGCGAAAAATGTATACACCAAGTTAACCATCATTAAAGAGAATAAGTCCAGATAAATTTGTCGTGTAAGCAGAAAAGAAGAGAATAAAATATAAGAGATGACAATGGAAGAAAATTCTAATATAATATGCTAGGTACTTTATACACATACTCTGTACGCTTTATTGACTTCAGATATTCGCCACATCTTGTCTCCGGCTATGAGCTTTTCACACTGAGATTGTACGTCAAACGGTGAACGACATTCATTCACAGCGACTTTATTTCCAACTATATGATGGAAATGTTCCGTGTCTTCTAAATGAAACTACATCATGTATTATCCAATTACGTAAAAAAAAAAACATACATTCATATCACTTACCAGTAAGCATTAGGGATTCTATAGAGGCAGCTACTGAGGCAGCTTGTTCAATGTATGGCATATCAAATACAATAATTCTAAAATCTTTGCATTTTAATGTAACCGAATTCAATTTCCTTTCTATAATATCGATATTTCGATTTAAGATCTACAACACGCACCATAATCATAACCATTATTAATTGAAAATATTAAGTGGTTAAGTTAGTTACCCAAAGCTCCACGTCGTCCGCTCTAGACGAGAATATTAAATGGTGCCCGGTTATGACTAGAGTTCCATTACTACTTTTGGCTATGTGAGGACCCCTCATGATCACTCCATTTAATTTGGGTATCCTAATCTTATCAGCAAACTCCATTGTAAAATCATTTCCTGAACAAAGAAACAACAAAAATGTAATTATTAAACAAGAACAATTATTATTTAATTATTATAATTAAATACTTTTATAAGATAATTCACCTGCTGTGATAGATGCTATCTTTGATTATGTTCCATATGTATTATTGCTTAAGATTAAGAGGTAAAACTAAAGATACTCTCTGAGCAGCCACTAAAGAGAATTTGTTCATTTACATATTGATCTGCTTAATAAGACTCTACAAGTGTTTTTTTTTTTTATTTCGCCCATTTTTTACATCTCGATCAACAAGACCGCATTACCGTTATCAAATGTTATCGGTATTGTTAACAATTTATGTGGTTCATGGAAAACCCGATTTCTCAGTGATATTTACAGTATTGACCGCCAGATAGCATTAGATAATTACCAATCCGCAGTCTCCGGTGTTTTTGTCGAATAAGACCATTTTGCATATTATTACTTTGTAAAAAAACTCATTCGAAATTCGTTTTCTTTTCACACTAAACGTTTAAAGAAAACGCAAAAGAAATCTACTTTAGACCTCTCGATGCATGTTTTGTTTCGCTGATTGATCTTTTTGTTTACACGAATATGTTCTAACATAAATAGAACACTTTTTTATTTTTAAATAAATTAATAAACAAAATATCGTATTAGATGATCAAATTTGTGGCTATATGCACCATAACACTCATTTGCCGACTATCAAACGCAGCTCGGTAAGCAGACAAAGGCTTGCATTTCATTGTCAAACGGCATAAAACACGGACAAGAGTTAAATGGATTATAGTAACATATTATTAATACGATTGCGGATTACAGAACTTTTTAAGCACTTGGCACGCAGTTGACCTATATAATAATACAAATACGTTATGTCGTCGAGCGAGAGTTTTAGACCGGTTTTAGATGAAAGCTCTATGCAGTGGACACGGCGCACGTATACAAAATTATTAACATTATGGTATTATGGTATTTTAATATCCCCAGGCGGTGGTGTCTTCTATATCATGAATTAGTACGTGTGCACTCGCTTCATAAATCGTAATGTGAACTAAACAATTTTGAAAAAAATAATATCAATTTTTGTCGTTGAAACTGGCCTCAGATATTCTTAAGTTCGTCAAGTTAGATGTTAATTAGCCCACAACGTCGTAAACGGCTTACAATGCACAAACCAAATTTTTCTGACATTTTCTTTTGTGTTTAAAAACTACAAATTAACTAAATTTGATCAAATACCAGCAGTTCTCTATTCGGCGAAGAAAATTAGAAAATTCTTCAAACGTATTAAAGTGAAAAGACCAGAATACTAGGTACAAAATGTTGTTTTTTTACTACTCGGCGACGATTTAAAAAATAATTAAACCTGGTACAAAATTCAGATTCAGCGAACAAATTTAAAACGATATAATATTATGTACTTTGGTTCTCATTTCGAAATCATGATGTACAGTGTACATCAGTGTACATACAATTTGTAAAACAAATTTATTCTTTTAATAAAAATTATCCTGTAAAAAATTATAAAGTAACATTACCAATCTACTAAAATCTACTATCTACTAAAAATAAGTTGAATTAAAAAAATTAATTCAATTAATACTGCTCGTTGTACACTTGTATCAAAAGCCGTTATTCTAAGTGCGTGATCACTTGAACCATGCAATTACATATTATTTCTGAATAATATTTTGTTGAAAAAATATTTGATCATAGATTTTTAACTAAACCCTTAATTTGCAAAAAATTATTCTATTTATTAGTTACTTAGGCCGTATGGCGTATATCCTCCAAGTTTTTTTAACATAAACATTTTTATTTATTTATTACACTTATACTATTTGAACACCGTTACAAAAATTAGGCTAAAATCTTCAAATTTGATAGTAAAAAGATGTGCATTTACTTTAAATTCAGTGCCTATTCTGAAGTTAATTAGCTGTAGCTAATAGTTTTTAATACGTTAGTCACACTACTCACATAATAGCAGAACTCACTGTGTTATAACAACAAATAATTTTGCTGTTTTTGGAGTACAAACATCAAACCATAGCTAGTTGCACCGGTGAGGTTAGGTGTGTTTATGTTTCACTGACTTATTATGATAATATTGACAGCTGGATGGAAATATTATGTCTAATGCTAATTTTGACTTATGTAATTATAGTGTAAAATGTTGTTCTATGATAATTTATGAATACATAATAGTATAATAAATTTTAAAACTTGTAGATTTTGAAACTGTTCATTAAAACTGAAATAACACATATTTTTTAAGGGGATTGCATGCGGTTGGTTTTTAAGGAGTTTTGTATAGGCAATATTTTTAAAAAAAAAAGTGGTTTTAATAAATTTCGGCTATGTCAATTAATTTACCAGTTAATTTGTATAAGCTTCGTGGTATTATTTTTAATTTAAATCATTTTGTCTAGGAGTAAAAGCCATTTAGGTTAATATAATAAACATTTTTTGTTCCATCGCACAGGCTGAACCAGTGATCCGATAAGTAATCTGAAAAAAGATTTGAATTTGTCATGAAGTTTACTTATGATCTTATGATCGGTCAGGGTACTTTTTTGATATCCTATTCCTACTATGTATAAAACACGTTTAAACATTATATACAATTTTAAATTTGGAAAGGGTTAAAGTTAAAATTTTTAAAAAGTACTCTGACCGATCATAAATAAAACTTCACGGCGAGTTCAAATCTGTTTTTAGATTGCTTATAGGATTACTGGTTCAGCCTGTGCAATGGAATGAAAATTATGTGTTTTGACTGAAAAAACCGACCGCATGCAATTCCCTTAAATAGCAAATTATACTATACTTCTTATAATACATAATATAGGATATGATACCATCTTTAACGTATACCCGGTAGTCTATGTAAGTTAGGAATCATGATAATATGTGGGGGTACCACCGGTTAATGGATCAAGCTGTTATCCGTGAAAACAGATTAGGTTAACCTACACGTTTAATGCCATTACACGCAATATTATGCGAACACCGTTTTACCCGTTTTATTGGTATTGCGAAATGAGTCATTACAATTATTTATTGTTCCTTCGACAATTGATTACATTTTATAATATTATAAAAGTACTACACAATCACGTTTAACTCGAGCACTGCAAAACTCGCTTTACATGGCGACAAACCGTCTCGGTAAAAAAAAAAAAAAATGCTCAGAAGGTTTAACCATTAACAAGACGACCGCTAAAAAATAATAGGTATATATATATAGTTTGTCGTGATTCGTTGGGATTGTGTGATTTTTTAATTCTAACCGATAGCTTTTCCCCTCATTGATTTATAAATGATTTTCTTAAATTATTGTTTTCTTAACGTTCAATTAGGATGGCGTAGTTAAAGGTTTTGCTAACTCTACATCAAACGCCATATGCCATTTTCTATTCATCGACACAGAAGTCGGTATAATAGACACCTTAAACTTCTAAGTAGGCACTAACACAACAGCTTATACAAGTTGTAACGACCAATTAAAATGTACCGATACCTTGAGTTCATCCACAACGGACGGTTATTACTGTCGGCTATAGGTAATAGAGGTCAGAGGATGTAATAACAACAGTAATATACAAATTCGTGTAGAGGTGACAATTACATTATACACCATAGGCGTGACTAGACTTCATCCGCAGCGGTAGCCTAGCTAATGACCGGTGCCACCTGAGTACATATTTCCTGAAAATGAGCCGAAAAAAGCCCCTCACACACAAAAGTGTAGTATTTTTGTAAGGGAGGTTCAACCTAATTCGAAAATTGCAGTGGCAGCACCAGGCGACCTAGGCTGCCACCGTAGTCATGCCTACGGAATATACGGTATAGTATTATACGAACTTCGATTTATCGAATAGAATAGGTAACTTAAGAAAAATGGCGTTTGTAACTAGTATAGCAATGCAGTATGTACAATATACTAGAACTCTGTACTTTTGGCTAATAGGATGACCTTAAATTTAGTTTATTTAGCTAGCCCAGTATACAACAATAACACGGTCTAAATATTAAAATATATATATTGTCACATTTACTTATTATTCACATGGTAACCATTAGTCTAATTCCCATAATGTGTAATATACAATACAAGATACTTTGTATGTAAAATAATTAGACATGTATCCTACGGTATACGCTGTATACCCATTACTTTCCCAGACTCGCCTTCCTATTATCCCGTGTAGTGTAAGTACACTTAACACTTTGTTTTTATAACATATATGTTCCTCTATAATTAAATTATCCTAATGCCATTTATAACCGACGTTGGAAAAACATCGTTCTCTGTGTGTTCATTTATGTGTTTTGTGAATCTGAAACTTGTTTTTTTTTTGTTCTTATGTACTTATATAAATTTTGTACATACAATTTTTCCCACCCTACTAGATTAGGTGTTACGGTGTCGTGATTCATAAACTTCAAAAAACAATTTTATACTTATTTGTATTTGGCGTCCTGTGTTTCCTCTATACTTTCATTCCTTCGGTTATGGACCTCTAAGTAGAGTCGTATATGTTTTAAAACAATTTTCTCACCTCTACTTTCATTTTTTTTATAAGAAAAGACTACTTCCGTTTTAATTTTTAAACAATGTCCGTACATATTCCATTATTGGTCGTTAATCTCTTTAGTCTTTACAGCTGCAATTATCCACTCGTGCACACTCCGTAGAACGATATAATTCCAGAACTGAATAACGATGCATTATTTTTATTGTTTGTCGCTTCGTTGAGTTTATCAATTATGGAAACTATCGGCTGCACGTATCCGGGTAAACATATTATCAGATTTATTTTATTATTTTAGAAAATACAAAGCGTTTACGAAGTGAATGGTGCTGTAGCTTGTCAATTATTTACCATTAGTTCAGAAGTTGTTGTACGCTATAACAATTTAAGAAGCAATCATTTGAGACATCAGTGAGTAGACCAGCATAATACATACATATATCGATCTAGTTACGTTCTCAAACAATTAGGACGAATGTAGCTGTGAAAAAATGAATTCAAATACATAATACAAAGTATAAATCGATAAATTACCAAATGTTAACAGGTATAGGTAAACTGTTAAATTGTTTTTCTCTATTTTATTGTTGTGCGCTGAAATACTGTTAATAATATTGAGGACATTTTACATTTTGCTTGATTGGAAAGTGGAAACACGAAACACATTATCAGTTATTAAATCAATAGATTTAATAATAACATATTTAAATGAATAAATATAAAGCTAGTACAATGGAGTCGGGGCATAGTGGGGACAGACGGGGAGGTCATAGGTCTACAGGAATTGTTATAGCTGTAAAATGATAAAATCACTTATAAATAAACGCTTCGATGCAAATCTGTGGATAGTAGGTTCGAATCATTACAGACCAAACCAAGTACAGGTAAAAGTATTTTACGTAAGTATAGTAGTAGTAGTAGTAGTCAGTAAGTAAGGGAGGTCCAGTTCACAGATAAAAAAACAGATATCTATAAAAAACATTGTATATAATGATAATTGTGTAATTAAAAACTAATTGTTAGTATTAGGGTGGATAAGATTAGGGTTGATCGTCTTCCTGTAAAAATGTATTGCAATAGTTACTCATATATCGTAATTAACAATATAATGAAAATATTCTCATTGCCTTTTGATTCGCTAGCAACCTGAAAATTGTTAATGTTTATCGATAGTGCTAGAATATTCCATACAAATTTGGAAATAATTTGACTATTGTATGTGATTATCGATTTTGAAGAGGAGTGATGATTTTTTTTTAAATATTTGGTCAAATAAACTACCTGTTAGGTACGATATTTAATTTATAGAGTTGCTACACGAAGAAATCGGTTCAGTGGCTTAGAAAATATCGTGGATACAAAAAAAATAAAAACAATACCACACGCATCGAAGCTAAAATAAAAATATCAACGGTGTAAAAAACTTTGAGTTGTACACAACAGTATAAAATAAAATTTTGTCATGGTCCTACAATCCAATTAAATGACATATTATAAATATATATTATCTCGACGGTTGTAAAATGTACTAATCAGTCAATAATATTAAATTACAAAAAGTGGAAGGTAGTATTGACAATAGTTCACTGTGATTATTTTCGGTGGAAATTCAACCATTATAAAATCATTAATTACGGGTGTCTTCACCTCTGAAAGGTTGTAGATCGTTATAGGTTTCGATCTAGTAAAGTACAGCAACCTGTTAATTATCACTAACGACATGTCATTACTACTTGTGTACATTTACACGGTGAGAAGTATCGAAACAATGGAATCTTTGTACACAAATATATTTAGAGGTTATGTGTTGTGAAGTCCGCGAGGTCTATTAAACCTCGGCCGTAGTATTTAAGACCACTTAATGTCGTATTCTATGGCAAGTAGAAAGGCAAACTAACTAATAATGCGTATTATAGGTAATCGAAAAATTGAAAAACCTGTACAGTAAGTACATAATACACTTTTCCACGACACCAATTCTACTATTCGTCGCATTGTATAATCGACAAATTATTGTTCGATAATAAATTAAATAGGTATTATATATTGTTTACGAGAAGGATATTTAACTAAAAAAAAAAAAATTGGTTATTATCATTTTTGCACAAAACTTTAATAACATAATGAAAATAACAAATTACCCTAGCATAACTTTTTTATTTGCATTTTCTATCGTATTATATTAGTGTAAGAGTGTATAAGTACTTTAAAAATGTACTTGAAATAAAAACCAAAATAATAAATTGTTGAATTAGTATTTATTACATAGCTAAGTTCAACATATATCTTCGAGTGCGATACTACAATAATGATTATTCAACCGATAAGTAAGGTAATTTATCTTATTATTTTTTTTTTAATTAAGAAAAGACATTAACATTTTTTCTTTTAGAATTCATCACAGTACTAGTGATACCTATCGTTTTATATAACATAATACTATTAGAAACAGTTATAATTGCGATTTTGACCTACCAAAAACTGGTAACAATTTAATATTCTAGTGTTATATTTGAGCTTAGTTTGAAGTATAAAAAACAATTAATATCATAATAGTCTATAGTACTTCAAACACAACTGTCAACTAATACTATAATACTATTTTTCTAATATGGTAATAATATTTTAAAATGTATACTTTATCACGAAATATACCCATTGAGTATTTATTGACACGTCATTTTTTTATATTGAACAATAGCAAATGACATCAACTCATTCACAAGGGTATTCCGGGAAAATCATGATATTTCCTGTATTATACGCAATCTATAATAATATTATACTGTCGAGAAAAAATATAATATACATCAGTCATCGATGATCAAACTCAATAGCCTACACATGTCTAACGTTAAACATCTCGTACCTTGCAAGTTGATTATGTACTTTTTATTGTAAAACAAACTTAAAAGTTAAAAGAATTCATTAATTTTGGTTACTGTAAAAAATAAAATACAATTTAATATGAACAAAAGTTCAAAATCCAATTATACTGTACTTAATTGTATGCAAATTTCAAATGAATATTACTTCTGCTTTAAATAATTTTTAGTATGCAATCGCCTAAAAAAATACTGAAACCGATTTATTTAAATTTTAAATTTAAAACAAATAAGTGATTTATTTTATTAAATGTATTTGTACATAGGTACATTTTATTAAATTTATAATGTATCAGTACATAAATAACAATAAACACATAAAATATTTTTAACATAGAAGGAAAGAAACTCGCGAAGAGTAATTTGGTATAAAAATCAAATTATAAGATATACATTTTTTTAATAGACACGCGTCATACATTGAATAACGTTTTGCAGAAATTGGATTTATGATAAATACATGAGTACTGTATTTACTTACCCAATTCACTAGGATTTAGATAATTTCATACCAAATTAAATATGTAGTTATTTTTAACTCAAGTTATGCACCTATTATAATTTATTGTTTAGTTATTACTAATTTATGTAATTAAAATTCTATGATAAAGCCTGTGACCAAAAACAATAATTATTATCCATACCCTACTGTATATTTTATGTATGTTTTTTTGTTAACAAAGTTTAGGAATGCATTTTTTTTTTTTATTGTTTTGTTACTATTTTAACACTACAATTATAATTAGCAAGGCTATTAAAACAAAAAACAACTATATTTAGTATTGAATCCGTGGGACATAATTCGATTATATCAAATGTACAGACCATGTACTAGTGAATAATAATATGTCGAATGAAGGATACAATATTATAGAATTTATATTAACACTAACGCTAACACCAACAATGATAATGGCGAAAACCATACACAATCGTTTTGCACGGCGGTAAGTCGCGCCCGTGCCTGTGGACACCGTCGTTTCCAATGACCGACGCGGTAAGCGGTAGCGGCGTGAACGCCCGTGCGTTAGGGTTGGCCGCTCGCATAACGCGGGGGGACGCCAAATGTATTACGCAGTAACGAAACGAAAAAACTTTCGCCGCGCGCCGCGCGCCGCTCACGGCAACACGGCGGCGGCCGGCCGTGTTACGTCACTGCGAACAGCGGCTCGGCTCGCGGCGCGTGCATGCACGGTAGTTATGGTATACCGTGCGCCCGGCAATCCGGCCGGTAAGTCTCTCGCGCGCGCATTCGAAGTGGGTCAACCAATGTAAACACGGCACCGAGGTCACCGCAGATTCCTGCCCACCCTCACCGCCACTCCCTCCGGAAAGTCTCTCGTGTTTACACGTGTCAGCTGTGCCGGGCCCCTCCTGGACCGGCCGGCCGGCCAAACTTGCCCGTGCACAACTCGACAACAACAACAAAAGCGGCCGGTGAACGGCGTGTGTGCGAAATTAAAAAAAAAACAACCGGCCGGCTTGTTAGCCACAACCGAATACGACTTCTTCCACTAGGAAGGATTTGATCATTATCGTGTTCGCTATTATTTTTCGACGTAGAACATCGTTTAACCTTGTCACTGGAGGCCTAGCCAAAGATTCATACAATAATATTATTGTTTTTTTTTCTTTTTTATCAAACAACGCACAGCGATAATTGTATTACCTTTTTTTTTTTTTTGCGTAGTTCTCATAAAAAAAAAAACCCGACCCGCATCACATCAAATTTTTAATCTCAATCGAAAAACCGCGACCGTCGCGTCGCGTCGTCGGGCCATTATTATCCATATTTTATAATAATAATATAACGGCAACAATACACAGTAGTGCACCCTAAAAAGTAGGTCATTGTTACGATTTTTTTTCAATAAAATTACATTTTACGATATTATTATTTTTTTTAGTATTACTAAAATGATTATTGTTATTATCGTCATTGTGTTGTTTGTTGTTGTTGTTAAAGCAATGGCGACCGGCGCTGGTGACTGAAACTCGCATAAGCCGGCATTGCAGCGGAGGTTATACAGCAGCGCTCGGTACGACTCGAACAATATTTGGACATTTTCCTCTTCCCATCAGTCAGTAACGTGTCAAGTTCGAGCCGAACAAAACATAGTCAAGTTCAGTTAACCTTGGAAATGATTTTATCATCCGTTAAACAATCGTTTGTTATCGAAATTACAGTCTATTAACAAACCTATATAAATAAATAATCACAAGAAAAAAAGTACATAGAGGCTTTTTTTTTTGGCAATATTAAAAAAGACAATTAATTAAGCTTAATGACTACAAGACACTAAGTCTATCTACTTTATATTCTACATACAACAGTTACAAAATATCGTAATCGTAACTAATCGGATTTACTGGACATTTGGCTCGGGCTATTTATATATATATCAATTATTTAAGCGTGTTCAATTAAATCTTTAAATACTTCTGTTAAAAAAAGTTGATAAAAGGCGTTTATTTACTTTTTTCTCCACTGCATAACATTTTTAATTACAAAAATAAATCCTTATTACGTTGTATTTTCTTAGGTCTCTTCCTGCGCTAGTCTTAATGCGCCGGCCTTGACACTCTAAAGCTTGACACACATTGTAGCTATAGGTGTCAGAGTTGCAATGTTTTTCAGTAAATAGTAATGTTTATTATTATCAAATCCATAATCATATTATTTATTATCGACAATTGAGATTTTTTAATAGAACCTAAATAAGTCAAAACAAAATACCAGGAAAACTGGAGATAAAAATGTAAAGCACGCAATTGAAATCATGAATACCAATAATAGACAAATATTTTTGAAAAACGGCGCAATAAGAAGACAGCGAAGTGGGGTTAAAGCTGTCGATAAAATGACAATCAACTGTTGATTATAATAATATTATAGTCTCTACTCTCTGTGTAGTATGAAGATAACAACAAACAATATTTAGTTATAAGACGAAACAGAAGAGTAAGAGGAATGAGCGAGTGACGAAATTTGATGCGATGACTCAATGTTATAGATTGTACTGTCATAATTAAACCGTTGTAGATATACAGACAAGCTGTTGTATAGTATCCGTATGGGACAAAGTCGAAAAGACATAATAGAAGCACTACATTGTAGGTGCCTTATGGGAAGGGTAGGGGCATCCGCTATCCGATACAATTAAATTATATTATTATCGTGAATTACTTTTGTTTGCGCGGCGTGTCGTGGAAGGATATAGCAACAAATGTATATTGTAATAGGAATAATAATAATAATAATAATAACAACAACAACATAATGGCGCATAAAACAATGTAGGCCCGGATAGCGTGCGTGCCGAGTGTATACGAGTGGCGTACCTAACTTTGGGACCGAAAATGGAAAAATATAATTTGGAAAAATAAAACCCATTATTTGCTGGGACCTATCGTGTCTAGGAAGACGTGGGGCGGTGGCTAATTATACACATTGTGTGCAGCAATAAATTACAATAATACACAGCAATTTATATCTGATACATGGACCATGGTAAGCAAGTATAGTTCCTTGGCGTCCTTTCCCCAGTATCGTTCAAGCCAACGTGATTTTCGTGTGCGGTGTAAATTAGCTTAATCTCAATCACAGCATTGCTTATGTAATAATTACAACGATATTCTAATCAATTACGTTTTTGCATTCGGCTTACGGTAATTTGTTTACTACACTATCCAAAACGACGACGGATTCGTCCTTGTTGGTTTGTTTAGAAACGCTCAAAATGTTGTTTTTAAAAAACTTGTCACTTGAAAAAATGTACATTATAATTTATAATAAATATTCAAAACTGTACACATACATTTACCTTTTAAAGCGACACTATGCGTACAAACAGCGGTGGTGTAATTTCTACACACTTACAACAGTTTTAAACTCTTTGAAGAACTGGGAATTTGTGTAAGGGGTAGGTGTGTCATGCAGACCAGGGACATGATTGAAATATACAAGGTTATTGCACATACATCCCTTATTCGTCAAGTATTCGACGATAAAAACAAATATGTCCGCGTAACGGGAACCAAAATCAAGTATACAGTAAAATATAATATAGTAATAGTAAAATTCATATCCCCTTACGCTGTCATTTTATTTCCGTAGATGACAATTATTCGAGACGATGTGCAAAAACCTGCATGTTTCAACCATGACCAGGGACAACTAACTTTCCATGTCTGTCATATTTGTACACAATAAATTAGTAACGTGGCCGTCTGTATGTTATGTTAGCTTTAAACTCATCGCTGAATTTATTTTTTACATAACTCAAAAAGGATATTTAAGCGCCCAAACCACGATTCCTTCTCTTGGTGTTGCACTACTGTTGTTCGAGAATTATATCATTGAAAATGTTTAAAAAAATGTTGAGTATTTTTTTTTTAAATAGCTCTAAACCGACCGTAACAAACTCGACAAAAATTTGCATTTACCCCTCTTGCCTCCTCTTGCCAGTAAAAACAAAATTAATATGGACGCCTAATTTGAATACATACTTAATGCATATTAATTGTTATTACAATGTATATTGAACGAGCGAAATGAACTAATTACCGTCTTAATGATAAATATTCGTACTACATCGTTTACAACAAATATTCGATTTTAATGGACAATATTATACCAATACACTTAGGAAATAATATATCTATGATAGAGCTGTGGTGCTTGGTTCTGAAACATTTTGAGTTTAGTAATGAAAACGAATCGACGTATCGCCAGCAACAAAATCGTTTGAGATATGGTTAGATAGGTTTGATTAATTATTATTAGATTACGAATGATTGTGATTAAACGCATTCTTCGAAAACGGTATCGTATTTTTATGTTTGTATCATATAAAATGTTGTTATAATTTTTTTTTTTTTAAACAAACACAATGTTACAAATTATTGTTATTTTTTATCGGTTCGTGCACGAACGCTTCTTTAGAAAATTGTAACTTCCAGAAAACAATTTACAAACACACATCAACAGTTCGTAACCCACGGTTATGCTTATATTATATTATAAAATAGTATTTATATTTTTAAAAACTAACGTGATGTTAACAGCGAAATAAATTCAGCGATATTTTATACTGGCAATAAAATAAATGAATATTTCGAAAAATAAAATATAGGTTATGAGCGACTACATTATAATAAAAAACATTATCATAATGCACATATATATATATATTGAACGACACGCGTTTAACCCAATAGCATTAGCATTCAAAAAACCTACAACCATTTTTATTCGGTTGCTGTCGATCGGTCTGATTATTGCCCAACACAATCTACGCGGGAAAAATACATTATTATTGCTTTTCACACGTTCATCCGTGTACGGGAAACAATACATTTATAGTTGGAATAGCTAAACATTTAGTTGGCCCAACTATTTTATTTAGCTATTGTATTTTATTTCAACTAATATCGTGCTGTGTCCCTATATAAACTATAATTTTAGTTGGTCCAAATGTGTATTTTTAGTCCCCCGTTCAACAGTAGAACATCGCCAATATTTTTCAACATACTCATGTCGATTAAAAAACCGGCAAAACCATTTAATTGGATGTTACGGAAAATTTCAACCGACATGTTAGTACACGCAATGGAAGACAATAGAGCTAAAAGAAACAATTACCAAAAACAAAAAAAAAAAAACTAAATAAAATAGTAAATTCAATGTCTTGTCTGTATTTACCATACACAAATTCTTAACAATTATTTTTATTACTCAAACTAGTAAATAGTCACGCATTATGAATATTATTCAATCGTGTTAATGATATATTTACATTTTTATGCATAAACAAATCGGTGCGACTGTCATAACCGCACAAGTGGCTATACGGCCAATTAAATTACCTAGTCATTCCTGTCCAACCCTAATAAACTAATATTATACTTTTATTATTTATTCTGTTACTATTGCCAAACGAATATGTAATACATACATGTACCTACAAATAGATACTAGAGCAATTCGTTAACTTGCCACACAATAAAATTAAACAAAGGAATGAGCCGATTTTGTACAATCAATAAGGTATTTGACTTATAATACTTAAACTATATTCCTTAAAATCGTTATTTGACCCCAATCGTCCATGCACCCAACAATTAAGGCTCACATACCTTTAGTTGTGTCTTTTTTCATAAAAAAAAACCTTTAGGAAATACCAATGACGATTGCGGCGAACTGTGTAAATTAATTCGGCTTGAATCTCCGGTTTAAAGTGACGTCATCATTCTATTACCTACTTATTAGTTATTAGGTTTAACAGGATTTCCTGCATTATATGCCTTTAGGATAAATAATATTATTATGAAATAAAACAAAGAATTTATATTTTGCGTGTTATTTAGAGAAAAAAAAAACAGTAACTAGCATATGCAAATGGTTTGTTATTATTGTTACAGCGTCGTCGCCACCGAGTTCCGAAATACAATAAATGCGTGACGCATTATCGAAAAATACCGTCGTTTGTATAATGTTTATATTTTATAAGACAAAGTAACAATGTTCTCGAAAAATGTGAAAAATCGGTTTAAACCGGTGAAAACAGATCCAGGATGCGCCTTATCGTCGTAGTGTTTTTGTATATATATATAAAATAATAGAGTAGGTAGGACGACGCAAAACCGGGTCGATAGGGTACGGTAAATTGGTATCACTGCGCGGATACCGGCAACCGGCATTGTCAGCTGTGGCGTCGAACATTTATGCCAAACCACGTCCATAGTTCCGTTTTACGCCTTGCCGAAGTCGGGAGCTCTCTGCTGCGCCGTCCCCACTTAAGTACGCATTGTTATTGTTCGAGTGTACATCGAATAAGTACGTAGTATATATATATATTTTTTTTTTTCGTGTGTTCGCTCTTTTACGATTGTGCACTACGTGTCTGTGGTGATTTTTTAACCGGCGTATTAACGAGGAAATTAAATTTGAAAAAAAAAAAAAAAATCGTTTGAAAATGCGTTTCGACATTGACAACCTGTACGGCGTCATCGCCGTCGCCGTCGTCGGTGTCGCTTGAACTTTTTTCGAGTAAAAAAAAAAAACTCTTTTTAATTATTAATATAAATATTTATTTTTTTTTTTTTTATCGCGAGTATATCGCGATTTTTGTGTTCGGTCAACGCGAAAATTGTCAAACTGGATATCCGAATGAGGCAGCGGAACGGACCCACAGTGGGCGCGGGAAAACGCCTGGCCAAGCGGTCCATCATCGGCACGCGGGTCTGTGCGCCGGCCGGCGACGACGGTAAACTGTATTCCGGCATAATAGCGGCGGTCAAGACGGCCGCCGACGGTTCCGAGACCGGCTACTCCATCAGGTTCGACAACGGCACGACGGGCCGTCGCGAGTACCGGGCCACCGAGCTGGTGGGTCCCGGCTTCCAGACACTGTCCGACCTCAGGCTGATGGCCGGACAGAGAGTCTACATAACGTTCAACGGCCGAGAAATATCGGGAGACGTGGTCGTCCACAGACCGGACACGGAAGAAGTGCGCGTGGCCATAACGCCCCCGGGGCATGAGGTAAGGGAAATGTTGTATTTTAGTCTTTGTTAAGGTAAACGGGCTTCGGTAGACCGGCGGCGGCGGCGGCCGGCCGGTGTAATTGTACGACGCAGTAGGCGGGAGCCGTTGGCGCCAAAAATGTTTTCCCCTTTTTACCGGCTCGGCTGGGCGCGCGCTAAAAAAATCTTGTCAACCATAATAAATACATTGCGTTAATGCCGATCAGGATCATTATCAATTCGCCGGTCAGGCCGCATACGCCGGTGTACCAGAGCTGTTTTCGTAGGCACGCTAATTTTGCCGGGTTGGCGGTTACATGCGCGGGCACCACGGTTGCCAACCTAAACGCACGCCGTTGGCGGCCGGCGAGGACGCGGTCATTTCCGAATTTATGACCCCGACCCGTTCCATTGTGCGCACGAAAATCCACTAGGCCTCGTCGTTACTATCGTTCTTCTTCAATTGTATATTTTGTTGTTATTGTTATTATTGTCCTGTCCTATTGACCGGTACAGCCGTCACAGATTTTTTTCGTCTACAGGGACGCGCAGGTACGGTATTCAAGACGTACGCGGAGGAATGTCTTAGTATAAAAAAAATATATAATATTCCTGCCCTAGCACCGGTAAAACGCTTTGGTACCGGCAACCGGCGGCCGGTATAGTCGTGGGTTTCCTGAGGAGCGGTCATCCCGTTTCCGGACGCGTACCCGAAAACCGTTTATCGAAAACGCCACATATATATATATATTATAAAAATATAAACTACCATAGTCTGTAATTATTGCACGTACGACGTGGGTCTGGTGTAATCGACCCGCCGTGACGTCGTCCGCAGACCAATTAAACGTACATTTAAATAATAATAACGTTTAGGGCATTGACAAAACGTCAAATACTAAATACGTTCCTAACGCGGCGCGCAATACATCGAACGTGGACGTGGCAGGACGGCCGGGGGAGGGGCAGACGGTACGGTACGCTTGTAGGGTCCTACTTTCTACGGATATATTTTTTTTCTTCTCCTTTACATCACCGGTGTGTATAATATAGTAATAATAATAATATAACAACAACAATAATATTAATGAAAAAAAAAAAAAACCTTTCTCCCGGGGAGCGTGCGACATTCCACCGTAACAACTTGGCGAAAGGAGTAATTGCGTCAAAACCGACCTCGCGCCTCCTCTCTCTCTCTCTCTCCTACCCCCTCCTTTCACGTTTGTGCCCGCGATAACGAGGGAAGAACTGCTACCGCCGGCGGCACCGTACAAAGGAGATGTGGAGACGACCCAAAGGCCTAGGCCCGCCGGTCTACAAACAAAAAAATATAATTCAACACTAATAACAATCAAAAAATATATGAATACACGATATTTATTGTGTCGACCTTGACTTTGCCGCCGCGTGCGCCTGTAATCGCTCGGGCCCGGTTGCATTGGAATCCGGGTCATCGAGTTTTGAACCGTTCGACGAAATTTGCATGAGCGGTAAGAATTCCCTCGACCGGTACTATTTACCATTCGGCGTGTAACCGGTTACCGCCCGCGGTATGGTAGAATTTTTCAAAAAAAAACTTTTCCTTTTATTACCAAAAAAAAAGTCTTCACAACAATCTCGGTTCGACCTTTTTCCACAATGTTAATAATAATAACTTATCCCGAGTGTTCAAAACAAACCAACGGCGGCGCGGTATCGGACAAATTAAAAGTTTGAATTTTGAATTTCACCGATTTCACAACGAACAGCAGCAGCAGCGGCGGCGGCGGCGGCGCCGCTCGCCAACCGGTCTATTCGCCGGCGGAGTGAAAGCGACTTGAGCGCGCGCGCGCGTTTGTTATTTTATTAAATAAATTGTTTGATTCATTATCGGCGGCCGTTATATGCTGGTCAATGATGAGTTTTTGATGATTTCCTATTACGTGGTCCACCAGACTGTGCTGTGGTGACGTTAAGTTTTCTCGTTTTGAACTTTGGAATTGCTATTGTTTGTTTGCAGGGTTCGATCGAAGTGATAAAAAAATTGGACGACGTTCGAGTGTTGGAATCCAGAAAATCGGCCCGACTAATGGATCAGGACACGGATTTCGCTAGGTTGGCTGACATGTCGGACAGAAAACGCAGCTCGTCCTCGCAGAACGCCGTCGAAATCAGCGGGTAAGTAGTCGAATAACAAAATATAATATTAAGTAAACACGTCTGTGGAATTCGGTTCGTTTTATCGTTAGATCGACCTTTGATACCGGCACGATACTTGGTGATAATTATTTTATTTCATATATTGCATTGTGTTGTTTTTCAACGACGACCGGCTATGGCGTTGGGCAAAAATATCAGCTGCTGATAAAACTACTACGGTGTATATTATATAGATAAACGTTGTCAATATAATACAACTTTGTATTGTTATTATTATTGTACAGATAAAAGTACACGCCGAATAATTAATGTCGCGACTGTACACAACAACCGTTCATACCGGAAAACAGTGGGTTCAATAGCCGGACAATATTATCAATTACAAGTCGATACAGATTATCTTATTAGTATTAATTATTATTTGTATTGTTCAGCAATCGTGTGACGCGGACAACCTTAGGGGTATACCTCGGAACTAGCACTTACAATATATTGCTGTTTAATTTGTCGGTTTATATTTGGCACCCGACGTTCACATACATATTGGGCATTAGGTCTGTCTTGTCCGAGTGTATATTATTAGAACGGTGGCGGTCGGCACAACGAAAATACTCTTGCGAATTGTGTCTCGTTATCAAGTAAATTAACCATAACCGCCACCGCCACCGGGACGTTGGTGGTGGTTGGCTTCCGGTAAATAAACACTCCATTATATGGCGAAAAAGCTCACCGCCCGCAATGATAATATAATTATACCACAATGCCCCGGTGCAATAATAATTTTGATGCGGAGTACTTTTGAGAAAAGGAAAACGAGATCCGGTCGGTTACGGTATTTTTGCCACGGTGTTTTCTCCCATTACACCGGACCGTTATCGAATAACGATGCTGCGTTATTGTGTTGTATCGCTGCAGATCTCCGTTGTCGACTCGACACGACCAATTTAATAATAATATAGCTGTAATAGTAAAATATATATATATATATAACAGTTAAACAGTGGAAACGCGATAATGTTGTTACTTTTGCGTGTGTATATTCTTATGTGCTCTCTTCGGGTTTCTCTCTCTCTCTCTCTTTTGGACATATGCGCGTTTTGGAGGGCGTATTCCGATTGCAGCAGTGTCCTTACTCTTAGACAACATCCGTACGCGGTTCCGGTTCCGTCGGCCGAATTCGTTGAAACGATTCAAATGTTTTTTTTTTTGCCACTTCGAGGACACGTTGTCGGTGCGCGGCGACCGGCGACATTGGCAAATATTTTTCGGGCACGATACTAGTTGTAAACAAATACGGTAGAACAGCCGGCCGCGTCCCCCGTTCGCCGGCACGCAAATACAACAATTTTCGAGACCTTGCGCGATAGTTAAAAGAAAAAAAAAAAAACCCGACACGTTTCAGATTATCGCTGCTATTATATCATACTGATATATACGGCACGGGCATTTTTTTTTTTTATGCGGGCGGCGAGGGGAGGGGGAGGCGTAGTTAAAAAGTAGCGGCCCTCGCGAGTCAGCTGGTTCGTTCAAGGTCGGTTGACATACGTGGACGGCCTTGCCACGTTGCCGCTATTCGCCGGTATGCTGCACCGCGGCGGCCGGCTTATCGTTTTCGGTAATCGGCGGCGGTGCACACTGGCTTTCCAAAAATTAAATAAATAACAAAATAATGGAACAAAATGTAATAATATGATGATTGCCGTCGATTACGTTTTGCCGGCCGCCGTCCGAGATTTAAATGTATAATATTCGGTCTCCTAAAATGACGTCGACCGATGACGATGTTGACGGTATGCGGTCGCGTTTGACAGGTACATATTATAAAAAATTCAGATTGCTAACGGTGTGAGATTCGTGTGGCCAAATTCGTGTACCTCCGGGTAACAGAAAAGTAGAGTGCAGTTATCGCCAGACGGTCGTCGTCGTCGTCGTCGTCTGGCAATGGTTAACATATCTATTTCATTCAGCCTAGATCCCACCACCGCACGTCTGTTCCATTTGATACGCTGTGTGTCAGTCGTGCGGGGGGCAAGGCTCTTTATCATTGATCAGCGTTGTACAGCGTGGTGTCCGGAGTGTGGCTGTTGCGTAGATATTTTGTTGAAGTTGTTCAGAATTTCACATTTCAAAAATACTACCCATTTTTTTTTACTTTTACCGATTATTAGGCGGTGTAGAATTTTACGAGAGAATGCTATGACTGGACGCAGACGAGCGGTGCAACAGTCATTGTGAGACACGTGCAGTCTGTATTCCACGGACGACTGCCGACTTTCCATTATTTATCACGGCAAAAACTCTTAAAATCCGTATGCTAAAACACACATAAACGGAGTTTGCGATAACACTTGGTCGTTCAAAGTGGAGCTTCATTACGAGCGTTAATATATTATATTATTGTTGTTGAACAACGTAATATTATTATTATATTATAATATTCTCCGTGAGAAAACAAATGCACGGTGATTTGGGTATCGTGACTGTTTGTGATAATATAATAACGATGATAACAAACATGCTAATTGTAGATGGTAATAATAATTGTTTTCATAATATTTCTTTACGTGCCTGCTAATAACGTGTAAAACGGGCAAGATAGCGTAGTATTATTTT
The DNA here is from genome assembly GCF_023614345.1 of Adelges cooleyi. Classification (NCBI taxonomy): domain Eukaryota; kingdom Metazoa; phylum Arthropoda; class Insecta; order Hemiptera; family Adelgidae; genus Adelges; species Adelges cooleyi. The sequence goes on from NW_026095761.1 coordinate 739,102, forward strand.
CAAGCACAGATTCTCACGGCACACAGTAGCGCGTTCCATCCCATTCACATATAATATTGCTCTGTCTGTCATAGTATGGGAAAGCGTTGGCATGGTTTATTGTGTATTGTATCAGCTGTGGTTTATGGAATTGGCCACATTGTTTATACGGTTGAGACGCTGCCGTCTGCAGGTATTATTAGCGTGGCAAGTGGATTATTGTGTAGTAGCTAATGAATAAGATTAAAAAAAAAAATGTATAAGTTAAAATTAACTCTGTCTCTCTCTCTCTCGGAGCCACACGATTTTTATAAAAGGTCTATGGGGGGTTTATATATATGACCGAATATAATAAAACTGGAAGTCGCTCGTCTGGACGTTTTTATCAGAATTTCGGGCGTGGCGAGTGTTATGCGGTGTAAACGGTGTCGGTTCGAATTTCGTGCAATTTTTTCCATTCTTTTTTTTTTATATTTCACGGCGCGTGCCGATTTTTATAGCGTACCCTAGGTCGCGGCCTTTATGCGCGATGAGAGTGTTTTGAAATCTGGTTTTGGTCGGCGGTGGTGCACGCGCATTACACACGTCTAATATAATATATTATAAAAACAATAATCAAGTTCAATAAGATTTCGCAAGGTTGTCGCCGGCCGTATGTATATACGTACAATAATATACCGGTTGGCGGCGGCAGAGCGCAGGTGCGCTGCACCGCCACCGCCCAACGTGACAGGATTGTGTTAAATAGGCATGCACACATGTCCTAGTAGTAGTACTAGGTTATACCGGGGGAGGGCAGCGACCATGAATGAGTCGCGGACCGCCGGCGGTTGTTATTATAATATATTATTGTTGTGTTTTGGCCTACTTTATACTTGTGCACTTCGTTGTGGGTACTATGATAATATATAATGATATTCAACATTTTTGTTTTCTGACGTTTCTCACTGCGAGCCGCTTATTAGATGTGACAAAAAAAAACATTCGAGTATAATAAATAATATAATATAACACTAAATGTACGTTGTATTGTACATTATATGTTTTACCCGAGAAGACGCACGACGTACCTACGTATAAGTTTTAAAAATTTAAACGCTCGACCGTAGATTTTCTTTTGTAACAATTTGTTTTCTCTACCCATTCATTTATTATTATTACATGTTTAGGGATAATAGTCCGAGGGGTCTGGACGGGGGGGTGGCTATCGTTTGTTTCCTTTTCACGCACACAACAAGTGCCCTACAGCGGCGCGTATAGTAATTGTTGTGCAAATAATAATAAAAAAATCGCTCGGCCATTACGGTGAACGTGTTACGCAACAATGGCGGACGTTTATTTACATATTGTACGCGACGTGTACTTGCTCGTTATCCACTGACCATCAGCAGTGGGCATGATCTGTACAGACTATAGATCATAATTTTTTTTTTTTTAAATACATTTCATTCTTTCAACATGATGTATGCCGACCGTCGGTCTTAACGGGAAAATTCTGGAAAACTAGGAAGAATGATTGAAAAGGAAATCAGTTTAACAGATCGATGATACGTTCAGAAACAAAAGTTTATTGGATTTAAGCATATCACATTGTATATTTTTTCGAATTAACAATTGGCTGGTTAAAAAAGTTCTAAAAAAAACACTTTCGTTTTTAGTTTTTCGGACTAATCCTTACGCGTCAAGACAATATTGACTGTGCAGTGTGTGTTTGGTAGCTGTTATTTTTTACTGACACGTGTATTGGCGTAGGTAAAATGATAATATTCAGTGGCCATATATAAAATAACGAATATCGCGGCCAACTGACATCCTTGGGTTAGTTAAATATAGAATTCGTACCAGGTGTGCGCGAACGATTCTAGTCCAGTCGTTTACCCTGACCTTCCATGACATTAACACGTCGCTTTGAGTAGTATTAATGTATACATAAACAAACAATTAAAGAAAAACCGCCGCGGACGTCGTTTATAATCGACCGCCGCGGCCGCTTCGGCGGTCAATTTAATAATTCTATCATAGCCATATCGATAAAGTTGCTTAATTGTTTTTTTTTATGCTTGTATTTAGATCAAGAAAACGCCGGCCCAGCACCAGCCAAGAACAGGACGATGTGCGAGAAGAGGAAATGAAAGACGACGACGACGGCAATGAACCGAAAGAGGAAGAAATGACAGAGTGCACCGCGGCCTTGGTGTTGATGAGCCTGTCGTGCAGTCCCCACTCGCCGTCCATACAAGGTCGGTATATTGTTAATGTGCGCGTGCGAACGCGTGTTTAAATTATTCTTTTTTTTTTCGCCAACGGTTAAACGAGTCGAGTCCTTCGGGCACCGTCGATTTTCGCAATGAAACCAAAGAAGAAAAAAAAAAAATCCGATTTTCGTCGGCTATTTGTAGTGCGCGTTGGTGGGTTACTCTCACCGAACGGCCAAGCCGGGCGTTTTCCACCAAAAGAAAACCGATTATTTCTCAACGGAAATTCCCCCGGTTGCTATAATAGTGTTCCATCGGGGTGATGGCTTGGCCGAAAAAATGGTACACGGTGGGGAATTATTTGTACGACGTCGGGGATTTCACTTTCAGTCATGCTCCACAACGTCCTTTCTCCACGGTTTCACAACTCGCGGTCGAAAACAATTTTTTTTTAATTTAATTTTTATTCATTCGCTCAACGCCGTGCGGCGGCCAACTCAACACCCGTGAATGCATAAAATAATACACGGCCGATTTTTTTTTTTTCAAACGGGCCCCAGCCAATTGGTGCGCTTCAGGTGTTGTTATAGGGTGGCGGCAGTATACCTTGTTATTATTATGCATATTATACATTATGCGAGAACACACACAGGAAGCTAAAACATGCAATCATCGTTTCTGGTAGCCGCCCACCGCAGGGACTCTGTGCGCGGCGCTCGTATTAATTTCGATTTTTTTTTTTTCCATTTCCAGTGCATTGACACTACTGTTGGACATGGACTGGCCCCCAGTGCGTTGACCTCTAATATTTATGCTTGACCATAGGTATGTGCCAGCGAAGGAAAACCGAACGGGCGTAAACGTACACACATCATCATGATGTACTTAAAATAATAATAATATTACGCACACTTACGGGCCTATTCTAAATCAAATCGGACGGGCCGCCATCCGTCTGTATCGGAGTGCATTGCCGAAGGGGGTAACTGTTATTGCACGTCTTACCGTTAGGCGTTCTTCGCGTATTCAATTTATTTTGTACAAACTAGTAGGGTCAAGGTGGGAGGGGGTAGTTGTAAACGAACGGAGAAAATGTTAATTCCATTTCGATACATTACCGTTCTATAATTATTATAAGTATTCGTTTAAAATTGAAAACTGTCAATTACTTTATTGAAATAATATACGATTTACTACATTTGCCGGGTTTGAACCCGATGGTTCGCGTTAGCGGCACGATAGGTAACAACTCTAATTAGTATGTTTGGGCTCTTATCCGGTCTCCCCCGCTCTGTTGTCGCCGTCTGCCATCTGGCGCGACGTTCCGTTGTCGCGCACCAGGCTCGGCGTTACTTAACTTACTCGGCCGCGCGACGTATGGACTCGCGCATATTTCCATTTGTGCGGCGTAGGTACGCGCGAGAGAGTTGCCCAACAGCGGCCTAGATTCTGCGGTAAAAGTGAAAAGCAAGCTTTCTATAAACGAGCGAGCGCGCGTTATGTCGTGTACGCTCGATGGCGCGCGAGGTCTCCCCCGACCGTGTATTGTGCGTGGCGTTTCGTAACCGGGACAGTGTTAAGGACGGCAACCGGTCTACACTGCCGGCCGGCCGGCAGGCAGGCAAGCAGCGTGGACGGAATGGCGGGGGCGATTCGTGCGAAACGCCCGACATTGATGCGACAAGGACGCCGCTCCGTACTCGGAAACTGTGTCGCCGGCCGGCACACGCTCCCCCCCCCCCTTCCTGTGACCCACACCGTGTAAAAATAAAAATGACACGAATTATTTTTTTAGTTTTCAAAGCTCGGACACGTGTGCCCCGTACACGTCATGTTTTATAACACCAGCTCGACCGTAAAGGGTGACTATAGAAGAAGGTTTGGTGTTTGGCCAAAATGTCCGTTTCAAAACATATATTGGGCAGTCAATATCGTTTTTCACTATTCTACCTAACCGAGTAATAAGATTCCCCCGTAACCTTGTTTGCCCCGCGTCCGCCGAGACAATAATAATAATAATAATAATAACAATAATATTGAATATCATTTCGAAAACCGCAGCAAAGGTAAAGTGATAAGCACACGCGAACGCGCCGGGCTTCTTAAACGTGTTAAGTCTATTCGATACGCGTGTAACAACACTCGACACGAGTATTATCTGTGATCCGCCAGTAACGCGACACCGCTTTGATATATTTCATTATTATTATTATTATTAAAAAAACTCTTATTTATCTATGCATTTTTTGCGCGTCGGTCTTCGCGTATGAACATAATATTGTAAATACACACAAGATACGTGATCCTCCTTGCGGCTCTGCCGTTATCGCGAACTTAGATTGCGGATTAACGCTAAATTATTTTGCCTTTCCATAGCTTGGTCGTCGCGCGTGTACGTTTTACAGATCTTTTTATGTACACAGTCAAGTTGCAACGGTACTATTATTAGTACAAATATTATTATTACTATTATTATCGGACGCGTTTATACAACACGAGAGGACGGCGGCGGTGTTCTTAACAAAAGGAAAACATTGACATTCACCTGTACATACAACAATAATTGTAATAATATAATCGGTTACGAATAATTGTTGTTATAACGTCGAGAGTTATAACAGCCGGTGCGTGCGTCACCGGCGTTTTCCTTTTTCCTACAAATGCAGCCGCCGCCGCCGCCGCCGCTGATCATACAGCTTGTATATATGCATGCACCGCGCGCGCGTGCGTCCCACGCGGAAACTTGCGTCATTCCGACCGGTGACGTCACCGCCGCCCACGACTTTTTCCTCATCTCGGATCGCTTGCGTACGCGTGTGGGCGTCGCGCTGCAACAACAACATGGGTATGCCACCGCCGCCGCGTAACTCGTTCCGTACCGGCGGCGCACCCATTTCTCCACCGTCGACGTGTCCCTTTACCGGCACGTCGACGACAATTGCGCTTTTGATATTATATTTTAATGACTAATCGTCAAATGCCCCCGGTGTGTACAGGACGCATGATGATGCGATGCAAGCAACAGCCCGAATCGCTGTCCACAAGCCCGTCCACGTCAAGCGAAGGAGCTTTCTCGTGCCGCAGCTCGCCGTCGCCGCCGCTCAGTGAATCCAGCTCGTCGGCCGCATGGAGTGGTCAGGGCTTGCCGTCAGTCGTCGACGAAGGTATCGGACTGACCGACGACGATTTCGAGGACGTACCAAAAAGGAAAAAGGTCAGTGTTAGCATTTGATGACGAGTGACCATTGTGTACTCGATGGTGCCATATTTTATTTCTGTGGCTTGGAGCAAGAAAAATTGACATTGTCAATTTTGTGCATAAACGATTTAGTCCGCTAATTGCAAAAATTGAATCATTCTTTATATACCGTAAAAAATCACACTCTGAGGCCAAAAAATTAATTACTCATGAAGAGTTTGATAAAAAAATTAACATAGAGCCTGATGGAAAATAAAAACGGCAAAGCTCATTTTCCGAAAGTTGCAAAAAATGTGACATTGGCCCTTCTTGCTCCGAGCCACAGATTTATAAAAAATATTCGTATCACATAAAAGGAGTCGACGCGCATTTTGGTGCTTAGAATTTTAATATATACAAGGTGGTTCATAAAACTGGACATTTCTTAAAATAATTGCAATTTTTTAACTTTCTATTTAAAAAAAAATTAAGAACGATTTGAACAATTTACGTTGTTTAGTATAATTTTGTACATTGTATAACTTGTCGGTTTTGAATTCAGACATTAGGTTTAAACGGCGGATATCTAATGGTCTCTAATCGGTTAAATGGTTGATGTAATATTATATTTAGAGTTTCTGCGTTTTATTGGCCAACTGCTTAACTTGCTGTAAACTGGACGTCGTTGGTGTTGTCGTCGAAGCGTATGGCGACGTTTCTATGTCGGTCGTCGTCGTTGTTGTTGTTATTGTTATTGTTGTTATTATTATGTTTTTCTATCAACTTTGGCGCCTTATACCTAACTCTACCTACCTGCATTATGTGTGTCCACTTGTCAAATTTATTGTTTTCACGCGGTACACTTCCTCCTTTCTCCTGTGGCGCTGCTGCACTAATATCACAATTTAAATGCGAAACGTTGTGAAACGCACTAGTAGGTATACAACCGTATATTATAGTATATAGTATAATACAACTCCAAAGCCGCGGCCAATTCCAGTCCATTAAGGTTTAACGCAATATATATTAAAATATATGTATATATATATATATTGACGTATCCGCAAATTATACAGATTTTTGATGCATGTGTGTAGTTTTTTTTTTTGCTCTCACGCGTTGATCGTGGTCAAGCTACCAGAAATTTTACACACATACACATGTGTAGTCTTTGGTCGGAATTAATGGTTTAACTACGTTTAATGTGTATGCATATAAAAAAACCGTTTCGGGCGCTACAAACCGTGACGGGTCTAACCTTAATCGAAAGAGTTTATTCAAATAACAAACGGTTTTCGAAACGCGCAATAACATGTCGTTTGTGTGTGAATGTAGAATAGATTAAAAAAAAATATGTGTGTGTGTGTGATAATAATTTAAGGCTGTTCACAGTCGGCAAACGTCTCATTATACAAATCGTCATAGGGTAGGCAGGCGGGCATGGATCGAATGAATGAATTAATTTTAAACATTGTGTTTGTTTTAACGGTAGTTTGTGTGTTTTTTGGAATTCTCCATAATATTATATTTGTAATAGAAAGGAAGACGTCGTTTCCGATTCGGCGGAGTAACCTAGAAGTGCAGAAGGGGTGGGGGAACGGAAAAGAAACATTATCATTCATTCACCCCACTTGACTGGTCGCCAATGATACTGTACACGGCAGTGTACATATTTTTTGATATTATATGCCCTATGATTTGTGTAATCAATTTTAACGCCTAAATTATATTTTGGTTTCCCATCGAATCGAATTCTCATTAGTCAAATGCGTTTAACGTGCACACACTGACTGTTGTGTCCCGGTTAGTCTATTCTGTGGTCTCATCAAAGTATCAAAACTGAGTTGAACTTCCAAGATATACCGTCGATAATGCTATGGGCGTTCACATAAGGAGCATTTGTCTGTGTTGTAATAATTTCCTATTCGTCTTGTATATTTTCCGTCCAACCTTCCATGTAAGTTTCCACCGCCAAAACTATAGTTTTTTCACCCCTATTAACCGTATTTGTATTGCTTACAACAACTTACCTCCCTCTTTTGATATCTTTCATGACTGCTTTTTTCATTTAAAATTGGCTTTAACCCATAACTGATTTAGGCCCATTTATACTTAATCATTTAATTAACGTCTTCTTTATATTTTGTTTGGTACCGTTTATAATTCTTAATTTGTAATTTATTTATTTGTATGCTACACTATTGCCTTCGGGGCGTTAAATATATATTATTATTATTATTAATATTATATGGAAACGTGTCTCCGATTTCGAAATTGAGTGTCTCGAGACCTAAAATTATTTTTGTTTTCGACGTTGCTCTGGAATTCGTATGAGATTCGAGTACTGCATATAATATAGTCGGATTTTATTATGATAATAATAACAATAATTATGTGCCGGTAGACCTGGGAAGATGTCTGATAATATCGTTGTTATAATCATTTTTTTTTTTTTTTTAGAATTATTTTATCAACCACGGTTGGCTTGGGATAAAAACGATTTGCTCGCGTTTAAACAATAATCATTGCCTCGCGCTGTGGGCTATACACGCTAAACGAGCCTGTTGTCGTTATCCGTCATATAACGTTAATGGGCGATAACCAAGTACAACAATAATATTATATATATATATATATATGCAAGTACGACGGCAGTAAAACGGGGCTTGCGCACAAAAACAAACAACAAAAAATACAGTGGCGTTTTCATTTGTTTAGACCCAACAGTCTACTGAAAATATGGGAGTCGTGTGTGTACCCAAATAAACCTAACTAATCCGGCTTTCGACCTTTAATTATTACCGTTCAATTAAATTTCCGTTCTGATAGATGGCGCACGGTCGTCGTCGTCGTGGTTTACCGTGTCAAGGATAGCGACTGTCTCCTAACCCGGAAATGGCGGTGTACATAAACGTATAGCTTGCAGACTTTGCGCGAACTTTTGGGGGAAAAAAATGTCTGAAAATGTCTGATATTCCAATTAGAAATATTGGTAGGGCTCGAGTGTTTTCTCCGACACTGGCAACATCGAGAGTATAACAATAAAAATTGTCTCTGGTATTGCGTTGTATCTGTAATAATAAAAATCGTCCGCCCAAGGGACCACCGCCGGCTTTTTGTGCTCGTCTGGGAATTCCACCCTGACAGAACGAACCGGTTTTGTGTGCGCAAGACCATCGCCCTTTACACAGCAGCCTCCCCCGGTCAAAACAGCTGTTCCGTCTAGGTTCCTGCTGCCAACGCACCGATGCACACGGGTTTCGAAACAACAAAAACACGGCTAGAAGGTTAGGAGGAGGAGGTGTACGACGTGGAGGCGGTTTGTACTTGGAAAATTTTTATAATCCTACTGCAATAAAAACTACCGGTGTGTTTTATGCGGTACAGCCAGTTGCATTGTGTGTGTTCTAATAATTGCGTTTTGTAGTTGCATTACTACTAGAGTTATACTACTACCATACACTCGAGAGTAGTGCATCATCAGGGCCGTTTGCATTCGGTGTTTTTTTTTTCTTTCTATTCGTATCGGATTGCACGCGAGTCCTTGGACGTGTCGATTTTTTCATTATTGTTATTATTACTTTATTTTTATTGTTGCAACTGCAGCCTTGTCGCTGCGGCCGCCTGTTTTTCGCAATTGCATCCAGCTGGTCTGCGAGTGCGCGCGCACTACCAAACGCAGCCAAGGCGCGTTGCACGCGTCAAGGCGCGTCGCCGGGCGGTCTGTGCAATTTTTATTTATGTAAATTATATTATTGTGCATTGCCGCCGCCGATCCGTGTCGTGGCCGGCTAATTTTAATACGAATAATAACAAGCACACGAACGAACGCGCACGGCCCTCAGCAGAGTCCGTTCGTTGGCGGTTTCGTCGTAGCGGAAACGGGCGACGGCCAAAAAAACCGATTATTTAGATAGACATTCGTAGTTTCACAAGGCCTGGGTGTCTGTGTTTGTTTATCAATTAACCGAGATAAGGGTTCAGATCTCGACAGCAGTGTGTACACTGCAGCACTGGATTGCTTAACCGTATCGCGTTCCAAAGTGCAAAGTTTCTGTGGTTATGGGAAATTAAAAACCGCCAATGTTTATTGTTTACACTCGCTTGAATCTCGTTTGTATAGAAATATAATAATATGTATGTATATGTACATTTTTTTTTGTCCCGAAACCGGTTCGGTGTTTTGAATTTTATAAACACTACGAAACGCTTGCGGAGTATATGCAATTGAGTGATAAACAAACATATAAACCTAAGCCAAACGAAGCAAGTTTTCTTCGCGACACACGTGCCGGATTGCACGCGCGCTTTATCCGTCCACAAAGATCTTTGTCCCGCGGCTCACGTTTGGCCGCCCGAACGCCGATGGTCCTAAGGGGGTTGAGAAAATCGGTCCCGCCGTTTTGCGCACGCCCGGGAATGTTCTTTGTTCGTCTCGGCCGGGCTCGCTTGCACGTGGAGCGACCACAGCACGTGTATGTATAATAAGAGGGCTGAACGTGAACGGCGGCCGCGGCGGCGGTGGCGGTGCGGGGCCTGCGCGTTGTACTGCGTCGCAGTTTATTGTACCTCTCCCGTTGTTTCTCCGCCGTAGAAAAACTACGACGCGGACACCGCCGGCACTCGGCACCACGACGGAGGAGAATCGTTGCGTTTTCCCGGAACCGCGGGAAAACCACGACGAGAGGAGGTGGCTGACAAAATACGGAAAGACAATAAAAAATAATTGCGCAACACTCCAGTTGCATACGGTAAGCAGCAGTAGGTATAGGTGGTGTATATCACACGCGCATAATATTCCAGATAATGTTCCAGTAAAACCAACCGGGGTACGGGTGTCGTCGCGTGCGTGTGCGTTGTTGTGTATATGCATATAATCACATCGACATAATAACGGTCCGGGCCGGTACAGATTACCGGCGGCCGGCCGGCGTTCTATTCCCCGAGAACACGTGTCCCCCCTCCCCCGTGCCGGCGTCTCCCGCCACTCGACCGTCGGAGAAGTGTGTTACGACGCAAAAACGCATCTCCGGACCACAACGGGAACCCCCCGTGCCCCCCCCCCCCTCCCCGCCGCAGCCGGTGCGTTGTTTTTGTTTTCGTTGTGTGCCGGTTGCCCACGCGGCGGCGGTCACCGCATTGTCGATGCCGTACGACTGTGTGCGATGATGATGATCATCGTCGTCGTCGTGTTCCGGCCTGTTTGATACCGAAACCGTATAATTCGCCGTTGAAAGGTTAATAACACCGGCCGGCGTCGAGTCGCCCCTCCCCCCCCCCTCTCAAAATCAAGAAAAACGAAATAAAAATCGAACGGAATTACTCTCTTCGATCGAAAATTTGTAATTCGAATTCGTGACGAGATTTACATATTGTTATATAAACGTCGCGCGTCGGTGAACGACTCTTGTGGGGGTCAGCGGCCGGCCGGCGTATGTAACCAATATACCAATACATGCCGGCTCGGAAATATGTTACAATTATTACCTACTTTGGGTACGAGAAAACGTAGTATTGTTGATTACGATGTTCTACCCGAGTTTGCGTTTTCCTAATGAGGTTAACGTTCTCTCCGGAGAGAGTCGTGCGCATTGTGTATCGATATGATAATAATCGTTTTTAAACGACACCCCGGGTTGGATATTTTCCCCGAATGTGAAAAAGCGTAGGACGACGCCGCCACCGTTAACACACCGCGGTATATAGTATTTACGCGCGCAACACAACAAGAGCCCCGGCAGAGTTTCTTGAACTTGTACGCGCCGCACTGTGTTTTGTGTGTCGTCGTCGTCGTCGTAGGGATTGAACGCAATATCTCTCGGCCGACGCAACAAAACACCGGGACTACTCTCCGTCGGGAGTTCGACGACCCCGTGCCGATGCCCCTCCATACCTCCTGCTCCCTCCGCGGACGCCGCGGCCACCGCCTCCCCTCGGTGCGTGCAGTATACGTACATACATACATATTATTATTATTATTATTATTATTACTTTTTTTCCCTCTTTATTATTATTATTTTTTTTTTCCCAATGTTATTTTATTGTCACACGCTAACGCGTACGGAAGCGGACCACAAAATTCCGTGATCGATTTTTCACCGGTTCGCATCGTCACAATGGTTGGTGCGTGTGGTGTGCGTGCAATCCGCCATATTATAATATGTAGCGGTGGTAATGTATATACACAAAGAGACAATGAACAATTAAACGCCCAACCATAATATGTATGTTATATGAATTGCGCGCGATCGACCGCGTCAACCGGTCATTACGACGGCCGGGCGCGCGTGGGGTTAAAAATCGTCCGTCTGTTTACTGCGCGACTGTGGCCGTGTGGCGGCGGCGGCGGCGTCGGCGAACGAGTCGGTGACCTCTTCCCACCGGTTGCTCAAGGCCGTCAATGGCGGCGGCGGCGGCGGTGACGGGCCGTGGCCGGGTGTAACGCACCCCTTGTGTATACTCGCGATGCCTGCCGCCGGTATTCGAACCCGTCCGGGCGGCGGCGGCGGCGGCGAGGGCAACGGACACGGTATAATAACATAGCACACACACACATGATCGGCGGCGCAGGATAAAGCGTTGTTGTTGTTGTTGTTCTTCTTCTTCTTCTGGTTCTTGTTGTGGTTTCAATAGCACCCCAAGTCTGTGGCCTTATAGAGAATAGCAGCAGCAGCAGCAGCGTAGCAAGAGTAATCATATTTTTTTTTCTCTAAATAATATTTTATAATGTCAAGAGTTTGATAGGTACACGAGAGTACTACTCCTGTTGTTTTCCACCGAATACACGTTATTGTACGCGGTATTTCCGGTCTGTAGAAGGAGTTGGTGGGCACGGTGCGCGCGCGACCCCCCCCCCCCATTTTAGGTGAAAACAGTAAAATTGTCTACAGTGGGTTCAGACAACAATGTTTGTAACATAACCGATTTTTATTGGATATTGATATCTCTATACGAGTCCTGTCGTTGCTAAAAGAAAAAAAAAATATTACAATTTTTCAATATTGCAGTTCGCCTGCTGGCTGTAAGTATAACTCTTTGTAATATTTTACATGAGAACTAAATACAAATTAAATGTTCAATGTGTTCTTAAAGGCGTTGTGTTCATTGGCTATCTTCAATATCTCTCAAAAAATTGATAAAACGCATGTAGAATAAGGAGGAGGGTCGATTGACCAAATATCGCATGATCAAAAAATTGTTTTTTTTTTCGGAAAAAATGTGACTTGCGTACGCTTTTGATTCTCACAACATAGTGTATATTTTTTAAATTTATTTTGACAAACCAAAAATCACGAGCTACCGCGGTGTGTGGGTAGTCCGATAATGGGAAAATCTTAACGCTACGTCGACGGCACTGTTTTTTTTTTTTTTGTATTTGTCACTTACCTTACACCGGCTCCGGTATTTGACCTTTTGTTTGCCGACGGCCGTGTGGCGGCTTATAGTATTATTACGGCCATATAACAATATTATTATATACCCGTTTCCTCCTGCACCGGTTCCGAGGACGAGCGGTCGCTTTAAAAAAAAAAAAAAAAATTTTAAAAAAGAACAAGCAAACACTTGCACTGTCGCTTTTGCAGATGGAATGCCGGCGATAAGGGTCAGGGGAGCGGTACCGAAAAATGTAATTGTTTTTTTCACATATTATAGCATATACATATATATGACTTGTACCTATGTGTGTGTTTTCAATACACCCCCCCCCCCCCCGGACCGGTTCGGCTAGACCGACGACCGACTGATGGATATCGATGATTTTGCCGGAATCCTAAACGGTAAAGTATGTATATTATATTAAATGGGAGATAAGCCAGAAACGGAAGAATGAACCACCAGACTGTGTGTGCATACCCACCAGGAAGTAGTCGTAGATTTGACACGTATTCGTTATTGTTTTTAAAAAGCGATTCCGCGCGATATGTGTTTGTAAAACAGTGAGATTTCTTTTTAAACACGAATTTTGTATTGTAAATAGAAAAAAAAAAATCGTAGCGTTTTAATTCCGGCAACACGTGCGGTCAGAGTTATTACAAAATAAAGACAATGACGTTTTATAATACGTACGGTTAATTTTTTTTTTTTTAATTTTTCGTCGCGTTTGGCTTTGTTTTACATATATATATACACATACGATACGATAATGACGTTTGCTTTTAGGCTTCCGAATTATTAACAATACAATAACTATTTACTCAGTTGCTGTACGAAAAACTACCGTTGAACACTTAATAAACCTAATCGGGTGTACGCGAGACAAAAAGACTTGACGAGCGAGCGACAAAGGGAAGATGACAAAAAACACACAATAATTTCAATAATCATTTAATCGAAGGTTTTTTTTATTTCCCCGACTAAACAGAATAGAACTGTTGTTTCTATAATATACAGTGTGTGTGTGTGTGTGTGTACACACTACACGAACAATACCACCGTCCATTGTTGTTCGGTCAATAGCTATTATTTTTTTGGAAAACATAATCGCCGTTGACAAACAAATTTTACCGCGAGGCCTTCGTTAAATTTGTTTTCGACTGTGTTCGGTCGTCGCCCGTGTGTTTGGAAGAAGTCACGACTTGTCCAAAATAATATCACTTCTCGACGATATTTTATCATTATCATTGTCGTTATTATTTCCCCTCTGTCAGGCCGGCTGTTATAACTGCGCATCGCCGACAGCTGATCATCTCTGCCGTTGCTAGGGCCGAGGTTTTTTTTGTTGTTTATTTTTCGTTCAAACCGAACAAAGTACGACGCGCGATGCATCCTTCTTCATCACACGGACCTTATTTTCCTGGTGTGTGTGTGTGTGTTAACAATTAGTGCAATTAACGAGCGCGCATTACTTTTCCCAACGACTCGTTGTTGACATTGAGGAGACGAATAAAAAAAAAAAATAATAACAAAATCAAGTTGACGGGCAAATGTCACGAAAAAAAAAAAAACGCGTAACGGTTGCTTATCCGTTAAGTAGTATAATAAATAAATACGAGGTTATCGCCAAACGATATTGTTGTTGATTTTGTCCCCGTCCAACGAGAGATCATGTCTTGTATTAGCGCAATAAGAAAACACATTTAATGCTTTATGCATTTTAATTTTAAATTGTTTTTTTTTCTTTTTCTAAATACTAATTTTTGAAAACGACGATATTTTGGAAAATCCAGAATCATCAACCGTCGTTTTTTTTTTTAATGAAAATTTTGTGCAAAAAAAATTACAAATTCGCCATCACTGCTGCTGCGCTTTTATTCGACATTTTTTTTTTAATTTCCTTTGTGATGAGCTCCGTACAATTACAACATTATATTATTAACGATGACGACGAGACCTACCTTCAACAAAATCGCGTTGACGACAAGCAACGCGCGCGCTTATGCGCCTTTTTGTTTTGTTTTACTGATGAAATATTTGTACTGTAATAATAGAATAATTTCTAGGACTGCTACGGTTATTATGTAACGCCACAGTTGTAATCTGCATAATATATCTATTGTGTGTGTGTGTGTGTGTGTGTGTGTATAATACGTTGCACAAACACTCGAACACACACACACACGCCACAATTTTATAAATGGCGTCGAAAAAAAGCTGTGGTGAGAGATAGAGAAGAATGAAAAAAAAAAAAAAAAATCATAAGAGCAACAGAAACGGTTGCGTTATTAATAGACGGCGAGGCGGCGGACTATACTGCAGTTGTGTGTGTATAGCGATAATAAGACGAATAGTCCAATTAAACTGGCCGGCTTTTGTAACACTTTTGTGCTGGCTAGTTGTGTGCCGTGTGTCTGTCAAACGTGACGAAAATCTAATGTAGGTATACACAACAGTATACAGGGGGATCGACTTAAACCACTCATTATACCGTATGATTAGATTAAAAAAAAAAATATATATATATATATATATATATATATATATATATATATATATTCTGTACAGGATAATACGAGTTTTGCTGCAGCTGAAATTTCGATGAAATACCATTTAGTTAACTTAATATTGCTGTTTTTAAAATGAAATTGGAAAAGAATTGTTTTTAATTTTTTACCGCTACAATAACAACCGGCAAGATACGATCAGCAATTAAGATGTATAAATAATAATTAAATTGAAACCTTAAACTTACGCACTAATGGCAGATATTATCGACCGGCTGTTCATTTACGACCATAGGTACTTTATTATTTAATAAATATTACAGTTAATTTTTAGGCACGTATGTAATTAATTTGTTGAACTTTAGTGGTGGGACATCTAATGAAGTAATGCAGCGCCCTTAGTTGTTTTTTAAATATAATTTATTATTCTGAATAAATCAACAAAGTGCCAAAAAGTAGGCTAAAAGAAATGGTCCCTGTTAAAATAACGCTTGTTGATAATTGCCAAAACTTTTTAGCTAATGTTACTATTAAATTATGTCATATGTTACCAGTTTTCATGCGTAACGATATTTGTTCAAATAAAATAAGTAATAACACAAAAATAATGACATTCGACAACAATATGCTTAATCAGTTTATAGTTTTTTTTTCTAATTGTGTGTATACACAAGTATAAAATAGCCGACCGCAAATACCACATAATTTCATTATTATCTATGAAAAAATTGTTAAGTAGGATCAGTGGGACATGACGAAGAAAAATGCATTCTACTAGTGAATCTGTTATCTCCCAATAGCACTTACACGAGAGTGCTGCTACTGTGACCTATATCTACACTACACATCCAAAAATAAACAATATTCAATTGCACATTTGTTCAGTAAAATATATAGCTCTTAATAACGTTAACGAAAAATGCTGGTGTTGCTATTTGAATAGAAAAACAAAAAAATGCTAAAAAAATAATCAATTTGCAATGGGGTGGTCGAAACTTGAGAATTTGTAAAAAAAATAAATAAATAATAAGATCACACTAAACAAAGACTACGATAAAAATATTATTATTCACAACCATACATTATGAGGAGGTATAAGTGGATCACTTGAGGTTTTATCTTATCGTCCTGTATAATGTTTTCGTGTGATTGCACCAACGGTGTAATAGACGAGTAATAGTATATTTACTAGTATTGAAATAATAATTTAATCGGTTTTTTTCGCCTTGACTTTAAACGTTAGCTAGTTCTCCTATCCCCAGCATCATCACCTGATCGTCCCGGCCGTATATTTACATCATGGGTTTATCGCGACACACACACACACACACACAAGTGCGTATAATTTATTATTATCATTATTATTAGTATACACACACATTATATTCTACTACTACTACTACTACTACTACTACTATTACTATACGGCCCTCGTGGGGTAACGACCTCAGACCAATGTCATCCAACTGCAAGCCGCCGTAAAAACCACCGTTACGACGGGCAGGCAGAGCACCAATCATCCTTCCGAGTTTCTTGTGCGCAGTTTCGAAACAACAACAAATATTGACCATAATAAATAAATAACGCCACATACATTTTCAACGGAACAAGGGAAAAAAATTAAAAAGAGAATATTATTAACTCTCAACGTCGTCGTAGCACAGCCACTTGCGGTTTTTTTTTGTTTTTTGTTTGCACACTTGTCGTCGGCGGCGGCGTCGGTTAATAATAGTAATAATTATCATCAATAGGCAACAGCTATGTGTATGTGTGTGTGTTGCCGTTACCCGTACGGTTTGTATGGAAATCGCGACACTTGAACACAGGGGGGGCGATAATAATGCATTATTATTTATTTTTGTTTTTTTTTTTTTTTTTTTAAATAGGTCGACAACATCCGCATACGCGCGCCTCGTTGCACAGAAAGACTTAAAAAACAAACAACATACATGTACACAACACGAAGACAAATAAAAAAAAACTTGCGCACGTTTCCTAACGTCTGTCTGTTCACTGTTGGTCGAGGAAGACTTTTTCCAAAGTCCATTATTGCAAGTACTCTATAGAGTGCCTATATATTATGAGCGCAGTAGCCGTGGCCAAAGGTAGATTTTTCTCGATCGATGAACCTTGACCCTGCGCGCTGCTTTGTGTGATTGCACACGTGCAAAACGAAGGACGGAAAATATATAATAATAAATAATTAGAATACAACTTAACCCTATAACCCTTAACCCCTCGCTGCACAACAACGTTCGATATTTTGAACAATTGAAAATTTCGCGTTTTCCGCGAAACTAAAACTCAAACAAATTTGTTTTTCATTTTTTTTTTTAAGTAGTACGATTAAGTCCGTTTTTTTTTCGAACAACAACCGTGCGGTGAAGGGTTCAATGAAAAACTTAAAGCCTATGTAGGTTTAAATAAAATAAATCATGCAGAATATAGGGTCAATAGTACTTAACCCTATATCGACGGCAGCCGTCGTGATTTGCCGTTGTAAAGATTATATAACGTTATGGAAGCTGAGAATCACTAATTGACCGTAGATAATTAATAAAGAGATGAGACGCCGCCTCATAAGTAAATGATAGGACGTGGTCTGAAGTGCATTATTGGCCCAGTAAGTTATTGATACTTTACCAAAAATATGAGCTTTATTTGGTTTATTTACACCCAACAAAATTCAACCGGACCAGGCTTTTTAACAAAAAAACATTTTTGGCGCTCTGATCGTAGTGCTTAGGTACAAGGTACAGTCTATAAATCATAAAACATGTACTGCTTAGGTATGGTGTATGCTGTAAAAAAAAAAACACCTTGGCACCTTAAATAGGGTATGAATTATGTGGTAACTGATTACACGATATCATTGTTGTTAGTCGAAAACATTAGATGATAAATGATAAGAATTACTATTATTGTAATTGATGAATACTAGTTACCTTACCGTCGTTACCGTACGGGTAAGTGGTGTTCCAAAGATTAACTCAATATTATGATGATGATATCTATTTTTTTTTTTACCGTCTATATTTCCAGCCACGAATTTACCTTGGAAATTGACATTGATGGCAAAAAACAAAAAGTATTGGAAATTGACGTACCTACAATGGCCATTTTAGTATTTGTAGTTGTGGTTGATGTGTACGCACTGCTTGTCATCACAACTTATTCAATAATCTATGCCTTGCGAATGCTTAATGCTATTTATATTTTTAACAGTGTTTTAATTTATATTTTTGAGTCCCAATTGTTTTTCTTAAAAGATTACCATTGTTTCCTTCAAGGTACAGCTGGTATATTATATTATTATGCGTTTTTGCTAAATAAATTGACAAATATTTGTATTGTTTTTTTTTGTCTGATTTAATCGGTTTTGTCTGATAACGACTGGTGTCTATTGTGAAGTACGTTTGTTGTACCGTATATATAGATGATAATAGGTACGTCACGCGCATACTTTTTTTATGGGATTTAAATTTAACCTTTAATTTTTTTCGTTGTTGACTGATGGCCATATTTTATTTTTTTTTTTTATTGTCAAACGATGACGCGCGACGATGACCACATAGTACACTAATTACATTTTAATAATACCGGAGACGACATTTTGGTATTGAAAGAAAGTCCGAGGAGGTTACTATACCTTGTGATACTATAGACAGGCACGAGTGTGTTATAATTATTATTATGGCGTATATACAATATTAATATGTACGTGTGGGGAATGGCATTCCATCGGGTCGGATATGTTTTTTTATGTAGAGTAGGAAACCGGTAGGCCAAGTGCATTAGTTAGTTATGTGTGTTTGTAGTTTAAAAATAATAACAATAATAATAATGAAAGGAGGAATACCTTGGCCGTCTGCCACTGTAAATACAGCGAGGGGACCTACTAGAAGTTTACACAATTATCGTGCACAAGTGCAAACAAACATACGTTCGCCACTATTGGCATAACTTGTGCGAAGGTTATGTCAACCGCTAGAAATCTAGAACGATATGAGTATGCGTTTTTTCCCCCCATTGCTATATTTGTGTCTGCCAGGCCCCCGGCATAGTGATTTCCAACTCTTGTGCGGGCTCTGTGAGTTACACGATTCTGTTGTGTGTATGTATCATAACTATACAGCCGTGTCTTCGTCGACGTCTCTGCTGTAACCTTTCGAATGGAAAGTGAAAGTCCACACAATAATCTCTTGTAACATTTAAGTTAGCAGCGACAGCTGCAGCAGTCTCCGGGCTCTTCTAAATGCGGGACGTCCATAAAAAAATAATATGGCTTAAACGCGCAATTATCAATTGCCACATAATAACAACAAGTAATAGAAAATTACAATAACCTACATACAAGTATTTGTGTGCGGGTGGCGGAGTGGCCACAGTGTCGTCGCGCTTTAGGTGTGTCGTTATAGAAATCACATAAAAATCAATCGATAAGAACAAAAAAAAAACCCATTAAAACGTTTAACGGGTGACCCCTACACGGTATGTTTGTCGACATACCGATGTGAATAATAGATAATGAACAAATAAAAATTACTTTCGGTTTGGTATTCACTACCGGGTATAGTAAAATTGCCGTTAAACGGATAGTGTCCTAAACGACCGGCGGCCAATGGTTGTGTGCTACACGTGCCGTCGTATAATATATGCACTATGCACGCGCGCATCATCACCCGTTTTAAGCGTTCAAATAATATGTTTGTTTTTTTTTTTTTAGAAATGTTCACCAAGTCGTACAAGACAAACGGTGTAACGGGAGAGTGGGGATTTTATTTAGTGCGTGACTTCGCACGCCGAGACCTTGTCTTAATTTTACACAAACCGACCTTCCGGTGGTTTTTTTGCCAAAACGTTTCGGTGACATCATCGTGTCGATATTGGTGTTGCTTGAATTTGGCAAAACCCGACTGTGGCGGTGCACGGCACTGTGTGTTAATTACACGCATTCATTATTCAAACGCAAATTGGATTTTGCCACCGGTGGAGACCGCGTTTCGTCTATTTTCGAGTAATCGCCTTGGAATAGGTTGGCCGAGTTCTAAGACGCCGCAACCTTTATTCTTCCCTCTCCCGTCAATAGCAATCACAATAATTATTGTCGTTCGCCAAGAAAACAATCGGTGGGCGCGCCCAAAATTTAAACGATTTCGAGACGGCAATTATATATATATATATATATATATATGTGTTTTTTTTTTAAAAATAATTCGAGTATTGTCATAAGCGAGCTTCGCGGCCGGCCAAAACGGTCAAGTCTTTTGTAGGCCAATTATTACCGTGGTCGCCATACGCTGCGTATACAGCGCGCACAAAATGTGGCAATAATCACACATTACACGACGTACGCGCGCGATCTTGGGCCTTCGTCTTTTACGCCTTTTTTTTTTTTTTTCTTCATCCCAGTTAGATATTACATATTATTATTGACATGACGTGTGTGGATGAGCAGCGTGGAGATGCTGTATAACCGGCTTTAGAATGCGTCGTTTAGTAATTCGATGTGTGGGGCGGGCGGATGGCGGTGTGGCGGATGCGAGAGGAAATACTACATTGCGCGGTATGTGCGCCTTGCACGCCGCCAAATTGTCGTTGATCAAAATGGACGACAACCGCGATGAGTAAGGATAGATAGATAGAGAGAGAGAGAGGGGAGGGCACCAAAAGGGTATACGGCGAACTAGGTCTTTCTGTTTGTGTGCGCCGCGCGAAGCTTCACCGCTGGAATCGGGTCGACCTGACCCAGTTTCGCCGGCCGGCAAACAGCCGCTGTGTGTGTGTGTGTGTTTAGTCAGCCGTATTGTAAGCCGAATGTTTATTATTATGCGCTTGCCTTGGCCTCCCCGACTCGCCCACCGGTTTCAGCCGGGCCCGTAGTATAGTAGTAGCGCAGACGAATAGTAATAATAATTTATTCCGGTCATAGTTATCTCACGATTGTTTGTCTTATGTCCGTTGCATTTTTCTGTACTCTATTCACGCGCCGTTTTGCGTCGTGACATAAGTCGTACAATTTGCTGCGCCGTCGAAACCGACAAACGATATTGACACGTACGCTGGGGAATCGGCCAGAGATTCAGATAATAATAGTATTATTATTACATCGTGTGTTGTTTAGATACAAACGAATATTCATCGTACACATCCGCAAAGTTACTAAACCCTATTTTTTCATATTACTGCGTGCTAGATGGACAGATTCGGTGAATTCTATCCATGCGCATGCATCCGTCTTTCTACGGACAATTTTACCGCGCACTGGGCGAAGGGGCACACGTGCGCTGTGTTTTTCCAGGGACCGTGGAAGTAGGTTACGACGCCGGTGACCCGGTTACACGTTGCGCTTGCCCGTGGGGGAGAGAACGCGCTTTGTTTACGTGCCCAAGTGTGTTCCCCTGTAAAACTGCTGCAGATCGATAGCGTTTATGTATGTTGTGTACTGTGTGTGATGCTATGTGCCGGCGGCGAAGGAGGGGAAGAGGACACCACGACCCGCGATGCAGCTACCATTGTTTTGATGACGGCGCAAACGGCGGGGTGGGGCATGCGACTCCGCGAAAGTTCCGCCGCCGCATCACCGGGTGCGGCGGCGGCGGCGGCGAAGGGAGGGGGCGTGTGCACGCGCTAGTCTAAAACATACGCCGGCACGTGGGCAACGGTCGCCTCTACCCGCATCCGCGCGGATGCCACGGAGCGCGGCGCATCGATCCGGCCGGCCGGCCGGCTTTTGTACGGCGGTCCTCTCTTCTTCCCGTCGTGTACGCGGCCCGTGCCTACTGACCTCGTTTTTACCCGGACCCCGAATTAATAGTGTTCCCGGTTTATATACACACACACACACGAGCGCGCGTGGCGCCCGAATGTTGTTGTATATGAGACCGTATTGTATAGGAATTTTCAAACGTTCATACGACGGACGCGCGTTAACAAGCGGCGCGAGTATGTACGGTATTGTGTGTGTGTGTGTATATATGGAACACAGTACGCCGCGCGGCACGGACACGCCACGATAATGATGGCCTCTGTCGGCTTGACCTATTTATTGGCCGTAACGCGCCACTCCGCTGCTGCACCGGCCTCATTTCAATCGGTAGTAGCCGGTCGGCCTACCTCCCCTGCCCGCGCCGCCGTCACTCACAACCGCGGATCGCGTTACTTCTCCATGACCAAAATAATATTTGCCGGCGTACAGTAACAAAAAAAAAATTCACACAAAACGCTGTTTATTTCCAAAAAAAACATAATTTGCCGTTTTACACAAATTTGTGGTCGCTCGCCGCCGGTACTTGGAATTTTGTTCACCATAACGCCGGCTATGTTGTACACCGATACAGCTGTTATCACAGAACAACCGTGTGCGATCAGCTGATCGTTTTTTCTATAGCATCAACTCTGTACAACACGGATTGTCGGTGCACCTTTATTCGACAGCCGATGAATTATATATCTGCATCGCGTTTAATTTCGCCGTCCTTGGATACACACGCCGTCTTAATCACAATTATTGCAATTACTACTAGGTACCCACCCAACTGTTATTGCGCTATTGTTTGGTTTAGTCATGCAGCGCGTGTGCGATTCGATGCACATTTTATATATTTTCTTGGACGCGTGCATCGATAGATTATTATTATTACTGTATAACACATATTATTATTGTGTTTTTAAAATGTAATATTACATAAACGACACTGTCCTGTCACACGTGTATGACCGGCGCACCAATGTACCGGGCCGTTATGTACCGCCATTTTGTGTATTTTATACTTAGAGGGCGTGCTCTAATATACAGCTTAGGGTCTGGTTAGTAGGTGACCCGGTAAAAACGCTTACCCTATATTATCATCATTCGTACACGGCGACCGAGGCCGGAGAGAGCTTTACCCTACATTTGCTGGTTGACCTTTTTTATTTTATTTTATAATATGATATTGGCACTGAACATATTATATATTTCTACTTGGGCCTAGAAGAAAATTTAATGATAATCATTTTTTTCCTCGCGTTTGATTCGCGTCCAAGTCCCCCCCCCAATCGGATTCGGAACACTTATGTTATGCGACCGTTTTTGTTTCTGTTTATTTTTGCGTTCAATGCCGACTATATGCAATGTCAATAATATGTTTGCGCGGTGTATTGTTTTCTATAGATGTCACAAAAAATATAAACATAAGTTTTAACGTAACTCGAGTTGTATGTTTTACCGCAACCGCGGGTTGTTATTAAAACAAAAATTGATCGTGTACGGATCGAGTCGTTACGGTGATGCATTTCCGATTGACCTCGACTCGTTTCAAAAAAAAAAAAAATCGTTAATCGTCCGGACAAAAAATAATAATATTTTCACATGCCTCCTCTTTTGCTGTAGAATTTCTATTAACAGTAGAAATCCGGTAATATACAATGTAAACGCTATTATTATTGCCTACTTGTATTTGGAAAATGCACGCGTATGTACCTGAAGGCATTTGTGCAATTAAGGCACAGTTATAATAATAAGATATTATTATATTTGCTGACAAATCTCGTCTTGAATCGCGTGTACCTAATTATAACGCGTTGTGGTGTATTGACCGACAGATTTCTGTGGAAAAATAATTTTATGATATATTACATTAAATTTACATTAAATACTCTACACTGGTAGTTGAGGGGTCAGATTTTGTGTTATTACGCGCGTGTGTTAGACACATAAAATAACAATATAATAAACAACAATGATGCAATCGTTAACGGGTTTAAGTGTACCTTTCTCGAAGCGTTTTTCTCGTTCGGTATAATACACACGAACCGATAACAATGTTATAGTTATTAATTATTGACTTTTGTTTCGTTTTAAACGGTTTATTGTCCGTGTCGGCCTTCCGTTATATTATTATGCTTGTGCGCTATTATGCCGCTGTTGACTCAATCGATTTTGTTCGGACCGAAATATGATGATGAAGTTTATATATACATTGACTTTGAAATATTGACACATATTATTATTATTACTATGATACTGACTGCAGGATTTTATTGATTTTTATTATTTGATGTTTTCAGACGGATTGCCGGTGCGTATTTCAGTGCACATGGCCGGGGTGCGTTACCATCACGACCACCGTTGCTTCCATAGAAGCCCACGTCCGGCAAAATCACTTGGGGTAAGTTTTTCGGGTTAAAGCCAGTTGAAGTTTGTGTTCGTAACGACCGCCATAAAGCTTATATATATATATAAAGACCACACCGCCTTGGCAGCACTGTGTATAGCCTCTAGACAAATGGACGGACATGCTGTTTGTTGTTACAAGATACAAAATCTCGGTATTATAGTGAACCTACAAAAATCGCACGAGTGTGGGCTTCTGAATGGGGGGGGGGGGTGCTATACCAAACAAATCGTATACTCAACCCCTGTACCTAACTTAATATCTATGACCACGTAATAAACTCTGAAATGTCGAACCCCGGGGGCTTTTTGACATATTTGGCACCAATTTAGTCGTTTCTATGAACATCCCTTACGGCAGTGACTCGGGCGGTGATAAAACGACGTTGTGTTACTACTATAATGTGGTAAAGCGTTGCATAACTAATTGGGTTTTTTCTTTTATCGCTTTACACAGGCCTAGACGTGAAAAATCACCTTTGGACGACTCCACTAATGATTCGATAGACGATCACGAGGAAGAGTTTTATTACACAGAAGTGGAACTAGGAGCGGCTTCGTCGCCGCCCACGTTGTCTCACCGGGACATGGCTCGTCCGCCGCACGAAGGTAATAATAAAAACGGCACACTGTGTGTTTCGATTATTATTATTATTTATTATTATTGTTCGACATTGACTTTCCGAGCCGGCTGATTTTAAATGTCGTGTTAAACTTGCTCGTGTTGTTTCAGATCCGGAATATCAAAAGACGCTGATAATACCTCGGTCGGGCGCCGGTCCAATGAACATCCCCAGCACGTCGGCCAATTGGCCGTTCACATCCTTCAACGGACAGGTATACTACTTATATATCGTACAGCTTTAAAAAAACCAAAAACTAACCCGGATTCTCGCCAACTCTTGATAGTTCCAACTCTTGTTTTGTCCCCTCGCGCGTGTCCCCTCCTCCTCGCTCTCCGGTGTACAGCGTTGACCGCGCCATTCTTCTAATGCACCGTCGCTAACTGTGTGTGTATTTTTTTTTTTTTTTTTCTGGAAAAACAGAAGCAGATAAAGATGATGTACCAGAATCTGGGCGGACCCAGGTTCCCGAGTAGCCCCATGCGCAAAGTCCGGGGCGAGACGAAAAAGTGCCGCAAAGTGTACGGCATGGAACACCGGGAAATGTGGTGCACCCAATGCAAATGGAAAAAAGCGTGCACCCGATTTGTGGGCACCATGGAGAACATGGCGCCACTGGCGTAGAACTTACGCTTTTTGCCAATCACACTACGCTAACTGCCAAATTAAACATTTTTTTTTTTTTTTCCTTTTTATAATTTTTTTTTTTTGTCTTTCTAAACGCGTCACACTTCGGCGTTTAATTTTTATCTATTTGAATTTTTTTTTCTCAAAGTTTGTACTCCAATTTTTACGTATGGACAAATTTTGATTTTTTTTTTGTTAATATTATTATACACAAGCGTATAAAAATAAATTTATATATATATACATATATAATATAAATTTTATATTATAACTATATTATTCGGATGTATATAATAGATTTTAAGTAAGTTTTTATCGATTATTATATATATATAGAGTATATATATATATATATATATTATACTTACAACGTAATTTTTTTTTTTTGTAATTAATAGATTCTAAAGCCTTAGTACTTGGAAACAGTTCCTCAGGACGACATATTATTGTTATTAATTTGGCCGGTCAATATATATATTTTATTTTCCGACTTTTTGTGCGGTTTAAATAATTTTTAATTGAAAAAAAAAAAACGGACACAACGCCATATTTATAAAATTAACGAAGTATTAGTAATTCTAATAAGAAAAAAAAGTAATAATTCCTAAATAAAAGCAATAATATTTTTATTGAAAAAAAGTATCGACGTCCTAGCGTAGAGAACTGTGATAATTTAAAATAAAAACGCCCTCGCATCATTTTGTCTTACCCGATGAGTTGTTTAAACTACTTCATAAGATGTGTATAAGTATATTTTCTTAATCATTGTGTAAAAAAAAAAAAAAAAAAAATGGGGAGAAGGGAGTTGTTTTTTAGTTATTTTTTTTACAGTTGACTGAATTTAAAAATAGAGAAGTTTTTTTTAATTAATCCAGTTCTGAACTAGGGCGTTAATATTATGAATTATATATTATACTGTAATAATTATTAAACTACTTGATATTTTATACGTTATTAAAAGCGCACATTATACATTTTTTTAATCAATTAGTCCAGCAATTATTATTATATATTATCGAGAACAAGCATTCATTTTTAGCTCTGAAATTTGCTTCTTTAATAGAGCCCGTTGTTTCCCAAAATGTAATCATTATAATACAATAATGTATTACATACTTGGTTGTATTACTTTTTATTTATTTATTGTTTAAATAATGTTATTTTATTGTAAGTAGTTACCATTAACTCTTTTGAGTTTGTATTTACTATTTTTATTTTATTGTATATTATGATTTTTTTTTTTCTTTTTGGATATTTATTATGCATGTAAAAATGTGACGTTTACTTCTTAAATTCTTAAGAAAAATATTAACCATGGGTAAAAATCAAATAGTTCAAAATTTATACAGCGAATTAATATACAAATAAAAATCATTGTAATTGTATAATAATGTTCCAAAATATATAGTTTTTAATAATAATAATAATAATTCTTTTAGACATTGAATTTGTATTTATCGGAGTATCCTAATAATCCATACGTCACATCTAATTATTACTTTGTTTTGTGTAATATTATTATTTAATTGCTCTCTAAGATGACAATCTTATTCCCTAATTTACATATCTTCCAAAATTATAATTTCATTATATTTTTTTTTTTCAAAATCTCGTTAAAAAAAAAAAAATTGGAACAATAGTAATGGTAAATAAAGAAAAGTCTTTGTTGTTCAAAATTTAATAATTTAGATGTGTTCAAACAAAAATTGATAGACTTTTTTTTTAATATAAAATATATATATATATATATACACATTTTTTTTGATCTCGAAGTATATATAAATATATATATATAATATGTAATTCTAATTTTTTTTTTTTTTTTTTATGAGAGCATTATTTGGATTCAAATCTTTTTACAAAAGCCAAAGTTTAAGGGAAATTTCGTTTGTGATCGATCTCATTATTAAATATAACATTAATTTTAGGGCGGGTGCTTAAACGATTTAAGTATTTTGCGTTTAACATTTAGATTAGAATGCAATGCAACTCGAGTTTAATCTCTAAAACAAATTTTAATAATAATAAAAAATAAAAAATTATAAGCAATTAACTAAAGAGTGTCCTTGGATCTGGATAAATGTTTAATAATCATATGTAGTATGTATTAATATTCTATATTTTTGAATTATGAATTATTTTTATTATATATATTCTATTCTAGAGATTTTATTGATAAATATATTATATTGTATAACAGTAGAATTTGAACTTTTAAATGTTTTATGTCATAAATATTGTTAATATTAAGTACTTTAATTCTTATATTCAAAAGTATTTACTAACGATGGTATACAAGAATACATTATTCGTCATGGAAAAGAAAATTATTTATTACGCTGGCTGTGTATAATTGTTACTCTAAAATCGTTACGAATACTTACCGTTTTGTCTGCTACTTTTTATTAATTTTTATTATCGATATCATCATAAAGCAAAATATTATTCTAAGATAACCCATAACATTTTTGACAAAATTGTATTTTTTTATATTATAGCTTAAAAAATTCTTATGTAAGTTAAAATATTTCTTTGTAAATCGAATCTTCATAAAAAATATAATCTTGCCTAGTTTTTACTTCGGTAAAGTTAATTGATATTTTAATCAACCATGATTTTTAGAGTGTTTTTATAATAGTTTTATCTTATTTTTAATAATAATAATAATTTATTATATAGTTATTTGACGTGATGATAAACAAAACAGCAATTTATTGTAGTAGTAATAATAACAATAATTTTTGTCAGTAGTAAGTACTCTACGACGCTAATTAGGTGTAACTAACTAAGTAGCGATATTGTGAAATGTTAAAAAATTATTGATGTTTATTATTTATGTTATACAAAAAAAAAAAAAAAAAAAGGAACATGTATTTTCTCTTTTTAAAACTATAATATTTGCTAAATGATTTTATTTTTAAAAAAATGTAAATAAATAATATACGAGCAAGTATAAAAAAAAATGTCGTTTCGTTATATATATATATATAGTTTTCCTTCTAATCATCACTAGCTATCTTATAGGGCAACATAATATGATTCTATACTGTTTTTGACCAACAGAAAACCGTATCTTGTTATGTGTTGACCAATAAAACTGCAATATTGTTTTAATATGGACGTGTAGTGGTGGTCGAGCTCTTAAATTGAAATTATCATTTTACGTGTAATAATTTTAATAGGTTATTGATAATTTCAATTTAAAATCGACCATTATAGATTGTGTGTAAACGTTAAATAATCTATGTTCAGTATAATACGTTGGATTCTGTTTACGATAATGGTTACTGGTCTACCGTTTGTAAAAAACGCCCCTTTGAATAATAATAATTCCATTGGCATGATGTTGTTCAACTCGGCATATGAATGTAAATTATGTACATTATGTCAGTATTACTGCAACTGAGGTTTGTGCAATGAAAAATGAAAATTATGCGTGCACGTGGAATTCGAACACAGCCGGTGTGGCTATATGGTAATTCGACTTGTGTGATAATAATTGTTGTTCAACAGGAAAATGCACATGTAAGGCACATACATGGTGGACGGCACGTGAGGTAATCCGTCTAAAAGCGCAGTCAATTGCTGCGTGCAATTTAATAAACGATGATATTGTTGTGAAAGAAAAAAAGCTATATGATTGAATAAATTAATCGAAAGATAAAATAGAAAAATGATAATATTATACAATTGACGCATTTAAATATCACAAGTGCACCGCTTGTGCATATCTTGAATGCAGTCGATTTCACGGAAATCTAGCCCAAGTACGTTTGTGTTTTTATTAGCCAATCCGGTTGTGTTAAACGGTTAATTTGAAAACTCAATGTATTAACATAATGTAATAAGTGTTATGTTATCTGTAGGTTTTTTTTTTTTGCTATTTAGGTTCTACACTTATAACTCGCAAAAGTATTATAATATTTTAAACAATAATCAATATATTAATGTATTATAATTGTATGGTAATTGGCTTAGATAATAATATGCCTGTGCGATGAACGGCCAACGATTGAATGTACATTCTATTCTATGGATATTATATGTAAATTAGTTGCGTGCATATAATTATAGAATTATTAAGCCATTGAATACGATTTAAAAACAAGTACATACCTATATAAGCCAAAATATAATTCCAAATTTGTATTTTTTGTTGTTTACTTAGTTGCAAGCATGAAAAATACATTAGGTACATTTTTTAGGCTTACAAATAAATATTTAAATCAAATATTTGAAATGGCTAAAGCTTAGGTGTAACCCTTAACTTGGCAAGGGCTAATTTTGAAATGTCTAAGATAATTAAAATAATAGGTACTACTATTTAGGTAGCCATGGTAAGTTATGTGTAGTAAATATATGTATCTTCAAAGATACAATGCCAAGTTAAGGGTAGGTTGCTCTAACATTTTTTCATTTAAATCTCGAGACGGGAGTAAAAACTAGTTTAGTCACAAAAATATATTTGCAAGGCCGTCATGGGGTCTAGGACACTTAAGATTCGGACCCCGAGTAGGAAAAAAAGTCCTCCCCTTCTTTAAATAGATTGTTAGTGAACGTTCTACCAAACTTAACAACTATAATACATATTCTGATCTTTAAAATAAAGAAGCGAAGATTGATGATGACGTTTTTGAGCCAGAACTGAGCTTGTAAGAAAAAAGGCTGCGCAACAAAATTTTATATCGTTTCAAAAGTCGTATCGTTGCACTGTTGTAATATCGCGTATAACATGTTTTTAATTGATTTTTTTTTTACAAGTTCAAAATCAATTACGCTATCAAAATTTCAAATAAATGTTGACCCTGCTCAACCTAACGAGTTACGACGGCGCTGACCTCGAGAATTGAGGAAATTAAAAAACACATAATTAAGCATAATATTTTTTTATTAATTACCTAACTAATATAATGTTAGTATAAACGACCATTTATCTATAGATCTATGTTTGGTAGTGGCAGAAAGTAGTTTATATTGCAACTAAATTTGGCCAGACGTTTACTCCATACAATCTATACAGCTTAATATATTACTACCTGTCGGTCTGTTTTTCTACAATAACTGGAGACTATAGACAAATTCGACTTAAGCACAGTAATTTTGGAAAACTTACACACGGGTCATCGATAACCAACCAAATGTAAAACTTAAAAATTCGTGGCAACATCTAAGTTCTAAGGGTTTTTCTCAGTTTTTCAATCCTTCTAATGGCCAACAGACTGGAGCCAATTAAACACACAAACCACGAAATCAATACATGCAAACAGTTTGTTCTTTATTGTGTTTCTAAGTTCTGACTTATTTATAAACGACCACCTCATGAGAAGCAGCCATAGTTCATCGAATTATGATTAAAATTACAACGGTTACAAAAAATTCGACACCAGTGCGAACATAAATAATAGTCATTAATGAGCTTAGGGTTATATTCTGTTTAGTGAAAAGCTGGCAGTTTGACAATATATTTGTATTGGTTTATGTTTGTTATTAGATGTCATAATAATCTATGCCATAACACTAGTTTGCGTTGAAAACAATTATTCATTTACAAACACATTAATTGTAGAATCCAATAGCTATGTATTTATTTTATGATCAAACGGCTAGAAAAATAATGAATATCACATGTCAACAGAATACAAATTTTGATTGATTCATATTGATTCCAAACAAAACAAATTTCATCATTGTAATATGCAACATTTTTTAAGAGTTCAGCAAAATAAAATTTAATAACAGGCATCAACTAGAATAAATTATTGGAATACCTAATAAATTATAACACAAATTTATTTAAATAAAATTTTTTTTAAACAATTCAAATTTAATAAAATAATAACCTGATGTTTTTTTCTTAGGGCGATTTATTTTACAAATACAACTTAAGTATGCCCAACATAAAGCATTGAAATTTTTTAATTTTCAAATAACATTAATTGAACATAATTATTATTTCTCTGTATAGTTTATTTAACAATCATGTCAATACTATGTATGGATCATATCCATAAGTATAGTACAACAACTCTAAACAACACAATTATTGTATCATAAGGAAAATAAAATATACACCATATGTTGATTGGAACAATATAATATATTTATAAATATTATTTAGGTTAGTAAAAATACTTTTTGATCATACAAACTATCGACAGTCAATAAAAATGTTGTACTGATAAAACTGTACTATTTGTCAATATTTTTTTTTTTCAAATATAATTTGATAAAGATTTTATTAATATAGTATTACAAAATACATTTTATTTTATTTTAAGTAGTTACAGGTTATATAATTATTAACATATATAATTAACTTATTATTTAATTTTGTTCGCTATAAAATTAGGAAATAATACTAATAATACTAAAAGTAATTATAATAGAAAATATAGACTATTTTATTTAGTAGTTAACTAATTATAAATAAAAATAATAAATAGGTTATTACTGAATGTAATAAACTAATTAAAAAATAAATGTTTGTTCGATATGATTTAATGCAATAAAAATTATATTGTTTGCACGTTACATAAGTAGGTATAAAAAAGAATGTAAAAATCACAAGTTGTACAATAATAATAAAAATACCAATAATACATATTTCCAATAGCTTAATTTGTTGTTCGTAGATTATTAATAGACACTTAAGCTATAGATTAAAAACTGACCAATGTAGTCCAGTTTAAAATTATATTTGTTCGAAACAATCACATAATAAAATTTTTCGTTACATAATTAAAATAATAAAAAAATTACAGAGGTTAAAAAAGCAATGGCGATTTTCAAATGTTAATAATTATTAATTGTGTTATTACTATTTTAGCAAAACGACAAATGTGGTTATGAAAATAGAATGTTGTTTAATCTTAGGTTGATTATTTTTTTTTCAATTCAAGTTGCTTGATTCTAGCAGCTTTAACCGATCGTGGCGATTCTAAATAACGTCGTTTTGTGCTGAAATTGATAATTAATATTTACAAAATTGTAAATTACAAATTACAATAGAATATATTTAACAAAATCAATTACCTAGAACCGAAAATTCGTGTGTTCTTTGTAACTGGAGTACGTATTGGCTGTAATGGACGGGAAGGCGTGCGTTTCACTGGCGTGTTTTGCACACGCAGCGGAACTAAATTGTTCAAAAAGTTTGACCAATAATCGGGAGATAATTTAAGCATTTCTTCGACGACCTAATTAAACATACACACACGTCACATAATAAGTGTGATTATAATTACGAGAAAAAAAAATCAATTTGATACAGACTTTATTGCTCAATTCGCAATCGAAATACATATTTTCGGATCCCTCGCTTGAATAACCGACAATGGTCGGACCAAACATTCGAGCTAAATTAGTGATTGGCATTTTGCAGTCTGGAGACGCTGCGACCCTAAGTAAAAATCATATACAATATTAATAATATTATTTAATGTGTTTAAGTTTATAAATAATTAGTTTCATACTTTTGTAAATGCAACATCAGGTATGCAAGCGTGTTGCGGTTAGGTTGAGGCAGTTGCGATATAGCCTGGTACAACCTGTGTTCGTTTTCGTCTTTTGAATTTCTAACCGCGTCTGTGAATGTTTTCCAATCGTAATGAGGAATCAGCGGATCATCCAGAGTTCTCAGGAAGTCTTTCAGACAACCACAAATGACGTGTACATCAATGTCGGATAAGTTGGGTACTCCTTTGCGGAATTTTTCTTTTAACGCTTTGACATCTTTTTCCGAGCCCGGTACTCGGTATAAGCCAACAGTATCGAAACCGCGTTGTTCAATTTCGTTCACACAGTGTATCACTAATGCAGGTACCATCGGACGACCGTTTACCATCGGTGAATAATCCGCAATGCGACCCTAAAACGACAGTTTTGTTTTCAAATAATACCAAACTCCAAAGGATTGATAAAAATGAATTATAAAATATATAATAATACTACTTACGCCGTTCTTATTTGGAGTATTCCTTACAGGAATACAAGGCAAAGGCACTTTGTCTTTGTGTTCCAAATGAGCAGTAGCCTTACAGTCCAAACATTTCACTACGATTTTATTGAATTTGACTCTAAACCATATTAAAAAATAAATGTTATCTTGGGTATTTATTAGCTTTGATACGGAGCTGAGAAAGTATAGATTTTGTAATGATGTGTTTTTATTTTCTATATTTGTGTTAAGACAAACAAATTTTTTTTATTACCACTAGGCCGATTTTTTCATGTAGCGAGTTTATAGTATTTTTTTAAGGCTAAAAACAAACATAAAGGAAAGAAAAAAGGTCACCTTTACCCCATCAAAATAAAAAAAAAAACTTCTTAATTTATCAATCAAAATGTTCAGTAGATTATTTTCGATTGAAAGTGAATGACATAAAAATGTTACTATTTCTTTTATTTTTCAGTGTTGTCCACTTTTTTTTTTTTTTTTATAGAAAAAACCCAAAAATATCAACACGTTTAATGTCTTAAGACAATTTATGTTTATATTTACTAGTTTTTACTATCTATAGTTTTGTATCAAAGTGTTTCTTTAAAAGTGATTTTATCAATTTCAATTATTATTCTTGAAGACCTGTGATGGCTTATATTTTATATAAAATAACAATTTACTTTTTTCCACAAGGTCCACAGATTTCTGGAATGATAATATTTTTCTGAGTAAAATTGTGGGCTCTTTTGTTTAACTTATTCAATGCTGAACTCGAATGAATTGTGTTGGGGGCATTCTGATTATTTTCATCACTACACGCTTCTGAATCAAACGAATCTAGCGAATCTAATAAAAATATTAATGTCAATTAGTAATGTTTATTTAGATTGAACAACAATAAGACTATGTGTAACATACCAGATATCGGCGGTGCACTCGGAGTTGGAAAATGGTTAAGTGGTTTAGATTCAATGACGGATTTTGCACTGATGTTTCCTCCCATATGGCCATGTTCCAAAGTGACAGTTGTAGTAGCTATGATTTGACCTGGAGTCGAAGTTATCGTCTACGGACAGAACAAACAATTATTAATATTTAAACAT
The DNA here is from genome assembly GCF_023614345.1 of Adelges cooleyi. NCBI lineage: Eukaryota > Metazoa > Arthropoda > Insecta > Hemiptera > Adelgidae > Adelges > Adelges cooleyi. The sequence continues at coordinate 773,784 of NW_026095761.1, forward strand.
GAATTCTAAAAAATAAAACATTACTTCAATTTCTTTTCTCGTTTCATAAGTAGGATTTTGATTTGACACACGTTTTCGTTTGACAGTACCGACTAATTCTTGTTCCCGGCGCTTGAGGGCTTCTTCGAAGTTCTTTTCAGAGTCCAAACTGTCTTCTGATCTCGAATAACTGATGTCTGACAATATAGACTCTATAACACAATCAATTGAACAACGTAAAATAAATTACCTAGTTCACAAAATAGAAAAGAATAATATAGAAACAATTTGTCACCTGTGGTATCGTGTCTTGGCATTTGTTCAAAACGTATTTTATCGTAGTCCAACATTGGTGATCCCGACGGGTTATTACCAGGATTTATTTTGTTAAACGCCTTGTAATAATCACTAAGCTGCCTTGCCTAAAATTTCAACTATGTCATTAACCTTGTTTTTTGGATGTGATTTTCAAAAAACAAAATTACCATCGTGTCTCTTTCAAATTCGACATGCCTCTTTTCTTTATTTGCTTCATCTAGTAATTTACTTGAAGTTTTCAATTTGTGCATCAATCTATCGCATTCGATTCGCATATCGTTGAGTTTTTTTTTCATAATATCCTGATCGTCGCCATTATCTTTTAGTTGTTTGCTAAATGCATCCAATGCCAAAATTTTCTCTCTATAGTCTAAACAAAATAATAAATTGTTGTACAAAATCTGCGTACTTTTGGTCGAAAACAACTAATTCTAATTTTAATTGTACTTTGAAACGCTTAATACGACAATAGTTTTAAAAAACGATAAAAATTGTTTAATACTTGCTTGGTGTATCAATCAAAGTACATTTATAATTTTTGGTTTCTATACAAATGTAAACATTATTGAAAAACTTAAAAATTGAAATATTTCACACATGAATTACTGTTTGACTAAAAATAATTTAAAAATTGTGCCTAGATGATACCTTGTAAATGTAATGAAGAATCCAAATGTTTTTTTTAAAACTTAAAATTCATTATATGAGTTGAAAAAAATAAATTAAAGATCAAAATTGATACATTCTTCCTGGGTTAATATACATGTTTACAAATTTCAGCTTAATGTTAAGTTTAAATAAAAAATTGCCTATACAATGTGCTTTAATAAACATTATTGTAGAGTCATTAGGTCCATTAAATGAAAAAACTAGTTAAAATTATACGTATATAATATAATATTAAATTTTAGAAAAAAAAAAATTATGTATTTTTTAGTTACGAATAAAAATGCAACTGTTCGAATTAAATTTTAACGTTTAATATTTAATGCAGAGATAATTTTGAAATCACTGACCTTTTTCCACAGAAGTATCCAGTAACAGTGCTAACACATGTCGTACAAACTCATCGTATTTTACAACTAGAGATAGCCGTTCCATCTTGTTATTTCGAGTGGAATCAAGTATTATACTGTAAAAATAACAATTGTTCAAAGTTACTATATCTTTACACGTGATATCGTGTTTGTTACAATGTATAAATAATAAAAAAAACGGTAACAGAATCTTAGTGTTTAAAGTAGATTCGCTATCTTTCGTGAGTCTCGATTTATGACTATAAAATAATTATAATTAAAGTATATTGTTTTGTTAACAAGTCACTTAAATAATAATAGATGTTTAAGTTCTGTGGGTTATCTATCGTTAATTCTGTAGTAAATAATAATACCTACACATATTATACAAAAGCCGAGGAGAATATATTAAAAATAAAAATGGTGGGACGGTCGAATTCAATTCTGTAAAGACTAAGGGGTAAAAATAAATTCACTTGTAAAGCAATTGACTACTAAAAAAAACAACAACGAGATAATAAGAGTAACCGGTTACATCAATTAATAGAGAGGGCAATGTCTTAAATGTAATATAAGTAATAAAACAAAACTGTATTATAATATATTCGTAATTTTATAAAACGAAGAAGTAAGATAAAAGTATAGATCAATAGTTCTAAAATTATTGGCTAAACTATATATACTTAAATAATAAGCCAAGCTGGCTAGAGTGGCTGCCTTGATGTTTTTAAGTTTAAAACAATACTTGTAAATCTTGTTTTTTATTGTTACAATTTTAGTTAAATTATTGTAAGGTAAAATATTGTTTACTTAAATATAATTTTCGAATACTCGACGTACTGAAAATTATTCTGAAACCGATTGGTAGGATTTCTCTTAAAACTCATACCAATAATGTATTTCTTGGTTCTCTTTAAAACGCGCTGGATATGCGTGACCGACAGCAGTAAAATATGGCAGGGATGACACAGTTAATGTAGAATAGGATTGAGCATAAATACAAGTATTGAGTTCGGATGGGATCTTTGAAGTTTTTCTATGACCTATAAATGGCTTTTGACGACCAGAGAACACATTTAGAAATTGTTGTATATTGGTTTGTTGTGTATATATACCGATGAATATTATTATAAATCATTCTTTTAAACGATACTGAAGCACTAACAACTTCATGCGGTTATGCAAACGACTAGACCATTTTCTTTATTCTTATTTTGAATGAAGTTTTGAATTTTTACATAAAATATTATGATTATCAATTTTATACCACTCGTTAAATGGTTATCTACGAATTGTAAGGCTGCAACCAAAATTATAGTAATCATAATGCAATAAAAAAACCAAGTATAGAACTTTTGAAACAGCGTACTATTTTATTTTCCACTCGTACAACCATAAAATACTCTGCGATACCTACCGGGTAATTCTTTTAACGCCCCACATCAGTTTTCTTTTAAAATAACTGATATTTTGTAGGTTTTCTGTTTGAAAACATTTTTGTAGTTTCATCAACTTTTGAAACTAAATGGTAACATATATATTTTAATAACTTTTTAAATTAAGAATAAATATATATGTTACCATTTAAGTTTCAAATGTTGATAAAGCTCTAGCAAATACTAAACAAAATGAACATATAAATTACAATTGCAACTATTTTAAGAGTAAACTAGTGTAGGGCGTTAAAAGAATCACCCGGTATATAGCTATACTTCAAAAGACACAGTAGGACGAGGGATTAAGTTTTTTCGCCCTTAATGACGCGTACTAAGCCCATTGCGAAGGTCAAATGATTTAGTTACAAATCGTATCTTCATTGACGATAAGATAGTACAAACGGTAAGGTGAAAATACTAAATAGTTGAGCTCGCTGAACTGATTTTTTTTTTTACTGATTTGTCGTATTTTGATAAATTATTCGAATGAAAAGATATAATAAAAATATTCATAAATAAATGACATACTATTTTCTGCAGAAAGAACCGCACACCGTGTGACACATCCCAGTGCTAGGTACAGGGTAGTACAGGAATATTGTGGTCGATAAAATACTCTTCCATTTATACGTCATGTTTATAGACCAGACTCGAAAAGAATAGCTACTACAATATTACATCACTCCCAGAAACAAAAACAACTGCACGTTGATAATTTGCACGAATGATATCAATGAATTGTTTAGAGTTTGGTGGTTTGGTTTTAATAATTCAGTTGTTGGCTCAACAATTGTGGAAAATAATGAATTATACATCATTTGAGACCTACACGAGAAAGGAAGGTATTTTCGGTGCTTTCTTTTATACAACGAGTTTGTAAACAAAGTACGAATGTCACTCATCAGTAAAACTCAGGTAACAAACAAAATATATTATTAATAATAATTAGGTACAGGCAAGGATCCCACCACAATAATCATAAAATATAAAATCTGGACATGTTCAAAATATATAACTACCGTTTTATTATTTTAAAAGTAAAAAACTCATTCCCAGACGTGTTGTCTTAACATTTTATTCACTAAATTTAAACTTATAGCAAATTTAATTTCTAAATAAAAATGCTGAGGCGTTCGCTTAATAGTAATTATTTATGTTAAACAACATTTTATGAAAACTCTTCCTAAATTTTTTTGCAAGCTTCGATAACATTTTTTTTTCTTGCATTCCTTTAGTGTTTATGACATAAACATTACCATTTATGATATATGATATCTTTCCATTAAAGTACGTAAACATCTATTATTTAATAATATACTGATATAATTTTCTCCAATTTTTCTTAAATTTCGTTTGCATTAACTATAGTAAAAATACCTAATCATTAAATTAAAACTGTTTTATATCTTTTGAGTAAATTGATAAAGTTGTCATTAAAAAAAAAAAAAAAAAGTTTAATGTTGAGCGTAAAACTAATTTGTTTGATCTTGGCTTCTTTCATAAACCATGCGATTTTTTAATGTACAAAAACATAGTCGATTTTCAATGCATACAATTTGCTCAGGACGTGAACACTTAAGTCTCATCCTCGGGTTGACATTTTACCGGGGTAATAAACTGATAATTTTATGTAAACATTTGAAAAAAAGATACATAACATATTTTATTTAAAACATATTTTTGCATTTTTATTGGTCGACAGTGTCTATAAAATATGGCAAAATTGCGCATGCGTGATTTTATTTGCACTCCAGAGGCTCCCGATTTGAATCGATACGTTTTTCATTGTTCCGAAACGTTTCACGGGCACCTAGATCCTTAGATCTTGTTGTACAGCGCACGAGCTCATAACATCATCAACTGACGGAAAACGCCGAAATCAAAACGTTGATATAAGTGTGGAACGGCTTTAAAAAAAAAAAAATGTGAGTAGCATTTAAATACAAATAATTATTCATATTTTTGTGGGTAATGTTTACAATAACGTTCGATAGCCCGTTTTAAGCTAAAAAATAAAATACCGGTAGGTCGGTGTTTGTTTTGTAACAATGGGAAATTTAGACGGATAAGCCTGTAAAAACTAAAGCTAAAAGTTGTAGACAATGCGGTTAATTTTCTGATACGGATACAAGATACGTTGATAAACTACTAAAGAATTCTAAAGTACAAATTATAATTATAATTTTGTTAACAAAATGTATTTTTCAAACATTTATACACTTACTAATTAGTATAATTTTAAGTATAGTTACTTAACGTATAATAAGCAATTAGTAATGTTATATTAGTAAAATAATATACGTTAATTATGCGGTAACTAATGATATTTGTACAATAACAATTTTTATTGATACATTATTTTGTGTCAAAGTGCGCCTTTGACAATAGTTGTTGCGCTTACCTAATATCCTATATAATTATATACCTAAGTATATAATTTAAGCTAATACATTTTGAAGTATCATATTATTATACTATAATTAAGGACAATGTTTTTAGATTTTAGATAAAAAAGTAGTACTACATTCTTTTAAATTTGGTAAAAATAAAACATTCAATAATTCCGGAAAATGTTGAAGAAAAAAAACGTGATCCCTAATTCTTGTACCGTACGAATATATGTATTTGTGATAGCGTTTTCAACGCCTAACCAAATTTGGGTTTGGAATACTTTTCATTTACTTTCGGGGAGGGCACTGAATAATTCTCAACAAGTGTTTAGATCTGTTGTACGAGATTTGTATCTTGTATTAACTGTTTATAAGCAAATCGATAAATAACGTACAACAATAATCATAAAATTCAAAATATTAAAAATGTTTTGAATTTTATTTTTGTTAGAATAGTAATCGCTTAATTTTAACACATGGATAAACACAATGTTAATCTAATAATCAAACGGTTTCTACCAATACATCATTCACTTTGAGAAACGTTGCTACTTTTTATTTTATCAAAGTTAAAAATCGAGTTTAATTGTACATGTTCACACTGTCTAGTATGTAGAACTATTAAGCACTGATAAAATAAATTGTATACTTATTAATGTGTAAAATGCTTAATGTTATAGTTAAGAAACTCCGTTGTACAGAATAATGTCGTAGGCAGTACTTGAATATTGTCAAAGAATATTATGTTTTAATTAAGGTGTTTCTTTATCGTCTGGAAAGCAGGAAACGCATATTAAAATGTATAACGTTTGTATAATACAGACAGGTCCTTAACGTGTTGGCAACGTACACCCGGATTAGGGTACATGGTTTAAATTACCACAAATAAATTGTCTTTATTAAAAAACTTACAATAGAGCTTGGCGCGTGAATAATTTTATTTGTGCGATTCGATGAAAACCAAAAGAAAGACACCAAAACCAAAGACAAATAATTACTAAGAGATTAAACAGGAAATTATGTTATAGTTAATTGCTTGTACAGCGAATAATATTAAGGTTATTTATTGTTAGAATATCGTCCTTGGAAAATATTAAACAGGGAACAACAATAATTCCTGATCTCATATAATAGACTTGCCTTTGCACGATTTTAGTTTTAGCAAAATTTCAACAAAACCGGGGCCGATTGAATCACGACTAATAAGTTACAAAAAATAAACACTTTGTGGCGTTTCTTTCAAATGAAATCAAAGGTATCAAAACTTCCTGTAATCACGATGAACAACATAAGTATACGGTAGTTTTAATAGGTACAGCACGTCTACTGGTCAAAGACTTCAAAGATAAACTATGGAGTTTTTTTTTTAGTAAATACGGGGTTTGAAATTACTAATTAATATTTCCTATATTTTATAGACAATAATTTGTTTGTATCGAAATTTCCAGGTAATAATTATAGTAGTTGTTGGGCTAAATCTTTTTTTTACAACATTTTCAACCGTGATCAAAGAGTTCTATCCTATGTCGGTATTGACTGGTAATAAAAAAAAAAAAAATAGATCACGTCGTTGCAGCAAATGGTCGGTTAAAACGAAACAAGCATCATCGACCAATTCGAGATGATGCCTAATTGTTGGGTTACTTTTTTTCCTCTTTTTTTTTTATACTTTTTTCACCGCCGGCACGTAGTAAACCACATCAAAATGATGACGAACATTAAAAATAGTATGAAAACCAAGCCACATGGAAAACCGCTGCACACCGTAACTAATAGGCTAATGGAATCGGACGAATGACCCTTCTACGCAGATACAGTAGCTGCTGTCAATGATGATAGCACAGAATCACTGCTCTTTTGGGGGCCTTGAACTTGGCCGTCAACAATACACGATCAAAAACCACACAGACATTTACTGGCTAACTTAGAATTCGTATAACTTTATCGAAAAACCTAGTACCTAGTATTCAAGTTCTTTGAGATTTTGGAACAAGTATCAAAATATATCTATTTTTTGTTTTGGTTTTTTTTCTCGTAAATCGCCTCCGTAAAAATGCATCGTTTTGTCGAATTTCCAGTGTGTTCTATACATTTGAATAATTTTCTATAATTTATTTCAAATAGAGTTTTTGTTCCGTTTTTATTGCTAAACTCAGAACTGGTCTCAGAGTTAATCTGTTTAAAAGCTATTCTTAAATAGATACATATTTTGTTAAATTATCAAGACAGCGCAGTGAGGTCGAGTCATAGCGAGAACGAACATATTAAGTCAGAGAGGTCACAGGTAAAATCAAATACATGTTAAAAATTGTATTTTCAGTAATAGGGTGGATACAATTAGTGATGTTTGTCATTCTATTATAATATTTTGTTTTCGTTACTCATATGTCGAGCTTAAAAATATAATGAAAATATTTTCCTGATACCTGTTTATTCATTCACTCATAGCAAGCTGGAAATTTAATACGCCGCGAGTGTGATTCCTTTTTTTCTTTCCCTAAATAAATCTCGGTCTTTCGATCTTCAGCCCGACTATCTGAATATGGCATTAATTTGGTTTTTAGTAGCCTCTAAAGTTGTAAAGAAGTTACAAAACTACAATTAAGAATTTTCTAATTTTCATTTGAGTTAAAAAAAAATTCTACATTTATTCTGAGACCAACTTTGAACAAGAAATAAAGAAACTGTAACTTCAAATACACTTCATGAAATTATTCAAACATACAAAACACAATAATAATAATATCAAATGGAGTCTTATAAAATGTTGAAATGACGACCTTGTTTAAGAAATTTTAAAACCAAATTAGGATTCAACAAAAAAATTTATCTAATTTAGTTTTGTTTCAAAAAAACGTCAAATTTTGTTGTACGGGGTTATTTATATTAGGTTATGCCCCCCTTGGTTAGTCCAATCGATGAATATACACATTTTTTTACTACCTTAAGTTAATATTTATAATTTTCATTTATAAAAATGAATATGTTTTTAATTGATTGATCAGCATGCATGTATGGCCAAATTTCGAAATGGTTTGACTTTGAGTTTCGACTTTGCAATAATGTTAATTATGTGCTAACAGTGAAAAATCCCTAATTAATATTAATTTTAAATGCAAACTAATTACAAATGGTTTTGTATTTGTAATAATGGCCACACTGATCGCGTGTCAAAAACATTAAGATACATTAAGTCAAAATGGGCGATTTGATAACACGGGATTGCCGACAACAATTGGTGATATCTGTTATTGTTACTAGGTAGTACAATTTGTTTGTTTACATTTTGAAGTTTATCGTGAGTCACCGTTTTCTGTTTACAATTTGTGGGATTTGATATTTTCGTTTTGAATAATCAAGATGTTGAAGACTCTAATAAACAGCTCGACGAAAAGAGTAATGTATAACAATCATCGTTACTTATGGAAATGGGTAGAAGATACCTTTAACCGGCAAGTAATCTAAACAAAATAAACTTGAAAATACAACAAGTTCGGTTATTGAATTTGTTTATGTTGAATTAAAAGAGTGGAAGAAGATCGTATAAAAGAAATTGGACCAAACATGGCATGTGCTGAATGGTTAATGAAAAATGGCGCACAGATTAGATGGAAAGGTTGCAAGGAATTTGTTAATCACTACAATTGTTTACCCGCAGCTACAAATGGATCTCTGCAACAGTTTAAAATCGAACAAGTCTATGCTGGAAAAGAAGCTTCTATATCACATGTTGGGTTTAATTACTTTAGTAAGTGTTTTATAAAAATAGATTTTCTCTTACGATAAAATTACAAATAAATGTTGCACCATTCATTTGTACAAGATTAAGCTTAAATGTTGATGTTTAATGAATTTAGTATAATATGATTTTTGGTCTTTTTTTTGGAATTTGTATGATGAAGATAACACAAATTACTTTGTGTTACTTTCTATTAATGTTAAAATAAACTTTACAGAAGGTTGTAAACATATTTCTACTGTATCATTTGTTGGATGTAACACAATAGAAAACAAAGCATTGAGTAACTTGAATTTATTAGCCGAGTGTTTAGAACATTTGGAAGTAATTGGTTGTGTAAATGTTACTGACAATGGAATACTGGCATTAAAAGATCTACAGTAAGCTCTGAAATAAAGATCACTAATATAAACAAATAGTACACTATAGCTATACATATTTGCAGGGCATTAAAAACATTGGTATTAAAAAATCTACAATATTTTACGAAAACTGAAGTTATTAGTCAACTCAAAGATGCATTGCCGAATTGCAAAATCAAACATGACAAATAAATGTTTGAATATAGTTAACCTATTAGGTATAAATTTAAGTTAGTCAGTAATTTATTATGAACAATTAATTTATCACCAGGTATTTGTAAAATATATGAAATATAATGTGTTATTATTTTACTAAATTGATAAATAAATGTTATTGTTGTTTACCGAAATTTAAATATTTTTATGTGTACATCCATTATGCAAGTCGGTGAACCGGCATACATAAAAAATATTGTTTGAATATTTCTTTATAAATGTACGTGGCTTGTCCATTGTCAGGTGAGTCATAGTGTGATACAAAATATAAATATATATATATTTATAAAAAATCCACCAACTGGATTATTATTTATTATTGGTGTATTTTTTCACATGAGAAATAACTTGTAGATTTAACCTACATGTTGGTAATGACGTTTTAGCTCTTATAATATCATAAACACAAATTAAAATTATAAGTATGAAGATTAAAAGTACTATCGAACATAATAAAAAAAGTAAGATGATGGAGAAACAATGACACACTTAGTTTTGTAAAAATAATTAAAAATTAAAACCGATATTTATTACTTTTTTAAACACAAGATTTTTTTTAATTTATAGAAACAACAGCATGAAACAGAGTTCATCAATACGTTTGAAATTGAAGCCACTCAAAATGATTTTTACATTAAGCATAATGCTAATGTGGAACATTTCTATTATAGTTGCAGGTAATTTACTTTTTGTTTTGTTCTATTAAAAATCAAATGAAAAAATCAAATGCGTTAATATACCAAAAAATTGTGTTTTTTTAAGAAAAAATCCCACTACTTAAACTTTTTCAAAAATGTTTGCTTGATTACATAAATACGTCTCGTATATTATGAGAGAACTCGTAAGCCTTCATTTTAAAAGTTAAATAAAGAGCAATGTAATATTATAATATTTGTTATTGTCTGTATATTTCACAGTTATAAAAGGCAATTGCTGAATGGCCAGTATAGATTTTCTTGGAAAAGATCAAAGAGTGATCACGTGTTATTTTTTTTGAAGTACAGTGTACCTATGCATTATATTATGGTAGAATAATACATTATTACAATGATGACAGATTCAGCTTTTGATTGACACATAACGGTTGTTTATTCTTTACCGTTCATGTTATAATCTATTCACAGTAACATTAAGATTTTATAGCAACAGAATTATTAACTTTTATAAAACTGATTCCCAGAAACAGTACTTTTTTGTAGTCGTTCAAAATATAAAAATAAACATAGTTAATGAAAACAAAAAATATCTAGTGCTAAGCTCAGCCTAGCTGTTAAAAACAAGACATTGAAGAAGTTTAATATGTATTTTTTTTTTAATTGTTTCAGTACCATTAAGTATTTCGTACTTAAATCAAGATGAAAGTATAAAAAATGAACATTTTTTATTACAAAAAGGAGGTGCAGATAGACTAACCGACAAACATAGTTGTTCGGTTAACGGTTCTTTGTACAAAGACGGTGAAAACATTATTGGAGCAGCAGGACCTTGCGAAGAATGCATTTGTCATCCGCCTAATGTGGTGTGTTCTATGATGAAATGCCCAATTAGTAGTGGCTGTATTACTATCCAGTTGCCTAACAAATGCTGTCCCATGTATAAGTGTGGTAATATTTTAGTGCTCTATTTAATTTTATTTCAAAAATTAATATTATTCTATTTTTTTTTCTTCAGACTGCGAACACAAAGGTAGATTATACAATAACGGGGAAAAAGTTGATTCCTATGACGATTCTACTTGTAGAGTTTGTTATTGTAACGGCGGAGAAATAGTTTGTACTTCGATAATGTGCTACACGCGGAACGATTGTCAAGGATATTACCTACCAGGAGATTGCTGTCCAAAATACGATAATTGCACGTTGACATATTCAGGTATGAAACGATATTATAATTTATTATAAAAAAACAAAAAGTTTTATTTTGTGTTTATTTTTTTACAGAGCTTACTCACAGCCAAGAAAATTATTCTAAACAATCAAACATTACAATCAATTCCCACAGCCTTACAACAACTGAGACAAATTATAACGAAGATGAAGATAGTATTAAGAAAAGAGAAATGACCAGCAGTCTACAATTAAATATACCTACTGTTCCGAACATGGAATTATCGACTAGTTCTGAGATCGGAATCACTCAATCGAGTACAACAATACAAAATAATAATTCTGACGATATATCAGTTTATAACAGTGCAACTGAGATCATGGTCAGTAAACTTAACGTCGTTGAAGAATCAACACATTCTTTTTTGGGTATTAAAACTGATATACAAAGTATTGGAATTTCGAATACTGGAACTTCGACAGCAAATAATGATGCAACTGATACTACTTTACAGAACACAGAACCAGATTCATTTTCAGAAATGTTTGATGATAAAATTGAAACAACAACAGATATTGATAATTCAGTTGTAATTACTTACCAAAATGGTACAGAAAGTGTAGTCGGTGTTAACGAAGTACCATATGTTAGCACAGAACAATCTTTTACTTCAACTGAAAGTACTAGTACTCAAGTAGAAACTTTCGATCCAAGAGACTTAAATACAGGAGTCAAACGACCAATAATAGAGTTTTCTACAGATGTATCTGAAGTAAATTCAACAACAGACGACTTAGACGATGAATTATTCAGGGAAGTAACAACACCACCGCCGATGGATAAATCGACAGTAAGTGTTCCTCATAAATTGACATTGGGAAAATCTCAAAGACAAACGGAAGATGAGGGAAATACAGAAATAATTTTTACTGATTTAGAAGATACGCCAGACATGTTTGGCCCAAACTTTGCTCATCGGTCAAATAAAGTACAAACAGATGTAACTGCGGATAACGCGGAAAACAATACGTACTCAGATTTAGAAGACACACCAGACATGTTTGGCCCAAATTTCGCTCATCAGTCAAATAAAGTACAAACAGACGAAACTGTGGATAATGTAGAAAACACTACATATTTAGAAATGACTATGCATGATAACAATTTAACAACGTCAAATGCAATCAGTACAACAGAAAGTAATACCACAGTTCCTTTGTACACTAGTTATAATAATAGTTTAGAAGATAAAATCACAAATGACCCTATCACTAATCAAAATCCAATATCAACATTAGAAATCATTAATAACAATAGTCTATTAAATTCAGAAATTGAAAAACAGTATAGCTCAACACAAAGTATTCAACTAACCGAAGTTAATGATAAAAACATTTCCGAAATAGATGTAGCAAAATATGATAGTGAGTGTATAAATAACAATTGCACAGATGGCCATAATTTAAATGAAGATTCATCTACAAAACCCCAAATAGATTTCAGCTCAGCGTCAGTGCCTTTTATAATTACAGCTAAAGCAGTACCAGATAAAGCATCATCTCGATACATAGATGAATCAATGCCCTATCCAGATGAATATCCAGAAGAATTTGAAACCATTCAAAACGGCCCTTCAGTTATCATTACACGAAGAACATATACAAGTATTCCCGACGTAGTTTATACAACCACTACAATGGTAACATTACCAACATTAGACATGATATACAAAGCAAGTGAAGGAATAGAAAATTATTTAATAGGGGAAAATCAAACTACGACTGCTCGACCCAATAATAACAAACTTAAACCTCTTCAACCGACCAATTCAACTAATTCTACAAATAATTAATTTAAATAAGTTTTACCAAGTGCTTTATTTAATGCACTTATATTCATTAAAACGTCTGTAGCAACACCAAATTGATTTAAAGCAAATGTACAATTTTGGAAAAAAATTATTTAAAATCGATCATGTCAACTTGTAAAAAATGAGCAATTAAAAAAAAAAAAAATCACAAAATTATTTTTCATGCGACAGTATTAAAAAAAATAACTATAGTAATAATTACATACCTTTTTAAAAAGTATAATATTTATTTTATTTGTTGTTACCATTCGGAATTTTAGAATGAAAACAATTTAATGATAGGTTAAATAAAAATTAAATTAATTATATAATAGAAATGTTGTGATTTTGTTTATTTTAAAACAAATTTTAAGTTAAATTACTTACATAAGGTCAGTTTTTAAATTGTTACACCAAAGATATATTTAAAGCTAAATTTTTTGTTGGTTATGTCTGTGTTTTGTTTGTATGTTATGGTAGGTGCTGAATAATAGTTCAGAAAGAATCATTTCATTTTCTCTGTATGAGGGGAAAAAATGTAGGTATTCAAATATTTTATGTTACCACAATATTATTAATTAAATATATATATTAAGTAATATACTAAAGTGTTAAAAGTACCTAAGTAAATAACTATTATCACTGCTATAATATGTTTGTTATACAATTTAATATGAGCCCGTCAAAAGTAAAGTGGTGTAGGAAATATTTTTTTCTTGTATATTATTGAATCTATTTATTATTGATAAAAGGAAAGTTTTTAACAATTTTACTAGTTATACACACACATAAATTTCTGTGAGAAAATTAGTACTCGCACCATTTTGTTTTTGTTGGTCTCATATAGATAAGTAGATTTTAGGCATTATACTTAAGTTTAACTTATTTATGTAAATTGTATTTATAGAACTTCTTAATGTGTATGTTAGATTAATATTTATTTTATATTGTAAAGTGTAAACAAACCTTATTTAAAACTGATTATAATGAAAGCAACCCTCTTACTTTGTTATCGTGAGATATCATTTCTGTGTTTTAAACTTCATTCTATATAAATTTGGCATTACGGAAAATGTTTTTGTAAAAAAGAAGAAAAGGTAAATAAGAATTTTTAAATTAAACAATAATTGTGTAGCTGTATACTCAAAATATTGAGCGTGCTAATAATTTTATAAGATATACAATAAATTAAAGCACTGATATCATGAGATAGTTTCCAAAAGAATATGCTACCCAGGATTCTATATCATTAAAATATTTGAATATCGAATGAAGTACAATTAATTGTTCTTAGTTATTTTATTTTATTTAAAAGTATTTTAGATATATTAAATTGACACCAATGTTTTTGAATTAATAAATAATTTAACATGAGTATAATTCAGAAATTTTAGTGTTATTGATGTTTTAATATAAACTAAGTTTGAACTAAAAACATATCAACTAACCATTTACTATTTTTGGCATAAGTTCATACTGGAATTAAATTGAAAAAAAATGTCTGCAGTGACAAAAATTTCTGCAGCCTGAATGTTTAACAGCCCCAATTTTTTTTAATACCTTTTATGCTACAATAGCATTCTTATAATATTTCATCCACCCCTATTATTATATGAATTAATCACTTCAGTTAAACTTTAAATTCCACGCAATTTTGATTATTTAACATAATATTTCTAGTTAAAACTCAACTATTACTTACTACTAAAATTGGATATGATTTATTCATTTATAAATAAATTTAAGACTAAAAAAAGATATTGGTAGTATTTAAAACGCATAGATATCAGAACCGTGTATTCTATAAAAAAATATATATAATAAACATTAGCTAACTAATGTAAATCCTAACGATTTAAGAAATTTGATTAACTAAATCAATTCTTTAGTTTTCGTACTTCATAACTAATGTTTTTGCCATCATAATTTTGAATATCTGTTAATAGTAGGTATTGAAAGAACTTACCAATAAGTACTATGACTGATTACAATGGTACCTGTATACAAAACTGGAAACGGTATTTAAATCAGGTGTCAATTACACGCACAAAACATGAAAAAAGTACACATTCCAAAATCAATTAAAAGTGTATGTAAATTACAAATAAAATTAAAAAAACTAAACAACAACTACAACAAATCCAACATTGTAATTAGTCGGAATTCGGTAATGGTTGGTCGATGGTAAAACTAAATACTAATTGCCATTTGCCAAAGCCCAAATAGTCAATTGGTAACGAGTATCAACAAAAGAAATAAGAATCGAGATAACCAAGAGTGTAGGTTTTTAAAAAATAACCGTTGTGGTGAACAGTGTAGGCAACCTACGCATACTAGCGACCAGCTATGCCGTGTGGTGTATCCGTGTATAATCAAATGGCGGGAACGTAGTAACCCGAAGCCGTAGATGATAGGATCATATTTTGCTTACTTAGTCGATTAGGCACTTACACGGGTAGTTTTTAACATTGATTATATTAACCAAAATTTACCTAATCTGTGAAAATACTATAATTACTAACTAGTAACTAAGTACTCAGTACTGTCTACTACCAGTTGACCGATGGAACTACCTCCTGTCGGTTGTCTGTATACTGAACGAACCAGCAAATGACCCTTTACCCGCTGTCAACCTTTTTTTCGAAATATTTTGCCTCTGTATTTAAGCCACCTCTTCTCTCGCCACAAAGATCTAATTGTGCTAATACCCACGCTTTTGACCTCTCATCAAACGGCTTTTTCACCTATGATATATTTTTCCATTATTCCTATCTTAATGGTTGGCGTACTCCAATATTTATTTACTGCGATATTTTTTAAATGATAAGTCCATTTGTACCCTCCCTCAACTTGTTAAAATACAATAGATTCTGTTTTATTTCGAAACATCGGTTGCATGTTATTTTGTCCCATAATCCGAAATTTAAAAACATGTTAAAATAAAAAATGTTCAATCAAATTAAATAGGAACTGTTTTATCGATAGAGAAAGATATGTTACAATAAATTAAGTAATAAATAATGTAATAAAAACATAAAATAATAATAATAATACGTTTACAATATTGAAAAAAAAATACCTATTTATATTATTTTAACCAAAATAAATAACATTAGGAAATGGGAAACGAATAATTGCTGGATTATCGGGAATAATTGATGTAATGTACTCGATAAATGTCCCAATTATCCGATTTCATGGCTCAGATAAGCGGTTAACATTTACACTACAAAGTACAATCATTTTGGCATCGTTGATCGGCTTTCCTAATTAACCGGTGTCGTTATTGATAAAAATCGAATTCATTGTCTATTCCTGCATTGAGAGAAGTTTAAAACCATACAATGAACACTAATTGATGAACAACATACATTTCGCCCAGGTAGATTTACCTCCAACAGCATTGTCACCTTAACCATAGATTTAATATATATGTAGGTTTTTTTTATTATGTTAAACGTTAATTAATTTGTATGGTTATCACATTGATACATCATACTATTACAACTGCATTAATAATTTAAACACCAATATCCTGGTATACAATAATGGCAATGACACTTTAGCGTTTGTAATAATATATTTTTTTATTAGTGTGTGAATTATGTTCGATAGCACTGTATGAAAAAAGCTTAACTTTTCATCTCGTGTTTTATTTTTTCAGTTTGTATTTAAATTATTACTAGTAGCAACTATAGAAGGATTTTTTTTTTACATTTTTTAAACAAGTTATACCAGTTATACCATGTCGAAAAAAGACATTTATGAAGAATTTAGACCAACGCTGGTTTATTTGAAGATGGTCACATTGTGTAGTCTCACGGACGTATTTTCGGGTCAGCCAATGTTTAGATTTGGCCGTAACTTGATGTACCCTGTTGTAAGTGTATCAAACTACAAAAAATAAATACATTTCCAAACATTTTATTTTTAACTAGTTTAGTTATTAGCATTTAGTTTTTAATTATTATTTAATTAATTTGAAAACTTTTTTTTTCTAAAAGATTATTATTTTTTTGAGATAGAATTTTCGGTCTAATTTATCAACCAACAAAATTAATAAAAAACTAAAAATACATAAATTAGTCGTCGCAAATCGCAATAGTTATTACAACGAATGAATTTCGATAATCTTGTAAATCTTAAAACAATGTTTTCAATTTTAAATATATTTTACTGGTATTAGGTGGTGTACATGGGATGTTTATACGTAGTTATTACGAACGCTCAAAAGCAGCATTCATTTCACGTGTGGTACTGGACATTTAGTGTTTCTATTCGAGAAATCGGTCGTATGTTTACATGGACATACGCAGATCGACAAATACCGGAGATCTTGGCTAAAATATACAAATTTGACATGGACATCGATAAGCGCCATTTACACTATCGATCAAAATCTGGGCGCTTTCTTCCTATTTATGTAATGATTTACATGTGCATGTTTGTATGCAGTATAATAGAGATTAGATACATCGGTATTTCATTAGAAAATTTCTACAGCGTGGTTTATAGGTAAATGGCATTTAGATTATTAAATTTTCAAATATTACAATAGTAAAATGATACATATATATATATATATATATATATAACATTAAATAAATTTATCATGATGATGCCCACCAACTATTTATTAAGAAGACGTCAACCACCGTTTGAAAAAGTAACAAATGATATTTATCAACATAAATTATTTAAATAAAAAATGAATAAACTAAAATAAATGAAGTGTCATTAATAAAATCTAAAATTTTATCATCCTTCGATTAGATGAATGGAAACGCATTCTGTTCAAAAGTAATATTTTTAACGTTGCCAAGGGCACTGTGGTGGTCTTAAAATAATTAATTACCAAGACTCGTCATGTTTATACTAATAAATATAAACCTACATAGTAGTTTTAGCTTTAAATTAATATTTTGTAAAAAAAATGTCTTACGTCCTATTTGTTACTACTTAATAAATAGGGAGTATAACGTCCTCTTAAGCAATAAAGAAGAGATAATTTTTCGCAAAATCGTAATTTAGACCTTGAAATATACTTCTATCTATGAACATTAATGCACTAATGTGGATTCTTTTATTGGTACCTAATTATTGTTAGACTAGCACAGCCACTTTTGTGGAAGAAATGAACATTCTTTTTATTTAACCTTTGGTCGCATTTCAAATATCATACATTTCTGTAAAGACCCACAACAGTAAATGTTATTTAACGTTTGAACGATTCTTAGGTCAGTCTTATCCGTCGGTTTCAACGAACGCATTTATATATATATATATATATACACAGTATAATAGTATGATGTCTATGCCTGTGCAGGTACTGGACTACGTTATATCCTATCATATATTTGATTTTCTGCGATCAGCTTCGTATTCGATTTCGGGCAAACACACAGAGATTGACTTCTGAAGTAATACAATTATTGTTGACGGCGAGACCACTGCAGGCCACATCGCATGTCATCGAATTAGAGCGTTTGGCTCACAATAGACTTTGCGACCTCATCAAAGATGTTCATGAAGCGTTCGGACCACCGATCGCCTTTTACGTGATGACAGTGTTTATCGAACACTTAGGTCGGTTTTACTCCTTACTACACTTAATGGCGTCGAATCACACTTCTCAGTTGGAAATAAAAAACAATCATTTTCTGGCATTGGAATCACTGCTGTTCATGGCGCATACCTGGACCGGCATGTACTTGATAGCACATCATTCCGACAAGCTCGTCAAATCGGTAAATATATAAATATATATATTTGTTATTGTTAATTAACAACTAAATAGACAGTAAGAAAATTTCGACTTAAAACAGTTTAATGCGATATTTTCGAGAACCGTGGGACGTCAAATCACCACGGCTGTGATTACTTATTCAATTATCAAACTCACTCAATTAACAATTTGTTTCTAATCACAGTCTAGATATATTTAATAGCTTTCTACTTTGGAAGGCAGTGAACTACGGTGTATATGCTATAGCTAATAGCTATAATGTCTACACCTCATAACTATATATTATTTCAGAGTAAAAATATTATAATACATTTGAGAAGTATACCATTGCTGAGATTACATAAGAATTGCGCCAATCAGGTACTTTAAATACGCACATATTCTGTGGGGTTTTCCCCCTTAAATAATTTTCTCACATGTTCCCCGAATAATTAAGGAGAAAGGAAAGGGTAATGTTTTATAAGACTAAAATGCGGTTAGTCACTTTCCAAGGTGTTTTGTTTTAAGATTTAACATTCCTTCTATAAGGGCTAAACGGCATAATTAATTTTTTTTTTTTTGAAGTTGTGATATAAGCTTTTATATTTTTACTATTTTATGGATTTTCTAATAAATCTAACTAGTTTTCTAATTTCTAAATCAAAAATTGTTCTTTTAGGCCCCATATAGAAAAATGTGTAAAAAATGATATCCGTTCAATATACAAAATTATGCCAAATATTGCTTATCTTAAGTTCCTTATTAAACAACTCTTCCCGTTTCCCTTGACTGTGAATGGTTAAAATTAAAATTCATTAATGATATAGGTGATTATATTCATGACTCAAGTACAAAATACGAATTCAACAATCAAGATTTCCGGTCTTTTTACATTGGACTTAAGTATTTTACCATCTGTAAGTATCTTAAACTTTAGTATTGTAATTATTCTAAACTTACTAAAAAAAAACATTGGATAATTAACAGCATCGACAAAAGTTCAACAGTGTTGCTTTGCTGTTGGTTATTTGCTTGTGGATTGAAATATCCTAACAATAAATATAAAATGTACTAAAAGTGTATACATAGTATAAATATAAAGCTGCAAGTATTAAGTATGCTAGCAAATTCTGTAATTATTCAATTTTTTGTTTCAGTTAACAATGTCGTTGATCACATACATGGTTGTGGTGATACAACTGTCGCCGGTCTTAAAAATGCTGTTTGTAAAACTTTCTTAAAAGTGACAAATAATTTATATTTGTTCTTAATTTGTTATACTCTTTTTTTACATTAATCGTTGTGTATGTATGTTACGCTAAAATAGCCGGTAAACCCTAAAGTAACCGCTTTGGTAGATTTTATTAATTTTTTGCTACTAAACCACTCATTTCTCAAACCCTACTAAATGTTTGAAAAGTATGAGAACCCTGATATTGCTTATATAATATAAATTAGCGCCTACTGTTTATGTACAATGACAAAAATGGTTTAAAATATATACCGTTTTTTATTTTATCAGGTTATTTTGTTCGAAAATGTAGAACAAAATGTTCTTTCGGTGTTAGTAGAAATTCCTACCCATCTAAATAATTTAGAAAAAGCCAATATGCAATTACAATTAAACACGTTCGTTTCCCAATAATTATACTTTGATGGTATACAACTTTAACAGGGCACAAGTAAATAATATCGGAGGACAACATTGAATTGAGCAGATAAAATCATAATTATACGTTACGATACATGCACGTGTTTGAATTCCGTTTTGGAGTTTGACTAAATATATTAAATAGAGTAATATTTCTAAAACAGTATACCTAGCATTAATTGCCACTGTACAAATGTTAAATTTAATTTTTAATTTTGTTCAATGAATCGCACAGCGTTGGTTGTTGGTACTTGTATTTTCTGTGTAACAGCTGTTGGGAAAGTGAGTACTGACTTTTGGTATATTCACAATTTAGTTAAAGTAATATTACTTTTATACAACCATTTTTATAAATATTCAATAAGTACTTTAAATTGTAGAGCAATCGATTTTCAAGTGGTTATCATGTCATCAGCTGGCGATATTTATGATTGCGCAAGGCCGAGTCTAATTCTGAGTAAGTTAACCACGATGACAAGTGTCAAAAACGTTTTTTCGGGTCGACCAAAATTTCAATTTGGAACTAATATGGTATACACAGTTGTAAGTATATGATGTTTTCAGCGCAACTATTTATTTTTTAATTTTACTCAGATAATAGTACGCTGTAGGCCCCAGGTCTGTATTAATATAATAGGTCAATTTCAATATATTGAAAATGTAATATATCGCTATAATATGTTTAATATTTGAATACTCTGCAATGTCCATATTATGATAATTATTGGAAAATTTCGGTATATTTTAGTCATAAATTATCAGTTTCGTTAGTTAATACAATTATGGCCAACAGTCATGTCATGTTGTCATGGCATTGTGTTGTTGCGACAATAGGTATAATAATGTGATTAGCGAATTATTACCTTATGCAGTGTACATTGAAGGCGTAGGAACATTTTCAGTAAAAACCAATTTTGAGATGTTCAGAAAGCATACCTTTTTTAAAAAATATATTCAGTTATATTAAGTAAAATATGTAATTTGTCTGTTTCTCACTATCACACGAGATTCGCTAAGTAAATAGGTATATGGCGTAAACGGAAGCGCAACGTTTTGGATGAGTTAGTTTTATAAATTAAAAACATTAGTGTGTAATTAATTATGTGATACTATTAGCGTTTAGATGGGTTTGATTGAAAAAAAACATCAAGGGGTAACTTTAGCAATTTAGAGGGAAATATGTTTTTACAATTTATTGGAAAAACTAGTTCACTCACAATCAGTATCAGAATGTTTGTACAAAAAAAAATGTATTTAATTAACCACTTTGTACATCAGTTGAATGTCTTAATGTGCTCAGTGTTGTTAATATACCTATTTTGTCCTGATAATATTTCAGGGTCTGTTGTTAGCGCTGAAGATGACAACATCGTTGTCGTAACACGTGTACGCAAGAAGTGTATAATTTTTATGGTTTAGGGTTCAAGTAGATTTTATATCTTTACTGTATATTTAACAATAAGTTTGCTTAACAGTTTTTTCCTGATAATATTTGTTATTTAATATATCACAAACACATTTTTTAGAATATATATATTTAATATTCGATCTCATGTGATTAATTCGAATAATCAGTTTTTTTCATTCGAGTATATATAATATTTAATTTAAATAATGCCCAACTGACCAATATATTTTGTATTCTGTTAAGCAGATAATGCACATCGCGTTTATGTACGTTTTCTACGTGAACGCTCTACACGAACAAAAGCCCATAGTGTGGCTTTGGACATGCAATACTTTTCTGCGAGAGCTGAGTCGTTTTGCTGCATCGACATACGCCGATAAATGTATACCGAAGATCATGGAGAAAATAAAAAAATTCGACGACGACCACGGGTACCAGTTGCAGTACCGAAATGGATATCGTTACTTTGTGCTGTTTTACGGATCGGTCTATCTGTGCATGGCCGTTTTCAGTGTCGTGGACTTGTATTGCAACGGCTTTACTGCAGGAAACATTTACAGCGTCTTCTTTAGGTACCTAAACAAAGTCGGATTGCGGACGTGTACCGCGAACAATAACAAAATAGGACGAATTGGGGGAACCGCAATATTGAGTATCGGCCAACCGAACAAATTCACACATTACACAAAATATGTATGGCAACCGTCCTTTATTCCCGCCTGATTTTCGTACACTTCAGCCAGACGACTAATCCACGCTATTTAATAATCAACCAGACGCTCAATACGGGTTTAATCGTAAATAGGGACTATTTCCATCTATACCTAGTGCCAGATTAATGACTATTTCCGTAAGTGTAGAACTTAAAGAACAAGGACTATTTGCAATTTTGATCGCTAAAAAGGTTGTCCTAGTACACGTTATTTAGAAGTAAACTTTAAAAGTGAAACGTAAAAAGGTGACGTGGTATTAAATAGGGACACAAGACGAGATTGTACTTTGAAAATAAGTATAACAGCACTAAAATACAAATACGTTCTCCGCCTAGTTAAAATGCTAAGCGGAGAGTTCTTCCCCGGGCCGAGCCCGAGAGAGTCCTCTTCGACATCACCGTTTGTGTGGCTTTAAATAATAGAAATAAATATCGTTTTCGCTGTACAAAACGTTTTAACCGTTCGCCATTTGGCCTGGACACACTGCTTAGTTTCATAATTGTATAATAATAATTGTATAATAATAATAATATTTTTCCTCGCTCCTACTACATTACATTACATTGGCCCCGTTCAGGTACTGGTGTTCGATATTTCCTCTTCCGTACTTGCTGTTCTGCGATCAGCTCTACTGGCGGTTCCGGGCCGTCGTAGCGCGATGGCGTTCCCGGGTGGATAAATCACTATTGCCGGATACCGCCAGAGTGTCGTTGATCACTTGCCGAGCGATGGAGGCGGAACGAGTGGCGCACGGTCGACTTTGCGACCTCGTCGGTGACGTGCGCACGGCGTTCGGGCCCAACCTGATGGTGTACTTGCTGTTTTTGTTTCTCGAGCACCTGGCTCGGTTTTACTCTTTGGCCTATCTGAAATGGGCCAACCACTCGGCAACCGGCGCCAACGGAATCGAAGCGCTAGAACCGCTGCTGTTTCTGGCGCACGCTTGGACCGGCATGTTCCTGGTGGCTAATCTCGCGCACAAGCTCACCGAAATTGTAATTATGTCCTGTCAACAATAATGATTATAGCCTATCAACGTAATATTATGCTAACCGAAAATGGTAAAAATGTTAAATGGTAACAAAAGTCAAACCGGAATTGCAATTTTTTCCCCACCATAACCGCTGCACGATTGATAATTTCCCAAACAAATTTGGAATTATGTTGACAGTTTTCTTATTGCATAGTTGAAGTACGTACTTTTTTTAAAACTAGATGCCGTGTCGTTTAATACGTTTTTCACTACGTTTTTGAGAACAAGTTTAATTTCTTTTCGAATAAAGTACTGCTGTACAACGGTTTCTGATCTTAATGCTTTATCTATGGACAATTGGCCTAGATGCTTATAATATGTTTGTATTATTTAAAAACGTATATCGTCTCAAAAGTATATCTAATAATATTATAATATAAACGAAACTTAATTACATATTTAATATTTTTCAACCATTTGTACAATTATTGTTGATATCTTATAATTATTATTTGGTATTAATTCGATATTTCTTTTGGTAGAGTAAAGAGATTATGGTAGACTTGAGAAGTATATCCATACAGAAATTACCTCAAGAGTGCGTTGATCAGGTAAATATTTTTTTCGTAATGTTTCACTTGTAAATTATGAGAAATACAGTGTCTGCCCGTGAGAAAGAGGTAGAGAGAAATATCATATTCAATGGTCAATGCATATTTAATTACTATTATGATGGCTTACATTTTTTTTTTTTTGTAATTATACTTAGGTGAGTTTCTTCATGTGTCAAATAGAGCATTCCAACACAGAAATCAACGTTTTAGATCTCTTCAAAGTGAACAAAACTATGTTAACGTCTGTAAGTAATCAAAATGAACTAATAGAATACAACACACGTTACAATTTCTATTTCTTGCTTTTTATTGAATAAAGCGTAACTTAGTTATATTAGGCCGTAACATATTTCATATTAGAAAAAAAAAACGTTTCAGTGAATACTGACCATTGAAATAAAGTGCAATAATTAATTTTTGGGGTATCTGAAACCAATTTAATTTTTACCGAATCATACTATCCAATATGATTTCTTAACCTATTAATATTTTTTTCGCGCATGTATAGTATGGTAAATTTACACTATACTCTGTGCTCATTAAAACCTTTATTATTACATTTCAGATAGGGTTGGTATTGGCTACGTACATCATTGTTTTAGTGCAGTTATCGTCGAACATCAAATCAATATTTGCAAACGTATGAAAACCATTCGATTTTTGAATACCGCAAATAGCTAGTAAGGTTAGAGCTAAGTAGCTAGGTTAGACTCTTAAGGGGAGGTTAATTGTTCACATGACAACATAACTTTTAAACGTCAACGTATAAACAGTCTGTTTTAATAACCGACCTCATAGTTAAAAATGTTTTTTCTCGAATTTCATAACGAATCTCTCGGAGAAAATGTTTTGGATATGCCACTGTTGGAAATAAGCTTTGGGAGGCTAAATCCTCTTATCTTTATTTAAAATCATTAAAAAAACAGTAATAATCGCTTGGAAGCAGAGATAGGAAAAATGTAATTAAATAACGAATAACAACTAAAACAAATCGAATAACGTATAAGTTAATAATATTTTATTCAGATAATATTTTTATAATCGCCAAATAACCAAACACATGATTAAAATAAAGATACATTATAATATACTGCAATTGTATCAAATAACAGAGTTTTTTAATGGTTAAATTTCTTTTAAATAATGGAAAACATCGAACATGAAACAGATAAATATTTAACGATTTATTTTTTTATTATTTTTTTATCTTCAAAATGTATTATACTATTAAAGCTTTTTTCGTGTAATTTTTAGATAGGCGTACATAATTCTTGTATTATATTATATTATACGCGTCATGGGTCATAGTAAATATAAACCGTTGCATTGTAAGCAAGTTATGTCTTTCAACATATTTAGTATTGTTATCCTATACAACTTATGTATCCATAAGGTATACAAATTTTGATGCCTATCGAAAAAAAAAACGCAATCGTCAAGTCAAGACGACATATTAAAAAATGTCTTTAGGTACGTCCAATAGTCTTATTATAGTAAGTAATAACCGGTGTACATTGAATGTATTCTGTCGTCGCACGTGGAAATACGATATGAGAAAGTTATATTTTGAGTTTCAGGGTTGTGCTTTAAGTGTACCGACTACTGAGGTACTGGCCATTTCTCTCACCATAGTATATGCATACTTTCTAAATGTGTAACATTTTAAATAATTGTTCCAACGGAATAAGATAATGTATAGAAATAATAAAATTAACCAGTAAAATCATAACAAAAATAACCTGAAGGCAGTACTTATAATGTATAACACTGCTTATTATGCTTGTAAAAAGCAGTATACTTAGTCCACACCGCAATGTACCTAATATGAATAACAGCAAGTAGGTACATGTACCGTTTCTTACTAGTGGGTAAAATTCAATAGACTAACGGAATACCGGTATAGAAATCTTAATTTAGTCAGCCCAAGGATGTTTTCACTACCGTCCATAGACAAAAGTGTTAAATAGCCAGGAGAGCATCAGCTATATTATATTGTACAAGTAAATATAGAATTGAGCATTTAATTTTTGTTATTCCGTGTAGGAATCAAAATGTTAGAATTGTCCAAAAACAATCGAGATAGGATGTCAAATGTCCAGAAATATTAGTCTCAGAAAATAAGAATAAAATTGATAAAAAAATTGTTTAGAAAAAAAAAATGATTTGTTTTTTTTTCCAAAGATAAATCAATATACATTGAACGCAGCTATAGCAGCTATGTGGTTTTATTTGTATACAATAATTTTAAAAATTAACCATCGTAAAAGCGTATTGCTTAATAGTATTATGTTTATTATATTTACCATTAAACGGATTACGCAACTTGTCACTTAAAGCAAGTTAATGTTTTTCACTGGACTTTTCTATTTTTTTAATGCGATTGCTTAACGGTTATACAGATGTACACGTTGGTTGTGCATATTATTACTATTATTATATTCTTACCGTGTAGTCCTGTTACATAATTTTTCCGGTATAGACGCGACGCGTATAGCTAACAAGATGTACTAACGACCAATGTTAAGTATCAGTTTTATCGACTGTTACACACAAAATAAACTAGAATTCGGTTTCAACCAGTTAGTATGGGTTTAGAGTGAAGCGTTTAATATTATAATCATTAATCTTTGTAAACATATTTGTCACTACATTATATCAACACAACGTTGCCCCAATGGCTACAGCCTACACATCTTCTATATCTATCTTTGCCATACCAATATTTGTCAAGCGAGTAAAACACAATTTGCATGTGAATCAAAATTAAAAATAATAATTTTATCTTCACGTTTTGAATAATTTTATTTACAAAATGTGTATCATAACGGTTAATAATGTTAAAATTAAGTTTGAAATTTTGTTGTTACAAAAAACCAACTGTAATATTACCTTATACGTATATAATATGTAGTAATGTAATGTTTTAAACAAGACTTTAAATATGCTTGCATGACTTGTATACTTGTACTAATGTACTTACTTATCGTTGAATTTGTATGTTTCCTAAGAAAAAAAAATTAGGTGTAATTTAAGTCAAAAGAAAACTCGAGCGCTATCATAATTATCAATCTGTGTAAGGTGTGCGTGAAACTTAACAGCTATTTTATTTAATAATGGTTCCATTATTAAATATTTTAATGCTGGACTTGAAAACGCTTTGGAAACCATCGCTGGACAAAATTGATTGTAATTTCTATTGACACAGACGTGCGCATTAAGTTTAATGAAAGGTCCAATAAATTATCTCGGAGAAAGTAGCTCGATTTTCTGTTTTTATACGCTCCCACTTGAGACTGCTTGTTTTACATGATCAGGCGAACCTTGTCAACGTTATAAAACGAACCGAGCTGCTTTGTTATTATGATTTGAGGTTCAGCGCATCAACTAGGAAGAAGTTCATTCACTCCGGTAAGGTAAGTCCTTAAAAACAATTTGTTTTACCGTTCATTTCATTCCAGTCCCCGTCAACGTGTACTTCTTAATTCGGATAAACTAATAGTTAATTATTTATTCGTTTATTTTTCTATTGTTAAAATGAGCAATTTTAGAATGCTCAGTTGGTTCACACGCTATTAAAATATGAAATACCACAAAATAAAAAATAAGTGATACATATAAAAAAAAAAAAATTACTTCATAAGGTTTATTGGATTGACTGAATACAATGCATACACCTTATATTTTTTAGTTTGGTGCCTAGGGGTTTTGTAAAACCAAAACAACGCATTTTACAAATTACAAAAAAATTATTTGTACATTTTCAACTTGAATTCGCATATTTTATGCACTAGCTGTTTTTTAATTTAAACTTTTTGGTACATCACGCTAAAAGTATTTTAAAAATTATGTCTTAAAATTAATTCGCTTAAATAAATATTAATACTGTGTTTAGTTCCAAATATTTTAATAAAGAAATACAATTTTCGCTACTTATGAATTTTGTTTTATTATATTAATATGAAAATTAATGTGTTTAATAACATTGTTAAAAATAATAATATTTTATTTTATACAAATATTTTTGGAAGCACTATCATATATGATAACTTTGCGCCAGGGAAATGTTTATAAATATTTCTTTTATTCGCAATAACAATTATACATAATATTTAATTTATAAATATAATAGTTATAAAAAAATTTATTTCTAAAAAAAAAAAATATTCTATTTAAAATACTAATAGAACTTAACTATAAAATAAGTGATAGTTGGTTTATATTGTTAACTGGTCTTCATAAAATAGCGAGTACTTACTCTTTTCGAATAATTGAAGTGCTGTATTAGCATGGTAATTTCCAAATAAGTGAAGTCTGTATACAATACACGTTTTTAAGACTACACAGTCAAAAAAACATAGTTGGTCCAACTAAAATCATAGTTAATAGAAGGGGACACAGTACATTTCTAGGTGGAATAACTAAACAAATAGCTGGGCCAACTAAATTTTTAGTTAAAGGAACTATACATTTAGTTCGATCAACTGTTTATTTAGTTATTCCATGTAGAGATTTATTGTGTCCTATTAACCATAGTTGTATTTGTTCCCGTGTACACATAGTCGAACAAAACACGATAAGCTCCTTTACACGCCATTGAAAAAATAGTAGGTAGCCATTTAAAACGGTACAAATAATTTTTAAAATGATTTTACATATCATGAGGCAAACTGCAAAAGTAGTATTTTTAAGTTATAATATTATAAAGAGTTAATAATTATATAATTTGTAATGAAAGACGTTTTTTTATGTTCAAAACCAGGGTTGAACTGTTTTTTGTTTCTCTTCAAATTTATCATATTTTATATAGTAGCGTACCGCCGAAGCACACAATTTTCAATATCATATAAGCGGACAACATTTGTCATTTTCCTACTTTTGATACAAATTGAACTCCAACTAGTTTGTGTACGATAAATCACTGTTGTGTATAACACCTTTTTTTTTTTTGTATTGTATTGTATTGTAGAAACATGAATTCGTTTGTACGCGCTTTGGTGTTGAGCACTTGCGCAGTGATGTGCTTGTCGATGCCACAAGGATCCAAAGAGGGTGCCATCTTCACAAACGAGGCCATCAGACAAGCCCAAAACACGCATCTGATCCCGCAAAATGCTCAAATACAGAAAGTCCAAGAGGGCGTCGAGCTGGCCGCTTACGAGTCGATCCCCGGATCTCAACCTATCAACTTGTTCGAGATCTTGGGCGACCACGTGCCCCCAGAGGTAGTCAGCAACTTGCAGACCCAAGTCGACCAAGTCGGAAAGCAATGAAGTCTTTTTTTTTAAGTATTATTTAAGTATTTTGTCGTTGTAAGTCTGAAAACGACTCATCGAGAGCGCCCCTCGTTCGACATTCTGTAACGGGTACCGTTGAATTGACTAATTATGACTGTATAGTGTATATACAATAACTCTATATATATATATATTATATCTTTGGTCCTGTATAATATGTAATGCGGTGTAACGCAATCGATTTGTTTTAAACGGAGAGAAAGTGTTTGTTTTTTTTCAACGGAAATCCTTTCACCCAGCTAATTTTTTTGATTTTTTTGTTTTTTTTTTGGTCAACTAAATGTATTAATATATTAACTTTCTATACCAAAATATGTAACCGACGAGTATACCTAAAATGAGATTTTATTAAAAACCGTTTTAACAGATAAAATATTCCACTCTGCTGTTTTGTTTTACAGTATTGTTTTAGCAACTGAACATACAACAGACAGATTTACTTTGACCGCGTTTTATGCACGTGGGCTACTTAATTGCATATTAGGTGTAGTCTGGTCTGAAGTGATATAGCGATTAAAAGCTCACTTCTGTTTGTGTATGTCTCCAAAAAAGCATTCATCGTAACAATAAAATTCATTATTGATGATCTTAGAGCTTCTTTGATAAAAACGAAAATTTGTTAAACAGAGATTATACTTAGGTAGGTAATTTGCATTTTTACACGAGTCCTTCGTCGTTTCATTAAATGTATTGTGTTCTCGACAAACGGATAAAACAACAAAGTCTTAAGCGTTATTAGTAATTGAGGTTTGTATAAATTTAAACCTTTAAGTTTAAATACTAGGTTTGGACAAGGTGGAAAATATTAGGTTTGTAAGTTTAAATGGAACGATAAAATAAGATTTTACATGCACACACGGCTTATCAGTAACCTTAGATTTAGAAATTTGGTTAAAATGATTTTAATGGTTTAGTTCAAACGAGTCCGCAGCTTTCTTTTATTCTAATTTTAACTGTTTTTAAGGTGATTAATTAAGAATTGTAGGGAAATTAAATCGGATTATTGCCAATATCGTTTGTTTTAAAATAGTTATCTGCTAATTTGGTTATTAATTATCTCTCGAATTTTGACACAGACTAAAAGCGTTTAATGATAAATTAAATCTGTTCTATAACGTACATTGTACATCACCAATATTACTAAAGTGTAATTTTGCATATTTCTTCTCCCGAGTCACGACTTCAATCGTTTTACTTCAAACGGCAAAGCTAGATTAACTAGTTTATAAACTCTGTATCATGACGAACGCTAAAATGGGTACCTAATATAGGTATATTTATAGAGTAATGATACAGCAATAATTTGATTTTCAACATTTTCACATCTGAAAATTAGACCGAAGGTAGATCTAAAATAGAACTAATAACTACACAATTTTCAAAAAAATCTGTAGTCAACGTTTAGTGTTGTTAAGAAAAACCCCTAAAAAAAAGGGAAAATTACACTTTGAATCAACAGTCAACAGGTAGAATACAAATATTTTCATTATATGGGTAACTATTGTCGTACACGCACTTTGGTACACGAACCGTTAAACACACATACACTGTAAATTAAATTACTTAATACCTTTTACCTAAACACTAAAGTGACTTTTTAGTAAGTGCGCATAAATGTGGCAGATCTCTAATCATCTTCCGGATTGTTTCTGCCTCGGGTGTTTTTCCATCCAACGAACAAGCCTCTGATTATAAATAGTATAATGCCTCGGGACAATTATATCGTCTAGCTTTATAACTATTAACAGACAGGTGGGTGGCTTGAACGCAAGCACTGACACTAGCAAAGAAACAAGAGCCGTACTGTGGCTACCTCGGGAGATGCGGTCTTCAATACAATACACTCAATATAAAAGAACACTTAGTTCGAATTACCTCAAAATCGACGGGAGAAAAGGTAAAACTTTTAAATCAAGTAAAAGAAAAGTAACTCAAAAGTTAATAAACACACGCACAATTATGACATTCGTAAAAACAATAAAGCACGCGACAATACCCTCCTCGTAACAGAACGGTCGCTTACGGGAGAGTGCCCCCGACAATGTAATTTGAACTATGAATGATCTTTAACTATGAAAAACCCATCCTCTCGAATAACAAAATTTATTTTTAAATTGTTAGAATTTGATCTCGAAATTAAACATAAACCGGGTTCTTGGAATAAAGCAGCCTTTGATTGTCTTTCTCGATATCCAATCGATGTGTTGAATATAAAGAAAATTTTAGAAGAAGAAAACGAGGACAATGTTGATTTTAACACTATTAATTTAGAAATTTTAAAAGAAAAACAACTAGAAGACGAACTTTTTTTGGGGGGGGGGTATAATTTCAGCCATTAAAGGGGATGAAACCTCAAAATATAAAAATAAATCTAGACAATATTGCATAAAAGATGATTTATTATTTTACAAAAATTGGTCACCGAAAGGTACTAATTATCTTTTAGCAATACCTAAAAGTTTAATTGAATTAGTGTTAAAATCATACCATGAATCTGTTTTTTCAGGACATTTTGGTATATTAAAAACTTTAGCTAGACTAAAAACTAAGTATTATTGGCCATCTATGATTCAAGATACAAATAGGTTCATTAAATCTTGTGTTTCATGCCAACTTTATAAAATCCGGTAGGCAAAAAGCCAGGGCTATTACAACCTATTTAACTAATAAGTGTTATATGAAAGTAAAATTTATTTTTTTCTCCATCACAGTACCAGTAAAAGATTAAATTTTAATTTCAATGTTAGAGACTCAATATTTCTTTAGATCACAACACAAAATTAATATACAATTTAAGGATCTATGCAAAGGCTTTTTAGTTGCATTTTGTTTTGTACATTGTCAATCTAGTAAAATATAATTATTATAATAGAGCTATGGAAGAATAATATAATCTATGAAGCATAAATAATTAGTGTGAGATTTCTCTAATGAAAGTATATACATAAATATTATTTTTATTGAGTATAAGCGATTTAAATTTAAATTATGGAGTACAAACGATTGAAACATGAGTCATCGACCATTCCAACTAAATTTAACAAGACATTGATTATATGTGTTATTTGCGCCACTATGTTTTTGCAAAAAAAAAAGTAATAAATACCTAAAACTTTTAGCATAATTTTTGTATTGCTTAAAGAATAAAACTTATGGTTCAAAAATTAATTATTAACCATTGCAACGCGCGCCGGGTAAAATATGTTCAAGCAAAGTCCGTGGTAAAACTAAGCTTTAGCTCCTATTCTAAGACCAGATAACGAAGCCTTTGAAAATGACATTGAGAGTGCAACAAGAACAATATTCCGTTGATTACAGGTCTGGTGCGTAGAGAGTTGTACATTTTTTTTTTACTCTCCCAACCTTTTCCCATCATCTCCTGGCCTTATCTAATCTTCTATTTCTCTCCTCCTCTCCGCTATTCTCTTTTCGCAAATTCATTACAGACATGACCACTTAAGATACTTACCGCAGCGGAATTTCGAGAAAAAAATATAACTAAAATAAACGCGATAAGGTCCGGTATTACATGTATTACTAAGTATACGTCGGGCATAAACCAGTAAAATTTAGTGGGAAACAAGAAGCTGTAAAGCTAGTTATGCGAACCGGGTAAAAGCTAGCCAGCCATATGACCGTTTTAGTGTTAAAATAACTAATGAGTTGATTAAAAAACAACTCGTTTTTAAAATAATTGTTTTTTTTTGTTGGTACAGTTTTTAAACTGTACAAGTAGTTTGTGTAGACGTTGCAGTTTTTTAAACATTCATGTCGAAGTTCAATAAAACATACCCAAAAAGAGAAGAAAAAATAATTCCTCTTTTTCCGGAGGAAAGGGTTAATGATACCTCTTTAGCTGCATCAATGTACAAAACGTTTGTGTTAATATGAAACGGGACGCAGGTTCGGGAATAGAGTAAAATATTGCATGCGTACCAGTTGGGTTTTCTATACAGTTTAGGTTAAGGAGCAATCTGCATTTATGATAAAATGTACTATGAGCTTTTATGCTACCACTAGTTAAGCTCAACATATTTTCGAAATCGTTTAAATTATTAATAAACGTCTACTACTATGTTTTATAGCTAATGTTGGTATGTATGTTGGTCTTCGTCACGAGAAAAAGTAGTATGTTTCGTTTTTGAAATCGAAAATGTAATAGATTTAAATAATTTATTAGTAAAACAATAACATAATGAAAGTGGTTTGATTGTAAGTTTGCAATAATTGGCTATCGTACAATTAATACTTATTAACCAACAAGCTTTCAACGATGTATTCAACTTTGTTCTATTTTGAAAATATTTGTTTGTGGAAATGTATTTTCAAGAGGAAAGAAATAGTATGATCTATCTTTTTTTTTTTTTTAAGGGAAGTCAGGAATTATGCGAATTACCATCACCAGTCAAAATATAAATAACATAATGCTTTTAATAATAATTTAGCATATCATTTAATAAAGTAATTATAACTTTAAAAAAAAAAAACCGATGAACACCAGTTAGGTATATCCATAACCAGTATATAATCCATACGTAATACAAAGTCAGTGGGATGTGTACAGAACGTTTAATAGGTTTTGCACTGCATAATGTTGTGGACGTGTTGGCGAATACGCGTGTAAATCATATGATTGTCGCCTGAACAAAACGTGTGTGTTGTATGCAAATTGTGTCGTGTTTAGTTTTTAACATCGATTCCGGTCGCGGCGCTATAAATTTGCTCGAAAGTCAAAAGCGACAAAACGGTTTTCCCAGATGGCTTTATATGACCACACACGATGTGGGCTCTCCGGGACTCATGAGTTGACCTTTTGCGCGCATGCCACGGCGTTGACGACCTATTGTGTGTACGCATAACAACACATGATAATAATATGTAACTGTGGTGACAGTTTTCCGTCCTCGATACCGAGTTAACGTACCTATTAATGTATTGTTTGTTATTTTGTTTTTTCACGGTCGCGGTGACAAAAGTATACAGTGAACACCGCGAATTTTGACGAGAGAGAGGGGGAGGGGCTAGGGTGGGCTTAGCCCCCCAATGCTAGACATGGCCCACCAAACAAATTAGGTTGTGCATACAATTTTGAAATACAAAAATATATTTACTTAAATGTATATTTTAAACAAATTTCCAGCTCCCCGAGTTAAAAATTGAAATTGCGCCTATGCCCCCGGCCCGACGACGACACTAAATTGCGACACTGAAATAGCACGCTAACTTTAAACGTAGTACAATTAAGACTATACTGTATCGTCATAAATCGCAAGGAGCTCGATCGCTATTCGCAGCAGCCAACAGGCTAAAGCATGTTGTTCCGCGTAAGCCCCGTTAGGCTTTTTAAGTAGACTGTAGACTATTTTTTTGATTTTAATTTTTACTCTAAAGTAATTTTCAGAAATATTCGAAAGCCAAAATGCGATTATTCTAGTTGAACCGTTATCGATCGTGCGTCATCAGCCGGATAACTTTAATGGGCGAAAATCCACAATCATCCTTTTTTCCCCGGATCGTCGAACCGGAAAGGATAACGTACTATTATTATTTTTTTTTTTAGAGAAAAACTATCTACAGATAGGTATATTCTGTATGATAATAACACCGTGTGGTATAACGCGCGTATAGGTACTCTCTCGTGATAGTTTACACTCGCATATGCTGCTGGTAGACGGGGGCTGCGCGCGACGATGGCAAGCGGAGGGCCGCCGCCTGGAAAACGCTATGGGCATGACAATAATATGTGTACCGCGTGGCCCGACCGAGTGCGGTAAGCAGTCTGTGCTTGACCACGCGGTCGTATGGTTACTACTAATTTCCGTACGATGATTTGTCTGTGGATGGTCGCGCTACTAGTGCTATCGTTCGGGACAAGTAAGCCGGCCGGCGCTAACGCAACCGCCGTTGAAGTCTCCGCCGACTTGGTGCCCGTCGACGTCGCCAATATCACAGGTAACGTTCTGTTTTTCCCGTGCATTTATCCTGTAAACATCCACAGTCGTCCCGTATGTTGTATTGGAGCGGCACTTCCTGTCCGATTTTGTCCCAGCCGCGGGCAACTTGCCTGTCCTCGAATCACGGTAAACTCGAATAGAGAAATTGACGAATACTCCATTCTCATTATTTCCCTCGAGTGTCTAATAGCTATACATTGGTACGCACTTACGGTATAAATAATTGTGTTCACAAAAATACTACAACGGCCCCGTCAGTGTTGTGATTATCGTGCACCACTACCCTGCAGACAAATTAAATGTCAACAATTTCAAGATCTTTTATTCAAAAACTAACTGCGGTTAGATTTTTTGTAACTAAATAAAATATGACATAAGAAACCGTTTGAATTTTAAAGGTACGCGCTCTTGCTCAAACAAAAAATTATCTTTTTTGTAACTATCTTTCTCAATTATAAATTACTTATTACTTGTTTATCTAGAATACGGTTTTTGTATCAACAATTCTATTCGAAAACAATTATTTATGGGAAAAAAACTATCCGCGAAATGTTAAAGTTTGTTATTTAATTATATAATAATAAATTATAACTTATAAGTAACTAAACTTTTTGCGTGACGTTTTGCATCGTCTTACAGACGATTATTTCAAAACGCAAAAACTGACATTATAATATACGAACCTTATTATATTCTCGACTAGAAATTTTGCATTTAAAAAAATTTATAAAGAAGCGCTATAATTGGTTGGCCTGACTGTTAAAATATTTGGGCGGCGACCAAAATTCTAAACTTGGTGGCTTACACAATGTTGTTCAACACGTAATTGTCTGCCAGTTCAGATATTTTTCGAATTTGAATTACTCAACATCGATTTATCATATTCTAAATGGACGTTAATATCCTTGTTGTTTAGTGGAAGCCGGAAGATACAGCCAATCTTGTCTCGATAACGCTAATTTGATCACTTTTAGTAATATTTATATACATACATTTATGTATTTCTTTAGTTCATAAAGAATTGGTTTTAACTAAACCGTAATATACGTATATATTTATTATTAAAATGTATACGTATTAGGTTAGGTGTACGGTCACTAGTAAACAACTAAAGATACTACCCTATACAGTGCAAAGTATTTAAAATTATTTTTTTCTAATAGAATAGAATTTTACAATGTTTTTTTACTGGCAAGTAGATTAGGTTGACAATTTTGTTTAACGGGTTATTGTGCTCTTAAGCCAGAATAGCCAAATTAACGACCAGGCTTTTGGACGTTAATGTTTTATTGTAGTAGGTATTATACCTGTAATAGTCATTGAGCATCAACAGATAGTACAGTCCATGTATTCTACTTTAACGTGTGTTTCACATGACCGTTAACGTGGTAGATTTTTTTTGCTGGATTTTTCACTATAGATATAGTTTTAGATTGGCAGAAACCGTTTGTCCGACGGCCAACCAACGGAAACACATTACCGGAAATACTAGAAGAAATGGTATATAAGATAAATAGAATATCGGCAAAATTATATAGGCGGGAATGGGTATAGGAAAAAAAAAATAAACGGCCGGCAACATTTTTCTCAAGAAAACACAGCACTTCTGTCTGTGTCCTGGCCGGGCAATTAGTTAATTACAAACACGGTACACGCGGTCCACTTTAAATAATTAAATCACTGGGAATGTGTTTGTATAGGTATATTATGTTATATTCTGGTCTTCTTTTGAAGTAATATATGACACCGCCGTTTGCAATTAAATATACTAGAATAGCTGATGTCTTCGGCCGGCCACACACCGATCTCATCGTATCATATGTGTAATATATAAAAGACTATGTACACACTAACCGATAGAACTACATATTTATAATTACATATGTATCCATACGGTACACCTACGTAGTACGTACACATATAAGGGCAATAACAATTTTCAACTTGAGGGGGGAGGGGGCTGGAAAAATGTATGATACACAGACCCACGTGGGGCTCCTTCACCTCCAGGCTCCACATTCCCCTTCTGTATTATTTAAAACAATTGTAGATCAATAAAATTAACTTAGTTATTCATAATTTTTAAATTATATAATACTATTAAGGTCTGTTGATGAGGTTTAAATTTTTTTGAGGCGCTTATACCTGTGCAAGTATTTTTGATAAAGCCACTCAACCAAGAGACGTTAAACCAAAACCATTTGAACTGGTGTGCTATCAATAGTATAATAATGTTTCTAATGTCGCATTTGACCTAATCGCAAAAGTAAAAATAATTATTACCCCCCCACTATTACAAACCCATCAATGCCCAGACACCAAAGCGGCGTGTGTACGCTATACGGGTCAGATAAATTGGAAATTAAATTTTGTCCATTGTGTCTTACATGTCAATAATTGGTTTTTTGTGTTGTTTTTTTTTTGTTTTGTCCACAAGCGGGCTTGTGTTGTAATATACGGACAATCATTACACTTCGTGTATACAATGTCGGCGGTGGATGAACTCGGTTACAACAATTTCAATTTAAACCGCTTTGTCTTTACGCGGAGGTAAAACAATAAATCGGTATAAATGTTTAAAATGGGTTAGTTTAGACTTGAGACGAACACAGTCAACACAATAATAATTATTACATTATCCAAACCTAATAACCCCATCATAGGTGTATAATATACGTTCGGGTCCTTGCCCGAAGTATAGAAATAAACAACAATAAAAGTCCCAAGTTGGCATGCGTTAATTTTCTCACGGTTAACTCTGATGGTATATACATACATATATCGTGGTATATATTATACATTTACCGCTTAAGGATGTAATTACGAATTGCAGGAAAAAACTCACGCACAGACTTCTATGAAAACCCTTCGAGGCAGACGTGACTCCAACACGTTATTCTCACACACACACACACACAAATTGTATAAAAGTGTTGATGTGTGTGTGTGTGTGTATGTTGTTTGATTCTAAACGTAACGTTAATTTTGGGTACATGTAGACCTCTGGAATCCAGATAACCTAACCGTAGGTACACATTTACTATTAAATACTGTATACTTAACTGTACTCTAACCCTTGTATGTTTCTGTATGTATGTTAGCTTCACGGCGTAACTGTCGTTGTATAATTAAAATAAGAATAATTTATAATTAGAACCGCCCTATCAAAATCATTTTCAAAATGCCGTATTTCCTAAACGTTGTTTGAATCGAGTTTATTGGCCGAACCTAACGGGTTCTGAAATATTAAATCATTTTTTCATCGAAAAAATCAATTTAAAAACTACGATTCATGTTAACCTAACGACGAAGTTTAATAAAAATTAATAATCATAAACACAATTTAAATTTTAAAACCGGTATGGAGATTATTAAAATAGTTTTAGCAGTAGAATTGTCTTTAAATCAGTGGCGAACATATAAAAATTTGGCCTCGATGCGAAAAATCAAAAGGGCCCAATTCCTGTTTAGTTTAAACGTAGTAGAATAAAAGTAGGTACATGCCTTTAATAGTGTATTTTTAAAGAGTTTTTATTGTATTGAATATATATATATATACATATATTTTTTTTATCTCAAAATAACGACAGCTTGTAAAATAATATTACAACAAGGTGAACTATTATTTATTAGTGGGTCGTTATGAATACATTAACGACTTTTCACTTACTCGACCAAGATTCCTCACAGCAGTGGATCTTTATATGATCGATTGTGCTATCGTCTAAAAAGATTTATCGATGGTGCATTATTTCAGTTCTTAATGATTATTTTACTTTCCTTGTATAGAATGGTGTCGCTATAGTCAATAGTGTGTTATAGGGATATGGGTTGATGAGTACTTGCGATGAACAAGTAGCGTGTAATAAGGTCTGTCCAGACTCCAGAGTGAAATAATAATATATGAAGTGTTAAAGGGGGAAGGGGGGCCAAAGAAGTCATATCAACCAATTACAATACTTTGCTACCAAATTATGGGAACGTCTAACGACAGTTAATTAACATTCTATTTGAATGAGCCCCAGTGTTAGTATAAAATATTATGTAGTATGCAATAATCTTCTCGTTTAATTTTTGCAAAGATCATCTTTAGTAAAACATTAAAAACTAACATAAATAGTGATTGCGGCAGACCGACTTATGTCTAACTCGTTTACTAGTGCATTAAAACATTTTGAAACTCCGGTAATTAGCATATTACATGTGTTATTATTCATAATGATTATTATTTGTATTTTTTTACTTTGGTTAGTTTATAAAATAAATATTTTTTACCTATTTATGTATAAAATAAATATCGTATCTTCTCGAAGAAAAATAAAATAAAATAAAAAAATATTTTAAATCTGGATTACAAAATAAATTGTAGTTTCTTTATATACATTTAATATTTTTTAACCGACATAGTATTAATGGTTTGTACATTCAATAACCGAGTACATAATTATTGTTAAAGAATACCGTTAAAATGAAATATTTTTTTACAGATTTTGTAAACTTCAAGTAAAATAATAACAATTATTTTAATTATATTTTTATATGTATGTGAACGGTTCTTTAGCGAAATTGGATTCTCACGATACAGTTATAGACGACAGGCTTATGTCGGTCTGACCCGACATAATATGCCGAGGATCCGCCTATTAACAATAATAATTAAGTAATACTAGGTCACTGGTGTAATTAAGAAAATCATTTTGACGCGTAATTAAAAATAATAGCTCTTACAAAGTGCGCGAAGATAAATAATGGTTCAAACAAGTCATCTTAAGTATAAAAGGTTACATAATGTATAAAAAGTAGTAGTCGCGTTTACTGTATTGTATATACATCGTATGATGCCATGCCAAAATTAAAACAAATAGTCAGGTTTTTTATTTAAAGTGCTTTAAAATATGCCACTAAAACTATAAACAGTATAATTATATTAAGAATTTAGCTTTTAAAATATAATAAGTTACACGAATATAACGATAGAAAGAGAACTAGAATTAAAAGAAGTGAACCTAATTTATTGGGATTGTAAAGTTATCAGTAAAGCAACATTTTACATCGCCATATTTTATGCATGTGTAAACGAATAAGGACAAAACTGAATGATGTATTTCCGGTTAATTTCAGCTGATTCCGACAATTCTAACAATTTTCCAGGCCTATGTAATTTAGACGTCCGAGTGTTTTGAGGAATACAAAATAGAAAACGGAAATATACCGTAAACACGAGAGGTCATTTCACTTTGAGGAAAAAAACAATAACAATAATTATAGACATAAAATATGAGAACACGTGTACAGAGAATATAAATATGCATATAATATGATACAAATATATTTTGAGCTGAAAAATAAGTCTTACACAATATTAAAGCGATAACCACTTTTTTTGATTTTTTTATTCTTCCGCAGCCAGTACTAAAAAATTCAATCGATCTAGTGTAGATCACACACACTGAACATAAAACATATAATATTTATATGTATTATATATAATGTTGTTTTTACATAATATAGCAAGTACATAAAAATAAGTTAACTACGCGAGAAGCGCGTGTGTGCAGTAAAGAGATAATGTGCGGCATGTATGTGGGTACCGTTATGTCGGACTCTTCTTTACCTGCACCTAAACAGCAGCGACTCATTGATATTACCTTATAATAGCATTCA
This sequence comes from Adelges cooleyi, assembly GCF_023614345.1. Classification (NCBI taxonomy): domain Eukaryota; kingdom Metazoa; phylum Arthropoda; class Insecta; order Hemiptera; family Adelgidae; genus Adelges; species Adelges cooleyi. Next base: position 814,912 of record NW_026095761.1, read on the forward strand.
GCATTTAAACGTGACGGTAATGACGATACACACATGCGCCGTTGCATACAAATGACCCAACGGATGAATTTATCAAAACGGGAGCTTATGAATTTTCCACAAAGAGAATAATAAATGGGGAGAAAAAAGTGATTAATCGTGTGGTTTCGCTTAAACGCTCTTCCGCTAGGCGAACTAATAAATATTTTTATTATTATAATAATATATTGAGAAATTTTAAGTATAAGCGTGAGCTGATTATTTTGCCGGTTGGGTTATCTTGAAAGTCAAAACACAACAATGATGCTCTTCATATTTGTATTGGGTGGGAGGCTTAAAATGGGTTTGAGGGTTCAACTTAAGTGTGCAAATACTTAAGCGAATATACTTTCTTTGTTTATAGATATTTCAACGATAGGGTGCAAGTACAAGGGACGGAGTTATGAACAAGGGTCGACGGTGATCACGGACCAACCATGTTTGAAATGCACGTGCAATACTGGCAGTTTAGTGTGTCATTTACAAGTGTGCCCAGAATTGCCGGATCCGCCTCCTCAGGGTTGTCTGGTCGTGCATAAGAGGAACAAGTGTTGCGCACACCTCCAGTGTTTTTACGGTAATTGCTTTAGTATTTGTCTAACATTGCAGTTGGCTATATTAAAATGTGGAATTTCTTATTAACAATAATTACCAAGTACAATACTCATGTCTACTCGGGTTTTTGGGTCCAAGAGGACCAATGTAAAAGTTCAAGATAAGGCAAGCAATTTACACACTAACATTTTCTAAAAAATCACGTATTGGTACATTCAAAAAAAGTTTTGCTTATTAACAAGACATTAAACAAAAACGGACTCTTGTGGAAAAAAATGTAATACTCATTTAGTGGAAGTAGCTGTCCCGAATATCAAAGAATAAAAATAATATTTTGTAGGCGTAGCAGGTTATTGATACAAGATACAAAATCTCGAGACTTTTATAATGTATCTATAAATTTACTTTTTGATACAATTGTATGTTATAGAAATTACTTTTACCGCGGCCCTCTTAAGTAAAGTGTCGAACCGGTGACAGTGACCGCCAACGCACTGCCACTTTACCCACCTCAGGCACTTGTCCTACTAAATGTTTTGGATAATAACTTGAGACTTCTGGATATTTGTATTGTTAGATACTTAATGATAATACGCAAGTTAGCGTACGCTTAATTAGAGAAAAAAATGTTTAAAAGGCCACTTAAATGTTTATTAACTGTTAAAATATATATTCTACTGCCATCATTAAAGTCTCTGTAAATTGTTATTATTTTTCTTGCACTTGACAATTTATACTTATACTTACAGAAGTAGTTAAAAAATGATACATTTTTTTCTTATTTTATTTCTTACCGATGTACAATATTTGTTTCGTGGTACAACGCTTCAGGTCAGATTGTATGTACGTGAGCTATACATTTTTTTTTTCTTCAGAGTTGGGCCACCGTCGCCGCCACACATTACACACAGGTTATTCATATTATGTATTTTAAAGAACCAGTTGTCCGGCGAGCGCGAACGGTGCTCATCAATATTTTGTCCGTTTAAAAAACGCGTTTAACATGATCGTTGGGTGTACACCCAACTTGTTTGTAGCCGAATCGATTAATAATAATTCCCATTCATCGGTTTTGCGATGGAAATAAATAAAAAAACCGCACCGCGCTCGCGAGACTTGTGCCCGAGGTGCTAATATAGAGTTTGCTGTCAGATCAATCAACGAGCACTGTTCAATATAATAATTATAATCATTGTCGTCGAGATGGCTACCGCTAAATGGAGATCCAAGTCGACCAGTTAACAAGGATCGTTTTGGAGGAAGGAAAAACCGGTCGTTCCCGATGGGTGGTCACGCCTATGCCGATCAGAGTAGTTTGAAAGAAAAAAACAATTTTAAAATGATCAGACGCCTAAACTTGGGCGGCGACAGTGAGCACCAAACATTCTGACACTTTAACCGACCACCTAAAAAGGCGATATAATGGTCTATACTAATTTGTATAGTCTTGACACTCGGGTCTTCAGGTATTGTGTATCAACCGGGTACAAAATAGGGTAGTATTTAAATGAAACATGGCGTTGGATGGTCGTCATTCAGCTGCAAATGTTAAAAAAAAAAAAGAAAATAGCCTACAGTCTACTGCTTTAGCCTGCTGGCTCCTGAACAGTAAATTTAGTCAAGCTGGAAGTTAGTAAATTTAGGCCAATATTCCTAAATTTTTTTTAGTTTTTTATTTCATCCCGTGAGTTTCCCGGCCTGTCAGTACATTATTTATTCGTCATAGGAGAATATACGAATTCGCATACATTTTTTATTTTGTTTACTACTAGGTACAGGATAATTCTTGGCAAGGCGATTAGCATGTTTGTCAAATATTTATAGATATCACACACATCTAATTTCGTTGAATATTCGGCAAGTATATTTTTGTAGTTTTTCATTAGATTTTACTGGTAGTACCTAACTAGTAAGCTTAATTATATTGAACTTGTGTAAAATTATATATTTTCTGTATAATTATTAATTTACCGTGGAAACAGCTAGACTCAGAGGATGAAATAAAAATCTAAAAAAACTGTACATTTTTTTTCTCAATATTTGAAGTCGATTGATAGTTATCAAACGTGGAATTTCACAAAAAAAAAACATACAAGGACCACCACAGCGGGTATAAGAGTATTCGGGTACATCGTACTCGTTATAATTACAATTTTGCAATATATTAATATTATCAATTAACCAATTTTTATGAAATCTGTTTTACGAACATAATAATTGTTTAAATAAAATACATTTAGATTTTACAAACAGTAATATCGCTCTAAATTTACTGTCATCAAATTATATTAATTTCCCAATAACGTTTATGCATCTATTGTCAAATCAAATGTAATACGAATGTATTAGTTGGGCATTATTCGAATAGTTCAAGTTGACAATTTTTAAAAAAACTCCAAAGCTGACATTACATGCTATGATCGTCTGTTCTGTATTACTTTAGCTTTCAACGCATCTATATAAATTATATATTTAAATATAATACATTTTCGTGTAGCCAAAGAACTTAATGTTCAATAATTAATCATACTACTCGTCTTATGGGAAATATCGTCCATAGCGGACGGGCGACAGGTACGTGATTTCAAATACATTGTACTGGTGTATCTGCGTACGATATTCGAAGAAGTATACTTGACTCGACGACCGCCAAAAGCGACACACCCGGAAACACAAATGAAATCCCGTTAGTTATTCCATGTGGTCTTACGAAAACTGATGGGATAGGTTTTGTACATTTTTTCGACCGAGAATGTTTTCAGAAAAAAAATATAATACAGTTAGAGAGGTACGCACACCGTTTGTATTATGGTTGAACAAACATTAAAAAACATTTTCAGAAGTGTCGTTAATCGTCTGAGCTGATTGCACAGTGGTCATATTTTGGAAATTGTAATTGTAATGATGCCATTAGAGTTTGGCGCTGAAAATCCGCTTTAACGCATGTTTAACCGATCGAAGAACAATATCTTTTTAATTGCTCATCAGCCTAATTTTAACAAAAAAAAAAAAAAATACTTATTACTTAATAACAAAACGACGACGCTTATTTATCAAATAATACAAATAAACGTACAAAGTACAATGCGTATCATAGCGCAAAAAACTGGCCTAAAAAGACCAATCAAGCGATTTAACTATGTAAAAAGGCCTACAACCAAAAAAAAATTGAAAATTGTTTAAACATAATTTATTTTTTAAATAAACAATAAAAAACAACAAGCGAAATAAAAATATAATATTATCTATAATGCTATATAACTAAGCTATTATTTTCACAAACAAAAACACCAATCAATTTTAAATAAATACAAAATATAGCTCTAAAAATGAAATACAATACTTAGAAGGGACCACTCGCTTGGAGACTATCACACAATTGCATGTCGACCCTGATCATACGATAAAAAAATAAATCCGTTTGCATTCTATTTATTTAAACATTGGTCCTATATTTTAATAACCAACACAAGAGTTAGGCAATATTATGCAGACTCAGCCGGGGGTAATCGTTTCATATATATATATATATTTTTTTAATTAGTTAACATTTAAGTAGTAGTAGCAGTAGTAGTAGTAGCTAATAAATCGTGACAGCTCTGCAAATCATAAAATTTCAACGTTTTTACATTATTGTAGACCTGTTTGGAGGTGTTCACACGAAACTGTTTTCAATCGAATCTCGTAAAGGACCTGGAAGGATGGAAAACTCTGCAGTCGGGGTGTCTGACGGTGGTTTACCCAGAGGTATTTAAGAGGTCATTTTTTTTTTTCTTTCAATTTATATTCTTAAACATCCACTGACGAGTACAATGTTATTTTCTCCGTACATAAGGTTGCGCGATTAACGGTACAGTATACGCCGAAGGTTCGGCCATGGACAGCTCAAGTCTATGCGAATACTGTTACTGCATCAAGGGACAGCAACAATGCGTTCGACCCAAGTGCTTCATGGTCATTCCAGGCTGTACGGCCATCTACAGCAAACACACGTGTTGTCCAGTTAGATATAAATGTAAGTGGCGATGCCCAACGCAATATTCACAATTTTTACTCGGACAAAAATCGCTATACTTAAAACAACACTCGCCGTCTTATGTGCTGCGAGAAAGTTATACTCAATAATTATACTTGAAAACCATAGTTTTTAGTTTGAGGTCTTTTATACAAAGCCTATAACCCTTTCTTATTGTATGCAACTTTGTCAGCGATCATTAAACAGATTCGTAATTTGACTTGCAACCAAAAAAAAAGTAACCTTATATTATAAAAATATAAATTATCTGATAAATTGCTTAGCTACTATTAAGGTAGTCAATTATGGACTAGTCCTGAAATGAATTTGCTCATATCAACATTAACAACAAGAAAAATAAGAAGAAAGAAAATTAGAATTAAAATATTAATCAATTTTTTTTTTTTGTATGAAGTCTCATTTGTTTCCTTCTCATACTGCTTTGTTGCACTTTAATCTACTTAATGCATACTGGGACGGTCTAATTTTGGTGGTAAACTTCCATTACCTGTCTTCCGTAAAAATATGGCGCTGCTGCTTGTTAGATCAAACATTTTTAGAAAATCAGGGAAAAAATAGAACCCCCACAGTCAAATGACAAACAACAATAATACAATAATTATGATTTGACCGTATCCAATATAAACGATACAACAGCATAGAGAGTAACGTACTAATTCCAATTTATTTGTTTTACATTCCAGGTCCGCCTTCGATTAATAACAACACTCAGATGAACAACACAAGTCTAACGACAACGACCGATTCGCCGTCGTCGCTCTCTTCTAGAATGAAAGGTAGACACAATCGTCTTGTGTTCGGCATAATTAATTTTTAAGTACTGAAACAAACTTAAATAGGTAGTTCTTTTTACGTTGGCATCTTACGATGTCAAGTTACGTTATGGAATATTTTTTTGGAATTTAGCATCGCGTAATATTATAATATTTTGCACTGTAAATTGTAACATCAGATAAGAACAAAGACAATTGGGGGGGGGGGGGGGGAGCTGTTTCTCGAGATTCCCCCCGATGATGAAAGTGTACCCGTTCTAGGAGCTGTACTCATTACCAAGTTGTTGTATTATTGGATTTGGCGGTCGTTTTCAGATTGTCGCATCAACGGTCGGCTGATATCGCTGGGCGAACCCGTGATCGGCGTGGCCAGGTCGTCGTGCGAAACTTGTTTCTGCATCAACGGGCAAGTACGGTGTGACAAGGTGATATGTCCGGCAATCCGCACCCAAATTTCGCCCAATTGCGGACCGGTCTACACGGAAGGACACTGTTGCCCGACCAGCTACAACTGCGCCGGCAACAACAAAAACGGTATATTACGCCCTTCCCGGTTATACATATATATCTACTACTATATTATTATGATATTATCTACATAGCAGCCGCTCACAACGAGCAGGTGTATATATATATAAATATGTACACCTACTAATATTTACCTATACCGCCGCAGGGTCACTGACTCTTGCTGTTCCCGAGAATCCATCACCGTCCACGCGTTCGAAATATTATCTCGTTGTTAAAATAACAATTTCGCCTTCTACACAACACTTTGGCGCAACGCTGAATAATTATCAATTGTCCGGCCCGTTTTGCTTTCAGAATCGAACATCAACATCACAACGGTACTGACGTCGCCCGACACGACCGCGGTCCTCTTGAACGACACCTCGTCGACCACACCGACGACGCCTACGGCGACTTATTCGCCACCGACGTCTTCTCCTTCCACGGTAATTCATTTAGCTTACAAAATAACTGCACACTCGTGATTGATGCAGACGTTCAACCACATAATGGTCGTTCTACCCCTAATACTCGAAACACAAATTAAATACGATATTATTAGAGTCTCGGTTGTGTCATGTTACATACACCGACTACACTGTCTCTTTACCGTGCCGACTTTTTAATTCTCTAAATTATCATTGTCGATTGCTTTAACTTTGTACGAGTAATAATTTTAAACGATTATACTAGTTTAAATAAAAATAACCGAGATGATATTGTAGTTCGAGAATAATTAATGGTATTTTGCGCCGTGAAGCACGTAGTGTATGCAATTTAAATAACATAACCGTGTATTTACAGGAAATACCCGGCGTTGAGATTCAAACCGAGGCCGTTCTCGTCACTGAACCGGCGGCGGATAATGTAAGAGATCCGTTGGTTAACTTATCACCAATCGATCCGGCAGAGTCCAGACACGGTGTAAGCTCGATGACCGGAGACGACGGTTTGAACATTACCGAAAAGTCCAACGCGTTTGAATTCGATTACGACGAACCGACGTTGCCGCCGTCTTTACCTAATCTCAAGTAAATAATTTCATATTGATCTTGGAATAATATACTTTTTTTTAAAAAGTTACAAAAATAAATCGATAGAAAAAAATATGCATAAGTAGTGTGGGGAGAGATGATGAGAACAAACAAGAACCGGGTAGACGTTTTAATTAAGAGTGCGTCGCACCGGTGATTTTCAGTGGTAAAAACACGTTTAAGCAAACTGAAAATAACTCGCTTGATTTTGGTTTTAGAGTAAAAGCACCCATTATAAAATTAAAACAAAACAATATTCCGTAGGGCATAACGGTGCGTTTTTTTTTTGTTTTAAATTCATTTTTTGAAAAGTTACAGTCATTTAAAAATGTCCAAATAGTCGTTATTTCTAAACTATGTATTGAGCGTTATACTTGGAATAATGAAAAAAAACGCACCGTCTTGCCCTCCGGAATATTGTTCAATTTTAATTTTATAATGGGTGCTTTTACTCTAAAACCAAAATTAAGCGAGTTATTTTCAGTCTGCTTAAACATGTAGAGATAAAAAAACATTTTTAAATCGCTTTTAAGGATGCTGTGATAGTCCGAAAAATAAATTAACTACCAAAATAGAGTCCTAATTATTGAACTAATAATAACACATCACAGTTTAACCTTTAAATTAAGATTTTGTGAAAAATTGCCTATACTTTACTCCTTAAAAATAGGCGGTGCGACGACCTCTTAACAATTTTTATGGGGGACAGAGTATAACGACGGTATGACGGAAATTCATTTTTATATACATGTAAATTATAATTCGGCTTGTATTTTTTTTTTTTTTTTTGTTGTACAAAACTTGTTCCGGCAATAAGTACATCCAAACGGTAGTTTCTGGTTTTTGCTACATAAGTGCTTTTGTTTGAACAGGATTATACCTTTCGTCGCAGCAGATGCTGTAGTGGATGAGCCCCGGGAACCAACTGTACCCACAATACTGGACACTTATTTACCGGTGGAACGCATTTACAACGTTTCGGATGTCGACGAACCACCCGTTTTGGTGGCCAACAACTTTTCGCCGCCGATCGAAACAGAAGGTAGACTGTTAACGACAATTTTTAAAAAAAATACACATAAATTTAAAACAAACATCGAACAATTGTATGTTTATTTAGGCGGATTTGTCCCCAAAGAACCTCTGGACGATACCGGGTATGTACTCACCACCAAACTGCACACCACAACGGAACGAGTAACCGTTAAACCGACGGTAGTTCAAACTGAAGAACCAATCATGGCGGTTCCACTGGGATCAGGTAAAGTGTTAACTATTGGCTGGCTACCTTCGCACCGAGATTATAAATAAAGTACAATATGGATTACAACAGAATCGAACACAAATATCAGAATTCCTAACCAGAACGGTTTTGTACTTGTGCAAAGTCTTACTTGAGTGTACTTTGTACAACCGATGTCGGGTGTGTAAGTCATCTGACGGTTAAGCGTTCTAATTGAAAATATAATACATTTTAAAGCGATATTTATTTTAATTTTCCGACTTGTGTTGTGCAATTTGTGTTTGTTTTTTAGTCGCGGCGCCAACTGACAATTGAGTTCGCCTAAATTTATACCGTCCCAAACATCGATCCACGCAAATCTATTATAATACTATGTCCTATAGCTTACACAATGGTAGTTTGCCAAAAAAAAAAAAAAATGAACGCATGCGTCAACGCTTTAGATTTCAAGCCATTCGTCATACGCGGTTCTAGTCGGTTTATTTGACATTAATGTGGCGCTATTTTTAGTCTATCACACGGTTATCCATAACGGACATCAGCGCTACAAATACCAATACAGGGTGGTTTTTTTTGGGGGGGGGGGATTTAGCAGATGTTCTAGTGCGCGCCATGTTAAGCCGAAGAATCGATTCGCGGTAAATGGCGTAAATGGCGATACAAAACGACTATAATTCTTGAAGTCACCCGTGTACTCGTTTCCTTGATTTTCTAATCAAAACGATATTCGTCTTTCAGGTTGGTGTGTGTCAAACGGTAAAAAGTACAAACACGGCGAGCTTCTCACCGACCCGAGCGCATGCAATATATGCGTTTGCTTCGAAAGCAAAATCGTTTGCCAGGAAAATTGCCCCGCCGTTAAGGTCGGTTGTCAGCGTGTCAGCGACCCGGAAAACAGCACGTGTTGTGGCCGTATCGTTTGCAGTAAGTAGCCTGCGACTAATAATATGATATTATGGTCGATTGAATATACTAGCCATAACCGATCGATAGCCGTTTGGTTTTTTGTCCACGCGATAGGATCGTTTAACGTTTGAAATGATTGTTTGACTTTCACAGACGAACCCGAAAACAATTTTGTCACAGAACGCCGCCAAGAACCCGCGGTACAACTGACGGAAGCCACGCCCGTACACAGTTCGTCCACAATGATCAGAAACCCCATAATCGAACACATCGTCCATAATTCTGGACCGACGGTCAAATCGCCTGTTAGAAATACTCTGTCGACAACGGTCAAGTCGGCGGCGGTGACTTCCCCGAAGACCACATCAGCTAGTCCCGTCGTCGCGTCTACGTTGAAAACTATCACGACCCCGTCACATTCCACCACCGTCCAACCGACAGTGCCTTCGGTGCCGACGACGGAAAAGCCTTTGGAGGACGAAGATTACAGTTTCGAAAGCATGTTTTCGTTTCTGTTCAGCGGCGAAGCACCGGAACCGCCTTCGACGAGCACGGCTAGACCAATAGCGCCGCCGTTGACCACCACCACCACCGCCGCCGCTACCGCCACTGCGAAAGCCGACGTTTTTCTGCAGCAACGGACGGACGAAGACGTCGGAGAAACGGTGCAATTTGTCGACGTCAAACCAGCAGCAGACGGTCTAAAAAACAAATCCTACGCGGACGTGCCCAAACATCACGCACCCACCGCCGTGGAACCGCCTCGTCGAAACTCGGACAAACCCGCTAACGACAGCACGGTCCATAAAGATGTCGGGGAAACGTACAAAGTGGATACGCGACTGGAACCCGTGCACGGCCCTCCGGCAAAGCCGAGTTCGGCCCGAGTCAGGCCTCACGCCGACCTAAAGGAAAACGCGTCATTCGCCGAGGTCGGAAAACGACCGGAAACTAAACCACACGCCGCCGATCCGAAGCGTCAGTCTGACGTCCAACCGCCATCGGAAATCGAACAACATGCCGAATTTGAGCATCGGCCGGAAATCAAGGTACAGACAGACGCGGTGCGTCGGCCAGAAGCTCAACTACATCACGTGCACACCGATTTCAAGCACCAACCTGATACCAAGCCGTACTTTGATTCAACGTATCCGATCAAACCGTCGTCTGAACCCAAACACGCCGGTGTTACACCACACGCCGAGCTGAAAACACACCCTTCCGATTTCAGACCGCTTAGACCTCTGGCCGAAATAAAACCACACTCGGATGCCAAACCGCATTTGGACTCGAAGAAAACACCTGACGTCGTCAACCCTCTGTCCGATTTCAAATCGACGCCGCACGCCCAAATTAAATCCAACCCTTCCACTACGGCAAAACCGGTAAAGGCCAAACCTAACACCGAACTGAACACGCTGGCGTCTATGCTGCGGATATCCGGTTGCAATATTTACGGTCGAATGTACAGAGTGGGCAAAATAATCACCGAACTTTCGACGCCCTGTTTGCAGTGTATGTGCACGGATACGGGCGTGCAGTGTAACCAACTGAAATGCTAACATAACGTTTCGCCGCATGTGAACTTGTTTTGATTGTTGACTATATTATATAATGCTAATTGTTTGCCGAGTGTACCAATGTTGTCACCCCAAGTCTGCCGGGAACTCCTCTAACGACAAGCTATAGATTACAGATTTATCGAATTTGCGATCGAGATATATATGTAGCGTTATTGAGATTTAGGTCTTCTAATTTTTTATTTCAATACATTTATACATATTTGTATATTTGTTGAAATTTGCTTAAAATATTAACGGTTTTGGTAAATAGCGTAAGATCGATAGCCAGCATATATTATACTGTGATCTCTTGTCCTATAACGATATCTTATTTTTTATTAATACACTATGATTAAGTTTTATGTTTTATTATTTGATACTTGATATATATATACGAGTATTATGCGCCGACGAAGGTGCATTATAGAATGGCTAGAAAGAATAACCTCTCTTTTAGGATTGTGTTACTGTTGTGTTATTATTTTCGGCTGTCGCTGTTTGATATAGGATATCCTAAATTATGAAACCCGTCGGTATTGACAAAGTTTAGATGATGTTGACCGCCTTAAAAGAGAGCCGGCTGTTAATAATCGGATTAAAATCAAAATTATATTTTATTATTTTTAGTTTTTATTTTTAAAAGTTTTGAATCTGTTTTGCTAAAAAGTCGAGTATTGCTTAATTCAAATAGGTTTAGCATATTGTATAGGATAATAATTTTTGAATAATTTATACTTAAAATTGTAACATTATTTTTTTTGTAACATAATATATTATAGCTGTTAGCTTAAGAAATTGATATTGTATGGGACCATTGTGGTTTATTTTATCTCTAGTTTTATATTGACATTACAACAATACTCAACTGTATAGATTGTATAAACGAAAAGTTTTTAGTTGTTGGTTTGTAATTTCCCTCGATTTCGTAAGTCTATACTCTATAGTCTATACACTTCCTGATTTTACTCCTAATCTATCTAATTCGTCTAGTTTCATCGAAACAATATTCCTTTTCTTGTGAACATTGAATTGCATGCCCTCCGCATTATATGTATTATGTTAATTTAATCCATATAAACCATATAATATGTTTTATAGACAATAGTAAAATGTATTACTCAATACAATCTAAATGGGGTTTCTGATGTAATATAATTAAAGGTACAATATTTCATATTAACGTACATAATCAGGCTTCTAATAACTCAATAGCAATTCATAGAAATGGAAATACTTACATCCGCAAAAAAATAACCTTGATAGTTAAGTGTGCAAACTCACTATGGTTTTAATACATCATGTATCTTAATTTTATGCAACACACTTTATTGTTTGTATTTAAGATTTCTACTTAGGATTGGATGCTGTTTTTTTTTTAATTAGAATATTCAGATTAGAATATTAGAATATTCATAATTAGAATATTTGGTCTTGTAGGAATTACGAGACCAAAAATAACAAATGTAATAATATAGTTTTACGATAAATACAAATTATGAATAAAATATGATGATATAATAAAAAATCTTTGATCACACGAATCCTTTAATTTATCTTTAAATCGATTGGATCTTTCATCATTACTCAAGCGACAATGTATTTGGCGATTATATTGTTCATAATGTGCGCTATCTTATAAGTTTAACTAAGTACGGAGGTGCAATGAAAATTACAAAATCGCCGTGATAATTTAATATAACGCGGGTAGGCAACACAATATACCTTGATGTGTGTTTTTATTTATCATTTGGATTCCTTTTTTAAGGCTGCAAAGTAACAGTTAGTAACAATATAATAATATTATCATCGCCATAACGACAAAATAAACTCTTCAAACGTTTAGCGTTATATAATATTATCATCGTTATTGCAGATTTCTTCTTGTTGTAATTTAATAGTTAGACAAAAACCAAACATGCTTTGTATTAAACGTTGGGTAATTTGTTTCATTTTGTTGACCGTTTCTTCAATGGGCTGTGCGACAAAAACGACCAATAACGGATTAGACGAGAGGTATGGAAATACTTGACGTTGGCATTTTACCGAACGGGCCAACTTGGAAAACTCGTAGGTAGAATGATTGTTAGCATCTGGAGGAGGATGCTTCGGACGACTGAACCCCTTAGCGCATTAAAACGGGCAACTTGACCCCTTTGGCCGCCTCTTAATTGCTAACAACCGCGGTCGGTCGTTTGTGTTTCAGGCAAGGAAAAATTCAAAATTTTCATTTCAAACATGTGGCGGTCACAAACCGGTGGCACGACAAATTTCAAACGGCCGCCGACAAAGGGCCGGAGAACGAGAAGAAAACGCACAGAAATTTGTTTTCCTAATGCCGGTTGCTTTGAATAAACACTATACACCTACTATGATGACAAAAAAAAAAAAAACAATTTTGGGGCGCGCGTGGAAAATCGTGACTGTGCCGGGTATTCGTTGTCTTTCCACTAATTGTCGATAAGTCACGATCCTGGTGTAGGTAGGTTCTCATAGCCCCGTCGTCTCATCATCCGACTGCCATGATATTATATTATATTGTTGTTACACGCGCGTTCTTTTATCAACCCGTCCCCGGTGTATTGTGACGCGAAAAATAATAACGACACAAATAAATAAATATATTACTATGCGTTATAATAAACTATATACCTACCTAAAAAAAAAAAAAAAATTACCGGGATAAAGCCGACTAGTCAAACAGCGTTCGATTCACAAACCGATGCTGCTGCTGCTGCTGATGCTACAAAAGTCGACCGTAACAACGTTGTTGTTGTATATAAATTATTATTAACTTGTAAGCGATATTATTATGCGCACGGCCAATACCTAATCACAATGTATTATATTTTGTTATCGTGTACGCGACGCTTCATCATCAGCTGTCGGATGCCAATCTTCGGTAGGTACACATATATTATTATTATTATTATTATATTATATACCTAGGCGAAACGTCCGTGGAAACAGCAATTTGTTTATATAACGCTAACAAAAGGCGATTTCGGTGCGGAGTAACAAGATCGAAAACGGCAACAGCACAACGTACAAATGACATGCATTGTTGTTGTTGTTGTTGTTGTCACTATATAATAATGTAATAAAATTGATAACGCGAAGGAAGACGACGCCTACGGTTTGACGAGCCTATCGCTTCTGGTCCTGTTGATCGCTGTTCTTATATTATCATCATCATCATCATCATAGTACGTTATAATCAGGCGCCGTTCGTCCGTTCCTACAATGAAAGTACTAATAAATAATTATTATACTTGAGAACAAATGCATAATTATTATGCTCCTGGTGCCGTCGTAGCCTTCGGCTTAAAAATGCCCAGAACTTTGCCTTCCAATACACACTGTGCGAGGTGTTTAAAAAAGAATACGCATAAAAGAGAATTGAAATCAGATGGGGTTTAAAGGGTTTTCATATGGGCAATATTTAAGAAAAAATGGGTTTTAATCAATTTCGCTCGTGTTGATTTATTTACAGATTAACTTGGGAACGCTTCGAGGTATTATTTTTATCTTATACAATTTTTTCAGTACTTCAAATCTATCCTAAATAGTCGGAATTTTGTCAGTTTTTTTGGTCTAAAACTTCTAGAAAACAGATTGCTTTCAATCCCCTAAATTATTTAAATTATTACCATCATGTAGAGTTGAATATATTTTGTACATTATCCACATTGCAATCCCCTTAAGTGGGATAGTTAGAATTAAAGTACGACAGCTAAAGGTTTTGAGATGGGATGTAAAAAATACAATATCAGTATGAAACATTTCTTACTCAACAACATATATTTTTTATACCGATAACTGACGAGTCATTCTTACCTTCTGTTTGAATGGTTTCACACAAAAAACTTAATATAAAAATGAAAATAATTTTATATAACAGTTTAGTTATACCTAATTTCAATATATTTTCCATTTGTAGTAATAAAGAAAATTAATAACTAATAGGATGGGGCTCAACTTATTTAATTATTATTTTTTTTAACAAATTCATTGCAAATGAATTAAAAATATTTATAATCGTAGAGCCATGAAACCCACACGTTAAAGCCTAGTCGCAAATCCGGCTCTGTGTATAACGAAATGTTTGGCGCCATGTGGTATTAAAAATCATATTTTAATTGACTTTACAAATCTTAGAATAGAAATTATTCTAAATAATATGTAGGTAAGTTAGTATGAGTTGATTTTCTTTTTTGGCTATTCAACGACGGGGCTAATCAGTCAGTACTTATTAACTGTACCTACTTTTATTCTACGATGATAATATAATATAAACAAAATATGATTGTTAGCCAGGATCATCCGCTGTGTAGTCAGGCCAAAATAAGAAAATCTTTTATATTATTATTACTATGAATAAGTATCGTTGTGTTGGTACAATAGCCTCAATAGGAGTGGTCCTTTGACTATAATATATATATATACTAAAACAACAATAACGAATAAAAAATTAAAAAAAATAGATTATCATTAACATAATCGGGCATTTCTTTTATCGCAGAGTGCATTGATCCATAGACTATTGGGTAGGAGGACAACCCGAGATCAGTATTCAAATAACGTATTAATTATACTCAGATTACCTAAAGGGCTACAGTTCCCCCTCTTGTGTTATCACACTCTAATTAAACCCTATAGGCTGGACGTGTCTGGAGCTGTATCGCTTTATTCTCGGAGTCATGGTCTGATGGATCAAACAGAGGAGCGATGGTGCTCATCGTCAACTGATTGATATACAAACCCATGTGCTGTAGTTTACAATGCGCGTTTTTCATTATGCCGCCACAATACAAATATAATTAACTATGAATCAACAAGTTCCATGGGTGCGTATGTAGGTACATAATATTATTATATCTTTTGTCCGCCATATCATGCGCGCAAACATTACCTTGAACAAGCCGACCGACCTTCTCTGCGGTTGCCCACACGACGAGGGATTTCGGGTTAGTGTCAACGGCAATCCATTTACGAACAACATTTTCAAAGTACGTTAATTAAAAAGGATAACGATACATTTGTCTGTTTGGTAATAAAAAAAAAAACGATATTGCCAAAAACCTAGTCTCTTTTTCAACATCGCAGGGAAGCAATTTAAATCTCTGGGTAGGCTATACAAATTGAAATATATGATATAATATGTCTCATAAAATCCGTATGTGTGGTGTGGTGAAGTGGTATGGTTCAGGTATATCTATATACAGTACGTATACTATATGATTTGCATGTCTTTGCTTTGGAAACCACCAAAGAAACAAAGTAATTTAGTAATTCGTTTTTAATAAATAATAATGCATAACATTTTTTAAAATACTAATAATTATTTTGTTAAAATATATTATATTTTTTATATTTATCAACATATACATATCATTATGTGTTATTTTTCATCAACGTTGACAAACGTCTATCGACTGAGTTATTCGGATTGGTTGTATTTACACATTTTATGGGTAAAACTCAGTTATTTGTATGATGATCATTTAAGTAATCCAAAATTTCTAAATTACCGTTACCATCACACGTTTACATAATATAGGTACACTGTACAGTCTTTAATGCGAATTAACTATGATTTCCATCTTGTCATTTTGTACAGCAGTCGACCCTTCATTGCCCAGTAACAAGCGTTTTCTCTCCTTTGAAATTCCAAGACCAATTTTCTCCATTTTTTTTTTTTTGTTTCAAACATAAAAAAAAAAAAAAATAGTGATGTGGAAGAGTCAACACTATATTGATTGTTATCATTTTTCCAACATTTCCTCTGTTGCACGTCAACGAATCAATCGTGTGGCTGGCTCGTCGATTGTGTCGTTCCAGCATGTTTGCGGTCACACGTTATAGTTTACTCGCATGTATACGGTCTGCACAATAATGTTTTCGAAGAATTTTCAAACCGTGAACACGGACAATGCATACGATTATATCGTGATTTCCTATTGAAGTTTGTACATACAAATATTAGCAGCACTGCAAACATCCGACGTGTGGACTCACGATATTATTATGTAGTCTAGACCCGTTAACCAATCTGTTGGTCGTCTTTTTCACATCGGAACACAACTTCCCAAGTGTCACATTATTACACTGTATATCTGGACTAGATGCTATATTATATACAGTATGCTACCTACATGTTATTATGTTGCCTCAGTACACTCGGGTGTGGCGAGACAAAATTCTCCAACAATCTTTTCATCTTTTTGTGTGTGTTCATTTTGATGTTTTGGCGTTGTCTTCGCGTCATCCGTGATGATGACCGTGTATATAATAGTAATAATAATAATGTATCTATAGATGACATCGTGTCGGGCTTGTCGATCGATTCGTCACGCGGTGTTTAAACAGTGTCCAACGGTAAACGCGTCCAGTTTAATTTGTTTCCATTTTTTTTTTTTTTCACTATTATTATCATCATCATCGTTATAGCAACGATTATTATCACAACGAACTGCCAGATTACCGTTACGGCGTTTTATTTTTAACGTGATAATATTGGGGGGCGACGTGTGTACGGTAGTGGTAGAATTAAAAAAAAAAAAAAAAAAACATACATTCGGGCACGGACAACAACTGCGATTTTAAACTGCGAGAAGAGACATACCAGTCCGCGAATAACACTGCTCTCGATGATTGTAGTATACATACATACAATAATAATAATAATAATAATAACAATATTATATATTATAGGGGTCAGTCTGCCAAAAGGTGAATCGCATTCATGTGGTATCTACTAATAATGGCACATCGTTGATCTTTGAGCAGAAATACAGAAATTGCATTACTACAGAGCGAGCGGTTCGCTGGAGGTTTTCGACTACTATCGGCTATTGTGCAGAATAATATAATTTATTATTACACAACGCGGTGCGACTTCCTTTTTACGATATTTTCTTATTATTCCTGTTCAACTGACAGTGTCAATGCGACGGTACAGTCAGTCGATTCGGCACTGTTCTCACCGGCAAACTTATGGAGCGCAACGGGGATTTCATTCCATTATCGACATTTCCCTACCGCCCATGGCGATCAGTCCTTTAATAGTGTAATATACCCGTGTATGTATGTATTTTATGTATATTACACACACACACACACACACATACTGATTCTGAGATGGCCAATACGAAGATATTGTCCACTATGTAGTGCTGCGGTCCGTCTAACCGGAGTGTCAGTGGGATGCAAGGTCTTTTACACGATTTACCTGGATTATTTTTATATAATATCAATGTATTGTATAAGCGTCTGGATTCTATAATACCGGGGCCTGGGTCGTTACTTCTCAGACACCGCGGTATAATATTATATTAATATAATATTTTGTTCGCTGGTTAGACGGCGATGAATGGCGCAAAAAAAAAACAATTATAGTAACGTTTTGTAAATTACTTTTAGTCGCTGTGTGTGGGTCGACGAGATCCCCCAATCGTTAAAAGAAAATAATAATAAAAACAAAACCGTGGTTATTCGATTCAGTGATTTCAACAACCCACACGCAGCGATAGTAGCTATTTCCAACGTTAATAATAATTGATTTTTTCCCCGCACTGACTTAATCGTTATTTCGAGCAAACGTAACGAAATAATATATTAATTGAACGCACATGCATGGAATGAATGACACATAAATCGTTGGAATTATTATTATTAACAGTTTTTACTATTTAGATAATATGTCGTCTGAGCAGTCTTGGTTTACTCTCACGAACCATGATAGTAATATTTTATATAATATTATAATGCAGTTAACTCGATTAGACAAGTATATGTTAATGATTAATAGCGTTAAAGTTCAGTACAACTTTAAATTAATCAAGTTGAATTGAAAAAAATACTGTTACCCCGTGTACGACACTCTAAATTTATGTTTAATCATAGAATAAAAATAATAATATTAAATCTTTTGTGTGGAAAAAATATTTTACAACAATGATACTGTATGTTTTTAAAGATAATATTTCATGCGGATAAAAGGATTGTACACAGATAAATCTCAAAAATCATATTGTTAACTGCAGATTGAACATGACGTCTTCATTATGTGCGCACGATCTTTGCAATTGTATTTTTATAAATACAATTACACCTCTATGCATCTATAGAACTATGTATAATACTATACATTTATAAAGAATATAAAAAAAAGTTATATATTTACATAATATAATGTAACTTAAGGGACATTAAATACTTTTACTGCGGCATTGGCTGAAATTTTGAAACACAAAAAAACTTTATAGACATTTCTATTTGAATTTATTACTTGTACAAATTCCAAAACACATGTAACAATAATTGCATGTACGATACATAATAATATCTACCGTATAGGTCACATGGTATGAATATTGAATATACATATACATGTCATATTATGTTCGAAGTGATTGGGAAACTAATAATTATCGTACAATTTAAACAAATTTAATCGTTTTAGCTTCATTTTGTTATGACAGAACTGTGCACAAATTATAATATGATCAATTATAATAATTGACGGCGCACATTACTAAAATCGACCAAGGGCGTTTGGGAAAGCTCCAATAAATAAATTAACGTCCATCTGATAAACAGTTAAATGTACACATCGGTGTAGTATTTCTTTCGATGTCGATATCTCGGTGAGGCCGTCGCGTAATTGGCGTATGCGTGTATACAATGCCCATACAGGCATAGGTATTTAAAAAAAATTAAACACAATATCAACACCGGCTAGTGTATAATTTATGCGCATTTTTTTCTCACAACGGTTTGCGCAGATGACCGCGCCCCGAATGGGAGGTACTGGTAATCAACATGTTCGAAATACATGACAACTACTAAATTAGTTACACGAGACTCGTTTGTTTTTGTATTCTAAACGGTATATTTACAGGACACATTCAATAATATTTCGACCAATATATATATGTATAAAGCGTGGGACGTCTGAATAATTTCAATAAAAAAAAAAATATTTAAATTTTACTAGTATCTCAATTATTACAAGTGCTTGTTTACCGAAATCAATTTTTTTTTTTAAACCGACATTTTCTATCTGGTATCATACTAACTGGCGTTTTATGGGCTATGGGTTTCTGAAAAAAAAAATTGGATTTTCAAAATCTGGAGAGTCGCATTTTACGCGCTTTACTCACCCACAGTCACCTCTACCGTTACCGAACAGTAGAGGTGACTGTGGTGAGTGAAATGTGTGTTCAGAAGAACGTCGAAAAGGTCACGTTC
This sequence comes from Adelges cooleyi, assembly GCF_023614345.1. NCBI lineage: Eukaryota > Metazoa > Arthropoda > Insecta > Hemiptera > Adelgidae > Adelges > Adelges cooleyi. The sequence goes on from NW_026095761.1 coordinate 834,798, forward strand.
AAAGTGTTTGCATTTTAATAACCACAAAACCACAGTTGTTTTATTTGATCTTATAACAATGTATAACACAGACAGTGGTAATGTTGTACGTACAATTATTGTGTATTGATGTTCTGTACTTGGCGCGCACAGTATTTGATTAGCACTTGCGGTGTCTTAACATAAGACGCGCACGCATAAACCTACATAAGGTGCACGTATAGACGTTGAAGTCTCTCCGCAATGGGTCGCATTACACAGCAGTGTTATTGTTGTTTATAAGTATTTCGTCGTTCGATATCCATCATTCCGAGGAAAATGAATTAACCAAATGTGTTTCTTTGCCCGCGCACACAATATGGGCAAGCACATCTACCCATCGTGTCGCCTTTGTTCGGAATTATTCGCCTGTGTTAAGAGAATAATAATAATAATTTATTATAATACAACCCTCGGATGTTGAGCTCTGCGTATAATATGCGATATATATTGTTCTGGGCATAATATGAGCGATTTTTTTTAAAAAAATCGCTCATATTATGTTTTCTACACATATCCTCCTCGAGTCCATTCACGTCGATACGTTTACCGTTACACGAGGATCCCTTAATGTCTGAAAACTGAATAGTCCGCCCCATTACACGGTTTGACAGCAATATCTTCCTAGATGATGATGCGCGAGACGTGCGTACAACGTCCGTTTATATTTTATCATAAGTGTATTTATATTGTACGTTCCTCGCGTTCGGAAAACATAAGATAATATTATTTAGTAACAATTGCGAAAGATCTACAACTACACAAAAACACACCATGTCGCAATTAATTTTCTCGTTAATCGAACGATGATAATCTGCAATCAAGGATTTGTCCGATAAGGTCATACGAATTTCCTCGCGTTATCTAATTCGGTAGACATTGCGACTTGGTTTCATCTACAAACGAAAATAAACCAATACTTTACACTGTACAGTGTTTAGTAGTCGCTTTGCTACCTATGAAGAAAAATGGTGCTTTTTAAGTAAGTTCATAAAGTCATGAATAAAATATGAAAGTTCCAACACATTCAAATAAAATATGACGTTTATATTCCGCAAAAACAAATAAATTAAATAATTTTTTTTTTAAAACTTTCTAACCCATAAAATATGTATTTATTTAGTAATAGTTAAGTGATTCAAATTATACACGGGACATATGAATGTTAATAATTTAATTAAAAAATATCGTTAATGGATATTTTTAATTTTTGAGACCGGTCTTTTATCTAATTATTTTTCTTCACATCAGTCAGTTGAAACACACTCCTACCGCAGTACCATAAATATAATATTATGCATCTATTCAAAAACCAACAAACGCACAGACTCTTAAAAAAAAAACTCATAAATTATTGCGTTTTTATTTCGTTTTGAATTATACAAAATAAAAACGCAGCTGTGATTCTCAAGTATGTATAAGTGAACGATATTATTTTAATGGTGTAACATCACAGTGCTATCCTAGTCCTTACCTATGTTTACCCAGCACTTACATATGGCAATATGGTCTTGCGTTAAACTAATATTTACAAAAACCTTTTTGTTCTACTCAGTCATCAGGGCTAATTGGCACTTTACTAGAAATACATAACGTTAAGAATTTAACGTGTACATATTCAAAACAGACAGGGAACACAAAACGTCTTGTAAATGGTAAGAGCGCAATGAAGAACAAAAAATATATCATACAGTATGGTTTATTGGCGACCAGCAGTTAGTTTAGAGCTTTGACGTTATATAACAATACAAGCAGTGCTCACCTCATCAATTTATTCATATTGTATTATGTAAACGGTTTAGGTTTAGAACTGATATTGTACGCAAATATGCTAATTTTTTATTTACTAAATTAATAGCATTAAATATATTTTGAAGCATCGTCAAAGTGGTGTTCAAGTAATTAGTCTGTGTTTTATTTTTAACAAAGATTTGTACTAAGATGTTCAACTGTATTCAAAATACGTTTTTTCCCGGTACAAAGCCAATCTAACGGAAGTTGAAGCCGCAATCACCACTAAGCATGTATAACATTTGGTTATTGTGGTCGTCAGCCAAAACGGCTATAATGAGTTTGGCTGACATTCAATATTTCAATTCACAGTTTACCGACTGCTGTATTGATCGTACTTTGATAATAGAGCAATCATAATTTGTAATAACTAATAATATATTTGATTGTTTTGTTTAGCATAACAAAACAAAAGTAAAGGGCGAAGGTGTACACAGAAAGCGCATTCATAAATACAAGAACATAATCATTCAAAAAACAAATAGCTCTTAGCATTTTTACACACAATACTAGACTATACAATATTGTATTATTGTTAAAATATTAATATTATGTTTTAATCTAATGTTCACATTTTAAGTCTTATAAAGCTGCAACAAAAAAAAAAAAATATATATATATATAGATACAAATTTTTAATCCAAGAGAGGTAAGAGGAACATTAGTATTTTTATTTTATAGGACTATAGCTTATAAAGAATATATTGTAGAGGTGAGACAAGTAAAGAGACAAGTAACAATTTAAAAAACAGGTTTTTGATCATAAAAAATTTGGCAATGAACTCTTTTTCTATTTGTGTTCAAACAATGTTTCATCGATTTTTTTTAACCAATGGTAATGAAAACAACTATTGAATATCGTCCAAAACAACAAGTTGAAAATATAATATTCAAATTAGTAACTAAAAAAATCGACTATACATATATTTTAGTGGGTTTCCTAATTTTAATGCATAAAAAACTTGCAATTTTATATCTAAAACGATACTTCTAATTGTTGATCTTTATATACCCAATAATCGCAAAACGATTACTGATTATTTAACAGTAAATTATAGAACGTACCGACGGAATTTAGATTGAAATTGACAAATTAGTTGAATAACTGCTTTGCTTGGAAATTGGTAAATTTAACGGATCCTTCACAAGCTACAATCAATTATGTGTAAGGCAACAGTGTCGTCCTCAAATGACACCGTCAAACAAAATATTATATAAGTATATGATTTGTTGGGATTTGACAGTGTTTTAATTTCTAATGCCCCTTCTTCCCAGATAATTACAAGGTCAGGTATGCATATATATATATATATATATATCGGCTTTGGCTGTTTCATAATAATATATAGTGTTAGACAATATAATACTGGCGCAAAGAGTAAATCGAAATCGGTTAAAACATACAGCTCGAGTCTACTATAAAATATTTGAAAACAAAAAAATACTAATAAAAGACGAATTTTTTAACGAATTTCCTCAACGGTTTGTTGTACACGTACCTACAACGGGTCTATACAATCTGTCGCGTTTTAAGTAATGGTGTATTTTCTTATTTTATTGACGGCTATTATGTAAAATACATTAAATGGCTTCGGACGGAAAATCGGTATCCAACGACGGCTTACGCGCATTCCAATAAAACGCCATGACAAAGGTTTCTTCGGAAGTGAACGCGTTTCATTCCGGACAAACGGATTTCGACAAAAGCTATTTTTTTTTATACCGCGGTCATCGTGACGATAATAAGTGCGAATGTATAATAATAATACCGAGTATACAGCACAAGCGCACTACAATGTATGTACAATATAGGTACATAAATGGGCGGTACATGTGTGCCATCTGTCACCGGTGGTCCGTCCGCTGAATTTGGCGGCGGCGGCGGCGGCGTCGAACAATGACGGCTGTGATGTATTCTGGAGCGGAAAAAAAAAAAAAAAATAAGGAAAAGTAACAGAGAGAAGAAAATAATAATAAAACGGTTCATCCTCGTCGATGATTTCCGTCGTGCAAACCGTTTTGGCCAGGTGCACCGGCGGTCCAACCACCGGCAACCAACGGGACAGCAATAATAATATAATGATTACTATTATAGTAATACAGTGTATATAGGCCAGATGGGCCGTTTTGTGTATTTATTATTATTATTGTTATTACGGGATCGAAATGTTTTGCACCAGACACGAGACAAAACGGTCCAACGGAGAGAGAGAGAGAGAGAGGAAGAAAAAAATCGGCTAGGAAATGATTACAACCGCACAAGACAAAACACCTGGACTCCGTCTGACGTCTGCGAACCGCCTCCCCGTGGAAAAAGCGTTAATCGCCATGGCCGATCTGCGCACTCATTCAATTTTTTTTTTTTTTTTTTAGCAGGCGCACTTACACGCCGAGTCGTTGTTTACCGTTGTTTGTGTGTGTGTGTGTTTTTTTCTCTCTATATTTTTCCCAACGAAAATCCGTCGGACACGTGTTCGGTCGATGGCGCGTACCAATAATAACGGGGGACGTGTGTTGTTTTGGGTAAGTGTCGGTGTGGTACAAGAACAAAATAAAAAACCCCCATTAATATATATAAAAAAAAAAAACATTTCCGCAGGCGGCACGCAGAGAGTGAAACGCGTGTGTTACCATCAGAGATACCGCAAACACCTTGTGCTCGCGCGCAAAGACAACAACGACCGAAAAAAAAAATGAAAAAAAAAAAAATGGAAATTCTTTGTGCGTTTTCACTTTTTGGCAAAAATCCCATATTACATTCGAAAACCGTATCACAATCGCACAGTAATTGACAGGCTAAATATATTAAGCTATAATACAAAGCGATATGTTTTAACGTATATTTAATAGGCGTATTAAAAAAAAAAAAAAAACCGTATTGCCCCACTGTAAGAAGGAATTATCGTTTTTCGCTTTAGTTTTTGCGTCAGCACAAGATAATAGTAAATATAGTATTTGTATTAAACAAAAATTTACTATTAACGCGGGTTAATACATAGTATAAACGACTTGCGGTCGGACGCCATAAATCATAATACTATAACCGTACATATACCGTGAGTTACTATATATACATTTATAATTAAAAAACGACCAAATTCAAAACATCAATTTTCCTGTCAATAACTTTTGGCGAAAATACATACTAACTATCGTTAAAAGTTTTTTACAGGCTAATGTTAAAACAAAATTAAAATTATTTTAGGTGCTTATAGTTAATTGGAAAGAAAAAAAAAAGGCACAATATTTTCTTATACATTATAATATGTATAACGTGTTTCTTGTTAATGATATTTTTTGTTCCCCTTTAAAATTAATTCAATCGTCCTTTTCCATATTTATAGTAAATGACAATAAGATTCCAGATTCATTTGTTTTATTGCTCAAAAGTTGTACATAATACTATTATTTTAACACATCATAACTAACCAGTTAGTAACATTTAATATATAATTTTAGTCACTTTTATTCGTATGGGCAATTTATAATAACAACTGATTAGGGTTTAAAAAACTATGAAAAATTAATCTCAAGCCAAAATGTTCTTGGTTTAATTGATGGTTAAACCAACCATAACAATTCGTATTTTATTTTATGGCTTGCCTACTGTGGTACGAGGTTCATTTAGTCCACTTCTTAATTTTCACTTCTATCTAAGCTTTACAGCAATAACTAACTCATCACTTTATTATTATAACAAATAACCAACTACGGAACTAAAAGTGAAAAAAAATTTTAATTTCGAAAAACATATACTACTATAAGAACATTCCAATGTATTAATATCCGTTAACTGTTAAGTTAAGTACACGTACACAAGATTTTGGCAGCAGTGCATGCAGATTTGCTAATTTACTATTTTAAAAAATCAATAAATTATATACATTTATACTAATTTACTAGTTTATAAATATTTGAGCTATGACGATCGGCAATGTTAACCGTGTATGAACATAAATAACAAATGTATGTACACAAAAAAAACATATGATTTTTGGCTTAATATAAATGCTATAATTTTTTATGAAACTACATGTCCTTGGAAAATAATAATTGTGCCGGTCGTTTGTTAGCGCTGTTTGAATTTATAATTTTAAAAAAGTTTTCAGTTCATTGTGATCAATTAAAAAACTCTGGGAACGCGGTTAAAATTATCACAGCTGGCAAACGTGGCACTTTTATTTGTACTTTTATTTTTAGATATACTTTAGTTGAATTGAAATACAAAGTTGAAATCGTGTTAAACTCTAATGATATGTTTGAACGAAATGTTTTCTACATAAGATAAAAAGTATTTTTAGAAAGTATTCTGATATTAATTTTACACGAATAGAATTACATATTATGTATTATTGTAAAAAATATATCTGTGGAATTCAAGTGGTGAAAACCAAATGGGTGTAAGTGACTTTTATGAAATTTCACAGGATTGCAATTTAGAAGTTATATTTTCAATATGTTTGGGAATGATGATGTTGATTATCTTTTTACAATATCACTTTGAAAAGTATGTCACTTGTATGCACATACAGTGTGACTGTAGAATTTCAAATTTCAAAACCGTTTATTATGATTTTAGACCAAAAAAAAAGAAATGTATAAACAGAACGACATATTTCCTCGTATAGAACACCAGCTATTTTACCCAATTAATAATCAAAATTTATAGAGTGGAATATTTAGGCGTGTCTCGTTAACACTCCGGATATCCTTCTCGGCGGGTTACCTGGTTTTCGGGTGGAAAATTCAAGTCATTGGCGCCTGGTTAATTTGTGTTTTATAGAGTAGTAAAAAAAAAAAAAGAATAAAAAACTGTCTGAATGCAAGTCATCGCGCCAAGACCTTCGCGTCGAATCGGTCGATTTAAATAAGAATACTTAACCAATTATATACTTTGCTCAAACCGAGTTGTGCTCTCAAAGGTTCAACATTAACAATTTTTTTTTTTTACACAAACTCAGGATGAAAATATTATCTATAGGTGTAACGGTAACAACAAGTATTTTCGGCGGTAGCCGACAGTTCCGTGTGTTTTGCCGGGAAATGGGTTTTAATTTAAAACAAATACATAACACACATATTATTTCAGTGGCATACATTTCATGTTTGAGCGATGAATTCGTTTTCAGCCGTAGAACCTTCGGGGCTTGTCAATTATTATTTGCGCGCACAATTAAATAAATCGCACACAAGTAGAATATAGTAAAATTGTTCTCACCCAATCACGTTTATGTCCTTTATGAGAAAATTTGTTTTCCCTATAAGGTATAATATATCACTGTCGCCGCCGTAAACGGTAAACACAACTGTGACGAATCAATCATCTGGCCGACATGATCATTATTGTTTAACGATTATGTTTGTTATAATAATATATTGCTATGCGCCATTCGCGGTGTCGTTTAGAAAATAATTTTATAATTGTTCGAAAACAACCGTGTGTTTGGGGTCGACCGACCGTAGACGACGTCGTATGAGCTATTTTTTTTTTTTCGGTGTATCAAATCATAAAATAACCTTGATTTTGTCACGAACCGAATTGGCTGTACCGTTGCAACAACGGCCTTCTTAATGCCCTAGACGTCGTTAGGTTAGGTTAGGTTGGTTCGGACATCTTTATTGAACTTAAATGTTCAATTATGTCGCGTGATTTTATGTTTTTTCTAAAAAATTCTACTAATTCCCAACTAAACGCCAAACATTTCTGTTATACTTTTCCTAAAATAGGGGTATATTTTTCGGATTTATGCGGTCTGAACATTTTATTGAAAACAAACCTTTTGTTGAATGCATAAAAATCATGTTGTCGCAATTTAAAGTAAATAAAAATATGACAAATAGGTACTATATCAATCACTAGAACGCAAATATTGTTATGTTAGCAAATTGTCAACAAAGAAATTAATATTTAAAATCCTTAACCATAAAATAACACACTCCCCATCTGTCTGTATATTGACAACATACATATAATATTGTTATCGAAATTTAAGAATTTTGAGTTTGTCGTATTAAACCACTCTTTTTTTTTGCGGGCCTATCTAAAAAAATTAAGTAGCGCGGTAGGCATTTTTCAGCTGGTCAGACGCTACTTGAGTCAAAACAGAGAATAATGATCTTTATATGGGCAAGTGTATACTATTTTTTTTTTCGGTTTTCCACGTGAGTTTAATTTGCAAAGAACGCACACCGAGTAGTACCCAGCGCGGTTCACCGTCAGGTAAACACAATCAGGGTTGTTTTTTTTTTTTTTTGGTACCTCTTGGATTTCAAAAAGGACGGCGAAGAGGGCCAAACATCGGTATAAAAGAGATGCCCCACAGATTGGTTATTCAACAGCGGTAGAAGATGCGTGTTACACTTTGTCGGGACGGCCATTCCTCGGTCGTCGTCTTGGCCATAATAATATACACAATATATATCATACACATACATGTCTATGGGAACTGAATGCGGTATGTGTGCAGTAATAATACGGTTCTCCGAAATTCCACACTCACGTGTATATGTTGTATTGTGTGTGTGTGTGTGTGTATTAGTTTGTTATTCAAATGTTAATGCATGTGTGCGGTGTCGGATCCTCCCCCTAGACGGTGTAATGTCGGTCACCCCGAGGGTAAATGTGTGTACCATAAAGAGTGGCGTTCTGGCGAGGCCGATCAAATCGCCGAAATCACGGTAATACAAAATGCATGTCTTAAACGTTTTATACCTAACCTGGGTTTTAATAATCGTTATTACCTGTGTTACAGATCCCAGAAGCTGTCACTCGGATGCCTGTAAATTGTTTTCGTAATATGTATACCTATAACCGAATTATTATTGATAATTAATGCATATTAACGAGGCTTTAGTTACCGTGCGTTGCACACCTAAGAAGGTGACGACAATGATTTGTCTTTTTTTTGTTGGAAAAGTTATCCCTCGATCGCGTCCCCTAATGCAAAATTCGTTTGAAAAATGGGTACGTTTTTAGGCTTTAGAGTTCGGTTGTAACTGAAAGGTAACACCGTAACGCTTTTTGCCATTAAAGAAAGTGTAACACAATGTTTGTTGACCTACCTCCAGGCTAAAATCATGTAAGTATGAATCAAATATATATATCTACCAAATAACAAACAAATGTTTTTGATTTCACAACATATTTGTGTACAGTAGAGTTTTTCGACAGTGCTGAAATGTGTATACGCTCTCGACCCATCACCCAAGTGGTAAAAGCGGCAAGTATGCTCCTATTTTTCTGTCTTGCAGATTTTTAATTAAATAATGGTGTTATTGAAGTGTCTCGACCAATAACTTTGGTAAATCCCATTAAACATTGTGACATAAATCCTAATAAATATGTATAAGCGCCAGAATACAAAAACCCGGGGTCCTGGCAGCGAAATTGATTAAAGAGATAGTTTTATTACATGTTTACCGCCACACAAATGTATGAGCTCAATACATAAATACACTGGGGGTCGAAACGACCAAAGCTTAATAGGCAGTGGTATTTCGAGCCAACTCACCCTTGTTAGAGGGGTAAACCTTACTCGAATATAAAATATTAACACCGGTTTCACATCTGTGGCTTTAAGGCGAAATGTATCAATTCCAAATTGCATGCATGGTGAATGCACATTTAGTTTTATTCGTGAAAAAATGTTTGACGTAGCTGTAAGTTTATTATATTAAACTAAATTTGTTTTTAATACAACCAGTGCGATACTGCGCATTGTAAATTACTATAAAGAGTCAATAAAAGTTTACAAGCTCATTTATAAGATAGGCAACCATAATTATTTGTGGTACTAAAAACATTAAATGTTCTAGGAAATTAGGATAATCTAAAGAAATTTATTGCAGTTTTTAAAACAGCAACTTTTATAGTTAGAGTTGATTTATTTTTTATAAGTTCCGCCGTGCAGGTTAATAGAGCGAAATGTAAGTACTCAGTACATGTAACACTTTTATTAATTCTATCTAATGTAACACTTGAGTCTTAAAAATGGATAGACGTACTTAAAACACTTACCGGGTAACCGAGTATAAAAATGTGTAAAGCCTGCGAACAAAGAAGATTTAAACCGATAACGGGATAAGGCAGTCAATTTACTGTCTTCGGCTTTCTAATATTTAATTTACGTTCGACTCCTTGACAGAGACGACTCCCAAGTAGTTTAGCTACTTATAATTAATGTTTAAACGCAATATGCATCCTCAAATTTTGTAGTACTTTGAAACACGTCTGATGTTATTATTTTGAAATACCAAATACACATTATAATATATTACCAACAGTTAGTAGTTACATACATCAATTAATATATTTATAAACTTGTACACGAAACAGAGACTATATAGTTGAACAAAGTACACTGTTTGTGGTCGGCGAACTGCGAATATAATTTGTTTGATAAATTATCAAAATGGTTTATGTGCCCAGCAATACAATGTATTTTGATGGCCGCGTTACAACTTACAAGAAGCAATAAGTTACACTCGATAAGGGTTAATATTACAGCGAAGCAGCGCTAAAACGGCAAAACTTATATTTAGCTGGCGAAATATTTCAGCGTGCGTCACGAAGTACTATTTTTAATCGTAACGAAATAAAGAAAATTGTCTTAGTTCTTATTTTTTTTTTTTATGCCTTATATCATGGTATATATATCTTTCAACGGTACCGCATTGACGCAGAGCTCGTCGGTCTCGCGATTAAATCAAATCGTATAATTTTTTTTAACGAGTAATGAGTGTAATGCCAAGTCGATGTAAAGCGCAATAATAAAGTCAATTTTATAACGTATCAAAAAGTTTTTGTACGCAGCTGCTGGCAGGAGTGTTCTGTCCTTGGTGAAATTAATTTTGTCGATTTTATTTTCACTGGTAGTTCGCATATACTATGTATAGCTAATGATCTATGCAAATAAAGTATAATTTTTTAATAATTCTACACTGTTGCTTCTTTTGTATAATATTTATCTAGAACCTAGTTTAAAAAAAAAAAAACTATAATACATTAACAATTATTTAATAAAAAATGACAGATGTATTTTTTTTCTTTAGGAGGAGCAATGTCACATATGAGTTATAGCCTTAAAAAATTACTGGCGAGTCAAATTCGAGTCGTTAACATACTTAAAAGCGTTAACGAATTTTTTTTTGGACCCTTGTATACAGCTTTTTATCATACCATATGCTTTTGGAATTTTCCTGTTAAATTAGTTGTGATGATACAACAGATTTTTTTTACATATTATAATATTATGTTTATTATCTTCGTAATTCGGTACCTACCAGAGTTTTTACAAAGTATACCTAAACCGATTTAAGTTTATCGAATAAAGAAAAATTTGCTGATGACCACGTTGTGTTATGACATTATCTAATGATAACTTTTTAATTAAAAATTTTAAAAAAAATGTTATTTTTTATTTATATTATTTATGAAATTTATTTAAACACAAATTTGAATTGATCGAAGTTAATATTTTAGCTATGAATAATAAATATATAAATAGTTATTTTTATCAGTAGGAGTGTAATTACTTTGCAGCTTCTTATGTCATGGTGTATGAAGAAAATATTGTAGTGCCGGTGGCGAACGCCGCTCCGCTCACCCTCCTTGACCAGCAGCGACCCACACTGCATACTTAACCGACGTGACATAAGGAACCTCCCTTTCAGCAATGTTTCTCTTTTGCATATTATTACGCCTTGTACTTAATAATGTATAAAATTACCTGATAATGAAACCGGGCGGCGAGGCGTGTTCAAGCGCAGAATAAAAAGCGTTATTTACATACTTAATCAAAAAAAAACAACTGTCATTAATTAAAAATTATTGACCGTCGATCTTAAGGCAAACACGTTATTTCACTTAGCCTACGACTAGTATACTTATGGGCTATGTATAACATGTAGCATATAGGTATATTATATATTTAAGAGGAATGCCTACGAGGGGTTTGGCAAACCCATATTATTTAAACTGTGAGACCGCGTTTCAGCGTGTGACAGCGATTTAGAGCTATGAATCAAAACAACAACAACAGTAGCCCGACGTTACGCTTTCGGAACTTGCAGCACATGCTACTGTTTAACACAATTAATATTTATTATTGTGTCGAAAAATAATAATTACAATAATATCTGGTAATTAACACGCTTTTGGGATAAAAAAAAAATATATATATATAATAATTTGTCGAAAACAGACACTGCAACGGCGGTCGCCTTGCCCTATTTAACAAAAAGCCGCAATTATACATTGTATATACAATAATATGCTCCTACGATTTTTGCTATGTCTACACAATATAATACGGGCCGTTCGCTTTATTTTCTACACGGAAATCGTGTCATGATGCGAAGAGTTCTCCTTGGGCGGTTTTTCATAGAGTTATTCAGTTATATATTATACAATATATACCTTGCACATACATTTATTATATTACATTGTGCAGCCGGACGACCCTCTAACTGCACCCGGCGCGATAATTCTTTTCGACCTGATCCGTCGAACCTGTAAGGTGTGGACGAAAATTGCCCGTACTGACCTGTCCTGCAGTATAGGTAAACCGTGTATGGGCAACTAACCGGTATGTATAATAATAATATGTTATAATATTATGTGTGAAAAAACCAATTAAACGCGTATCCGCCGCCGATGTCGATTGATCGTTTGCCGAAGAGGCGGCGTTATGTGTGATCTAACCGTGTGATCTAGTTTCCGTTTTCGAAACGCATCTATCATGTAATATTATTATAGTTTGTTCGTGTGAAAATACCTAGAGAAATCGACAAGTCCTCAGAACAACCCACGGGTCGAATTGACGAATGTGTGTGTATATAAGTTTAATACCTTTATACATTTTCAACCACTCCTGATTTAAACGAATCCATTCAGTGTTGAATTTTTCGTTTTTTAACCATCTATTAATATCGCCTGGCAGAGCTGTAGTCCTCGTCTTGTAGACCGGTAATATCGTCATCTATACAACGCTGCGAAGAACAAAACGGGGTGCCCACGCTATTCCAAAAACGGCCACCACTTAACCGCCTACCCGTTGTAAAAGCGAGGCCCCCTCGACACGGGCATATGAAATAATATAATAGTAATAATAATAAGGTTTAATTTTGTAAGGAGGCGGACAGACCATTTGACGAATAATCCCGAATAATTATACAATAATATAGACAGTGTCTTCTACAGGATATATAAATATAATGCATGAATTTATATTCCAATGCCTTTCCAACAGGCATACGCGCCTATCCAACAGGCTGAAGTCGATCCGATGCTCAAGTAATATATTATATGACATTGAAAGCAATTTAAACAATTATTACTATTATTGCCATGTGCATCGCTGCTAAACGGTTACAATTATTTGTATTTTTCGTAGATCGTCCCTTCCCTCCGTTAACATTATTGTGTTACTTGCATTAAATTTCACTTGAGCTTACATACTTATTATACGTGTGTATAAAATATCTGTACTCTGTTTTCTAATCCTGCCAACGATGCGTGATGTACAACTGGCGCGAAAAAGATATAATTACACACGACGGCCTAATGCTGAACAGTAGTCGCACGTCTATTGTAAGTATAATATATATATGTATGTGTGTGTACATGACCACATATGCTGTTATAGACAACTCGATCATTGGCCTACTGACCGTTAATGTAAACGGCGACCGTGACGCGACCTTTATTATGTACCGACCGGTCAACAAGTAATCTTCTAACATCTAAGGATATCATAATATGGACCGTCTGCAAAACGCATTCCGTTCACTCAGGCCGGGTAAATCATACCCACGCGGATAAATCTGAATACATAAAAAAATCGTTGCAATTTCAATGGCTGCGATTAAAATTCAAAGATAATTATATGCGTAATAAGATATCACATGCCATTATATTATTATTGTTTACACCGACGATACGATCAAATTAGCAGTGTGTAAACTCTTCACACAACTTATACACACCACCACGCACATAATAATACTCCTAATTGTCGATATATACAGTTAATATACCTTGTAAAAATAGTATAATAATATTATTCAGACATGTCCGGAAACTCTCGTTACAGACAGCATTGTGTTGTTTACAAACTATAATAAAATTACAATAAATAAATTAAAAATTAATAAATTATTTATTATTACAAGAATTATAGCGGCGAAGTTATGTTTGTACGGTTCTACTTGAACTAATTTGCAAAATAATAAAAAGTAGGTATACACCATCGTTCATGTTTAATTACTTGTAATATATTTCACCTTTGTTACATCTGCACAGAAGAGCGAGTTAAACTAGAAGTCTATTTAAATTATAACTATATCTTATCGACTTATCTTAATGTATTTCATGTCATGCATTGATTCCATTGTTGATTACTTAATTACAAATTCTGAAATTCAAATAACCGTCTTGGGGTACTTAAGAACAAAACGCTATATGCATCGAGTTACAAACAGAAGTGAATCTAGAACTTCAATTAAGGTACATTGTTAACGTTAAGCTTTCCATAACAATTAAAACAAGAGGCGGTTGTTAAAAATATTGTAAGTGAGAAAACACAATATTCACTACTGTCACAATGACTTAATCAAAGAAACCATAAAAGAGTGGATTTAAAAACAAGAATTCGACACTTAATAATATTTTGTAGTTTCTGAAAGAAATCTACATAATTGTCTGCATTTTAAGCCGGGTCGGATGTAAATAATTGTTGATCGATTGGATGTCTCGGTAACGTTATCCGTACTTAAGATTTGGCTGGCGTTCATATACAAATATTAGGTCAAATAACGTCTTGGTGTATGCCATTTCAAACAAAAAACATGTGTCTCACCAACGACAACTATATATGTGTAAAGAAAAACATCTCAAATCGATTAGCAGATGGTTCAAGTATATAATCACGTTTTGAACCCAGTCCAAGTACAAATTTGAATGTGATACCGTAAAATAATGTAATAAAAGAACCTCGGAGCTCGGACGTATATTTGAAAAACAATAATTCAAATATCTGCACCGAGACATAAACAGCAGAGCTATATCTGATGATGTCTGTATGCACTATGCAATGAGATCTAAATTATGTTTTCATTTTTCCACATGCATTAGCGTTGTAGTTGTTTACAGAGCCACACAAATGCCGCGTTTTATTGCAGACCTTGGGAATATTTCCAAGCTTAAGACATGCATTTCAATAAATTATCGGCCAATTCATACCGGCCTACGATTATTCAACTATTTGTTTAATTTAATTTTTAAACCATCTCAAGATGGCTGCGTTGGGTCTTCGGAGCCTGCAATTGTTCATTGAAAATTGAAAATTCGTAAATAAGACATAGTACCTATACTAAACACGGTGGCGCGAAAGAAAGAAGTGCCTGTTAACACCGCTTCAGATTATAGCTTAATAAATAGTGGTAGGTTAATTTAATTAAAATTTTTTTTTTTTGTTATTTAAGCGTAATTAGGTTTCGTGGCCAATTCCTTTTTAGGCGACGAGGGAGATTTTCAGGTATAATAATAATAAAGGAAAAATTCGAATTTAGTGGGTTTTTTGTGGCTTTATGGAATTTGGAATAGTAATAATAAGCAAGAGTGGATAATATACAAATGTTCAATGCTACATGATCATGATGGTAATAATTTATATAATTAAAGGTCTTATATTGTATTAAAGTTTTAAACCAAAAGCCTGACAAAATTTCGAATACTTACGATGGTCTGATGCTATTTTACTAGGTCATGTAAGAAACGGATTTTTTTTATGTAAAAAAATGTATTTTTAGTATTGAACATTTTTCAAATAATTACAAGAAACAGAATTGTTTCAATTTAAATCGGTTTCCTTCATAATCGAGAAAAAATAGTCACTGTATTGGAAACAAACTTTTATTTGAATGAAAAAAAAACAAGTTGCCCTTCATTTGAATTATTTAAAAACAAATAATAACACACTATTATTAAAATGGCCAATGGGCACTAACTAGGTTAGCTAGCTATAAATAGAAGAATACAATAAAAAAATGCGATAGTTATCAATAAAATAACAGTACCCGATAATTATGAGCAATTTTTTTATTTGCCTACTGGCTAAAAAGGGCGTGTAGGTAATTCAATCATATAATTCTAAACTCCATAAGCGATAGTGGTTAGACCCTCAGGCGATAGCTATCAATTTTTTCGAAACTAATAAAAGTATTCAAAACAAGTTATTGTCAAACACTCAACGATGCCGTCGGATCTTGAAAGTCGGTCGTCCGACCTTCGTTAGAATTTGTGCATATTCTTGCGGCAGGTAGGTATTACAATTTAACATGCTCGCCCCTGACTGTTTGGTACATAATTAATTCAACAACAATAATTATTCAGTCTCGTTCTCGAACTGACGCAAAGTACAGCCAGTGAAACCAAAGCGAATCGTGCGAAAAACTATTTACAGTCATGCAAATCGCAGTACAGGCACATCACGTTAAAATTTATTATCATTAACAGCAGCTACAAGTTGCAACCGACATATTATTATTATTTTAAATTGCGCGAAAAATTAACGTTCACGTACCCGCACTTAGTGTGTGCGCATGCCATCCGAGTTGCAAATGCATTATGTTGTATTTAATTGAATGCGGATCGGTCGTGAGCATGGTTATTGATTTTTTAACGAAATCAAACAGTATAACATGCTCTTGGCCGCAGTCGCTAGACGAGGAAAAATACCGTCATCATTACATAACGTTATTGCATACCGGGTAATTCTTTCAACGCCACACACCGGTTGTGTCTTGAAATTATTGAAATTTTGTACATTTTTGTTTATATTATGTTGACAACAAACACATTTTTCTATCTCTTGTTGTAGTATTTTCTAAAGCTTTATCAAACTTGATGAATTTGATAACGTACAAATTTAATTGAATTTTTAAATCAAGAACAATTTACCGAAAATGTTGATTGAATAACCAAATGTTTTTGACATTTTCATGTCTTAGCTCTGACACATAACCGAAAAAAGTGTCACCACAAAAGCGTTACGCTGTTATTTTTAAATTATGTGTTGTACTCACAACACATCAAATTATAACTGAAAAATAAATTCAAAATAGTTTAAGGGGCCAAATTCTCTACTATGAAAACACTAAAATATTAGCCAGAAACTTGATATGTTTACTAGCCACCTTGGACTACTAGCTTGTTACTTCTTGTCAATATACTATTTCATTATCTATAATTCCACCATTACTCTACATTTATTCACACACACACACACAAAAGTTAAGGTTGATGTTGAAGTTGAAGTTGAAGTTGTTGTTGATGTTGATGTTGGTGTTGATGTTGAAATAGAAGTTGAAGTTGAAGTTGAAGTTGAAGTTGATGTTGAAGTTGAAGTTGATATTGATGTTGAAGTCGATGTTGAAGTTGATGTTTTTTTTGTGTATGTGAGAGTAAAAGTAACTAGATAAGGGTAGTGTATAGGGTATCAATTTAAATTAATAGGGGTGGGGGTTGGAATGGGGTTGGGAATGTTTTAGTGTTTCCAAAAAAGCATTTTGCTGTTATCTGATAAGAGATATGTTGTACCTTCAACGTTCAAATTAGAACTAAATTATAAATTCAAAACAGTTTAAGGGCCCAAATTCTCTATGAATTGTTTCAAGCCAGATATTAAACACTAAAATATTAGCCAGAAACTTGATATGTTTACTAGCCACCTTGGACTACTAGCTTGTTACTTCTTGTCAATATACTATTTCATTATCTATAATTACACCATTACTCTACATTTATTCGGTACTTCAACGAGACGTGAAAATGCTCTTTTGAGGTTGCAGACTCGACTGAAAAATGCTTTTTATAATAATTTACAACAAATTAATATAGTATGCAAAATGAAGATTATATTGAAAATGGTCATAAAAGTAGTATACAGCAATGTACAGTACAACATTGAAAAAATGATAATACACAACAAGTAATCACATAGATACAATATAAATCAAGAAAAAATTATAAAAATATGAATGAATGAATAAGCATGAATGAAAATAGACGCAATAAATGTCATGAGAGCACTGCAAAACTTAAACTTTACCCATTCCAGCCGACAAGTCTGGGACTTGGTAAGAATACTCGGTTCGGAATTACCTAAGCCCGTCCAATATAGTACCATAAACCCTAACAACAATGTGGCAGCCTGACTTATGGAAGTAACCAAGGCGAAAATGGATAATAAAATACACAAAAAGACTGTGGAACAAAATCACCAAACGAGAAAGAAAGAACCAGCCACACACTTTGTCTATAGTGCAGCTAGACATACTTAGCTCGTCACGTCTCTCAGTGCTGCTCAAAAAGTTGTGACTTGCGTGTGGTAAGTGGGTGACATTATGCACATTCGTCACTATATGTTATTTTTACAATATATTTTTACCAGCCGGTATTGTTGTTGTATTTGAACGGCATTGCACTTGTAGCCGCGCCGCGCCGGGGTTCGTTTGAATGGGACACGCGGGTTTTTTTTTTCCTGTGAGAAAATTCCACTATATACATAAACCGAGCAGGTACCTGGAATATAGCTCTTTTATGGGCCGCGGATCGGATCACGGTCTCTCACAGATTTTTGGAACGATATAAGATGATGTTATTATGAAATGGTCGGCAAACAAGAATGCGGCGGTGGACCCGTTTTACATTATTTTTGTACAACGCACACACATCATTTTACACTATACACGTGTACATGTACAGGGTGATCTATTGGCAAGACAGTCGTTTTCAGAATAATTAATTAGTTTTTAAGAATAATTTACTAGAAACGTGAACTGGTCGATAACCAGGTCTTAATTGTTTTTAAAGGTTAAAATTTAGGATAGGAGGACAGAGCAGTCGACATTTTCGGCAAATTATTTCTAATTAAAATAATGTGAACGTCAAGTGTATACCTACGTTTCAAAAGTCGATAGAGCTCTGGAAAAGTAAATATTTAGTAATTTTATAATATTGTAAAATAACACAAAACATTGATTTGTTCAACAGCTATAAAATGCGATTATCTTAAGAGATATTTATTGTGTCTCGCGTTGTATGGATCACCCTGTACATCAACTCGCCGTGGCGCTAATATCTAATACCCTCCGCACCGACACTATTATATGTATGTATAATATATAATATGTTTATACTCGATGGTTCTTTTTTTCCAATCGTCCTCTCACTCGTCGTCCCTTCTTACCGAGTTTCTTCTACCCTTTTATTATTATTATTATTATTATTATTCACGGGGAAGAGAAAATAGAAACCGGTCCGCGCCGTATACCTGTTGTGTGTTCGTATTGTAAACTCAAAGACCAATATCGAATATCAGGTTTTTACCGTGTTCGGAGATCTGAACGTCCTGTGCTCGGTGGTAAACGTTCATCCGAGTGTTGTATAACACCAGACCCGTCGTTGAATGAAGTGACGACCGGAATCGATTTCAACGCGACCGGCGTTTGGAATATTAACACATTAACATATTTTTTTCTATCATCATCACTACTATTGCGGGTGTTATATTATATTAAAACCGTATAAACGAGTACCGGCGTTTTACAGGCGCGTGGTCGTCGTTTGAGGCCAAAGACTTTGGGCGAAAGTACCTGCACGGCCCCGCAGCAACCGGTACCCGTCGTACCCGTACACGGACGGTGGAAAAATTTCATCGTGGCCAAGGTCAATGACAACAACACAGTAATAGTAGTAGAGTAATATAATAATTATAAAATAATAGTCATAATTCACGGCGAGGCGGCGGCGCTATTCGCCGCTGTACAGTAGAACAACGCACGAGTGCGTTAAAAAGACATTATTGAAGAACAAAAAAAAAACCCCAAAACAACAATCCCCGACCGCGGCACAAATGAATTAACACACACACAATTGTTTTCTTTTCCAATGGGGGGAGGGGGGGGAAGGGGCTAATGAAGTTCAAGCGCTTCTTTCTTGTCGCGAGATATCATCTTGGTCGCGGCCACGTTGTTAACTCGGACCTCGTTCCAGAACACGGACTGCGCAAGACCGAAAATAATCACTGTAAGAGGAAAAAAATATTTTCAGAACAAAATATGTAGGTATCCCCGTACTGATTATGACAATATAATCCCGTTTTACATAACTACATTTGGAAAACCGATGGTAATGATTACCGCATTTCAACTATCGCGTCATAATCTTACTAGCCAAAGGACAAAAACAACGTTTATAACAATATTACACGACGTTTTATATAATAAATCAGGATGATTTTTACCTCGTCGAAAGGAATATTTTCATTTACTTTATGAGTACAAATTTTCCTAGAATCAGTAACAGCTATATCAGTAACAAAAAAAATAAATAAATAAAGATTTCTTAGATTTATTTTTTACTGGGTTTAATTTTTCCCTGTGATTACAGTCTATCCGATAACATATTACGAACAGGTATGTGAATTTAATAAAATCATTTTTTATTTTTACTCCAAGAATAAGAAATAAGTCCGGACAAATCTCGACAATAATAATTAAATAGAAATTTCCTGTCATCTTCGGCTGGTTTTTTGTTTTTAAGATTTTTTTTGATAATTTGTAGTCTATTAGTTCTAATAAATGTAAAACTAAAGCATGTGGCTTCATAAAAATAACGAGAACACAAAATATAATATTATTCTTATTATTATTAGTGCATAAATACAAGTTTTACTATTTCTACGTGCATTAAATACACGCACCAGTTATTACAAATTCGGTGCACTTAATGGAGTACAATCCAATAAAGAAGATCAGTTAATTATATTAAAAAATCTGCGTTCAACGTTTTTGTTAGTTAAATTGAAAACATTCAGTCGATATTTGCAATTAACCGATTTAAAAGTAGTGCCTATAGATGCATTTTATTCATTACACCCGGCACTCATCTTTATCCTTAATCTAAAAATTGATAAAATAATACTAATGTAAATTATAATATACTACACCATACAACCTATAGTATAGTATGTGTTTTTAATAAGTATAAGTTATAACTTATAACTACATTGTCAACTTAACTTTTACTCTTCCCGGGTGGTCGTCAGGGTTTTATATTATTTTGTTTTTCGATGAATTTTGTGATTTTTCAAAAGTACTTTTAACTTTGACGAGAAGCTGAAAATATATAGATTTTTTTTTTGTGTATAATATAGTTTAAAAACATTCAGTTTAATAGCAGTCACACATCACCACAAAATATATAATATAATCATATTCAATAATTTCCTTTACAAATAATTTATCGAGGACAACTTGTTTTAATGTTTTTTTTTTATTAAGTGAAATTTATAAGAGAAAATTCTTTTAAAATTAAGTTTTACCATTTAAGCTGCCGCTCGGTTGGTGCACTTATTATGGTGCCATAAATAATCGCTCAAAATAAATTGCTTAACCTAATTAACCCGGGTGATCATTTTTTTTTTATAACAATATCATAACAACCGTCGAGTAGTGTTATCTACTCATTTGTTGTAGACTAATAATATTATTATTGTCCGTTGTAATAATTATTATACACGGCGCTGCCGTAAACGATCGGTTTATCTTTTGACTTCATAAACGTTTGTTTACACAATGTTGATTGTTTACAGAGCTGTGCGAACAATTTTGAAAAACAATAGTCCCAGAAATATGCGACTTGGAAACTTCGTTGTAGGTACATATAGCTGTTCTACAAGCACTATTGTTGTTGTCGGTTCTTAAAGTGAAAACAAGGATGCGCAGAGACGGCCATACACAATTAGTATAATATATGTATATAGTATATAGTATATAGTAAATATAGAAACATTTAGTGACTAACGAAACAAACTTCAGCAATCAGTTAATATTGTTTTGTACCGTTTCTCTCGCCGATGATCTGATCCAGGATTTTCTTATCAATTACACTGGCCTTTAGTGTAACTTGGTCTGACTGGATGTCAAATAAAATCAGTCTTTCTGTGTAGGTACATAAGTCGGGCTTGCAAAATCTCTGACCAATGATGAGAATCAGAATTGAAGGCATTACTCATCATTTTTTACACGGGTTAAACAAATTGTAAAAATGTATACACCTACATAATTTTTTCTAAAAATTCTATGAGCGTTTTGCCACACTACACAACAACAATATGACCTTTGTTTAGTATTTTAATATTGTCTATTATTCCAACGATGTAGTGTGTATTTTTACCGAGGAATTTTTTTTTTTTTAAGTCAGTTTCGCGGACGTACCTATAGTGATGTTAGTAAAGAACGGCGAACGCTCAAACGAATATTAAAATAATAATAACTACTTTTTTTTATGGCGGTTCAAGTACATAGCACGGACAATATTGTTATACTCGTCTGCGTATACTCACCTATTGTGAGGATCGAAAAAGTCATATCTATACAATAACGTTGTATACTATAGGCCGTGGACGCATAAAGTGTACTTAAAAAAATCTTTTCGAGTTGTGTGATAAATTATTTCCATTATATTACTCGGTGAAAATAATATGTATTCGGTATAAGTACATTAGAATATAGTACCTGAGTAAAAACTTAAATAGAAAAGATAATTATTACAGTATCAATATAAAGGAGTTTTGAAAAATAAATATGTCTGAATAAATTTAAATATATTACACGTGTGGCACCGAGATGTATGTATTTTGTTTTCCAATTACTGTCTTTTTAGTTATTATATAATAATAATGTTAACTAATAAAGGCTTTGAAAAAAACATTTTAGCTTTGATACGAAGCTAAGAAGGTATTTTATTTTTAGTTTTGATTTTACACGAGGGCTAATGGATTTTTAATTTGCTGTTATTAAGTATAATTATTTGAAGAATAAACGTACATTATGAGGTGTAATTTAAGATACAATAGTAGTGAAGTTTACAGTCACAGTTAAATGGATGAATTAATTAATTACGATTGCGATGCTGTAAGATGTGAAAATTACCTCACGATCATAGTTTTAGTCAAAATATTCAGTTACCTCAGGAACTTCCCTTCTTGAATGCTATCATGATTATGTATAATATTTTTCAGCTGTGGTTAAGTTTCAATTATATATGTAAAACACATATCGTCTTGCATGTCTTGCATTCTTGTTGGAAACAAAAACTTGAGTTCTTATTTTGCTAAAAAAAATTGCAAGAAAATAATAATAATAATAGAAGAAAAGATATATTTTTAGCCTTATACTAGAAATAGATAATTAAGAAGTGTATTATTCGGTCAACATTCTTTTGTATGGATGTATTGGATCCGCGAAGACATACCGTCACGTATTAAGTAGGTATAGTTAACGTTACATAATAATACACCATATAATATACTATACTATTTATTATATAATGATTGTTGACAAACTTCGGTTAAACGAAGTAATATTTCCAAATGGCGTTTATTTTTCAGACATTTATCTTGTCAACAATACCTTTGGACATTTTGAACGACAAACGTGTAAAGAAAACCGGATCTTATTTAAGCCTTTCGAAAAATGATGAAATATTGTAAAACAATTATGGATGGAAATATGTTTCATTGACGAATATATTGTATTAATGTTCTTGTAAAAAACTTGTTCTAATTACTGAACTAATATTACACATCACAATTTAACGTTTAAATTAAGATTTTGCAAAAAATTGCCTATACCTCTCCTTAATAAAACGGAGGTATGATGTCCTCATAAGGATTATTCGCATGCGGGATTTAAACTGAATACATAAACAATGTGTCTGCATCGAAAACACTAAACGCAATTATTAAAACTAAGGCGATGTTAACGAGACAGTGTTGTTTAATATTGGAAAAACGCGTCTGAATGAACATTTAAAAGTGAAAAAAAAACTCGTTTTATACCATTTATTATACGTGCTTAGGCTGTTTTGTTAATATTGTAATTATTAAAACTCAAAAGCTATTACATAAATATATTATTAAAAATAATCGTTGAAATGCACCAAGTACGATGAGAAAATAACGTTGTACCGGCCCGTTGTGAGGTGGGCCATCCGCACGGGACAGAAATGTAAAGTGGAGGCCCAGGGCACCGGCGGCGGCGGCGGCGGCGGCTGCTTACCATTATAATTTTGAGGAGGAGACAAACCGCCGGCGGAGAGTTCCCGAGATAACCGCCGTTGCCGCCGCCGCCGCCGTCGTCGTAGTGGTACCGTCTGGAGTAGTGGGGTAAGCGGCGGCTGCCAACAGACCGGGGTGACCGTACCATTCGACAACGGCGTTCATCAGTGTTGTTGCAGTGTTACTCGCGTCAGTTCGTCAACCGGTTGAGAGGTTCGCGTTGTCCGCGCGGCACTTATAAAATACACTAAAAGCATGACGAGTTCGTGAACGGGTAAAGCGGTCGGGTTACTTTTTCCTTTCGGATGCGCCGAACGAATTTTTTTTTTTGAACTCTTTAAGTGAACGATTTAACATACGGAAAATGACCGTTTTCAAAGTGTTATTGGCCTGTGCCGTGGCCGTCGCCACGGTCGCCCGGTTGGCTGCCGGCAACAACAACGTCACCGTGTTCAGGTGTTGCGGCCCCGGCGAAACGCTAAACGTTAACGACGCACTCGGCCAGTGTGCCGGCCAGCCGTCGGAACCGCTCGATTTCGTGCCGGTCATCTACGACTTCATCAGCAACCAGTTCCTCGCGCCCAACTCTACGCCGCCGCCGTACTGGAACATGGTGCGGGCCCGGCCGCAGTGTCAAGCCACGTTCCTGGCGGCCGCACCGCCCGGCAGCCCGTCCGGTTACGTGCCGTTCCTCAACGGTTCTCTTTGGGTGCAACACTGGCCGCACACGTTGATCGATCCCGGACAGTTCTGTTTGGACCGGTCAGGCGCCCTGGTCTGCCGACCCGACGAATCGAACAGGGTGAAAAAGTGTTGCGGCCCGGCAGCCGTGTACAGCGAACAGAAGACAGCGTGCGAGTTTTCCGGCCGGCACGACTCGCAGGGTTTGCCCGACGACGTCACGTCCGGGTTTCCGTGGTGTCCCGACGAGGAGTCGTACTCGATGGCGGGCCACTTGAACGACACCCATTGGACGCCGGCCGACGGGCCGCCCGGCGCGTTGCGCAACGCCCACGGCACGGTGATCGCCGCCAAGGATTACTGCCTGGAACACGTACTGGAAGAAGCCGAACCTCGGATGTGGACCGTGTTCACGTGCGCGCCGCGACTCGACGTGACTAAGAGTTACCGCGAGGACATACGTTTTACTTTGTACCCGTTCGGCCTAGTGCTGTCCGTGTTCTTCCTGGCCGTCACGCTAGTCGCCAGCTGCATGTTGCCCAGCACTTACCATGTGCTCCACTGGAAGTGCCAAATCAATCACATCGTATGTCTGTTGGTCGGCGACCTGTGCTTAGCCATCGTCCATCTGTCCGGCGAATCATTGCGTGGACCAATGTGCATTTTCTTAGGTAAGCCAAACACAGCCCGCGTAAAAATCGCAGACCTTGGTTCGTTGTATTATACACGGACGATTGTCCAAAAGCGCTCCGGTTTCTTTTAATAAACAGTACTCTTATAATCTCCTTCAAATTTCAATTGACAGCAACAATGTTTTTTTTTTTTACGATTATTACACGTTCGTTATCTCGGCCGCGTGCCGCAACCGTAAAATATTAATTTTGACACTTAATAATAATTTATTATTGTTTAATATTATTTATGTACATATATTGTTGCTGTGTACGTACGTTAGCCCAGTATGTCAATCAACTGCAATAAAAAAAAGCAAATACGCAGATATGTGATATGTGATAACCCGCGGGACAACATTGTCGTGATTTCGTAATAATAATAATAATAATCACGCGTACGTCGCGTCGTAGATAGATGTTGGCGACAATAAACGTTACTTGTACACGCGGTTTAGTGCTGCCGACCCTCCTCCTTATTCTTATTTTATTATTATTAATAAATATATATATATATATAAGTACAGAGCAGGAAAAATTAGGGGAGCCGCGCGCGGTTGGGCATAACGGGCGGGAAAAAAACGCGTTTCCCGTTATTGTGTTGCGTCGTCTATTGTGTGACCGGCGGCTCAATTCTGCCCGTCGTCGCCGCCGCCGCCACATGTGACGACCTGTATCGTGTGATCCGCAGGTACGCAACGTGGTGTGCTCTGACGGTAACCGGCGGTCCAGTCGTGCACAGTCCGTGTCTGATAGTTTCTGCGCTGCAGTTCTTTGCTGTATACAATTATTTCTTCATGATATATTTTATTATGAACTTTTTTTACCATAGTTTTCATTTATGGTTATGCGCTATCGGCTACGCGTAGCTAAAACTGGTATACAAACCTATCAGCAGGTTATAATAGATCACAATTTTAAATAGGTGTTTCAACATTGTGCGGGGGCGTAGAAAGTATAGCAAGAGTTCGGTAACTCCGTGCTGATCTGCAATATTATTATATTATGTCAGCAGCAGAGTTGGTCAAACAATCACAACCCCCCTCCCCCCCAAAAAAAAAGTGGGAGGATTATTGAACTCAACAAAATAATTTTGGTAGTCTAATACTTTCTATTATCTAAAGACTAAACTATAGACAAGACTATAGATCCGACTAAACTGTGTATTGGTGTTTGAAATAATTTTGTATCAGAAATAAAAATGTGCATATGTTAACATATCTTTAATACAAATACATAGATATTATAATATATATATATATATATATATATATATATAACAAAAATTGTAAATTGTAATTTTAATTTAGTTAGTTTTTGTACGCGGGGGATGCAATTATATAGATCTTAACTACCGCAAAAGGGTAAACTCTAATATATTTTTATCTGCTTAAATTAACAAGGAACGTAATGCACAATAAAATAGTATTGAATTTTAACTTAATTTAAACATGTGGGCTGTCGTTATTCTTAGTTCTCTACAGCGCAATCAATCGATCAATAAATAAAACGCCGACCGGAGAACGGTCAGTGTAGAAGGGCTGTCGCCGTTTTTTCTTCTTCAGTCTTCGAAATGACCTTAATATTTTATTTTCTATATACCTAAAAGTGATTCGCCCGCTGTTGATATTATGATAAAATGTTTGCTGGCGAGCAGCTATCGAGTCTCTCCTGTTTATAACTTTTACATTCATCATACCGTATGGCTAGTTTGAATTAAATTGTTTTAAACAAGTCGGGAACGGATCCAAGTCGGTCACATTCTTTTATTATTTTTTATTAAGGACCTCCATCATAGACCATAGTTTTCTCGAGTTGACCCGAGAAAAGCCAGGCTTCGTGACCTATTAAGTAGTTGCGCCTAAAAATCGGCCTTGTCGACCCAAACGAGTCATAACGCTGTTATAAGTAGTTTTTTTTTTTGAAAAAAAAATAGTGTTCATATTATTATGCCGTTTCGCGAAATTCAGTTTGCATTAACCGTTTAACTTTGGGTCAAAATTACTGATATGTGACGCTTTTTTTGTTGTCGCGATGACATTGCAATTTTCCAGTACAGCCGTGTACAATTCTTTTTTTCTGGTAATACTTAATTATCGTCAACGTTTCTGTACATCCGGTCGATGCAATAACAATGGCATTTCTTGGTTTTACCCCTTTTTTTCCAATCTAAGACACAAGTAATCGATGCAGTCCACTAGTGAGCGGCACCGTGTGATGCTATATTATTATATAACTATTAGCATTTTCAACAAGACCATTACCACGTTAATGTCGTCGAACGGTGTTGGCCAAACGTAGAAAGTGCTCGGCGTGGAGTCGTCGGTGCAAATTATTACATATATATATATATATATATATATTCAAAACAAGTATCTACAGCGCCAATGGTCGTGTATTGTAATGGAATATTATTTTACAGAAGCCCTCCTCCGCCCAAGACTGCGGTTGAAATTTCAGACCGTCGCTGCTCGGCCTTTCTCGGAAAGACAATAAAAGTATTAATGTACAGTGCGAGACGGTTCTTGTGCAGAAATCCAATAGCAATAACAACAATAATAATAATAATGACTCGTAAAACGTTGCACAATTCGGTTTGTATGTATCCAAAGTGCGGCGTATGTTATTGTTTCAGGATAGTTTTCTGCGGTTTCGTAAAACGTTTCTATTGTGTATAATATGTGCGTACACTAATATGTGTTTTGAGCTGCAGTTGATTAGGCCGACGTTGGATCGGGTCCAAAAACACACTGGTCGGTTCTGCTTTATGTCCGGCACGCACAAAGATCTCGACGCTTGCACTGCACGAGTGTGATCTCTTAAAAGCACAGTTAATGTACGACAACGATTTAATAATAATAATAATGTCGTACGACCCGCGATGGTCCGCTGGACTTAGGCGGTCCGAAACGCGGCGTTTGCACATTTGGCTGGTAATCCTTACAAAGTTATTTTCGGAGCAAATCCAACGTGTTTCCCTACCACCGTCCTGTGCGTTCCTGGAACAGAAAGGTAATTCAGGAATTGTGTGTCCACACAAATACAGTGCTGCAACTCGTTTACAGGAGCTCTCTCGAGCATCGGTTATCGTTAAACACGTGTAACATGCCATAGATTTGATCTGTGTCTGTATAGGGTTCACATATTGTAATACCGGGTCAGCTTTCTTAGACGACGGTATCTCGACCGGAATCAGTATCGGACAATAGGCGATAATCGCTACGTTTGAATTAACTCATTGTAGTTTCTTATCTAGCTAACGCCGGTCATGTTCTTGTTCTTAGAACACTCCGTTGGCGATAAAGCACGCTTAAAGTCCTTACCCGGCTAACGACTAGAGTTTAAACTTTCTTTCCGAGTAGATAACCGAAAACTAGTGAACCAAAACCCTAGTCAATACTTTGAGCCTTAGACTTATGTATGGCATGTCCGACCTTCCGACGCTATCTGTGCTTGAAGGTTATGCTTGAAAGATGCAAGCGGTTCAGAAGCAGCAATTTAAACAACCTCTCGCTCGTTTTGTTTCCCAACTTCAAATTCCCCCCTCTGTTACAGGATGACAATATCGTTTTTAGAATTTTCGAAGTTAATGCGGAATTGTTTTTCGGAAAAACTGTTTTTGTTTGCGGTTGGCCGAATAACAAAAGAACGACACAAAGCGTTGTGTTACTATTGTAACCGAATTAGCCGACGTGGGCACCGATTCGTCCTTGTCATTATATCATCGTCGCCGCCGCCGCCGCCGCCGTACAAGACTTTTGCTTCCAGGAAGCATACGGACAGTTGTCGTCGGGCTATACGGTATTCATATAGATTCGATTGATTCGGTACTGACATAAGTAGTGGAGTTGATGGTGGTGGTGTGTTGTTGGCGGCGATTCTTTTGTTGTTAATTATATAAACGGCGGTTCCAAGGTTGTGGCCTGCAATCCGATATACAGAGGACTGCACGGTTAATTCGTTCTGCACGGAGATGGTCGGTTGAATAGATATTTTCTTCTTCTTCTTCTTATCTACAAAACCGTAACATCCGACCGGTCTTCGCCAGGTGCGGGTGTTGCTGCCGCCGCCGCCATAGACAATACCTGCTCTGGTGTACATACATTAAAATAATAATTGTACCGGTGAGCTAGACCTCGGATAATCGTAGTCGTTGGCGGCCAGTCGTTGTAAAAAAAAACACGTGTAATTCGTTAAAACCGCGATTGGACCCGACCGACCCCTTTATAACGTGTACAATATAATATTATAATAATATATTATACCGGCGTTAACCACACGGTGTCGGCCAATGTACGTCAGCGGAGGCACGCGAGAGATAATTCTTACAATAATAAAATATTATATAATAATAATACACATTCGGTGCCGTGAGCCGTCAGTGATACGGTAATAATTATACCTTGTAATGCTATAATATATTGCATTGGTCCGGTTCAGAATGCATTGGTGGCCCGTCCGCCTCTCTCAGGTCGTCAACGTACCAATATTATAATAATAATAATATACACTTGTTGTTATTGGCAGAGTCACTACCGCATGCGGCTTAAGTACCCCTATACAAGATGGATGTATAGTGTATTTTTGGCGTATACACCTACCCTGCCTCTATCTATGTCATATCGTCACACGGATAGGAGGCTAGGCGGGTAAATCATGGAAAAACAAACGACCCTGTCTAATTGAAATAGTTCAGAATTTTAGTACATTCCTTTGTTAGTAGTTTTTTCTAGTCTTATATGAATATGAAAATGATTTAAAAACTCTCATCCCAACACAAGCATAAATAGGACTGTAACTGTTGGAATGTAAATCTCTCTGTATCTACATGTATTAGGTCACGTGTTAATCCAGAGGTTATTAGTGTTTACTATTTTCATTCGATGACCAAGATCAGCTTTTCAACCATATTGGCCGTTACGCATTGTTTCACCGTTAGCAATGCGGCTAATGACATGTAGTCGCAGTCACCTATTTGTTTATCCGGCGTGCTTCCACCTTCGCTGACAAACGCCATAATTTATGTCTGTATTATATTGTACACTCTACAATAATAGTAGTGCACTAGGGTCTAGGCGAGTACCATTGTACAGAATATGGAACGATTTCACCGATTACTAATGATGTTGTTGTTGTTATTGCCCCGGCTGAGGTTTTAAGCCCACCGGATGTGTCGCAATTTTCTGTCGCCGGTCATCTGGAATGAACTACTTGAGTCTATTTTCTTCCGTCGTATATGATAGTAGTATGATAATAACACATGTATATTTTTTAAATTATATTTTTAAACAAAAAACGCGCACTTTTTAGTTTGGCGGTCACTTATATTCATGTTTATAATATATCACGCACATTTATTTAAAAAAAAAAAAAACATAATTATACTCTCAGAGTAAACATTAAATGACGATCAGGTCAAATTTCATAACAGCCAAGAATAATATTTATTATGTTTTTTTGGTTGTTTATCAGGCGAATAACACTATTATTAAACAGTCACCGCGACGAACGTTCCATAATATGAACTTGTAGTCTCGTCCAGAAGTCGTATACCGAAGGTACAACTTAATTTGGCTAAATGTCTTCTTCCTTCTTTGAAAAATCGAAAAAAAAAAATTGTACAACGTTTATAAAATCGTCTAGAATTCTTTTTGGACTGGCCAGAACCCAATTATTATTGTAATTGGCGCAAGAGCGACCTTCACGTTCGGTCTCCATTCCACCACTGGCCATCGCATTGCGCTTTCACGTCTCCTCTGCTATGTCTTAATCATTACCAACGTTTTGAACGCGTTCCCCGAAAACTAATAGATTGTTATACTTTTCGACTACCCATTTGTGTTTTACACCCTAACCCGGAAGCCATCTGTCTTCGAACGGGCAATCGTTTAACAATCTGTACATCCGACGCGTGTATACATTACAAGCGAGCTGTGGCTGTTCCGACAATCGTCGGGCTTTCGTTTTTTTTTCCTATCAATGGAACGGGCTCGTGTAGGTATATACAAAAAAATAAACTGTAGTATTTTATTCGTATTGTATGCACAAGATTTTATAATCGATTCCCCCCAGTGCATGTGCTGTATACATATTGTAATGTCGGGACAACGCGGAAAAAAAAACTCACTCACTCTCTCTCCTTCGTCTGGCGCGCGTTACTAACTATATTGCGTGCGTGTGTAATGATGCATAATATATAACTTACAAGTGTTTATATTATATTGTTGTTATTATTATATATATATATGTGTGTGTATAAAATAACCAAACATGCACTTTCACCGGTCGCGTTCCGGGAGGCCACCGCCGCTGTCCGGTTCCGTTTGCTGCTATACAACAACACCACAACAATCGTTTGACAAAAAATGTATTATAATAATAATAATAATCTCTTCGCCATGAGCTATTTAATAATAAAAGTAATAACGATAATGATGTGTGTGTGTGCGAAGCGGTTTTGGTCGAGGAAGGGGAAGGCCGAACGAGACGACCGCGCGGCTAACGTGGAAATTCCTCGGATGAGTCATTAGCGCGCGAAAGTTTCTTTTCCGTTATACCGAACTGTTCATTCATTCCGGTCAGGTTAAAAATGATAAAACTGGCCAATAGATTCGAATATTACTATTATGCGAATAATAAATTACTAATACAACGAATTCACACCGTACACACGAGTATGACCGGTTTTGCCGGAGAAATTGTGAGTTGTGACCGCGTCTTGTTTGTTTGCGCTCAAAACCTTGGTCGTTATTGTCCACCGCGCGTTTGTCAAATATTGATTTTAAAAATACCGTATTTTTATCTAAATTTAGGCTTATAAATGGATTCGACCAAAACTGTGTAAAATTGAGTGAATCGTTAAAACGTATGCAAAACCGGTTCAAACGAGAATGCCCATCGATAACCAGTAATTATCGTTTTTATTTTTTTTATCAGAGAGTAATAGCCGTTGTTGTTATTTTCGTGACGAAAATAACGGTATCTTACAAAAAAAAAAAAATTTAATGTTGCCTCTCAACGTGCCATTATTATTGACTTGAAGTTGTATGATATAATCGAGCATTGACGAATATTAAATAGTAATCAGAAGTCTATTTAAATGTGAACATAATATAAACCTTTCTATGATAATTAATTATTTCAAACGAATAAATGTATATTAAAATATAATCGTATATTATACTATATCAGTTGTTTTTGGTGCTAATGTCATTCCAGTTTATTCGGTAGGTACTTGTTGGAATCAAAGAAATCCTTTTATATGTATAAAATAATTGAAAAATTAGTAAATGATCATTTACGGAGTACAGGAAAATAACGTTATTTCTGACGCCAGACAAGTTTAGTGTAAATATTTTGATATCAGCCCAACGAATGAAGATAAAAAATTATATAATAGGTTTTATTATACATATATAGGTTCTAACAAGTCGTACATTGTGCTATTATTATTTGTCTATTGATAGTGACCCATATTCAATATTGTGTCAACTTGATTTTATTTGCACCATCTACACCCAAGTATAGGTACACCTGGTACACGGCGAGTCACATTTCAAATGATACAGAATTCAGTGAAAAGCCAAACTAGATTGATTGATTAAAAGGGGGTCTACTTTATTGTCACAATTAGATTAAATATTTACTGTGTTATTATATTACTAACTACAAAATAGCTCTTCGATTATTGGCGCCGATTTGACAACTCGAGCTAGATATTAAACGTACCTATTTAATTCTTGATTATTATAAGGTTTTAACCTTTGAACGTTTTTGATTATATTTTTCATTACAATACTTGACCTTATCTAAGTGTGGTTTATTAAACGAAGTGTTTGAGACCGAATGATGATAATATTTCTTAATTTTGTTTTTATTAATCGTTTTACGATACGGTAAATTAGAATGCATAATGCCGTTGAACATTTGATAATATCATGATTGAAGCTAATAATATAAAGAGTGTACCATGTGATGCAATGACTAATTTGTATAGTAAAACTATACACAATGTCCTCCTATTTGATGTTACCTATTTAAATTGCTTATCTACGATAAAAAAACCCAACATTGATGAATACCAATTGCACATTAAAAGGAAATGCAATTGAATAAAAAATTCAATAAAGTCAGTGGTCTTTAAATACCGTCATTAGTTATTTGAAGAAGATTCTGTTTAGAGGGAATGAAAAAGAGTATAATATATTGAATCGTATTACAATGAAACTTCATGAAAACTACCAAAACAAATTAATTGTAGAAATTAATCCCTAAATAAATCAACAATTTAATAAACATTGTTTACTCATATATATATATATACAAGGTGAACGCAGAAGTAAAAGGAACACATGTTATTTGATGAAAGCGGACAAATACAAGAAGTAACATTTAACCTTGTATTAATTTAGGTTAATTTCTTAAAATGTGTACCGCAGTACATAATATTAATTATAATGGTGTTTTAAAATAAATGAAGAATCTGTTAAAAATTGTTATAAACACTACGGTTTGGATTTAAGTTGAGGGGTTGGGTGTTATGTCACTCTCCTGTCTATGCGCGGAAGCTGTACACTTATGAAGGTCCACTTTTTTAAAAAAATATTTGCTAGTTGGCCAAAAATAGCAAAACGTGTATCAAGTTAATTATAGAATTTACGAGCCACGCCGTCTATGCTTATTTATCATTATTTAGTACCTAATTGTTGTGCTTTTAAGACATGCTTTTTATTATGCACTTGCCCTTTATTTTTTTTTTACCCGTCTTAATGGCCGTTCTTTAACGGCGTGTGTCTTCGTTATTTATGTGTTAACTTTTTTTTTCTTTTCTTGTGGTGGCAACGGCGCCCAGCACAACGTCACGGCAAAGCAAATAACGTAACGCCTCTGTCTCATCGCGTCGTCAACACACACAACATAGTTTTATGATATTATTCTGGCTTCAAATATGAATTATTAAATATATATATATATATATTTGTATAATTTTTAAAAAACCACAGTCATCTTAAATTCTGCCAACATTGCATGCATCTACCAGCTGATATATTGTGTACACAACAAATTATATTTAATAAATTATCATAATATTTATAGTCACCGCCGACGCTTTTTTCGCATGCCGTGTAATTGGTGTGCTAGCACGATTGATATACCCTAGTCGTAAATCAGACGTTGTGCGCCTGTGATAGAGTAAATTGGCCATCAGTTTTCCGAAAAAAATAAAATTCCGCTTTACACACAATCTGGTTGCGACGACCGCACAAACGGCGTATGTTAATTCTATACTTGAGCGATACAACCGATAATACAATGCACTTACAAATAAACCTGTCAGAGCGGCGTGACACCTTGTATGGGTGTATAAATTAAGTACTTTACCATAGTGTTTAATTTTTATTGGCATCTTAGGCAATAGATTTTGTTTTAAGAAATAACAAGTTATACTTGTTTAACAGTTAAAAACTTTTTTCTTTTTTTTAATTGGCGGTGGTGTAACTAGAAGGAAAGTTTAGCCTAAATGACGTGCTAATTTAAACTTTCTAGTATTTAATATACTTTTTTAACATAAATCCTCATTATGGACCACAGCCGTGATGAACAAATTATCAATGTTCAATAATTTGTACTTGGATTCAAAAAAGACCCAAGTCGTACCGCTTCTGAAACTATTTCTATACATCTAACAGCTTCTTATTTATTAGAAAGTTTTCGAATTTCTCCGTCAGAATTTAAAAAATTCACTTTTTTCAATAATAAAAGTGTTGAATAAAATTTAATCGAGTCATGCTATTTGGAATAGTTCACTTTTTCTTTATCAATTTAATGCACAAAATACCAGTTGTTAAATAATATAAGACGTTTACATTTTATATATTTATCTTTTTCATTTGTAATTTAAACTGAATTGAACATTTTTCGATTTATTGTTTGCGATCTACCGCCTAATGGATATCTACTGCTACATGGATATTATTAAAACTGTCGCGTTTATGTATGTATAACTCTTTATTGACATAGAACTGTTCGCCGTATGCGTTTGGCAACATACACTGTGGCTTTCAATTATGACGTGTAGTGGTTAAATTTAAATTGATTCATGAACTTTATGTCTACAACAGAGCGGACGAAGATTATTTTCTTCATTTATATTGTACATTCTTAAGCTTCAATCAGTATTAATCCGTTGTGGGGTACATGGCGAATAGGACTTTTCCCATACGTGTCAATTGACACTGCAGGTCAAGTAATAAGACCTGGCAACTGACAGATGAAGCAAAGGTGTCACCATGTAACCATGTATGAGAAAGGCCTCTATTGTGATTTTTACACTAAAATATTATAATTTTGTTATCATAGTAGGTGTATAACAACATATATTTTAGAGACGTGTTAAACGTTCTTTTTTCGTTTTCTGCGGGGGCCATCGCACCGTTGTGTGTGCATAATATTTTATGCATGGCCGACCTCCATGACGGCTGCTTTCAATGACAACATAATAATAACAGTAATGTCGCCGGAATTCTTTTATTCCTACACGTCCATTGTCTTGCAATCGCCGCCGTTCGCACACGGCCTATTGGTAAATTTTTGTGAAATATTCATTCTTCTTCAGCAGTTCAAATTTACAAATGTTTTGAATTTTTTTTATTTTATTGCTGCTCCGACAACTAAATACAGTAGTCGTGTAAAATGTTATACGTACATACATATCTACGTTTATACACACATCACATTGCACGTGTTTATCCGATTAGCCATTTTGTAGTTATATTATATATAATGCAACAATTATTGGCCGTCATTGTACTTTTGTACATTACTTACTTATCTGTAGGTTACAGTCATAGAACAATCAAATAGTTTTACAAAAAAAAAAACGCAAGTTTAATCCTTATTGAATCGTGTGCAGGCTAGTTCGGCGCTCTTGTTTGTGTTATTTTTGTGTCACATTCATAGAGTAAAAGAACATTTTAGATTTTATTTTGTGTTAAAAAGTTAAAAAAATCGTTTCAATGAATTATATTCGTGCGAATAGCATAATTTATCTCGACTATAAAATCTACAACCGCAGTAGATGTTGCTCAGGCGTGGGTTGGTTCATTAGTCTGATTAATGAAACTTGGAACTGAACTTTATAATTTAATTGTCTTTATTCCGCGTTTAAGATATTTTTAGTTTTTCTTGGTTATTTTCCGGAAATCTATGGCATATGTACGACGACTTAATAATGGTGTACTGTCTAATTTAAAAAAAAGATAATTAGGCACGTACTTTTATGCATATAATAATAAATGTGTAAAATCATTAGTCGCTGGATGGTAGTAATTAATCGCCGGAGAATATGGTGTGTACAAAAAAATGCTAAATCGCACAACCACCAGCGGCGAGAGGTTTTCGACCTCGAGTCGATAATATCATCATCTGCACGGTAGTCGTACCCACCTGTGTATAAAAATATTGTATGGCTTCAGTTCACTTATTTTTCAATAATACAGGTATACCTATATATATATATATATATATATATATTATTGTTGTATAGTTTTGGAATACCAACACGCTTGATCACTCGTACGTAACTTAAAAAATAGTGTCATTACTGTTATTATGTAACCGAAATATTTTGACCAAAAAATCTGTATCAGCTGCTGCAGGTTGTGTATGGGACAGATTTTGTACAACAATGGTGCGTTACTCGCACTTTTCCGAAAACAGCTCTTCTCGTTACTATACCATTGACCTCTCTCGATAGCGGTTGAATAATAATATACCTAACACTGTATATTATTGCGTTGAAAAAAATCACACATATTCATCCAAAATAGGTATCCAGACAAAAGAGCGCGACATCATTTTAAAAATATTATCATCATAATACTTGTCTTTTACGCGATTTCGAAATTTATTCCTCAGTACTTGTACCTGCATTACAACATTAGCCGGCCGTCGTTGAACTCTGCCGCCGCCGTTCGCCCTTTCGCCGTTAAGTGTATTGTAATCGCTATTAAAATTGCCTCCGAATAAGTTGTAGTTCAAATGGAAAATGTCCATTTGGCGTCACGGTTATATATCTATTTCTTAACGGTACAAAGAGAGGAGACATACGTTTACAATAGAATATCCAGCACTAAATCCTATATAATATTCTATAATATACATTTTCATGGTACGAAAATGATTTTAAATGCACAAACCCTAAATCCGTGTTACCGTTCTTTGTCGAAAATTCGCTACGCTTCGATGGGCGAACGGTTGTATTGATGAAAGCATCTCCTTGCAGAAATCTTCAGTTTCTCGGAACTCGTTCGTTCTTTTGCTCTAGCTTATTGCAAGAACCTACGATGGAATTCGCCCGTTGCGTTTATAATATGTAACGTTCTTTAGCTCAAAAAATAATACAATATGTGTTATTCCAAATGTAATAACATCGTTTCTCGTCCGCCGTACGGTAGCCAACGACGATTGTGTTTTTTTCCATGTACATTTTTTTTTTTTTTTTTTTACTACCGAGACGATGGAACCCCGTTGACATTCTGCGCCAGGTTCTCGGTATTGCAAAACTATGCTCTTAAGGTACCGCCAAGTGCGGGTTCTGGTCGTTAACGGTGGCTGCTGCTGCTTTTATAGAAACAGTAAAGTTTTGCCGCTGGTACAAACCGAACTCTTGAAAATTATAAAAATAATATATTATATGTGGTGCTTATAAAAGTTCGGTTTTTATATATTGTAATAAAACGTGATTGTTTCGAGTGAAATCCTTAAAAAACGGTCAGTCGTCGACCTCGAGTCATAAAACTATACTGAACTGTTTATCGGACATTTGTATCTTACGAGGTCTCCCACAAGATTCGTGGTGACTCGTTTCTGTAGTATCAACACCCTCATAATTTATGTCTATAAGTATGTACCAACCCGTTTTTTAAATTATTTTTCCTGTACACCAATAGACAGATAACATTTGTTACTTGTAGGAGGTACCGGGTAATTGTACAATATATTGTAGTTACTAATTTGTGTGCTGGGAACAGTAGTAACTAGTACTTATTAGTGTATTGAACGTTCATTTATACTGTTTAGTCAGCTCGAAGTACGCGATTGTTCGATGAAAAGAAAAAAAACAAAAATGCTAGTTGTTATTGAAACATGTCGACAATTATAATATATTATATGAATTGTTTTCCAGAACTTCTTCACCATAGATAGAGGGGGCCGCTTATACTTAGTACAATATTATGCATTTGCAAACAAATTATCCTCCTAAAAGTTCCTTTAAACTGTAACGTACTCCTGCAACGCCCTAATAGATAAACGCTTTGATGTACATGCACTCGAATAAAAAAAAATTAAACTAATCATTAAAACTTCCTCTAGTAGGTCCTTTCTTCTACATCCATAATATTTGTCTTACCATAGATAATAAAATAATGTTTTATAAAGGTATAAATGATAGAGTCATTGAAATCTCAGAAGAGGGGAATCAAAAAAAGGTAGAACGTCAATCCCATGTATAAACAATAGCGTTCTGCAATCTGCGCTGACAAAAAGCATTATGACTCCAATGTTAGATTCGCTTAAGAGTTTTCTTTCGACAAACGATAATATTATATTCTTGACCGTACGCCATTAACATATATTTTATTACCGCACGGTTGACGGATCAATAGATGTTTGGACACCCAGCGGTCAAGCATATGGTGGGTTTAGACACCTAAGCTTAATCCGGCTACGTGTAATTGTACAACCTGTCGACTTCACGACTGGCTGTATCGAAACTATAACGGGTTGTCGAACCCGAAGACAATTTTTATTATTATTACTTTGAATTTTTTAAACGGGAGGCTACCAGCGTACAACGACACATTGTGTAATGTATCGTGTATGTAGCCGGTTACGCACCACGCTTGGTGGGCGCGCGTGCTTATCACGATTGTTTCCCCGTTAGTTTTGGACACGTCCTCCAAGGGGTGTGGGTATTATTGGTCTCCACGCGGGCACACACATAATATCATTATTGTAGTATTGTATGGTCGAAAATGGAATAACTAGTTGACCGATAAGAAGCGGTGTATTGCGATGGAGCACGTGTAAAAATGCGTCGTGTACACGAGACGATCACGGACGCGGTGTGCCCTAATTAGGATACTTGGGTAAATACGTGTGTCCTCCGCCGTTGACCCCAGGAGATTTTTTTTTATTATTTTCAAATCATTACTACCGTACGGTAGGGCCGATTTGATTTATTACCCTTCTTAAAAATTGGACACACTGAGTGAAATGTCCAAGAATGCAGACCATCATCAGCCGTATGTATTACCGTCCAGGAATGTCCGCGTCAGTCGGCCTGGCTATGAGAGGTGATGGATCCGTTGACGTGTGACTGGTCCGTCTGGCTATTGTGTGTCCGATAAGACAAATCATAATGAAGAAAAGTTTTCATCTTGTTTGTACAAGAAGGAAACGTCATGGCAGCACCACCGCAGCATTAGTCTAGTCGTCAAGTCGTATAGCATCGTTTGCGCGTGGGAAGCAAATAAATTTATAAGTCATATAACGAACAAAAATGAACGAATATAATCGCCCTTTATTCGTATCTCTTATTGTGTTGCCGTTGCTCATAGAAGTTACCTATTTTTAAAATAAAAAGTTAAAACATATTTTGGTGGCAGCTGTCAGATTAATTGAAAAATTGAACACCACCGAAAATTCAGTTGTACCATTTTATGTTTGTTCGTATACATTAAAATATTCTCGACTTGACACCTGAATATATATTATAACATAATGACAGAGGCGATATTCTGTCTCCCGGCAAACAGAGAACAACAATTTAATTGAATATCAAATTATATAAACTCAAGAACTCTTGTTTGTCCTACCTTTTAGGGAGTTTCGAA
Source organism: Adelges cooleyi (assembly GCF_023614345.1). Taxonomy (NCBI): domain Eukaryota; kingdom Metazoa; phylum Arthropoda; class Insecta; order Hemiptera; family Adelgidae; genus Adelges; species Adelges cooleyi. The sequence continues at coordinate 874,980 of NW_026095761.1, forward strand.
CAAAGGCCACCGTCTCGCTTAAAAATTCTCAATTGTATCTAATAACGTTATGGGTGATCATTAATGTTACTTTGTTTATTATAATTTGTAAAGATCACCGGTTGATTGAAAAATAATTTAATTAATGGCTTTTGCTTGCCACCCACATGAGGGTTAATAATTTTGATGTCAGACGCGTGCTGCCCCATTCGGTCGTGCTGGAAATACGCTATACGCTGTGATGATAAGGGGATGGAAATGTTCAATTATCTTGAGTCTAAATAGATCATTGAAGAAGGCGCGCCTTTGAGTTGTCTGACAAAGTCGTGATTTATCCGTTTCAACTAGTCGTATATCAGTGAAAGGTTGCATTTATGAACATACCTGTATATATAATATTATATCGAAGTATAAGAATTCTTTAAAGTTTAGAAAACAGCACGCAATATTGGTCACCGATAAGAAAAAAGAATGTACCGACGCCCATTTTCAGATTTATTGTTTTTTTTTTATTATTATTATCGTGTAGACGTTTTTTTTTTTTTTGTGCGAATTAGATTAGATAAAAAATAATAAACGAGCTGCGCTGGCGCCAATGGGCAGAAAACTTGAGAAAATCTAGATCCCTCTTTCGAGGAATTCGGAAATTAATCTAAAAGGCGCGTTGGCTGTAAACAGGATATTCTGAGGACTGAAGAGGTCTGGCTGTAAACAAATCTCACTCCTATAACGAAGAGTCTAAACTTTCTAAACGACTTGTTCTGGATAAGACGACGTAGATTGTCATTTATTTAGGGTATTGCGCTTTTGAGTCGAGCAGATTACATTTGTTTTATTTTTATTTCCTTATTCGACATCTATAGTTAGACAAACACACTTTGTAACATAAAACATATACTAAATTTACGGTGTGGGTGAAATACACTATCACCACCGCCTACCACAAGGTCCTTTAGAAGGCTTCGTGCGCCTTGTTACACTATACAAAATACTAAACTATGATCAAAATGTTTTATATTGTTACAAGTTCATGAATCGCGCGATTTAGCTGTTGACAGTAAAAAAATATATATTTCTACCTTTCACCGGCACGGGTGCGTAACCGCGGTAACCGGATACCAAATAGGTATATACAATTTTCACACGATGTAGGTGAGCGTTGAGAAAAATATAGTAGGTATACATAATATATTGCATACGGTGTATTATTATATTCAGCTGTACGGCTATTATTATTAGGTAAAATAAATAATAACCTGTATTATACTGTATTTGCAATTATTTCTGTCTCGGTTAAAAACAATTTAAAAATTGCCTCGATGGGTCAACCTCACGACAGAATACATTATTGTTTGGTGTATTATAAATTAAGTTGTCCTTATTGTACACTATTTTATCACATGTAAAACGTATAGGCTAATAACTCGACGAATTATAATGAATTATGTTAATCGTTTTGCTTATCACAGTGACTTTGAATTGTCCACTTTCGTGATATAAGTAATGACTGAGGTTTTAAGGAAGATAATAAAAACAAATTCAGAACCTTTATTATTCCACAATGCGAGTAAGTAATTAACTTCGAGCATAAAATTATCTCGACTTCTATAGAAACGCCCATTTTGATAGAAAAAAGCTCAACATTTTTCGAAACGTGCTATATAAATCGGTTATTTTGTTCTTAATTTTCGATTTTAGAACCTTTAGATAATGTAAATCCAATAAATAACGAGCGTACGCCCTTGAATCATTTCGTTTAATATTATTATTTATTTATTTATTATTTAACATATGTAGAATAGTACCGCGACACTTACTAGTAGTGAAACATTCCATTATTTTTTGTTCCACTTGCCTACTTAATGAAAAATAATAAACAACACCAAAGTTTATATAACGCGTAAGCCCTATATTATGTATATAAAAAAACCATTCTTGCGTATTTGGCCGATTCCGCGTTCTTAACGGAAAAATATATACCTACCTGTTGTATGATTTCGCAAAATGTATCCCGCAGTAGTCATATTGTATATAACGCCTTAGGATTATTTTATTGGCTATATTATTTTTTTTCCGGGACAAGAAAACGTTTTAATTACAACAGACCTATTGTTATTTTTTTTTCTCCGACCAGTTGACCGAGTTTCCTGATGCGATTGATGCCTCTCTAGCAAACCGGCTTCCGACATTTTCCCCGGGCAACGCTGGCACACACACGTTTTATACCTAAAGCAAACCTACTTCTATCCATTACAGTGTACATAATATATATGTACGACTTTCTCCTATACGTACCACTAGTTTTTTTTTTAAAAAATATCATACAATTTATTTTCTTTGCTCGTACTTCTTCTTAAAAATAATTAATTATCATCATCATTTGTTTTATTCGATTTATACACCAAGTCGATACGGAGCGGCATAAGTCGCCCCAGCATAATGTTCAGCTTCGATTGCCGGATTGGTTATATAATTTTTCAATTGTGCCTATTTAACAACAAAAAAAAAAAACCAATAATTACGCTTAACTCGAAAAACGAAAGCCCAGCCAGACAATAATGTGCATATTGTGCGTGGTTTGCACATAACGTGTCTGTATATTCGGTGTAATGAATTACACGTTAAAAAAAAATGTATATTATTTGATTTTAATCTTATTACTATTATTATTGTTCCCATCCGTATGCACATAAACGATTGCACAACCGCAGCGCATACCTCAGCGTGTGCAGTATAGGTATATTATATATTTGTATGGTTTATTGTTTTTATTATTATTAATGTTTCAAATATACAACAATGTCGTACGCGTGCGGCGTATACAAACCTTAAACAATTATTAACGATATCACGCGTTTATATAATTAATAATATGGTCAATGCAAATTCCAGACACACCGAGATATACCTTTTCCTGTTCGCGAACAAAATCGGTGGTCGCGAAGGTTTCTCCAATAGTTTTATTTTTAACGGGGGAAACAAGTGGGTACCAACCAAAGTTAAAATAATATAACACAGGAAATAAAAAATGCTGTTATTGATAACAGTTTGGCTCATTGTGCATATACTGAAGTAATAATTTTCCATGCTATTAACTGCACTTGTAAACGAAAAATTGGTTATAACTTGTTGCCACTAGCCATTTACCAAACCAACCGTGGTTAAGACACCTTACCGGTTATCATAATATGATAAAACGATTCGTTGCAAATTAGTGGGTTCGTGAACGGTTTTGATGAAGTTATATAGCTAACAAAATATAAACCAGGTACTGAAACAAAAATTCAGCACAGATGCTGATAATTTCAGCACGTTTTTCGTTTAAAATAATAACAAATTTTCAATAATCCAGTTGGCCAAAATATTGATAGCTTTTGGATTTAATGGTTTGATAGTCATCGTTTTAAGTTCTTCGTTTCCATGTATATATCTTTAGCTTAGACAAATTAGTACCATAACTTGAATTACAATTTAGTACCATGTACTCATGGTAAACTCAGTTACCACTAGGTTACCACAACCTACCTCGTTCAAGAAATTTTAATTAATAATACGGATGTGGCCTTGTAAAAAAAATACTTTAGGCTCGACTCGGTGTAATTTATCATGTTACTTACTTTTTGTTTTTTTTGTTTCAGCTATTGTAATGCATTTTGTATTTCTGGCGGCGTTCTTCTGGCTCAACACGATGTGCTTTAATATATGGTGGACGTTTAGGTGAGTGAACATGTATACATATGTATGAATATGTATGATAATACACTATACCATGGTCCTAATGTACTATCGGGTATTCCGCCTTCGGTATATCTGCCTACTTTATAAATGTTTAAAAAAAATGTCGTTTCACGATGTAATCGTTGAATGCCGGTAAAACAATACAATACTCAAAGGCTTGAATCGAAAACTAATGGAATAGCTTATAACGTGTACGTATGAGGAGGTGCTTAAACGGAAATCGGTTGGCCAGAACACTAATTTCACCATCATCGAACGAGCCGTGATAATTTATTTATGTCATACAAAAAGAATACACTGCGTGTAGATAATAAGTATATATTATTATTATATAGATTAATAATATAGTAGCCCGAGGATGTGTCCGGGGGCCTCGTGTATTTTACACTCCCCGTCCATACCTGTGTCTTAATAAAAGTAAAAAAATAAAAGGAATTATTGTAAAAAGACGACGCGCCTCATCGGTGTATAGATCGGTGTATATATTCTATTATTATTATTATTATTATTATGTTCTTCTATACAAACGCTCGCATCCTCGTACATCCCAAGACAATAACATCGGTAATATCGTGTTACGAAAGTGTATTTCCATTGAATTATTCCCACGATAGCGGCGTCACTACATTACACACATACTGTATAATATACATGTACATATTTGACGTGTGTATATAATATAATACCATTCAGTTTTCTCTACAAGCAATCCGCGTAGTAGTTACACTATATATTGTAATATAGTGATCAAATTAACGTAAGACACTAGAAGAATCGTCGAAAAAAATAATTGCGATTTTGTAGTTTTTTTTTGTTATCTATTGTTTTGTTCTTTGTTATTATAAACTTACAAAATTACCAAAAATTTAGCTTTTTTGAATAGTTCCAGGGTTTGGCAGTGTTGTGTTTACTTGCATTCACTACTCAACCTCTTCCAGCTCTCGACTACTGAGTAGCTCGACTTTAATTTAAAACCCTGTAACTCTAAAAATAATAATTTAAAAAAAACTGAATCGACCACTCGAAACTTTCAGTAAAATATTGTTAATGTCAAATATGCTAATCGACCAAATATAAATGGAAGGACAGGGGAAAACGTATCAAGTTCACTTTTTGTCATTTCTAAATAACCGCATTTTAATGTGTATTTCATAGTAATATGTATTGTGTTCTATATTGAACATCAACTATCCAAAATACCTCATCTTTAGAGAAGAACAGTTGTTGTAAATATATTCTATACTTGTAAATTGAACGTAGAAGAATTCAATTATTATAATATCTGGTGAGGTTCAATTTTTAACAATCCCAATGGTGTACAACTTGGCTACTGGTCGTGTAACAATGGCTACTTATTTTCAGAGGAAATGAGCGTCTACGTAAAATTGATCACGCTGTATGTACAGGTTTACTCCAAAACTGTTTGAACGTTGTTGTATTGTTCTTCCCCGGATATCATTCATTAACTTTTGTCAGACATTCCGTCGTATCATTTATGTACACACAATTTTCCTCCTAACCATCGGACAAATTCTCGGTCATCGTGTTATCATTATAATTATATTATGTGTGTGTGTGTGTGTGTGCACTGTGCAACCGCTGAACGACTTAAACCGAATTAAAATTGGTTTTTTTTTTTTTTTTTTATAAAAACGGGGCGTTAACGAAAACAAGGCCAACGCGAGTGTGTTTAAATTTTTTGTAATATCGTTACGGGCGACTCGAAATGGGGAGATAAAAATAAAACAACATAAAATTATTCATCTCTCCAGCTACATTTTCCAACCGTGAAGCTGGAACGTGTACTACGACGATCGTCAATCGTTTATTCCGTATAACTGACGCTGATTAAACGTCGAGTGGAACGTTTGTTGGTTACCTAAAACCTATTGTGTGTGTTCGAGATCTCCCACAAAGCAAATAAAAAAAACAATATTCAACTATTTCTATATTACGTTATATTTTTGTCATAATAACAATAATAATAATAATAATAATATTATGGAAACCAGTTTAGGAGCTACCGTCTTCGGTTATTAGTAGGCTCATTATTATTGTATTATATATGCCCGTGTGTATCTATGCGTGTGCGTGTGTTTTGTACAGTCATGTTCGTGTAGAGATACTGTTATTTAGTTGATTAACTATTTTCAATTATTACAATCGTTGTGCCGGCGATTAATTTATTCGAGAAATTATTTAACTTATATATTCGATAACACGTACGATACGGTTGTACAAAACCGGTTTACTACATATTAATCGGGTCCGCCTATGCCGCCTTCACGGAATTGGGTTTTTTTTTTTTCATGTTCTTCGGGTTCCCATGGTGTAACTGTGGATCATTTGATTTCCGAGGCTGTAATATTACCTACAATATATTGTGTTGATATAAATGTTTTCTAATAGTCTCAACTAATTCCTGCGATTCCCGACATAATTAATTACATCCACTGCCATTCCGTTGGTAACAAGTACAAATTAATTAAAAATATAAAAACTATTTTTTAACCATTAAGTGTGCCCAATTATTGCAGCGACTACCGTCTCAAATCATATAATTGACGACAGCACAACGAATAGTCCAAGATTTATTTAATTATTCCAGAAATTCAAGTATGTTTCGATTTCATTCAAAGTTTCTCATATCTATACGTATCAAATTAACACGGCGGTTATCGTTTCACATTTATACAGCGCTCGTTAGGTAATCGTTAGTGTATGCATGTTTTAATTAAAAAATATATTAGACCGGTTAAAACATAACTTGTGTCGTTTGTAAACGAGTATAGGTTAGGTACGTAGATGTCAGTGATTTTTAAGCGCTGGTGGCTGGCCGTTGTCATAATTGTACAAATACCGCCGACAAAATCAAGTCAATGCGCGGTTGTATTGTAGCAGGATAGTGTGTAATGGCAACTAATACTTTGGATCTATTTTTTTCCAGGGACTTGAGGCCTGCCAACTTGGACAAAGGTCAAGAAGCGTGCAGACTTCGCCTATACCAACTGTACGCGTGGGGCGTGCCCTTGGTGATCGCCACCTTGGCCGCGGTCCTCGATCGCATTCCCCCCGACCAGTACCAGTCGCTCATCAGACCTAAATTCGGCGAACAGCGTTGTTGGTTTGACGGTAAGCACAAAATACTCCTATTAAACGACAATTGGTCGACTGTGGCTACCGCCGGATTGTGTCCTACAAAAGCAATTTGTTGTGTCTGCAACGATCAGTAGAGAGGTACGACTAAGTATTGTGCCGGTTTTGGGCCGAAAGTCGAACGCTTTTCGGAAATAACGACACCGAATGAAAAATAATTCCCCATCATTACTGATGATATATGTATACTATTTTGTAAACGTGATGGTTTTTTTTTCCGCCAAGGTGTACCGGCCAACCTTATATGGACTGTGTTCCTCGGCCGAGTCCGAAATATGTTTGAAAAAAAAAAAATAATGTGGCCTATTCCCCCCGCTACCTTTTTCGGACGTAATATAACGAACAACTCGGTATTGTTGCAGGTGACAAAGAGGTGCTGTCGTATTTCTTCGGACCCATCGGCATACTGTTGCTGATAAATTTGACCCTGTTCGCGGCCACGGCCAGAGAGTTGACTTGCGGCCTTTGGAGGACAGAAGTAGTGAAATCCACTAGCGAGAGGTAAGCGCGAGACGCGAGGTGCCTATATCTGTAATAGCATTAAGTCTCAGCCTGTGTATGTTGTCCACGTGTGTCGACTTTAAAAAAAAAAAAAAAACTTAAAATACATCGTTGGTTTTAAAAATTGTTAATTCAGGATAAGTCGGGGGACGTTCAAATGTTGGTCAGTTTACTTATGGGTAACGTAGGAAGCAGTCTTTATCAAACTACACCCCCCAAAGCCTAGAATGCTTTGAAAATTTAAAACCATTGGGCCGTTTATAATTATTACCACATTAATGACGGTGTATAATGTATTGCGTTAATTATTGCTGTACGGCGCTAGTTCTGGTACCACCCCATCGGTGCACGCATATTTTCGTTCTCTCCGACTACGGACATGTTATCTAAACCCATCTCGAGAGGTAATCTGCTTGTAAAATCCAGTCATTGCGGATCTATTAAATGAGTTCTCGAGTCAGATCTCATGAAAACGCCTAGTAACCGATACTGGATGTCTTGTCTTGATGTACAGACTCATGGTTTGAGCGCAACCGTCCTAAAGTCTGTGGTTAAAACCGATATCGTCGCACGTGCACTAGACGTTGGCGTTTTTACGACGTTTGTTTTATGCGGACGGTCTTTTGATTATTAAATTACACACTTTCGGTGTGTACATACACGTGTGTTATGTGTAGGACACTGTCGTTAAATTATACTGCACCGATGGTTAAACCATGTTACAGAGTATAGATACCGTTTGGTTTTCGCAGCGCTCCCCGTCCTTTGGCCGGCTCGAGTGCAGGGATGAAATCAGCACAGAAACGCATTCCGTACATTAATAATAGTATATAGAGAGGTTATTCTAATGGTTGTTATGTGTAATTACTGATTTATTTGTTTTTCGGTGTGCGCTTGACGCAGCAGGGAGGAGAAGCGTGCTATGTGTGCTAGCAGGGATCAACGGCGTCGCCGGTTAGTCCGTATACCTACATAATATTGCTTTTTTCATTAATACAATACACATGATAATAATATATATATATATGTATATTTTTCGTTTCTTAAGACTCGCGGGAACCTCTTGCGGGATAGAGTAAGAGGACTGCTAGTATTTAATCGAAAGGTTCCACGCGGCGTCCAATGTTTACCGACCGTGTATAATATATAAAACATTACACACATGCATTGTGTATATGCTCGGTTTCTGATTGATGGTGGTAATCTCGGCCGTCCGTTGAAAAAAAAAATTGATTTTACTCTGGAATTCGATTTGTGAGAGGCGGGGAAATAGTTGGATAAAAGAGGTATAGCCTAACCTATACCGTATACGTAGGTGTACGCTTTGGGTCTGTGTGTGTAAAAATATAATAACGAGTTAATGGATATAATATTTTGATCGAACGCACGATCCAACAACGGTGTAACCGTAGCATACATACATAATGGTGTGTGTGTGTGTGCATCGTGGTGGCATCTTGGCGTGGGCTGTGAAAATTAGGATGGAAACGATTTTGTGTGTGAAGAGATTTTTTTTTCTCGTGCACGGTAGCCGTTCGTTACGGAGGGGCCACCACGGAGTCATTGAGAAAATATTATATTCAGGCCGAAAATGAGGAATCCGATTCCTAATAATGATTTCTTAACAAAACGTAGAGTTGTTGTTTTCCGATTACTGTTGAAAGTGCGAAGGGATGAAAAAAAATGTAAACCACCGTGTCGAGGATGCTGCGATAGTCGGAAAAATAAATTAACTACCAAAAAAAAAGAGTTTTAAGTACTAAGCTTAATAGATAAGGGGTATCACGTCATTTTGGGGTAGAACAAAGATGGTTGGTAAACACTGTGACGATCATCCGTTATACACACACAGTGCTCTTCGCCGCATCGATTTGAATACTTCTCAAACTACAGTATTGCACTATTTATGTACCTAAACGAAACCAAATTTGAAGTTCAAATAAAAAATAAGAAAAAAAAACGTCCATCCAAATCACCATTGTCCTCTCCTCTTCTTCCGTCATCCCTTGGGGTCTGTGGTCTTTGGCGTTCAACATATATTATTGCCTGCCGTGTCACGGTAGACCATAGTGAAAAATGTATCGCGTGTGATCGATATGTGTGCAGATACATGACGAGTGAGTGTAATTTGATAAATCCCAGAACGACACGACAGTTTTGGATAGGTTTTGATAGTATTTTCATAAGCCAATAAGATTCGGGCGCTTTCCAAAGATAACCTGCGCGGCTCTTTCTTTGCAGAGAAATAATTGAACTCTGCAAAGTGCACCATAGCTGCGTTAAATGCGTCATGTTACGGTTGAGAGCAAAGGGTGTTGGAAAGTAACGCTACGTTAGTGTAAGTGGAAATTTGTCAATGATACCGTAACGGATTGTGGTGTGGCAGGTAAATGTGCTCGATTTCATAAACGTGTAATATTCCGGTACAGGGTGATCGATTTAACGCAAGACACCTAATTTTCTAGGAAAATTATAGTTATTTTGTAGTTTTTATTTTTGAAAACATTTTCAATTTAAATACTATACATTTTTTTAAAAATATTTAGTATTTTTCCAGAGCTCTGTCAACTTTTAAAACTAAAAACGGTACCGTATACGTTTAATTAACTTTTTGGATTAAAAATAATCTGCTGACAATGTTGACTAGTCGGTAATCTGCAGTTTTGGCTTAATTACTTTTAAAGTTAATAAAGCTTAAAATTTAGGAATGGGACGAAGCCCGGAGTGTAGTATTATTTTTATCTGCGCGCATTATTACTCTTTTCTCTTAGACGTGTTTCACTTAAGTTACTTTAAAAGTAATTGTCTAAAACTGGTTAAAAAGTCAATTAAATATGTACGTCATCGTTTTAGTTTTAAAAGTTGATGGAGCTCTGGAAAAAAATAAAAAAGAACAATTTTAGTTATGTCTAATATTGTAAATTGGTCACCTGGTGTGGTATGACTACAATAACAAAATATTCGACTTATTGATAACAATACCACAGTTTATTATGTACTAGAATGAAACTATTGTTATAAATTGTGTATTTTTCTTCGAAATAAAAGCCAAAATGGGTCAATCTCATCTTGAGTGATTTTTGGCAAACGGCCATTAATGATTGCACAAGGACAACCGTGATTGGCCTTTATACGGGCTTAAGCTCAGATTTGTCTTTGTTAATTGTGTTTTTGTGTATACATACACATACTTGATTATAATTCTGCATTGAGCTGCATGCGGCCGAGTGTAATGATATTGAATTACTACTCGTTGGCCGGATTTCCCATTGTTGCAGCGCACGTTCGAGTACACGAAATAATATACTACAACTCATTTTGAACCCAGATTAGACTTAGATTTTCAACGTGTACGGACTAGACGTTATTAGCCTACTTTTTTGTAAATACCATTTGCAGTGCGGGTTAACCGTAATTACCATTGGCCAAGTCCCCGCGACCTATGCCGGACGTGGTGTTGTTGGCCGTCTTTGCAGGTATTACTCGACTTTGATGTATTTGGACAAAAGCCTGGAACGCTAATTTCACTTCTTTTTTTTAAGTAATTGCAAATGCATCGCGCAAAATATAAATTACAATAATAACAACGCCTATGATAATAATTATGGTACCTACCCGTGTTGATAATTATACTGTGCGTTGTTGTTTATGTATGCGCCAAAACCGTTCGATGTGCTTGATCAGTCTTAAGCGGCAAGTCGATTTAACGTTCTATGAAAAATGCGCAATAACCATATTAGACGGAATACGGGTTTTTTTTTTTAATCAGTTGGTTTGCTCTAAAGTATAAGTGCACGAATTTTCTGTAGCCATAATATTGCTAATCGTCAACAGCCTAATATGCGGATCTGTCGGGGTCTTCCATACACAAAATATGTCATCAGAAAATATTATTGGATAAAACAACAGATGCATTTTCAGGACATTGGATGATTACTCGGGTAGGGTAACGCCAAATTTAAATAATTTATAGGTTCATACATTTGTTTGATGATCCACACTGTAAATGTATATTTTAATAGAATCTTCTTCTTTGAATTATTTTATAAAAGTGAAATGAACCGATTTCTTTTACGATTGACAAATTTTGCAGTCTGCGGATTGTTATTTATTTTTGTAATTAGTATTTAGTTTTCGAGCACAGACCGAATAAACACACTATTGTAACAATCGACAACAGGTTTATCGACTTAGGGTGGAGCAACAATTAAACAAGATAATAAATAATATATTAATCAAAGGATTATACATAATTTGGTTTAACCCAATAAAATATAAGTTTATTTATTATTTATAGAATGTTTCAGAAAATTTCAAATTTCGTTAATAAATAAATAAAAAGTACCTGTTTAAAAAAAAAAAAAATGTTATCTTAAACCATATCTTAGATAATATATAAATGTTGAATCTGTTATTAATATATTTATCGATTGTGTTACAGGGCCACGTTGGGACGAGTTTGCCTGAAACTGGTGATCGTGATGGGCATTACGTGGACGGTGGACGTAATGTCGTGGTTGATCGGCGGTCCGAACTACGTGTGGTACATGACGGACCTGATGAACGCTCTACAAGGGGTGCTCATATTCATCGTGGTCGGATGCCAGCCGCAGGTGTGGATGGCCGTCAAGCGCATGTGGTGCCTGCGGTCGGACAACCCGTCGGACGGCGGTAACGCCAGGTCGTCCACGTCCAACGCCATGCCGTCCACCGTCAACGAGTCCACGCTGTCCAAACCGGTGGAGACGCTGTGCTGAGGCTCGAGACGGCCGTCGCCCCCGCCCCCGCCCCCTCCCCCGCTCCAATTTCAAGCCGCTGCCGTTGCGTGTGCCGCCGTGTTCCGCTCTGCACTCCGCTCATCTTGCCCGCACTTTATCTGCACCGCGCGAGCGATTGGAACGTTAGACTGACAACTATTTTGTTTATTATTATTATTATTTTTTTTTTTTTTTTACTTTAACCAGTATTATATTTTAAACACATGCACACATGAAGTATATATATTCGATTATAATATGAACATTTTGGCACGTGACTTTTTTGTTGAGGCTTTACCGGCCACCGCGATGAGAAGATTATGTATTATTAATATATATAACCGTTATTATATTATGTTTATGAGTATTGTTGTTCTCGTTGGACCAAAGATTAAATAAAAAAAATTTTTAAAAACTATAATATCATAACAAATTCGCACATACCCCTATTCGACTCTTGTATAGACCGACAATACAATTTATTGATAAAAGAACGAGCGCCTAATATTGACTAAAAAGTAAATAAAAACGTTATAAAAATGACACACAAAAAAAACGAGCCGTTCGCTTCGGCTTTTCTTAATAGTATTGTAATCTTAACTGTAATGTTGAAGATGTTCTATACCTAATATATAGTGATTTATTATTCTTGAGGTAAACCTATATTGTACACTACTGTATGCCGGCTGTTCGGTTGTTTGTTTTTTTTTTATGCGATGTTTAATATTATGTATTCACAATAAATTTAAAAGTATTTATTAATATATAACCCGCGTCCGGATTTAATGGGGTTGTTTTTATTATTTTTAAATCCTTTATTACAAGATTTTTTTTTTAACTTTACAAAAATTTTTTTTTTTTTTTAAGTACAATCTTTTTTATTGATAACTAACAAAACTATAATAATATATACTTTTAGAGCAAATATAACTAGTTTGTTTTTTATTCGTATAAAACTTTGCTTTTCAGTAACAACTAACGAAAATATCCTTTTGGCTAAAGTAATAAATAATAATGTTACATTGTGCAGGTGCCAAATATATAAGTAGGTAGGTATGTAGGTATAGTGATAAATATTCAGCTTTGTGTTCGTATTATTATTATTATTTGTTTGTGTAACATCTTTTTTATGTTAAGTTCCTGTAAGCCTATGTAATTTATTTATTAAATGTGTTTCAACACGAATGATGATTGGTCTATTATTGTATTGTATTTTTTTTTTTTTTTTTTGACATATATATTATTTTTATTATACCTATTTTAATTGCGAATAAGCCTGATACCGCGTTAATTAATTTGTATTAAGATCTTTATGTAGAACTGTATTTGCGACGATTTGAAGTTTTTTTTTTTTTTTTAAATTAGCTTTGTAATTTATGTAAGGAGTTAAATAATTGTAATGAAATAAAATAAAGTCTTCGGCTTTTGACTGTGTAGATAGTAGGCATGTATTTGTAAGTATAGTAATTGTGAGTGAATGTTATTTTACAAACAAAATAAAAATGGCGGAGTTGTTGAATAAACGTCGGTTTTTTTTCTTTTACCTCTTGTGATTGAGATAGTCAATTATAGATAGATAGATAGATAGTAATTTAAATGATAATCCTATCCTATTTGAAAACTTATAACAAACATTTATGATACACTTGTATTAAGATGTTGAAGTGTTGTCTAAAATTATTAATATCATTTTTTTAACACTGTACAAACAACGGAACTTGACTTCAACTTTTATAGCGCTAACAGACAGAAAGGGTTTTTATTTTGTAAAAGTTAAGTATCGTCTTTTTTTTTTGTTATCGGATTGTATTATTACAATTTATTATTCTGTGGTATTATTCGTTTAAGTCGGTAATTTTTTTACAGTACAATGTTTTTTTGAATACACAAAGCGTATTTTATTGTTGTGCGCCTCCGATAATGACCGACAACCATAATTGGTGGTTTTGTATATTTTAATTTATATTATTTGGATATCTGCACAGCGTGTTCACGGTAAATTTATCAATATCTATACATAATTTTAATAACAGTGTTGTTAAAAGAATAATAATTTTAGTCTGCAACACCTGTCAGAGTAGAAAGAATTAAAGATTACCTATGTTTTTTTTTTATGAAATAACCACTGCCTTGGGCCCGTCGTAGTCAAACCTATAATTACAAAATTTAAAATATCCGTTTTGTATTTTTTAAGTGTAGGTGGCACGGGTTGCCATTAGGTTGTCGAAGGTAAACATGTCTTGTTAATAAATTTAAATAAAAACAGGCAAAATGGTGCAGAATTGGACTCAATTCAAATAAGATAATAAATAATAAATATTTTGACTTGTTCTATCGGCGAATAATAGATGTTTTTTTGTATTTAACAATAAAAACTTAATTTAAATAATGATATGTAATCATACTTGAAAGGATTAAAATATAAAAGATAACTTTTTTTTAACTACAGATCCAATTATACACTTTGTGGGACTTGAAGTAATTAAATTATTTGTTTGTTTTCTGTAGAAAATTCAAGTTAATTAAATTTTACAAAACATTTGATTTTGTATCATTAGTAATTTATTTTAAATGTTTTTATAAAAATAGAATATCTTTTTGCAAAAAATCTATTTTTTAGAAATATTATTCATCTTTAATCTATCGACTTGTGTATTAGTATTATATGTTTTGAAATTAAATATTAGTGTAAAAAATAATTATCAATAACTAAAATCAGAAAACACAAATAATTTGTTACAGAACAACACAAATTAGATAAATCAAGTTGTCCAGTATTTTTTATATTTATTGATTTTCTAATATACACTTTACATCAGTTTACTAAAATCAACAATTTCAAAAGTAGTATTTTGTACTTAAGATAGCTATTAAATACCGACACATAATTAATATGTGAAGTACTTATTACTACTAGTAATGACCACTATACTTTAAGTTACAGTACGATTAATAAATAGTTAAATTGTTTTTCAATAATTTTTTAAATTGAAAACCATACAAAAATGTAAATAAATATTTTCATATTATGATTCATTTATTTTTATATTCATCATAAATAATACTTGGCAAAACAAAATTTAGTTAGGAAATCAAATCAACAATCACTTATTTAGTAATTAAAATAAAACAAAATAATAATTTAGAGCATTGACTTATAATAGTTATTAAGTTTGTACATTGTACATTAGACACGTTTTTGAGTATAGTTTTTCACGTGTTTAATTATGTTGTGTACGACGTCTGTAGTAGATGCGGTACCGTTCAAATCGGCCGTGTGGACCAAGTCTTCACTAAGCGTTTTGGTTATGGCAGTTCTAATCATGTCACAATGCATTTTGTGTCCTAAGTGTTCCAACATGTCAGCGGATGCGCTCAACATGGCTACAGGATTGGCGATATTGGCACCAGCGATGGACGAACCAGTGTTCCTGGTGCCTGGTTCGAACACAGCATAATGGTCGCCATAGTTTCGGCCAGATATTAAACCAGCGCCACCGACAAGACCGCAGACAACGTTGGACACAATAGACCCATAAAGATTAGGCATGACCATGACATCAAACTGATGAGGATTTGATACTAGCTGCATGCAGCAGTTATCAATGATCATGTTTTCAAACTCGATTTCTGGATATTTACTTGCCATTTGTCTGCATGTCTCTAAAAACAGACCGTCAGATAGTTTCATAATGTTGGCCTTGTGAACGGCCGTAACTTTTTTACGGCCATTATTCTTGGCCAATTCAAAAGCATAGCGAGCTAAACGTTTAGAGTTCTCTTCTGTGATAATTTTCATAGATTCAACTACTCCGTCCACACTTTCATGTTCTAACATTGCATACTCGCCTTCGGTGTTTTGTCTTATAATTATGACATTTACGTTTTTTTGCCGACTCTGTACATTTTCGTACGAATGAACATTAATTACGTTGACAAACAAATCTAGTTCGTTACGTATGGCTACATTACGCGATATAATATTGGTATCGAGACTTTTGGTTTCAATATTTCCTTTGATGGCTACGCCGTTTCTACGAATAGACGTGATAGCATACTGCAAATCATCGTTATTGTCGCTCGATGGATCAATTTGAATTGTCTCGAAATCAACGGGTACACCTCCGTGCTTGAACACTTCCTTAACGTAAGTCATCAATTCTGGACCAATTCCACCGCCTGGTAACATCGTCACCGCATTCCTACCTCCATACCTATAAATGGAAAGCGCATATTGTTATATTATAAAAGTTAAAACTGTTTTAAACTGTAAAATTATGAGAGACGATTACACTTTTTTTTAATAATTCTTATAACTAAGTAAGTAAATCACGTTTACCGACTGAAATTCATAATTACCTGGCTCTTGGTAGTCCTACTTGTTTTCTGGCAATGGGTTGCTTGTGTTGAATATCAAAATTGACCCCTGACATAGACCGGACGGATGGTCGACTGGCTTTTTGCAAAGCACATTTTGAAAAAGAAGTTAACATTATTGATGATATTCTGCTCTTTGGCGATTTAAAATGTTTTATACGTGCGCTTTATACGCAATACCGTGCGCTTCAAAAAAACTCTTTGAGAATTAAAAATCATTCGTACAGCAGCTGTTTAGTGGTCCTTATCGATATTGAAAAATTAATATAATGATAACCTTATCATTTTAGTGTACACAAGATGTTCTGCTCAGTCGGGTTGCTACCACTTTTCCCAAATTGCATAAATTACCAAAAGTATGTCTATGGCAGGTTTCTTATCAATGGGCGGAATTCAAACTGATAAGGCAGTTCACCGGTTGTTGGACGAGGGCTGGCTTTGCGCCGTCGCTTTGCTCCGCTAAACCAAAAATATCCTAAGTTTGCAGACTACAGTCTAAGAGGAGGTTACAGATTCAAAGTTAAGTTAAAAAGATCTGATAAGAAACTTGTCATTGGAAAAAGTGTACAATGGAAAAAATGGTCCTTGGTAGTAGTAACGCATGCAATTTGGAAAAAGTGGCGCTACCCCTTTTCTTAATCACAAAAGAAATCGTCTGATGTAAACAAACAAACAAACAAAACGCCGGCCTTTCTTTTTAGAATTCCTAATTCTCTAAAAAATGTTCAATATATTATGTTTTTAAAGTTTTGTAATAATTTTTCTGTTGCAAATAACAAATGAAATAGTTTAGTTTTAATTAGTTTTTATTTTTTCTTCTAGTCATTATTATTAAGTTTAAATACAATTACAATATTTTTAATATGTTGCTCAACAATTTATATTGTTTGTGTTCAGTATTTATTGTTTTAATAGTGTTTCCTCACAAAGCGAGTAAGTTGGTCGTAATAGTACAAATAAATTGTTTATAATATAGTCTATTTTTATTAAAACTTTTATTTTAGAATCGTCTGATATCGTTATAACAATATTAAGTCAAAATAACAATTATAGTGTAAACCTAGCTACTAACTTGAAGAAACTTATTTTATCTCAAACGGATCAAATACATGTGGGTAAACGTTTTTATTTTAATGTTACTTTGTACTATTTAGTTAATTTTATTTATTATATTGAGGACTTAGTTGAAAAAAAATATATAAATTTCAAGTATTTACAATGTAACTACTATATAGTTAAAAAGAAATGTGTTAAATAACTACTGTAAATACATTTAAAGGAAAACCATTTAGATACTCTGTAAAATCTTCATTTTGTACATACAACATTTTTTAACTGTCAACAATATTATATAATATATTCTTATAATTATTATGTTAATAATAATTAGTATATGTTTAGAATTCTCAACTTGGAAAAGTGCAATTGTTACATGAAGAGTTTCCAGATGATGGAAGTTGGACAATTATACCCATAATTAAATCGTAATGATTTTCATAATGTATTACTTTACATTTTTATTATTAGATAATTAATTTGCATTTTACAACATTATAGATTAATTGATAGAAATACAAATGCAAAGTGGTTCCTGTTTTGCGAAGAAAACTCATATGTTGATTATGGAAATCTGTTGAAACTAATAAGCGTATACGATCATAACCAAGTAACTTTTTCAGTTAACTATTATAGTAAAATGTTGCAAGTCCAATTATTTATTTTATTTATAAACCATATTCTATTTATTATACAATCCTCTATTCATGCTTTTCCTTATTCTGATTAAACGGAGTCAGCTGGCCAAATCTGGTCTTCATACAAATCTCTATCTATCGTCATTTCTTCCTCAGTCTACCTCTTTTGTAATCTCCGTAACTCGTTTTACAATTTCTCTTTCCTCCCTTCTATCAAAATTTATCATAATAAAATATTTATTAAAAATTCTTGCTATAGCAATACTATTAAATTAAATACTTACTTGTTTGTCATAGCCCGTCTGGATGGGATATGGATTAAAAGATAAAACCCCATCTATTGTTCACCATTACCTGTTCGAAGACGATGACAACAAAAGATTGGCTTACCCTTTGTTTGCAGCGGGATTTCTCATGTCTATGGAACTATTGTCAAGGTTAGAACTTAAAAGTTTAATTAGATTTTAAGTCAAAGTTGGCAATAACCTAGGATATTTTTTGGTATGCTTTGACCCAATAAAACATATACTTTTGGGTGAATGTTGAGCTTAAATAAAAAAATATTTTTTCCAACAGTTTTTAATGTTATTACTTAAGCATATTATTTTTTAATTACTTTATAGTGTGGTAGATAAGATGAAACCGTCTGCTACCTTTTCAATTGATGCATCATTTGAACTCGCACAACTAATTGACCACAAACTCAAACACATGCCGTTAACGTTTTGTCTAAAACAATCTAGCACCTGTGTGGTTCATCCACAAACTGAAAGATATAAATGTGTAAGTATCAAATAAAAATACTTTGTATTTTCTAGAATGATCCATTTGAAAGATTTAATTTATTATTTATTAGACCTCCTTATATCTACTTAGTAATATTTTCCGTACATTTTTTTTGTCATTTCTCTTAATATTGTCGTTTTCTATTTTTATCAACATAAAAAACTTTACTTTTGTATTTTCGTTGTTACTCATACTAAACAACTTTCTGTATTTTGTGTATACTATTTTTGCCTATATTATGTATTTTATTTATAGGAACGCAAAGTCGCAAAAGGTTCAATATATTTCGCTGTAAAAACTTGCGAACAATATCACAAAAGCAGAATACCGGTTGTAAAATCGACATGGGGTGGAGAAGCTGTACATATTGAATATTTCAGTGATCAACTCGGTTATTATCTAAATAGTATTTTCATATACAGTGAAACCCGAGACGGAACTTGTGTGTGGTCTGGCCAATCCACTTTGCAATGCGACCTTAAATGAGACAAAAAAACAGTCTTGTACGGAATTTTCTTTTGGTCTCACTCAATTCCGTCTTGGGCGTATTTATTTTATTAATATTAGTTTTAGTAAATACTTGGTACCTAACTTTTGTATTTTAGACCCGAACATACCAACAGTAGTATTTCCAAATATCACCAATACAGACCATGGCTTTTGTTCGAAAACTATGTCGATCATCAAATATTTATCTGATACATTAGCTTATTATCCGTCATTTAAATGGATTGTAATTACCGATGACGATACACTTTTGAGGTAACTAAAAGAGTTACGTATAAATGGCATTGTCGTGTCAACTGTGTTATATATTTATTTTGGTCTTAGCGTCTCGCGACTCGCGTCCATACTAAGCTGTTGGGACGGACAGGTAATAGCTCTTGGACAAAGATATGGTTATAATGTTCAAGGAACTCCGTCATTAGGGTACAATTACATAACTGGAGGTGGCGGTATAGTGTTGAGCATGAATTTAGTCCACAAGTTGACCAAATGTAAGTGTGGTAGTCCTCAATCACCAGATGATATGGTCTTGGGAATATGTTTAAAGTCTCTAAAAGCTACAGTCGTACATTCTCCAGTTTTTCATCAGGTTGGTTTAAATGTCGGAACGTTCTTATTAAATTAATTTGCTTAAATTTGTATTCTATTTTATAGGCAAGACCTCAAGATTATGCCGATGAATATTTAGAAACTTATCCGATAGTATCTTTTCATAAGCACGATGGAGTCGATCCGTTACGAATCTACCGCTATTGGCTTTATCAAGATTCTTCATTCGGACACGATGAACTATAAGTAACAAAAAAACAGTCGAGCAAGGCCAGTTAAACAAATTATAAAGAGCTTTATTTATTTAACTACTTTGTATGGAAATAACATTTTTGTAAAAATAACAACAATAATAATAAAATATAACTATTAAATTTAAAACAAGTGATATTGATAGAAAAAACCAGAAAAGTTACTTATTTTATAAATATAAGAAAAACATATTTAAAATTGCAGTACATACGTCAAAACTAATATTATGAACCCAAAATCACCATTTTGAAAAAAGCGACTTAAATGGTTTTTTTCCTATGCTCTTAAATGGTTTATAAGTTAAATATTTAATTTGAAATTAGTATACATGTTTCATATATGTATACTTTAAATTATAACTTATAATTTTGATCTTGTTGATATCTCATTCCACCAAGCGGGTCTTTCGAATGTAGACTTCTGTCTCCACAATGCATTTTTTAAATTTTCATAAACCTAAAAAATGAAACAAAATTTAATATAGTTTATATTTAGTAGAATACAACAAATACAAATAGTTACACACCTATTATTATTTGTATTTTAAAAAATGCAAGATTACAAATAACAATAAATAAAAAGCCATTCCAATAGAGCCAGGGCACAATAGTGGAGCATATTGGGATAGGAGATGTTACAAATCTTTAGGAATTATTGTAACTATAAGTGATAAAATTAATTTCAAATCCCCTGGTATTTTTTTATTTAAATAACAATTAATTACATAAAATATATTTTTATTTAGTGTTTCAAATAATTTATACTTATTATATTGTTTAAATTTATATATTTTTTAAATTATTATTTCTCAATTTTAATTTACAATAACAGTTAATAATAATTAAATGTTAAAATAATCGAATCGAGCAAGTAATAGTTTATATGCCAAAATAGACTTAAAAATTTACCTTTCCGTTTGAAGCGCCCAAAACAGAATTCAATATGAAATCAGGTGGTGCAATCGCATCAGCAAGAGTAACAGCTTCATTTTGGAGGCTTGAACTTAAATTTATTATAGATTCTTTGATGACCTCAGATGCTAATGGACCGTTAGCATAGCTACCTTTACATTACATCAAATAAACATGAATTTATATTCAAGTAATGGTTAATTTTTTAATTTAACTATCGAAACCCTACCTTCATACATCAAAGATAAATGTTTTTCAATTAGCCAAAATCCATACAGCGATGCTAATTTATGAAGAACAGACCGGTGAGATTCATCCAAATCTGGCGACGTAGTAGTTTCAATAAATTGTTTTAGGATTAAATACTGAAAACATTATAATTAATAAAAAAAAAAACTTTTTGTATTATGTTTTCAATTGATTACTTCAGCAAAAGCAATCGATAAATCACGAGCAAAAAACATTTGACTTTCGTTCTTAGCTGTAAATTTACACACTCCTTGAGCTTTTAATAAATTGACTCTTTCGCTTGTTCGTTCCAACAAATAACATATTATCCATTGAAAACAGGACAATAAATCTAGTAAATAAATTGATATATTAGTAGAGTTTTAATTCACCCAAATAATTTTGATTACTGGTATGAATAAAGCCTTCATCGAATCTGGAAATCATAAATTTTCCTCGCAATATAGAGTTGGCTTGTTTAAGAAATTCAATGGAACCCAAAGGGGTATCACAAGCATTTTTATTTCCATTTGCTAAATTTGACCAAATATTCAAAAGCCAATTGCTCGTTTGTTGTATTAATACATTATTATCGCCTTCGTAAGTACAATTAGCATCATTTGCACTGCGTAGATCGTTAAATCCAGCAGCTAAAAAAAAAAAAAAAAAAAAATTTAAATTATTGATACACACTTCATGTTTTATAAAACATACCTTTTAAATAACCATGTCCGCCACAGGCTTCTCGGCACTCCTGTATAGCATCCCGAGCTGTCCATGCAGCTACAGGTTTAGTACAACTGGAAATTCCATGAATTTCAGCGCCTAACAATCGCTGAAAATAATTAATTATATACAATCAATTTTGATCATTTTAAAAAATAATTAAGAACTGTAGCTTCTTACAAGCCTTTCAGAACCACTATTTGAAAACATTTCAAAAAGGAACGATTCATACATTCTGGCAACATAGTCACCATATATTTTTAAAGCATAAGTAGCTGCTAATAATGGAATCAATCGACATTGCTGAAAAAAATATATTTCTCATTTATAAGAATCAATCAAAATCGAATTATATTTTAGAAATATAAAACATTAAAATAGATATTAACATTTTATCAAAAATTTTGTATTTACCACAAGTTGGTACTCCAACACCGGAAGTTCTTCACCGTCGGTAGGACCAAACTGTTTTCTTACAGCGGTATATCTTATGGCAATTGGAACGGCTTTTGTTATGTAAGATACACATATATTTATTATACCTAATCGTCCTGCCGATAAACTGCCTAATGAAGCACCTGCACAGGCAATTTTATGCACTTTTATTATATAGTATTATATTACATGCCAATAGCAGCGATGCAAGAATGACCCAAGTAGTAATTATACATTTTCGTTAATTTTTTTTACTAATATTGTCCTTATAATACAAAAATTAAAATTTTTGTTGATTACATTTTAATACTGATAAATTTACAAAAGATTCCAAGCACAAGTACAGATGTAGCTCAATAGAGGAGTACATTAAACACATAATTAAAAAATTTGTAAAATAAATAAATAATACTAATTTTTATTATAGTTTGCAATTTGTATAATTAAACATTCATGAACCGTGATAATAATACCTACCTAATCTTTTTGATTTGTCTTTGAACGGTGAAATATATTGGCCATCATCGTTTATATCGCCTGTTTTGCTCAGTAAACTTTCTTTTGGTATGTGATAATTGTCAAACATTATGAAACTATTTTAAAAAGAGTTACATTAATATAGTAATTAATTTAATAGTTTACAAAGTTAATTTTACCCATTATCAACACCGTTTAAATTTGCTTTTTCTCCTAAGTCTCCAACTATGACACCCGAATATGGTAACATAGTTTTTACATCTCGTATTTTGACCACAAAAGCGTGTAACCCATGATCATCACCATTGCTCATTATCAGTTTAGCCCAAATTATTGCATGTGTACTAGACTTTCCTACAAAATATTAATTTGCAAATTAAATAAAACAACATTTTTGTTGAAATTGAAATGAAAACATACCTAAACTCCCAACCCAACATTTGGCAGCCTCAAAATCAGGCGTATGCATAATAAATTGTTTTATTTTATTGTCGTAAGTGCATGTAGTTCTCATTGCTTTTGTGTTTGTACCATGAGAAATTTCTGTAAGAGCAAAACAACCAGGAACCTATAAAACAATACATAAAATAGGTGTGTTTTTGGGGCAAACCCAATATGTTTTTTTTTTTGTTAATTAGTTCAATTTAATGAATATGTAAGCTTAATAGGCCTTAAGTAACTTAAAAATTGTAAAATTTACATAAAGAATATGCATTTTACAAAAAAAATTGTATTTTCCCTCAAGGAGGTCAAATTTAAAAAAGCGTACATTTTAAATGTGTAAACATTGTAATAAATACATGAAAATGTATATTACATTTAGTTTGATGGTTTTGTCGTTGTCAGACGTATAAACCTTATTCCAATTTACTCAACTATGTGTAATGTAAAGCAATTTGAGTTTTAAATTTTGAAAAAGTTTAAATTTCCCAATTTCTTAAAAAAAAAAACAATCGAACATAATATATTATTACACAAAATTATGTTCATAATTTATGACCTTAACATGTATATATTGTAATATAAATAAAAACGTTATTACCTTTCCCTCAATTGCCAATTGATAGATTTCTGAGTTTCTGCCATTATCCATCCCAAAAATCACATTTGAAAACATGTCAAAAGTTAGCCCCACTTTTATAGCCATAGAAGGACAATATTGAAACATAGTTACCATTTTTGTCATACTCTATTTTACAAAATATTTTTTTTAATAGTAACAAGATAATCCTAAAACAATAATTATTTATTTCCATACCAGTCTTGGGGTAGACATTATTTCATCAAATGGAAATACTTTTTTTTCAACAATTTTATACATTCTCATCAATGCCAAACGTCGTTGTTCGTCTAATGTTAAAGTTTCATCCGAATGATTAAACAATGGATCAGATTCAAATATACTCCACGCTTTCATCTAAATTAAATTTAAAAAATTGTTCAATATGTATTATTAGTAGGTAGGGAAGTTACATCAAATGTAATATAATATATAGTTTTCATCGATAGTGTTATGACAAAAATAAGTTTTGCACAAATTGCATTAAAACTTATAGTTTTGGCTGAGATTTGAACTAATAATGTTTTTGATAGTTACCTTATAACGCAAAATTTGTTCAGATTCAATAAATACTTTCATTTTTTTCCAGTCTATAGTAGATTTATTTCTGTACAAATCTAATGGACCGGATTCAAACTCTTTCAAAATATCTGAGCACGAATTCATTTTTAACTGAAAAAAACATATAATTATAATAATAATTAGTAAAATTAAGATAAAATTATTTTAAAAAAACCTTAAAAATCATGGTAATTTATCATAATACATAAAGAGTAGTTAACATATAATATTTGAACAGTAATGTACAAATTAAAGCTTAGTACAACGCAATTTTATATGTTTACTCAGTACAGCTATGAAATGATGTTTACAGCTAGTGTTATTAGTTGTTTGTTGAGTAACGCAAACCAATTTTAAAACAATTAGGGAACAACACAATTTAGACTATGACTCATACAC
This sequence comes from Adelges cooleyi, assembly GCF_023614345.1. Taxonomy (NCBI): domain Eukaryota; kingdom Metazoa; phylum Arthropoda; class Insecta; order Hemiptera; family Adelgidae; genus Adelges; species Adelges cooleyi. Next base: position 900,073 of record NW_026095761.1, read on the forward strand.
GTTTCCGTAAATATTATATAAATTTAAATACACTATAAATGTTATAGCATTTTTAAACCTAGTTAGGGTATACAACCTTATTATGCAAAACTCGTAGTTTAATTTATTCATAGGTCGTAAGGTTAAAAAATGTGTACACTATAACCTATAAATATAAAGTAATATATATGACTAAAAAATGTGTCAATATTGATGAACAATATTTAAAATAAGATAATTAGATATATAAATAGTTCATAAATACATAGATATACAAATATTATAAGAAAATATATGATTTTAAATATATTTTAGAACCCATTTATTTTTAAAGAAAGGATACAACTATACAACCAATAAGATTAATGTATAAATCACGTTGTTGATTAAATAACAAAGTTTACCATTGAAAATTACCTTTGGTTTATTAGTGCTAATTGAAATACATTTGCTTTGCAAAATCAGTTTTACTCTATTTCTGAATCCATACATACTTTGGTCTCTAAAATAAAATAAACAACATATATGTCTACCAAACAATATAACATTTAAACGCTTTTCTTTTTTTTTTTAAGTGAAAGTTATTACCCAAAATAATTTGCTCTATATTAAATATATAATTGATTTTTATAATTTTTTATTGTATAATATAATTAAACAAATATTACTTTTGACATGAACATTATTTTCTTCTAATTAAATATGCTCATATTATTTATATTATCATTATTATGACTTATGAGGGATTATTATCATATAATAATGGTTCCTAAAATAATAAATTCCCTATTGAATATACCATTAAATTTAATTATTTTATTATTAAAAAAATTATTATGATTTGTCAAAATTTCTTTGAAATTATTATGTTATAATATATTACCTTGAATGTTATCATTATATTTTTATGAAGAACCAAGTTAATTAAAACTCATTACAATAATAACAGATTATACCAGATAACTACATACCTTGAATATTTGAAAATAATAATTGTCCTCAACTGTAAGAGACTTTGTAGTGATGAACAAAAAATATAAAGACGAATAACTTATTTAATATTTGATTTGGATGACTGATGAAAACGAGAAATCCATAATTATAACTTTCACCTTGGTATGTCTACACCATTCTGACCACAGACAAGTATACTACTGTAGTCTATGAGTATACTACTGATTCTGACTTTTGTAGTGTTCAGACTTCAGTGTTGGATTATAGTTCACCTACCAGAAACGAAGTTTTTAAAATTGGGTGGGTAAAGTTTGTTCCACAAATTTTTTCTTTCAATGAACATTTGTTCCAAATGTTTTGTAGAAGAAAAATGATATGGCATAACAGTATGGATCACTACCTTTTGTTCCACAATTTTTTCATTCCGTGAGACATTTGTTCCAAAGACACTTTTATCCAAGAGTATGGTTTGTTCCAATGGACATTTGTTCCAATCACCTTATTTTCCATTAAACAATTATGCAAACGGACGTTTTGTCTAAATTGTAATTGTTCCAATATACATTTGGCCCATGATCATTTTTTTTCAAATGAGTTTGTTCCACAATACATTTGCTCCAACAAACAATTCATCCTGTTTTGGAACAAATGCTAAATGAAAAAAATGTTTATGGGATCAAAACATTTTTGGTTTAAAAAATAACAGCTTATCAGTTTATATGTTATAAGTATTATAGGTATTATAGGTATTGGATATTAATTGAAGAGCACAGGGGAAAAACGGTAGTTGTCACATTATGAAAGTTTTAGAGTATAGCAAAAACAAAGTTCGTGAATTCCTCTACCTCTTACATAAGATTAAAAAAATCACATTAAATGCTACTCTAACAATAAATGTATTTATTTAAACAATCTATTGACATAAATAAAAAAAACTATTTGAAAGAAAAAATTTTCATAATTTGACAACTACCGTTTTTCTCCTGTGCCCTTCAATTATTAACATGAAAATGTTACAACAATATTCTTAGCATAACAGAATATTACTGGCTATGCTAGTTACATTAGATGCCTAAATGTACATAATACATACTTTAAATAATATGATATGAATGATATCTATGATACATACATTTATTTTCCAATATACCTATGAATTTCTTATTGTTATTAACTAAAATAATGTTGAACGCATTGAACATTACATATTAATTCTTAGAATGAAATGCTAAAATAAAGACGAATCAAACGTAATCAACAAACCAGTATAATTCATATTGTCGTTTTTGATAATGTAGTCAAATCATCCTGTAAAAAGTCTTTCTTTTTCAAACATAAATAAAGTGATCGAATTCATACCAATCTATAAGCTGTGAGACAATTTTCTGAGAAGTATTTTTTACTACCAAAATGGCTATAACACAGAAAAAATTGGATACGTTAATAATTATACCATAAAAAAAATTACCTGACTAAAAGTTATTAATGTGATTACCTACTGATCATTTTTGGCATGAAGCTTAATTTGTTATAATTATCCACCTTTATTAGTTAGACAGACCACCCTAGTAAGTATATCATCTTAAGGCGAACGGAAAGCGTCAATTTTTTTCAAATAAAGACTAAAACGCGAAGTCACTTTCTGAAATGTCTACCGAACCGACTTCAATAATTTTTTTTTTGGTTTTATAGTTTAACATCTTTTCTATGAAAGGCTATTATTTGTGTATATAAGTAATGAACGAAACCATATAAGTAGGTATTAGCCATGCACCAGGTGTGGATCGAAGGAGACGCCTCACTACCCCCATCCCTAAAAAATCATTTTATATAATCATCAAAAAACAACAGCCCAAATAATATTTAAATATAAAAGTTTATTCAAATTGCACAATATGTTAATTATGAAAAATTCTTGTAATACATGCGTAATATCTTTTAACAATTTTGAATCAATATGTCAGTATACGATGATGCCTTATAAGCGTTTATATATATTAATAAATTTAGTAATAAGAGATGATTTATAAGCAATGGAAATTTAATTTTCAAACAAGTAATGAAGGTAAACATAACAATGAGATCCAGATTGCAACTACAAGAGGCCTTAAGTAGAGAAGAGAAGAAGTGTATAAATTTACTGCTACCGTGAATGTTCGTAAGAACTAAACTAAAAGTTAACGCTAAACACATTCACAGTCAATAATAAAAATTTACACAATTAATATAAATTTAATTTAATTATTTATAATGTAATATTTATATTTATAAAATGTAAAATTAGTTATATAATATAAAATAATTTAGAAAAAATAAATCGATCATATATAAACATTTAAAAATAATTATGTATAATCATTTATGATAGGGGTTTTATTCAAAATGTAGGTAATCTTTATGAGAAAAAAAACTGTTTACCTGAAAAAAATATATAAAAAGTATTTTTTAATTCAGATGCATTATACTTTTATAAATTTGTTGATAACAATTATTTAACCAACAAAAAGGGGTTTAATTAAATTAACTTAACCCTTATCATATAATAATGAGTTACTTAGCCCCTTCATAAATAAAATTACTAAATCATAAACGGGTTTGTGTGCAAAAGAGCGATATAACCCAGAACTACTTGGCTAACGTATTTGATTAATTTTTATTTATTTTAAATATATTTTTATAAACATATAAAAAATTATTAATTCTTTTAGTACTATTCAAAAGTAAGAAAACTAAAGGTTTATAACGTCTATAACATAAATCATAATTTAAATTACTTAACAATATACATCATTGTTATGCCATATCACTTTCCTTCCGCAAAACATTTGTTCCAAATAATAATTATTCCATGTATCTTATCTCCCAATAAACTCTTGTCTCAATAGACTTTAGTTCCACAAAACATTTGGAACAAATGTTCATCGGAAGAAAAAATTTGTGTAACAATTATTACCCACCCTAACAAAGTATTGTGGAACAATCGTTCATGGAAGTTAAACATTTTCGAGAAAAAGATAATTGGCACAAAGTATCATCGGAACAAAAGTAAACAAACGTTGGATTAAGTGTTCCAAAAATGTTTCCAAAAATATAACTTCCAATATAAACTATATAAATAATAATTGTATATGGTATTATTTACATACATAATATCGCCGCCCCGGTAGAACAACTGCAATGACCTAACAGCAAAATTTGGTAAAATGGGCTAAATGCTTCAATGTGTTTAAATATATCGAAGGCATAAGCTCGCAAAACGATGTAACTGTAGTTGTAATAATTTCCCAAGCATTCCCATTCCATTAAAATTACATCCAATAACATTTTAGTGAAAATAATTTGGTTTTTTCGTTCTCCTGTAAAATTTCAATTTTTACAATTGAATTATTGTTCTACCGGGGCAGCGATATATTGGTAGGTAATTCATATAATGATTTATGTTATATGATGTTTTAAACATTTAGTTTACTTACTTTTAAATAGTAGGTACTAAAAGAGTTATTGATTTTTATATTTTTATGTAAATATATTTGAAAGAAGTAAAAATTAATCAAATATGTTAGCCAAGCAGTTTTGGTTCATATCGCTCTTTTTCACAGAAACCCATTTATGATTTAGTAATTTAATTTATGAAGGGACTAAGTAACTCATTATTATAATATGAAAATGGTCAAGTTAATTTAATTAAGCCCATTTTTGTTGGTTAAACAATTGTTATTAACAGGCGCGTAAAGAGGGGGGGAGGTGTTATGGTGTTGTAACACCCCCCCCCCGGCTGTGTTATGATTTCACATTCCTACAATCTATATTATTGATTGTTATTTAGTAAATAAATAATAGCTGTGTAGCTGCATTATATGTATTCCTTAGATTACATATGATCTATATTGTATTGAAATTATTTTAGACATTATCTTGAAACGTTGTGTTATCTACTGGTAAGTACAGTACTATGCACATAACACTTAACAACTGTTCGGCCGTTCGGTGGTAGCATAGACCTATAAAGATTTCTTTATAGGTCTATGGGTGGTAGTAATTTGCACGGCTGTAGATAGACTGGTTACACGTAGGCCTATACCTCGCAATGTTCGATCTGCGACTACTAGAGTTCTTATCTAAAAATATTATGATCAAAATGTCGGACACTTATCAGTCCTGGCCTAAGTTTCCCTTCTGGTCAACAGATAAAGAAGAAAACTCCCCAGAATGCTTTAGAAGCTTTAAATGAGTATAATGAAGAAATATTCCCTACTATTTATCAACTTCTAACAATATTAGTAACTTTACCGGTGACAACGGCAAGTAGCGAAAGATCGTTTTCAACTCTACGACGTCTGACAACGTACTTAAGAAACACAACAGGTGAAAATCGCTTAAAAGGCATTGGCGATTATGAACATCCATCGTGACATAATATTAACCACTGAAGAAATAATAAATGAACTATCCATTAAAACCCGTCGCATGAAAATTTCATTTATGTATACATTACAAATTTGTATGATTGTAAGATTCAAAAAAATATAAAATTTTGTTAGGTTATACTTGAAATAAATATTTTAGATAACACTCCCCCTTTGGAATTCCTGGCTACGCGCCTGGTTATAAACAAATTTATAAAAGTATAATGCATCGACTTAAAAAATACTTTTTATATATTTTTTTCAGGTACCTAAACAGTTTTTTTTCTCATAAGAATTACCTACATTTTGAATAAAACCCCTACCATAAATGATTAAATATAATTATTTTTAAATGTTCATATATAATTCGATTTATCTATTCTAAAGTATTTTTAGTGATTACTATAAGATAATATATTAATAATATAAATTTAAATCTGAATGTTTTGACATTGGTTGCTAGTTCAAAATACTCAAATATTAAATATAAATAACTATAATATTAGTACTTATAGTTTTTAACCATCACAGTAAAAGTACATTATTAATTATGAGGATTCAATACCGACCATTTTTAAGGAGTTTTGTATAGGCAATATTTAACAAAATAGTGGTTTAAATAAATTTCGACCATGTTAATTAATTTACCGGTTAATTTGTATAAGCTACATGATGTTATTTTTTAATTTAAATTATTTTGTCTATGAGTTAAAGCCATTTTAGTTAATATAATAGTACATTTTTTATCCATCGCATAGGCCGAACCAGTAATCCAATAAGTAATTTAAAAACAGATTTAAATTCGTCATGAAGTTTACTTGAGATCCTACAAGGCACTTTTTTCAATTTTCAATTTTAACCCTTTACAAATTTGATTTTAAAACTTGAAATGTTATAAAATGTTCAAACGTATCATAGTAAAAAAAAGATATCAAAAAAGTACCTCGTAGGTTGACAAGTAAACTTCATAACGATTTTAAATCAGTTTTTAAATTACTTAAAAGCAGGAAATAAAAACGTAACGTTAATCAGTTCCATCTTGGGCGTATTTATTTTATTAATATTAGTTTTAGTAAATACTTGGTACCTAACTTTTGTATTTTAAACCCGTACATACCAACAGTAGTATTTCCAAATATCACCAATACAGACCGTGGCTTTTGTTCGAAAACTATGTCGATCATCAAATATTTATCTGATACATTAACTTTTTATCCGTCATTTAAATGGATTGTAATTACCGATGACGATACACTTTTGAAGTAACTAAAAGAGTTACGTATAAATGGCATTGTCGTGTCAACTGTGTTATATATTTATTTTGGTCTTAGCGTCTCGCGACTCGCGTCCATACTAAGCTGTTGGGACGGACAGGAAATAGCCTTGGACCAAATGTATATTGGAACAATTTCAATTTGGACAAAACGTCTGTTGGCATAACAGTGTAGCGGAAAAAAGGTGGTTGGAACAAATGTCCATTGGAATAATAAAACTTGTGGAACAAAAGTTAGTGATCCTTTATAATTGATTGAATTAGCTAGTATTGTTGTTTTTAAGGAATGGTGATAACAGGTACTTGATTACTGATAATAGATAATATTTCACAGACATTGGTAATTTATGCAATTTGGGAAAAGTGATAGCAACCCCTTCCCAGGTTTTTAATTAAAGTTTTGAGTGATTGGCGTCAGAAATATATTTTTATTTAACTATTTGAAAATTAGGTGATATTAACAGGATTTTATAAAACAACGAATTAATAAAAAAAAACCTTTCTAATAGAAAGTTAAATTATTTAATCTTTAATATAAAACCAAAGTAATTTTAATATAAATATCATGATCAAGTTTAATATTAAAAATCATCTATATATTACTAATTAAAATAATATTTTGCGCGGGAAATGGACTGCACGAAATATGACGCCATATTTCTCGCGGCTATAGGTATTCTTATCTGTAATAGCATTGATTAAATATACTATATTTAATATATTTTTTTGTATGTTTAATCTATGGTTATAGTTAATGAATAGTGTAGAGTTTATGTGGATTTATTATTGTATAATCCACCTCGGTTTAGCTCATTTTCTCTGTATCGTGCATATATTATGTTATAGGAGCAGGACGCAGGTTATCATGTCTATGGTCAAACTGCAAAAACGAGGTACTTGTCGTGCAAATGTCGTATGCAAGAGATATATGGAACAGCTCCTCTATAATTTTTATGCTCAATGCTAGTATGCTTTATAATAATACTAAGCAATTGGGTTTGTCAATCTAGTATCTACCTTGGTATTATTAGCCCTTAGGAGGCTTAGGTGATAGGTCTATGATTATCACAAATAACTTTTGTGGTATCATCCAATATATCATGATAACGCCATTTTTTACTACTAAAATGATACCAATTTAAAACTTAGCATCAGGCAAAACGAATCCCAATGACGCGCACATAAACTTTTTAAATAATAAACTTTGAATTTGTTTTTATTTTTTTGGTCAAAGTATCTGATCAATATTTTTTGAACACCTATGCATTATACAATGTAAAAACGGTAAAAAAAAAAAAATTGTTTGTTGAACAACCCAATTGCCATAAGCGTAGTAAAATAGCAACTATATTTTGGCAGTTACTTATTTAGCAGGTTCCAGAATGAGAATAATAGTATTTGGGAATTATCTCTTGGACACAATGTTGTGCAATGCACAAAGTTTATCGATTTGAGTTTTTCATGTGTTTTGGCCGCGCGACGGCGCAACACCGACCAAGGTCAGACGGGTGCCCCCGCAGAAGGCCCCGACGTGGCGCATTATGTGCTCTACCATAGTATAACTACACTACACGGCTGTTTATATTTGGCCAGACGGTTTAACATTGAGCCGAGTGGCGTCGCCGATCGCAGTTTCCTTAGTGGTGTCGTCCTGCGAACAAGTCTACGGTTTTTCAATCATTATCATTACAGTTTGTATTCGTTAGTCCAGCACCATCAAGATGTTTAACTTGGGAGGAGGTGAGCACAATATATACACTATATAATCGCATAGTATGCAAAAAGATATGTACAATATTAGTGTACTTTCTCATGCAAATAGAAAAATCTGATATTTTAACAAATACGCAGTTTTCTCGGTGAGAATGCAGCATAATACGATACTCCTATAAATTATAATAATTATTACTCGGTCAATAAGCCAATAAAACACACTTGCAGATGAAATATAACATCGGTATTAATAATTTAGTTGTTATTGTTTGTTGTTAGTAAGTTTGGAAACTAGTTTTACAACCCTATAAGACATTGTAGACCCTTTTATTGTTTCCTAATTATGACTTTTCAGTTTTTCTGATCAATTTATGAGAATATGGGTAGTGCACTACAGAATTATAATTTGTTTTTGTTTTTACAAACCAATTTTGAAAACCTAATTGTGGAGTAACAATATTATAGATTTATTCTTAAAATTTTTAAATCATGAAACAATACTATTTATTATTTATAATTGTTTTCTGATGTGCGGGTTCTTTTAGTAGTTTCTGCTCGCCTATTTTTTATATTATATTTATGGTGGTATTTTATACTTATATTTTGTATCAAACTCAATATAATTGGCGCCGGATGTTCGAATTTGACGTCACTGGAAACCTATAAATAGAAATACTTTAATCCAAAAGTCAAAACGATTAGTAAGGGCATCCTTTATATTCTATAAATTATCATATACGCTTAGCCCACTTTTTTCTCAATTAAATTTGACATATTATGTTTTTGTTCATTTGTAACCGTTCCATGCCGTACAGGAAATTAGATTTACTTTATTCAAGCACATCCGGAGTTATATGCAATTTGAACACGAAAAAAAAAATTCAATTTGCGTTAAAATTCTTTTGGGTGCGTTTAATTGACAATATGAAAGTTTAAGTAACGATTTTGGGAAGCTCAATTTTGTCTTTGATTAGGAATACTCCCTCGGTTGGCATGTCATTACTACTGTACAAACAAGACGTCGGATTCCAGTTATCTATTTTCTTCTATAAGCAATAACAATGCACTAAGGTATTTATGGAATTTTTGACGCCTAGGAAAAAATATGATTTTTACTATTTATAATATTCGTCTTATTAATAAACCATTTTATTTGGAAGTTCGTCGTTTAACGAAAACATTTGTGCGTTACTAATACATTTTATAAGTTCATTGACGCCACAACAGCTATTCATGTAACATTATGATGCATCTTTTTATTATTTGTACAGCTAAGATCCACTTGCTTAGGATAAAGCCAAAACATATTTGTGGTTTTTACTTTTTACACAAAATTATTTTTTAACTCTAAAAATCTATGATCGCATTTAACAATTGAAGTCCACAACGCAAAACTGAGAAAAACGATTTTCAAAGTTCCAGTCCCAGTGTTTTTTAGTTGTTTGTTTGTGATGTGGTCCAAAACTTTACAGCCCGATTGTGGCGAGGGAACCATCGTTTTTGCACGGGAGTCATTTGCAACTTAAACTTCAAGGTCTTGGGGAAGTGTTGCCAACCTTAACTAATTTTCGAGTTATGTGGTTTCATCGTTTTTGCCTTGTGTCACGTAAAATGGCACGAATAAACCGCTGGCGAAAAGGGGTTCGCATTATTTGGTACTAGAATAATGTAATAAATTAACTAAAGTTTTCTTTTTTGATCGGTATAAATATGTTGTAACTTGTAACTGAATACATAAATGATGAAAAAACGGTGTGTTGGAAATTCTACACCATGTTTTTTTATTATGTCAATAAAGCGGTGTGCCGATAAAAAATGTGATGAATAATCGATTTCAAATCATCAAAACAATATCGTATCAATTGACGAAAAAATTCATCGTAGTATTTAAACGATGATTTTAACTAAATGTATTTATTTGTATGTTATGTGCTATTATATAACACCTTCACACCGTTGCGGTTTTTCATATTTCAGCTATGAAAAATATCACTGACAAAGCCGAACATCTTTTGGATGAAAAGAAAACCGCCGCTGCCGGTCTACTTGAAAAACAAGTAATTTATTCAGCTCTTAAATTATTACATAATATATTTTTCACAGAGTACAGACATAAATTGTTTTTAAAGAAAACAACAATAATTTCACATTAAAATTATTAAATACCAATATGCATAATATATAAATTAATTAATTGTTATAGATTTTATTTTAATGTATCATGACGCTAATACAGTTGTTTTTTCAGTTATCTGAATGTGCTAAATGTGTTTCTTCTCTATTTGTGACCTTGGTCGTGAATTATTTTATTTATAGTTCTGTCAGTAGCGCTTGCGTAAATAATAGTAATATTTTTTTGCTAAACAAAACAAAAATAATTTATACGATACTTAAAATGTAATCGTAGAATATTTATGCGATCAAGACGAGTAAATGCATTCCCTTCAAAAACACACCACGTCTATCTCGGCTAAACCTGTTTTGTGTGCTTAATAAGTAATAACGTTACGACTACTCCTACGACGACAACAATAAACAAAATATGCGCATCTTATTATCTTACGATTTCCAATAGCTTATACTATTAACAATACATACAAAATAAATCGTATTTCACCTGAATATGACATCATGTTTGTGTAATTCAAGTCGGACAATAAATTATTCTATTTTTAAAAAGTTAATTAAATAACATTTGTTTTCATTTAAGTTTCAAAAGTCGATAGACCTCGAAAAAAAAATTATATTTAGTTATTTTATAATATTGTAAGATAACAAAAATGTTTTCACAAAGAAAAACTATAAAATTCAATTATTTTAATAGAAAATTAGTGTCTTTTCCACTATGAATCACCCTGGTCAGAGTTGGACATTAGTCAAATAATTTTTTATCTAAATTAAGTGATAAATAACAATTATCCATAATTCAATTATTTTTGAAAAATATATTTGTTATTTACTATACATCATTATTATTATTCAAATAATTATTTTATCCAATTAAAGTAATAAATTAATAATTATCTGATAATTTCCAATTCGGTTATTTATATATTTTTTTAATTTCGGATAATAGTTTTTATTCGTTATCTTTTATTTACTAGTTTTCCACTAATTAAAAGTTATCTATTATATATTGTTGTTTTACACCTACACTCAAGTTTCCCAACTTTTTATAAGTAGCAGTAAAAAAAGTTTTTTTTTATCTTTTTTTTTTCTTTCTATTGCATAATAATATTGCAACAACGCCATAATAAAGTACGATTGATAAGTTATACCTCCCTGCTCACTGACTTACATATGTGTTTGCTAACTACGTTATTCTCAGGTCAAGGAAAGTGCCGAGTTTTTAGCACATTCCATTAGTGACGCGGAAGTTAAAGCTGATGAGTCGAAGAAAGCGGCCATCGATGGCTTCGAAAAAGAAGTTGAAAAAATCGCCGACAATACAATGCAAGAGGTATTTCTTTTTTTTCTGAAACGGAAATAGTTAAAGAGCTTGTCGGTTATCGGTCAATTTTTTATTTAAATCTCTTGCGCACTGATTTTATAGTATATTATGACGTGTATTATACAAAATATGTTATAATAACGTTTGAACAATGAGCATGTTTATAAATATATAGATACTTACTTTATTTCCACGTACAACGCAATAATAACAATTTTTGTATAAGCTACATACAATTACACATTTTATTTGTGCATGGCTTTTTTTTAAATGTATTTATGATGTATCAAGTCATTTTCATTTGTAGAATTCTACATAGTAGTAATAGTGGTGGTGGTTCATTAGGTGACCTGACGCAAACGATAGGTCAAGTCTCTAGTCAAATCAAGGTTAGTATAATATTTACATGCTATAAAATATGTAAACGGGCATTTTTTCTGTTGTAGCTATAAGTAAAAAACATATACAACCATAAAAACATTGGCGTGACGGATCCGTAGAGTGTAATTTATGGGGAGTGGATATATTTATTTATATGTGGGTTAATTTGTTTGCTGTAAGTAAGGGAATTTTGACCCAACAGTACGGTTGCATATATGAATATTTTAGATGTCTGTACTTCTTTGAAATTGATTTTTTTCAAATATATTAAATAAGTATATGTTGTACCTACTTAACATTTGGTTTCAAACATTGTTGTAGTCAGGAAAGGACGGTAGCCATCATGCAGATCTTGACTTAAGCTCACTAATTGGAGGTGCCGTTAAAGGCATGATAGCCCCACATGTTGTAAGGAATTGTAGTAATGAGTGGATTTGTTTTAAATATGTTTTTTGGCCTATCCAATAAATTAACTAGAGTGGAATGAATTGATTGAAATAATAGAATTTAACTAAACATTAACAACAATGCAATATTGTATTACCATAACTTTTGTTTGTGTTGTATTGATTTAATATAACTAATATGAAGATCCTTATAGGAGTTGTTACTAAGGTATGAATTGGTAATACAAAGTATTAAGCAAAGTGATTGAATTAAGGAAATTATCAATTGGGTAGAAATTCAGTGTTTGAAATGGCAGTTACCAAGTAAAAGAAAGGTTAACATTTTTTTTTTTTGCTTTAACGTCGCGTGAGAGAAAATACGAGTATAGGTTAGGCCAGACAGTGCAGTATTACTATATCATTAAAAAAAATAGGTAGTATACACGATGTTACTTTTTTAGTTTTTTCAACATTTGAAGGCTACAAAGCGTTTTAATAGCCAGCTAGCGTGACCGCGTTAAAACATTTGCTGGCCTTCGGTCACATAGTTCTGAATCGATGTTGGAGTCAATTTATTTAACCTAGTTTCCAAAGGGTTTTAACAGGAAAGCTAAAAAAATTGCTCATTATTATTTTTAAACAGTTTTTCACAAAATAATACTTAAAAGCAGTAAGATATAATCCCATAAAGAATTGATGGTTGTAATTTGTATTATATGCTGCACATTTATTGTGTTTATTGGTTATTATCTACAAAGCATAATATACTATTTTCTTGATCAAGAAGCGTTTAAATAAAATCTGACTATTCAAAAAAATATATATTCTTACTAACCTTTTTTGGGAATACTAAAAAAATTCTTTGTTTCATATAATACGGTTATATGTTTAGTTTAACGGATTTGACTAAATAACTATAATAAAAACAATACAATATTATTATAATTAACTAATCAAATCCGTTAAACTAAACATTCATGTGGAAATTTGATTTTCATAATTTGTATAACAGCTATGAATATGAAACTTTAACCACATAACCTAATGCATGTTTAACTATACTAATGAACGCAGATTTAGCAAATTAAAAACGTGTTTTCATAGGCGTAAATATAAGGCGAGCACAGCAGTAATTGTTGCAGAATCTCGTTCCATTAATTATATCAGTATATACGTGTTAAATCGAGTTCAAACTAAAATATTTTTATAGGTCATTCGAACTATTGCAAATGAAAATCATTATGTTTCAATAGAATGGAAGTATTTCTCCATTTCCTCTGTTGTTGGCCTTTCTTTTTATTTTTGTTTACAGGAATGTCCAATCCATTAATTTCTACTCTTTTTGATACCTTTTTTAGACACTATCTTCAATACTTCTTCGTTGATCTCTCCAACTTATCTTAAGCTTACTTCTGTCACACCGAATTTCAAAAGGCTTTATTCGTTTTTTTTTCAATTAAATTCTCCTCCCAAGAACGCTTAAGTTATTCCAGACCGACCTGCCAAAAAAAAAAATTATACCTATGAAACTCACGGTTAGGTACTACTAATGCATACTGCACAATGTATTAAGTTTGACGAGCACGTTATGATTAAATTCCCGCCCAAAACCACAGGAATCTACACCTGCTGTGGCTGAACCCGGTCCACCTCCTACAGCGGCCAACATCAGTATGCATAAAGCGGCCTTGGATCAGGCGGTGTCCGAAGCCAAATCTCTGGTGGACAAGACATCAGCCCAGCTGAAACCGGCATTGGGTCAAATCGTACAGGATAAGGTCAATCCGTTGGCGCAGGACATCGCGAAAAAACTGCAGCCGGTCGCCGGCGACGTTTCCGGTCATGTCAACACGGCGTTGGCCGAAGGCGTCAAGCAGCTGAACCCCGTAGTGGATGACGTGGCCGCCAAAGTCAAGACTTTTACAGACGACGCCACCAAAAAGGTACGCCAGCGTCCGTGTGACTGTTACATACGGTGACATAGTTTCAATGAATTTATACTATACGACATGTACTACCTTTCCAGTTTACTCAATAATATTAATTGATTCATCATCTATAATAACAAATAATGTTAATTATCAGGGTCGGACTGACGGACACATTCAAACTATCTCATCCAATACTACTGTAAACAAAAATGAGCAGTATTTCAAATAAACTTTGTATTTAGTAGCGCAATAATACATCAAATTGTTCTTTTGCTTGAGTTTTTCATATTTCAGATATATGTTTTACATATACATAAATATAATATAATATGATAATCTATTGTTGTTTAAATTTGTTTATTAACTATAAATAATCTTGCATCAAAGATTAAATATCATAAAAAGGTTACCAGAAAAGTGCATGACCCCCCCCCCCCACCAAAAAAAGTAAATAATTTACACCAAGATAATAGTTATACGATATAGTTTTTGAATCCGTCCGACGCTGATAATGATAATGATTGTTATTAATATTACTTATTACAAAACTGTTGTCGTGTGTGACGCTAATATAACAAGTACACTTGACCCTTCGGGTTATATCGTTTGCTTGCTAAAAAAAAAAATCAGTACACCGTGATTGATTTTGGTTCATTGGTGGAATGTCTTGTGTGATCTTAAATAAATTGACGATTGTATTGTATTCAGGTCCATGATAGTTAATATATGATAAATTAATGTAAACCACTTGAATAATCGACAATTTGTATAGGTATAAATTCGTCACTAACATCGAGGTGAGACTTAAGCATGCATATTACCCACCGACAATATATATATATATATATTGTGTTTTGTAGAAGTTTTCACAACACCGTCTTATTATTTTTTTTCTATTTTATTTTATAGTAATAGTATTATTCTTTATTTTTAGTTAGTAGTTTCTATACTTACGATGTACCGACCTGTTAATTTATTTGTATTGTTAAAAAACGCCCAGCTGTCGTGTGCCAGACTTAATTTTTATTTTATTTTTTCCCCATTAGGTTAGCGATGCAGTGGACGTGAAGCTTAAGGAAGCTGATGAGCTGTTGGCCGAGAAGCGAGAAGCTCTCGGCGAGCCAGCTAAAAACATGTTTACAAAGGCCAAAGGATTGTTCGGCTGTAAGTCGGGTTGCTGTACTATCATGTAGTATAAGTTGCACAATTTTGCACAAATCTCAAATGTACAGTTGTACACCACTCTCTGTTGACGTATATACGTATATATTGTATATTATATACATATATATATACATTATGTATGCACCTGCTGCCAGTAAGGGATCTAAGTTTGACTGAATAAGGTTTTATTATTTTTCATTGCAATTATTTTTTACATACATTTTTATTTTTTTTACGAATGATGTGTCTTTTTTAATAAAACGTCTGATGTGTGTATATTTTGATTTTCATGACAAACATTAAAGACTGTTACAAATCATATAATAGTAACTAATTTTTATACTCGATTTCCATATATCAATACTAATCGCTAATATAATAATATTATTGTGATTCGAAGCAAACCTGGGAATTTTTTACTTGTATAGCAAACAACATAGACAGCAATTTGAAAAATCATGGGTTATTTAAAATATATTTTTATTTAGATTACCGAATAATATTTTATATTTTAAATACATTTTTGTTAACTGTATCGATTAAATGTTTATTTACTGTTTCAAATCATTTGTTATAATAAATATATTTTTTAAATTATTTGTTATAATTTTATTTAAATAAAAACATATTTTATTAGATGCGCCCAGGTTTGATTCGAAGCAATAAAATTGTTTGTTTTATTTTTTTCACCCTAAAAATAATTTTTTTAATAAATAAGTAAACATAAAACCGTATTAGAATTTTAACAGTGTTTTTGTTCCTCTTACGCCCTCGTCATAGATATTTAAGTAAAACAAATGTATGGCTTCAGGTTAAAAATAGACACTGCACTCAATGACATTTTGCTTTTTTTTTATCCTTTAAATTTTTATTTACTTAACGGTTCTTGTAGGTATTTTATTTTTTAATAATTTCACTTAGATCGGTTTATTGTCAAATGAAATTGTTTTTACTCCGTTACCCACGGCATTTGGCCATGGACAAAATTTGGTTATTATTTGATTTAAAAAATAATTATTTAAATAACCATTCATTAGAATAAATCACTAATAATATTCTAATCATTTTGTTGTATTTCGAATAATTTTATTTGTAAATTATAAGGTTTTTTTTTAAAATGATGAAATATTCTTTAGATTTAAACGAATACGAATATTTGATTTTTTAACTTTAAATATTCGTTATTTAACTGAATTTTGTCCAACTCTAGTTATGTACGAGACAATATACTTTTCCACTAGTCTAAGTTTTATGGTTTTATCTGAAAAATAAAAATGATTGTGTAAAACAAACTGTACTATACTGGTAGAAACACTCGATTTAAGATTATCATATGCGTATATTGGTTGTTAAACTTACCTAACTCGTCATAAAAAAAAAAATACCCAAGTAATAAAATATTAAGTCTATGTAACATAGCAATAAATGGGCCATATAGTCTGTAAATAAATAAAATGGATTTAAACGCAATATACTAATTATTTGATACACATATAATACACGATATAATATGGTCATCACCATGACTGTATGCCAATATTAATGTTTCATTAGTTTGCTACGTCTCAGTTGTCACTGTAATCAGCAATGAATTGCACAGGGTACGTCATAATATATTCCATATTGGTTTACAGCTTACATATCAAATTAGAATTTTTATATTTCTCTGTACGGTGACCTAACCTAACCGTTGTTGTTATTATACGATCCAATTCGACTTTTTGTCTTTACGCGGAGGACTATGCTTGTATCATAATTTACAAAAAAATTGATTAGCCTGATGGGGTTATTTTGTTTCTTACATATTTTCTAGTCCACTTCATAAGATAATACAATAGGGGTGCTATCGAAAGTGGAGGGATCCCAGGACTTACATTGGCATCTCTATTATTTCTGAACTTAATTAGCCGATGTGATCACATTAAAACGAAATATTGAAGCTAAAATGTCCTACTCTCTAATAGTCTAATTTGAAAAAGTGAAATTGCACCACAGTTAGGTATGCCCAGAAACAATAATAGAGAATACTATCCCAGAATCCAGATTTTATAGAAGTCGGTAACAAACACTGGCAACACTGTTATGTTATGTGATTTTAAAACAAAAACCGAGAAATACATACTATTATTTCACTGAATCTGAATCTGATTCCGACTTCAGAATTGTTAGTTTACGAATATTTTGTTTTAAGTCGCAAAACAAGGATGTTTTGGTATGTTTATTGTGTTTTGCACGTGTATATGTACATTTCTAAAATTTACTCTAAATAGAGTTTATGTTTTATTTTCTTTGTGGTATTAAAAACGGGTCTTAGAATTATAACCTAACCTTTAACACAAAAAAAAAAAAAATTAACAAAAATATTGCTTAATCGGTTTTAGGCCACAGATTTAATATCTTAAAATTTTTTTTTGAACATCAAAAAATATTTAAATTTGCTGCCAACTGGATAGAGAAAAAATAGACAAGGCCAGCTTTCGATTCTTTAAAATAAATCCTGTTTGAATATCATTAAAAAATTAAATAGTTGGCAGGTACTAATGTTGAGTATATTTTTTTCCAGTGATAATTCGACTACAAAGAATAAATAAAATTAAGTTATTTTAATGTAAAACGATTTTTTATCGCTTCTATAATATCGTACCTACGTTAGTGAACAGTGAATACAGTCAAGGTTACTGCGCGATTCTAGAATCCAAAATAAAAACAAACGGGTTGGCGGATACACTTTGTTACCTCCTACAACCGGTTTTTTAGTTTAGTTATTTAATATGCCACTAGGTGCTAACGTTTAAAAATAAAAAATATAATTTGAAATATATATATATATATCACATCACACACAAACACTGGATTAAAAAAACATTAAACTTACACACCTGAAGTAGTGTCACTGGACGTTCCCTTCACTCAAGTCGTCCAGCTTTGTAAACAAAAAATTAGCCATTTCACTTATTGTACATATTAATACGGATTGTAAATACTTCCAATAAAAAAAAATATTACTTTTATGGTCGGGTTACGAAATGGGGCAGAACATATTTCAAGTTATAGCTTAATTTCTCACCAATAAAGAGTAATACAAATATTTGATTAATATGATCAGCCTTTGAAATGACAATTGAAAAAAAAACATTTATTTAAAACTGAAACCTCTTTCAATGCAATGAGTACAGCGATGTCATTTATTATATATATATTTATAGGCAATGAAATATTGATACATTTATTAATTCAAGTTACCATTATAATAGTTATGTACCGAAGTGCCTATACTACATATTTAAAAAATAGTTCAAACAAAATAAATATAACTCAGTTGGCAAAAAGTTTGGATATTTTATAATTATTTTTGGCCAGTAACGTACGTTTTTATTGTGTATTAACTAATTAGTCCGATTGCTAATAGCATTTTATAAGCAAAGTATTGATTAACAATATTATTTGTATAATGTGAATATTAAAAATTGTATAATTTTATTATTTTTCAGAAGTCAAACATTTGCACCCATGGCAATAGCCAGAATAGCGATTTAGCTCTTCGATTTACAACTTTACACTATACAGCTAATATGCATTCGTTTTTAATCCTATAAAGATTTAAGTACCTATATTATACGACCTGAGTGTCACGCTTTAATTTTAATTTTTTTTAAACGTTCCTTAAAAGGTATTATTCATTTTGGTATTATTTTTATTATTATGAAATTATTTTTATTTTAAACATTTTCATCTTTCATCGTTAATCTTCGTTTTCATTACACTATTTCATAAAATAAAATAAACAATTGTTGATTTCTTATCCAAAAATGTTATAATTTTTATAAATTAAATTTATTAAGAGCAAACCTCTTACATTACTATTATTGTTTTTAAAATGGTTTTTTTTTTATTTATATAATGAAATAACACAGCTTGGCTATTTTTGTACACGTCATTCGACATAATTAAAAAGAAAAGAAAAAAATGTGTACCAGAAATATAATATAATAAATAAATATTAAATATATCATCTCAATATTATATTCACAAACAATAAATGCATTTTTTTAATAACCAATACACTAAATACAAAATTAATGAGTTTTATTTTCAGTTTCAAACTCTGTTTACCATTTTTCAATGATGCTAGAAAATGGGTTAGAAATTTATTTTTAGTGTTGATATTTCTATGACAAGTGAACGCATGTGAACTATACAAATAATAATGGGTCTTTGTCAGCTTTTGAAATAGTAATTTGTAAATTTGGAAAATGAGTGTGAAACTTCTTGGCAAAGACTTTTAAATATCCTCTTTCACTGTTGCTGTGATTGGACAATATGACTGCTACGTTATTGTGTATTGCATCCAACACATCGTGGTGTGACATTTCTCCTGTTATGTACAAATCGGCTTTAACTCCGTGCAATAAAGAAGCCCCCGAACCAGCGACCGCTGCCGCTGAATTGATGGTCGATTCTATTTTGTACGTAATTAATCAACATGTCAAAAAATACAATTTTTATACATATATATGTAAAATAACTAGAATCTATAATAAATACCTAATGTCATTCCTTTTGGCAATGCTAGCATTAAATTGTTAACGCCCAAGTGTTGCTTTAGCATATCCACGGCTTTGCCGATCGTAAGTGGACTTTTAAATTGACAGTATCGTCCATTGCCTTTTGTAGACGAAGGAAACTGAAAAATAAATGTATATACAAAACACAAATATTAGTGTTGAGAAATATTCTATTATTAGAATAACCTGTAATAAAATATTCGAGACTCGAATCTAAATTAAACTTTAAAAAAATATTGCGATTTGATCAAATTTACCGGTTCATTCTTATTGACGTGTAGGGCTACACGTTCAGTTGACTGAATTATCATTAGTTCACTAAGGAATTTTGTGTTGCACAATATTTGAATTTGATCTGCGGAGTCGTTGGAAATTCTATGAACAGCAACATCAATATTATAGTCGTTTAGAAATGGTTTAAGTACGCATAAAAACAATCCGTCTTACACAAAATTTGTGTTATATTGAGAATGATACTTTTGTTCAAAGTATGTTCTGTCATACTTGACAGCACTATGTGTCGTTTCATTATTTTTTGGTATTGTTTTTGGAATAGTTACAACAAAATTAAACTTTAGCTTTTCAGTCATCGGTTGAATTGGAGTTACAGTACCATCTAAAAAATAAAAAAACTTAAGTATCTGACATCATTAATTGTATTAAATATTTTTTAATCTATAAATTAACTTACCAAAAATACTTATCAACCAGTCAGTGAGTCCGCAGTCAACAGAATCCCACGACGTGTGTGGTGAATAAACAGCAATTCCTTTTGCCAAGCATCCACTAACTATACGTCCCTGTAAAGTAATTTACAATTTAGCAATTTGCAAAAGAAAACAACTATTAATATTATAATATGTAATTGAACTCATTTAACCTTCCACGTATCGTTTGTGATCCTCTTGAGGGGCGAAAAGACCGGAGGATGATAGGATATAATTAGATTGGCATTTGCGATTGTTGCTTCTTCGAGTACATCTTCGGTTAAGTCGTTGGTAAAAAATACATTTTCCACAGGTTTTGTGACTGCGGGTTCAATCAATAACCCAACATTATCCCACGATCCTGCTAGCGATAATGGAGCCAATTCATCTAACTTGCTCACTATGTTTTTTAATTCGAACATCTTATTGCAGGAAGTTGAATACCGTTTCACCAATATCGATCCTATAAATTCTGTGTACCGTTTCGGCAATAACGGTCCAATAAATCCTGTGGACCTTTTCGGAAGTATCGGTCCAATAAATCCTGAATACAATTTTAATAACATTAATAAATATCATTGGTTTTATACATTTTTTTTTTCAATTTTACAATTTTTCGACTATTGCACTCGTTGTGTTAAAAATTATTCTGTGTGTTTTAATCTAGCAAAATCCAAGTCCAAAAACGTTATCTTACCAACCAACTTTTACCAATACTCGTTTTATAATATAACAAGAAAATGAGCAAACAAGACTTTTATATATTTTTTTAATATATGATATAATGATGTAAATAAATAATAATAATAACAATAGAGTTACTTATAATTATATTAATATTAAAACATTGAATTAGACAGTTTCAACCTTCCAGATATTGATAAGTCCATCGTCACTACACGACGCCAAAATTCCTTTTACTACTGGATTCCACTGTACGGAATTTATGTCTTGTGAATGTGCATTGCTTGTGTGAATAATACATGAAAACGACGGTTGGTTTCGGTCGGACATTTCGTCTTCTTTAAATATTCTAATTGAATTATCACCGCAGGCGGTAGCTATCAGATCCGTAAGGTGACACCATGAAACATCGTAAATCGGCCGTGTATGATAACCACTTATTGTGCAAACACATTTAAAAACGAAATTACCTTCTTGAACAGCTATTCCTTCAGCATTACCTAAAAAAAAAAAAAAATTAGAACTTGAATAAACAAAAATGTTTGGACATTTCAAAAACATTTATGTACCGCGTACGTATTTCTGCCATATTTTCAATGTCTTATCATCACTACTCGTAACTATTCTATCGCCCGTCTTATCAAATGCTAAACTCCAGACAGTCGACGAATGTGAGCTGAGTGTGCCGACACAAGTCCACTCTTTATCCGCTGTGTCTTCCATGTACAATTTTACATTATTGTCATAACTTGCAGAAGCTAATATATCTTCATGCGGATGCCATACGACTTTTTTTACATCCTGTGAATGAGCGTTTAAAACAGCGGCACACTCGTATTCATTGTCTTCCCACACCTCCCAAATCCATACGGATTTATCACGACTACAAGTAGCCAACATTGAGCCTGATTTGGACCACGCGACACTCTTAACTTCATTTTCATGACCTTCTAGGGTGGCGTTACATTCAAATTGACCGGACTTATTATCCCAAATAGCTATAGTAGCGTCAAAGCTGGCCGAAGCCAAATTTTGGCCACAATATGACCAGGCAATTGCTCGAACAGTTCTTTGGTGTCCATCAGCTAACAGGCATTTTAATGCGCTTTTATCACCATCTTTGTAATTCCAAAGTCTAATTGTTTTGTCTTCTCCACAAGAAGCTAACATTTGTCCTTTCGGATGCCACGCTACATTCCACACAATACCGGAATGACCTTTCAGTGAACAAACAGCTTTTAACTTTTCCATTATTGCATAGAACTAAAAATCTGCAAGTCAAAATAAAAAAGATTTACAAGTCAATAGGAACTAAGAATATTGATAAATACATTTTTTCCATCTTAAAATAATTTTTGATTTAAATTCAGATATTTAATGAAATGTGACTTACACTCAAAACTTTTTTTGTGCTTTCTCAAGATATGCGTTTTATAATATTTTAAAATCACTTTTAAAAATGAATATTTTATAATCCATAAATAAACTTAACTGTTAACTACAATACTGAGCTTTAGAGTTGAGTAAACAAAAGTATAAAAAAGTTACCGAGTTTGTTTTATATTATAGACATATTTCATAAATAAAACCCCCAAAAGTTCAAATAAGATTTCAACTCGAGTTTAAAAAATATGATTTTTTAATGTTGAAAATCGGTTACACGTTTTTTCAAGAGACCAATTTTAAATATTAACATACACTATGTATACAAAATGTGCCAAAAAAAATTGGAATAATTGGCAGTATATGTGGTTCAAAAAATATATACTAGGCAAAATATTAAAACATCAACTATAGTTGTGTTGAAATTAACACACTATTGTTTATATAGAAAAATATTGATAATAAATATTTGGTCTTTTACCTTTGACAGAAGTATGACAGTTACTGCTAAACTCTATAAAGCGAACAAGTCTGTTTAAAAACATGTATAAAATGGGTAATGAATTTATGAGTGTTTTTCTTTTTCCTTAATGTACTAGACACAGTAAAATTTATTTTCGAATTTTACTTCTATTTAATATAAATTTACGGGAGTTCCGCTGGTAATATAATCTGATAAGAGGAACCAGGGGTTCCCAAATGGCTAAAAAAACAGTGTTTGGGGCAGCTCTTCCAAAATATGATAAGAGATAAGAGTTCTTCCAAAAGATAACACAATTTTTATTTTATCAGCGTGTGTATTTCTATTTTTTTTTTATAATATAAGAAAAGTATACATTTCTTAATAAATAGAATGTAGACAGCATTAATAACAGAAAAATCATGACTGATGTAGGTATCTATTCTATACATAATATCACTTCTATTTATTTTTACTTGATACTTTACTTCCTTTGTTTTATTGTATTTTAAGGTATAGTGTGATTGAAGAAAAGCATGTTGTTTTTGGTTCTACTTCCTTAAGAAATTTAACTAAAATAATAGAATCATGAAGAGACTTTAATAAACATTTTTAAAGATGTAGTAATTATAAGAACAAATGAAACAATAAATAACAACACAAATTTGTTTAGACGTGTCTTAAAAAGATAAATAAAATCCCTAAGCTGTTACGTACTAAAATATTCAGGATACTTTTGTGTGGTATTAAAACTTTAACTTCATTGTAGAGATTTGATTATCGCTAAGTAAATGGCCATGTTAAATGAATAAGTACTTAGATTAATAAAATATGGGCTATGCAATCTTCTATCAAATATGGACATTTTCAAATCAAGAGATAATTGTAAATTTGCAAATTTATATTGACCAAAAATTTAATCATATTTTTTAATCGTTTGAATAACTATTACTGAACAAATTCATATTGTTTAGTTTGGTTTATTTAATAAAAATATATATCCAGAGTAGCTTAATATAAACTAATTTCTGTAAAGTATTAAGTGAATAATAATTATTTAAAACACCTACTAATAGATTATAAATAACATTCAGTCTTGCAAGGTATTTTAATACCGACAGTTAAATACTATTTTTGATAATTCGTTATTAATTATTTAATTATTATATATAAACATTTTGTATGGCATGGGATAATATTTAGTTATAGTTTTCCTTTTTTTTAAATTCAGTAAGACAATCAGACTGATTTGATAATCTCACCAACATATGAGCGAGTTTGCATTAAATTACATTATATATTTATTAAGTATAACGTTTATACGATTACGACCCTAGTTTGATCATATTTATAATATAACATAATTGTTTAATCTAGTTTACATTAATTTTATAGTATGCCATATTCTTATTATCCCATGCAACAATTTTTTTTCTCTTCGTAAGTCTTTATCCGGCAATAGGTTCACTTTGGACTATCTACTTATATTGTATATATTGATTTGTGTGGAAACTTGAAAATTAAATATATGTTTTATTCTAGTTATTTATGTTAGGTATTAAAACTACGAGTGTCATATGTTCCGTTTTCCTTGCTCTAATGTATCCTTTAGGTACTAAATTTTGTTAATAATATATCTTCTAAAATTCTAGATTGAAGACAAAGCTCATAAAATCCTACTTGTATTCTTTAACTACAGAATACAGATGTAAGTTGTGGTAAAACTAATTTATACTCGACAGCCAAATTTTGAAATCGTCAACGAATTTAGGTAAAAAGTAAAATGTTTTATTTAAATAGTAATATAAAAAATTTGTGGGAAATTTTAATAAAATTATTATTATTTTATACCAAATAATATTAAGTTATAACATAACTTATAAGATAGGTGTATACTATAATATAATGTAATATACAAATTACATCCTGTCAAACGAGAAGAGGGGAAAGCGGGCTCCGGTGTGATTAGTACTCGGCCACCACCGGGTCGCGATGCGACCGCGTCAACGCCATAGCAAGTGGCATGCACAAAGTGCACGGACAGGTGTTCCTTGGCCTTTAGCGGTCTTAAGAAGAGGTGACCTGTCAGAAGCTTACGTCAGTTGCGACCGAGGAAGTCTTCTCTCTCGGCTCGTAGGCGATTCCAGAGGGCCAGCAGGAGCAGATCCATCGCCGATGCTCGCCTTCATCTCGAGCCTGAAGCTGTCTGACGCCAAACGGTACCGCTGTAAAAGCTAAAAAAACTCCGCAATAGACGATTAAACACAATTGGTTAACGTCATAGCGAATGCCATGCACTAAGTGCACGGGACAGGTGTTCCTTGGCTTCAGTGGTTCACCCCGAAGGGATCCCCTACGACTGCGGCCCGCCAAGTAGCACTGAGGGGTAGATTCTCGAATGTTTGTCGCTTTCGACAAAATTTGGTCGCCATTTTAAACCAATGGTGAGAAAATGTTGTCGAATTCGATAAATATTCGAGAATCGGCGCACAATGGGTGAAACGATAAATTTAGGTGGACAAAAATATGAAACATTACTATTTATACCAAAGCTGCATTATTTGTATACTAAAAGATTGAGAAGACCTGTAGTAATTAAATAAGGGCTTAAACACAACAATTTACAATATTTTATTAATACAGTTTACAATTTACAATAGAAATTGTCACTAATATTACACTAAATCTAGTTACAATTTCAATGTTTAAACCAGTAATTTCTGCGGAAATAATAGTAGGTGTAAGTATATGTATAGCGGTTGCGGTCGCGGTCGCGGATAAAAAAACCGATACTTTACTTCCTTTGTTTTATTGTATTTTAATGTAATTATGTAAAGTGTGATTGAAGGAAAGCATGTTTTTTTTGGTTCTACTTCCTTAAGAAATTTAACTAAAACAATCACGTTGAAAGTTTAAAAAGTTAAAAAAAAAATCGTGACCATAGTTTTATTTACTTAATCCATAAAGCAAACTAATTTTAATATTTTAAAAATGCTGTCAAATATACAATTTTGTAAACCTACGTGGATAATTTACTCGTCGTATGTTATTAATACACGATAAAAGCTTGTAGAATATTGGGTTTCAATTCATTAAAATAAACTGTTGGACATAATATATAACAACTGTTTCTTGCCCAATACCGTAGACGATTCAATGTCGTGTAACTGTTGGTGTAACTTACAACTGCACTCATTTCCCTTATTGAGCGTTATACTCAAATTTAAACAAATAAATTAATATTTTTAATTTCGAACACAATTTATTTATTATGTTAAAACATTTAGCAATTTTTTAAAAAGGAGAATAATTCATATTATTTATAACATAAGCGAAAAAAAATGTAAATGTTTATATACAAATGGATGAAAATAATGAACCCAAATAAGTTGCTTAATACTATAATATATAATTTAGATATCAAAGTAAGTTCTATTCTAGATATTGATAGTCTCTTATATATTTGTTTTGAGCTTCCCGGCTTATGTTATAGAGTGCTGCCATTTGTTCATTAGTGAAGCGTACTGGATCCCTCCCAGTTCCAATGCAAACTTGTCTTATAAGCATCTTAAATAAATGCACATTAATATTGTCTAAAAAAGCAAAAACAGAATTGTTCAGTTCCGATGCTAAGCTAAGAATGTTACATTAGTTTTAAAATTATGTTTTTTTTATTTCGATGCCCGAAAACACAATAACTTGATTTACTGGACCGACTTATTTGAGTAGCGTCCAGTATTGATTAGAAATCGATTGGTATGATTTCTTTGGCTGAAATTTGAAAAAAAAACTCCTTGAACATTGGATTAATCCTCAATTAATATTACCAAGTACTCGAGTTTTAATTTTAACAGTGCCCCGTGCCTTTGTGTGCATGCTAGTACGTTTAATGCACGTTAAAGGAAAAATAACAAATTTAAATATCTATAAATCTCAATTGGAATATTTTCCTATGACCAATAGCTTTATTTTAGCTAAAAAATTATAAATGACGTACAAGTAATGTTTACCTTGGTTTGTCTTTTCGCTTGGATAAAGTGTAAAGAACCCATTTACTAACATTCTATGCGTATCAGAATGACCCACAAACGTATAAAATTGATTCATTGTAATATTAATATTTGGTTGATTCGGTGGTATTCCCAACCAATTTTTCAAGTATGCATAAACGCCATCTAGACGCTAAAATTTGTAAGTACTAATATTATTATTATACAATGATTCTTTAAGAGCAAGACACTCATTTTCCCAGAAACTAAATGCAATTTTGTAGTTTTTTCTTTTTGGAGACTATTTAGTTTATGTTGTATTATTTCAATTTTGTTTTCAACCCGCAAGTTGGTTTACATTTCCTCTTCTCCATTCTAAACGGTCACTCGTCATCTGTCATTTTAAATAGTAACGGATATATTTAATACATTTTTTAAATAAAAAAATAATTGCTGGGAATGTAAAATGGCCGATAACTAGCTTTGGGGTTAGTTACTATTAAATTTACTTAATTTTAAAATTCAAGACGGCATTTATGGTGCGGGAAAGTAATGCGGGCAAAACAAAATAATACTTAATTCCACCCTTCTTCTCGTCCTAAATTTTAAAGTTTAATAACTTTAAATGTAATTATCCAAAACTGGTTATCAATCAGTCTTAAATTTTCAGCAAATAAATCTTATTAAAAAAAATTATATATGTTTCAAAAACTGATGGCGCTATGGAAAATACTAAATAGGTAAATTATTTGATAAATTGATTTGTATATTGTAAAAAAATATAAAGACAAAATTCCAAAATTGCGGTTATTAAAAAAATGAGCGACTTATTTTTAATGAACCATCCTGTTTAAAAATATGATACAAGTAATATTATATGTGAAAATATAAAACCATTACCTCGTTATCAGTAGGGTTTGCACACAGTACAGGATTAGCAATTAAAAAAATTGATATTAACAAATTAGTGAGCATCTTATTATATTTTCTAACGTCAATTGAAGTTTAACTCAGCAACGAAATGAATAATTGGTTTTTACTATGATTGCAGGTTATATAGTAAATTAAAAAAAAACAAAATGTAAATAATAAATATATTTACATCGTAGTATAAATCATTCAATACATTTAAATAAAAATCATAAAACGGTATTATGTTTGTTTTATTCGTGAAGCAAGCAGAGAATTCATTGGTTTTACAAAGAAGTGATTTTTTTAACATGATAATGTTTTTAGGCCAGAGTCAACCAAGAAAATTAATGAGATTCCTCATTCCGAATTTGAACCAGAAAAAATATTTAAATGACTACCAAAATAAAACCGCAATAATTTTGGTTATATGCATTTTACTATTGTTCAACGTTAAATTTGGGGGGAAAAATGATTATCTACTATTCCGGATAGCCTCGTACCTTATTGTTTACAAATTAATTACAGACCATGTCTGTACCTCTAATCTACAATATTTACTGTTTACATCGTCTTATAATCCCCAAACTATCTTATTGTTAGAGTTTACCTATTGTTAAGTATCTTAAATAAAGATAATTGTTAAGGTCAGACTTTTTACGACCTCTCATCATACTTGCTAAGTGTTTATGTTTTGATTACTTTCGCATATTCTTATCGACTCATGATCACTTTCACTGCATCGAAAATTCCAAAAACAACAAACTATCGCAATGTGCCTCACTACTGTTTTTATTTACTACCCCAACGCAGATCGTTTTTACCATATTATTGGAATGTCATATTTTATATTTATAATAAATAGTCATTTTAAGGTGTGTTTGGTTTTTTCAGAAAATTATTTTGATTAAATAATAATTCAGTACGGCGTATAATCAGATAATAACAATAATTTACACACCTTAACAATTTTAACAAATATTTCACTCCAAATGGTTTTCACCTTTGCCCTACTGTGCAGGCTTTTTTAACTCATTGTTAGATATTTGTACAAATTCCATTCCGACGTGAAATTTACATTACATATTTAAAATAAGTCTCATTTCGAATTTTTAATGTATAAAATCACTACCTACAAATTTAAGATTTTTTTTTAAAATTGTGTATGCAATTGATATACCTACTAACAGTCAAATGTTATAATAAATCATAAGTTGACAAAATGCTCAAAGCAAACATTTTATTTTTAGTTTTGTGCATACAGATGTTCTGTTATTTATTCTGTAACTGCCATAATATTGCAGGGGTGTTCATAATACAAAAGACATTACATTTTTAATAAAACCTCTAAACCAAATACAGATAATGATTATGTTAACCTTGTATCAAATTTGCACAAGTTGCCTCTTTAAACATTTAATACGTGACTTATGTATCTATTAAAATTGTAAGATTTGTGATTTCACATAAGCATATTATTTTAACTATAGACGACAAAGCGAGTGTTAAAAAAAGTTATAAGACACAAGAAAAAAACAATTTAATATAATACAAAAATCAGGCTTTGTAATTTTTTAAAGGATCTCTGTCAGGTTTCCCATTTACTCTTGAAATTCGCTGAAATAAAAATCGTAATCCAGTAATAATATAAAAATAGCATTTTTAAAACTAGAAAATGTGTTTTTGATGGTTGAGTATTTATTTCTCTAAATTGCGCTCCATTCAATCAAACAATATACGAGTAATATCTGTTTCTAAACTATCATTAAATTAATTATTAATTATTTATACGATTGTCACAAACATTTACCAAATAACTTGTTTATAAAAAAATCCCATGCAAAATACCTATAAAACTAGAGCCAACCGGAACAGAATAATACAATTTTTTAAATCGAGGCCGGTAATAATGCCACCCATTGTTGGTCTCACTATAATTTTAGACAGTTTTAAACATTCCTCTCGCTCTAAATTGCACCTTATTCCATCACAAATAAACCTGTTTCCTCTTTTCAACTAGTCCAACCAAACTTTCAGCTTAACAAATATTTGTTTAATTTTTTCAAAATATTGTCAAAACGGTCGTAAATATTAAATAAATCATGTTTTGGTAGGAGATAAAAAAATATTGTTCTCGCACGGGAGGTAGAGTCAAGCGCACAGAAAAAATAGTACTACAATCCACCCTCCTCCCGTCCTAAAACTTAGACTTTAATATCGTAAAAATGTAATTTTCCAAATTGATTAATTTTTTAACCATTCAAAGTTCTCAGTACTTCACAACAAGTGTATTTTGAATTTAATAATGCATAATTTACTAAAAATTTTAAGATATAGTCACCAGGTCGAGCAGTCAAGAATAGTAAAAAAAATTAG
Organism: Adelges cooleyi; assembly: GCF_023614345.1. Classification (NCBI taxonomy): domain Eukaryota; kingdom Metazoa; phylum Arthropoda; class Insecta; order Hemiptera; family Adelgidae; genus Adelges; species Adelges cooleyi. Next base: position 930,784 of record NW_026095761.1, read on the forward strand.
GGAAAACCCCTACTATAAAAAATGTTTATAAAGATTATTTAAAACGTATAATTTCCTTTTAAATAAGGTATTGGAATGGATTTTTTCATTTTTCTTGTCGTACTTAATAATTTCTTTCTGGCATTATTACTTTTATGATGTTATCACAAATTTTGAGGCTCCTACTACTGCAACATTCTTCAAAATCTTGATATTCTAATACTGTAATCCAATAGAAATAAAGTTCTTTAGGAAATGTTGTTTTTTGTATTTTTAACAGTTGGTTTTTTTTTTTCAATCAAATAATATTTTTAATTAACACATTTTTGTAAGTTAACGGACGACGTAAATTAAAATATTTAATGAGCAATACAAAAAATTATATATTCGTATGTTACAATTTTATTCTATTTTTTTCATTATAATATATATATATATATACACCTAAAATTAAAAAAATTGGTGAAAAAGCAAATTTTTAAATTAAAATTTATTAACAATGTAAATCAAATTTTTGACTATATAGTATAGTAGCTAAGCAGCTACACTGTAGTATACTAAACGTTACTACTTTCTATTGTAAAAAAACTCATGACAATTTAATGACGTATGTTATATATTTTGTACAAGCTACTAAATAACTAAATTGATAGTGCTGAACCTCTATCCTTGATATTCTTTCTTATGCCTTTTATTCCATTCATATCACGTTTTTAAAAGTTTCCTCGCTTACACCGAATTACAAATAATATTACCCGATAACCGTATGGTACGACTTTAATTATTGTACGCTTATCATTATTCTCTGAAATTTGTCGAAATTCGCAAATAGCTTGTACTGTCGGTGTTGAAAATATTGGTCATTATACTCAAATTTAAATTAATTAATTAATTTCAATAATTTTATATTCTTATCACTTTTATTACATATTGTTAAAAATTGTTACAATAATACAATCTTAAAAATCATAATTAACTGGTGTTAGGTTAGGTGCTTTTTCGTTGTCTAGAAGTTTGAACTCCATCGACGATGCTACTAAATTAGTGAAGAGTACTGGATCCGCTTTAATTCCATTGCAAATAAATCTTACAAGAATCCTAAAAAGAGTCTTGTCTATATTGTCTAAAACAAAACAAAAAAGATTTTTAATTAAAAAAAAATAACTAATACATATACATTGTAAGACTATAACAGACGCTAACACTATTTAAAACATACAATTGTATATTATAATATATGTATGTGTATTAGTTTCGATGCTAAGCTGCGAATGTTTTATAACTTATTTTGAAACGAGGTTTTTTTTATTTCAATACCTAAAGCAAAATACAATAACTCGAATTACTAGACCGACTTATTCGAATAACCTCCATATTAATAGAAATCGTTAAGGATTGGTATTACTTTGTTGGGTCAAAAATTTGAAAAAGATCGCTGCCCTCTCCCTCTTTTGACTGTTCTATCTGACATTGCGAATATCCTCAATAAATATTAACTTTTGATAATGATAAAGAAGTTTGTTTTATGATATATATTTATCATGTTAAAGGAAAAAATAACAAAACAATCCTATTTTAATTGTTATAAACGTGAATAAGAATACTTCTTCAAAACTAACTACTTCACAGTTATCCATCGAAGCTAAAAAAATATTATTAAATAATAAATTAAGTATAATTGATGTTTACTTCGGTTAAGTCTTTCACTTGGATCAATTACGAAGTACCCGTTTGCAAGAGTTCTAAAAATATGTGACTCATCCAAAAACGCAATTAAATGATCGAATGTAATATTCATATAACTAGGTAATCTCGACCATTGTTTAACCAATCGATAAAGTCCATCTATGTTCTGAAATTGGTTTTTAATAATATTGTTATAATTCGTTACATAAAAAACTATAAAATTGAAATGCGTACTGACTAGAGAATAATATAAAACGAACAATGTGATACAAGTCCAGAGAGCAAAAAATGGATAATATACAAATTTACTAATAATAAAAAATTAACTGTTAATCAATTCTTCATTTATCCATTTAATAATTTGATTAACTTTTTATCCTTGGTTAATTTGTAAAGCTACCTAATTGAGTAGTGCAATAATATAAAAATTCGTTATTCATAAATCATAAAACAAGTACAATATTTATTTATGAATAAATGTTATGCATTAAAAAAGTTATTTTTTTTATCTTGAGTATTTCTTTACTAGAGCTAATAACTATGATACCAGTATACCAACAATAGCGTAAAAGACAAAACACAATTAATTATTAAAGAAAACAATATGTATGAATATTATTACAAAAGTGAAACTTTGACCAATATATTAGAATAATACACCAAGTACCGTACCTCGTTCCCGATAGTCTCTGGGTACAAACCTGGTGGTGCACCCAGTACAGAGTTGGCAATTAATACCAATTTTATTAACAAAATAATGAACTTGAAATACATTTTAGGCGTACTGTAAATTTAATTTTAACTCGGGAACAAAATGAATAATTTTTTTTTCGCTTTAATTACCAGTTTTATAGGGAATTAAAAAAAAAACAGAACAGTGGGGACGGGGCATATTAGGGGGAGGGGATCACAAGCCTATAACAATTATTAAAGTTTGAAAATATGTAAATTTATTGGGCGTTTAGCTAGATTTCAAAAATCAAGGAGTATCATTTTTTTGTGTATACAAGTGTCTGTGTCACACAGTCTATAAAGTTAATATAACGACTAAGTTAAGATTATCAAAAGAAAAAAAAAAAGACCGTACAAATAATAAATGAACACGTACGCACTATGTACAAGTATTTAAAAAAAATGCTAGACTAAACAACATTTATTAGTTTTATAACTTTCAAATTTAAGCTAGATTTTTTTTTGGAAATTATAAACAATTTATGCCTGGTTTGAATACTGTATTAAAGAGTAAAATTTGTTTTTCTTAAATTTATGTAAAAAAATATCAAAGAAATAAAAAAATGTCGTTTCTCAACTTTGGGTTTAAAGTAGTTAAACCCCACCCAAAGAACATACCACGCACATTTTCCGATCCATAAGTAGGCTCTATACAAAAAGACACAACAAAAATACATCATAAAAAATCACAGTTCAAACCAATTACAGTATAAATCAGTAAAGAATATGTTAGCAAAGTTGGGCCAAAGCGATTATTAAGGAGATTGCATGATATCTGTTTTTAAGGAGTTTTGTATAGGCAATATTTATGAAATTGGTTTTAACAAATTTCGACCACGTCCCTCAATTTACCTCTTAATTTGTTTAAGCTTCAAGGTATTATTTTTAATTTAAATAATTTTTTCTACGAATAAAAGCCATTTTGGATTAGTTAAGACCAAAAATCCAGACAACATTTTGATTACATAGGATGGTTTAATTGCATTCCTGTAAAGAAAGTCGAGTTGGAAATTATTTCGAAAAGAATCTCTTTTACATACGAGCCGTCGAGAGCTTAAGTGGCGTAAGTCAGGTAGTGATAATTCTATTTTAAATCTGCTTGCTGGCAGGAGAATTTTTACGTTCTATTAACAACGAATACAGCAATTCAAATGTAACCTTTCATTTTTTAATTAAAGAAGTTACATGACTTTAACTAGTTTTGCTCTCGACGGCTCATATGTTGACTTCTATATAATAGTAAGACCGGGAATTTGTATAATATACTTGGAAAAGTATTCATAATTAGTAGTTATACAGAATTAAACAATGTTTATAATATCTAATTAAAAAAATGTAAAAACATCTCAACCGTTTAACAGTTATAGGTACGGTTTTAAGTTCACTTGGCCGGTTGGGTTTTTCTATTTATATGAAACACGCGTGGTACCACAAAAACCTTTAATGTCTTGTTGTTATGCATTTTTATACGTATTTAAATTGTAAAGTATTTCTTGGGAACTTGATACACATTATTTATCAACATATAATCCCTTAGGGTTATTGAATGGACAAGCTGACCATTTATTGTTACACCATTCCTGTTGTATCAATCAATTCCAAATATCAATTTTATATTTTAAGACTCATTTTCTTATGTTGTGTTACTACTTAAGAGGACGTCACACACCCGTTTTTTTCTACAAAAAACCCGCCTTGCGCGGATTAATTTTACAAAGGCTATAATCAAAACTAAGAAACCAAATTTCTACATAATATAGACAACAACATTGTCTGTGTTCTACCATCGCCCTATTTTTAATATTTCAACCAGTTAATGAATAATTAATTAATTAAGAAAGGACATTTTTGACTTTTTTAAAAATGATGTAGCGTTGGTTGTATTAGGTATATCGAAAAAATACGAAAGACAGAACACAGATAATTTTGTCATAAATAATATGTATGAATTTCTTTCCTTAACTATATATGAAGCCTGAGAAAAATTAATCCATGCAAAGCAGTTTTGATGGGAAAAACATTGTCAATTATCCTATAGACATGACTGTGATAGTATGACGAAAAAAAAATGGCAATCAACAAAGTATCCTCATTACTATATTAATAAGTATACGTTATAGTTCAAACTGCGTTCTACATGCGTGACAAAACTTGCTCGCAACAACTTCTTCCTGATCTGAAACCTGCTTGTTCCTTCGGTAGATTCTCTTCGGTTCGTTTTTGAACTCTTGTTAACAGTACTCTTTCAAATACACAATCAATATTTACCTTAACTACAATTTGATGCCACAGTACGACGTTTCGTAGACAATGTCAAGTCGAATTTTTAAAATAATAACGTAAAAACAAAGTTATAGTTATTTAAAAAAAGGAAAATGTTTTTATTTTAAATGTTGTTAAATATTAGGTTTATTGTAACAAGGATATATCATGTCTACTAAATCTTGTCATCTTTCGATTTTGTTATAAGTGTTTTTAGTTTAAAAATCACGGAGGAAGTAAAACGCATTCTGCATAATAGCTATGTTTTAACTTTAAAAAATTGTTTGTACAACGTCATTTTAATATTATCATTTTTCTCTTACATATTTTTGTATAATTATTAATTGTATTTCCTCAATTTTCATTGATTAGTTTTAGTCGGCCCAACCAGTACCACAGTTTTACTGCGAATCTTTATACCTGTATCTATACAGTGGCTTTTTTATTTTATAAGCTGATGAGTATATGTTATTAAAAATACAAAACAAAACCGGCGTATTGGGATTCATTTATCTTAACTGATATAACCATTCTCAAAAAATCGCATTGATGCAAAACTATATGGAATGTAAATGTTTTAAGGTGTTTACGTCTTTAATTACAATGCAAAACCAAATTAGAACATCGTTTTTTTAACATGAATGAAATAATACCTAGGATTATGCTTGATGAAACCGATACTGGTCATACATTTTGCACAGCATGTTTAGCTGTTATGTAAATTTGTTGTTTTCCGCCTGTTAACATTTCAATCTAGTATGAATAACTATTAAGCAAATATTCTATATTTACGAAAATAAACAGTCATAACTCAAATCACGGAATCTCTTAACTTGTTGTTGAAGAAGTCAAACGTATACTAAGTAGTTTTAAGCCACGAAATGATTCTCATGAAACATGCGTGGTATCCCAAAAATCTAAACTTATAGTATAGACTTTAGTTTGTATGCGTTTTGGTTTTACAGTAATTTATATACATTTTTATCCAATGTATAATATCGAAAGGCAATTAAACGGATAAGCTGGCCTTATATTATATACACCAATTATTTCCAATTAACCATTTTTTACTTTTTCTTTCAATTTGATTGTTATCTATTTTATTGACACGTATGTAATAATGTAATAGATTCTTTTGAAAAATCTATGTGAACAAATTAACATTGGGCTCTTGTATATTAACAGTTAATTATGATAATTTACATAAATTAAGAATTGAAACAAACACTTTACTTCAAGAGGTTTGTGCCTTTGTCTCGCTCCGATGATCTAGCTACTTTTTATCTATTATATTGTGTCAAATAAATAATGTATGAATTTCTTGTTTTTTTAGAGTCGTAGCTTGCAAATTTGTTTTTTTTTTGCTTTTGTGTGCGCACGTATTAATATAAATTAATATATTCAAATATCGAATGTTTCGACTATTTTAATTTTATCACACAGCTATTTTAATATATTTGTTCAACTGTTATTATAAATAATCATTGCATTTTTAGTAAAACAACGTGTACAAATTCAAGACAATGACAACGATGTATACCTTTTTTTAACAATTGTGTACGTTTTTACATGGAAATATTGATATTTGTTTTATATGTCTTATTATAAAACTTCAAAAATAATAAAACGTATATTGACAATGTTCTCGAATCAGACATACTATTTTTAGTAATTATGCACAGATGTACTACTATTTTTTTTCAACTGCCATCTTTGCATATTCATAAAACTATTATAACATTATTTTTTTAAAACGTATTAATATTACACTGATATTTTTTAACGGGTAATACTCAGGTACCCGAAATTACGTACAATACCCGGAACAACCTGGTGCCAATATATAATATGAATTTATTTCAATTTATAAGTGCTATTAATACCAATGTATAATATTAACTGTTTTAAAATTGTATTTTAAAGTCAAATGTACGAATAATTACATCATACACTCATAGTAGCTCTACATAATATGAGCGACTTATATTTCAGTTTATTTTATAGGTATTGCTAGAACAGTTCATGCAAATATCATAGACACAGATTTTATTTATTGGTAACAATGTATATCACTTAGATTTAATTATAGTATTTACATAGTTCCTTTATTGTATCACATATTTTAGCGGCCATTAACACTGAGTTAACAAAGTGTTTTAGTTACGATTCATTTTTGAATTGCTCTCTAAATTGCATCCCATTCTATCATACCATATAATAATTGTTTTTTCCCACCTCATCCAACAAGCACAGCAAAATAAGTATCATTTTATTTTCAAATGTTGTCAAAACGTTTTTTAATATATTGAAAATATCATCAATATAGCATGTGACACATCATTTTGGGTTAGAATTTTATTCTCAATTCAATTTTGTCCTTAGAATTATTTTATATTAAATGATGAAGAAAATTAATATCATTAATTATACCCATAGAGCATCCTGAATGTCTCACTTGAAGCTCGGTAGAACTTTACTTTACACCCTGTATACTGTGATTGCTAGTAGTACTGTGGCTGTTATTATTTAATTTTTAGAACATTCTTTATAAAAGCGTGTTTTTTGTAAGTTATTATATTGCTTTCTACTTTTCAGTTTTTGTCTGTTGATTTGAAACTTGTGTAGTATCACAAAAACCTTTATTGTCTAGTTGTTATGCATTTTGATATTTAATGTATTTTTCAGTACTTTTTAGACATATTTTACCAGTATAATACAATATCATAAGGTTTTTGAAATTGGGCAAGTTGACCATTTATTGTTTCACCATTCGGGTTGTACCAATTAATTTCAAATACTCATATTATATTATTTTGAAACTCATTTTATTATATTGTGTTAGTACTTAACATTTTATGATTTCACAATGAGTAAAACAATTACAACTCATATCGCTTTTAAAAAAATAGTAAATAACATAAAATAGGATGATAAATCAGAATAGTACTGTGCTAGTATAATAAATAAATCATACTAAAAGCGCATCTATTTTATCGCTTAGTATTGCAATATTAACCTTATTTAAAAATTGTAGTACTTCCTGTTGACTTTTTTCGCAAACTCTTCTGATAACGGCCCCATAAAGATCCTCATTTATGTTGTCTTAAACAAAAAAAATAATAATAACGTACATAAATAAATTGCTATACTATAAACAGCAGTTGCGCAGTGGCCCAGAAAAAAGAAAAGAAAAATACTACCCACGATACTTTGAACTACAATTGAAAGTAAACCCTTTCTAGGGATTGAAAACCTTACCAAGCCAAATTCAAAACATTATTTATAACTAATAAAGCAGTTTTTCCAAATGAATCGTGTCATAAATTTAATATTAGTATAATAAATACACGTTTTAACACTCAGGGCAAAGGAAAATTCATATCGAGAATCGAGAGTTATATTTTTCTTGAAAACAAGTATTGTAGGGGCGAAGCATAGGAGGAACGAACGGGGAGGTCACAGGTCTTCGGGAATTATTATAACTAAAAATGATAAAATCATTTTCAAATAAACGCTTCGATGCATATCTGAGGACACTGGACCTGAATACCTACTTTTTGATACTGGGCTGTCTTATACTGTGGTTCGTTGGGACTGTACTGGTTTAAACGGAGCTTGGTTTGAACTTACTGTACACAGATTCGCGTCGAAGCGTTTATTTGAAAGTGATTTTATCACTTTCAGTAATAATAATTCCTGCAGAACTGTGACAAAAACCTACCGCGCTGGTTTTTGCAAAATATGTGAACCAGCAATAACTAACTGCTCTAAAGGTTCGCATCAAAGCTAAAGAAAACTATTATTACATAATTTGTAATTGATAAACGCAATATATTTAATAGTTACTTCGGTTGTTTGCTGCACGAGAATTTTCATCGAAATACTGGTATACATGTCTTGCATTATCGGAGCCCAAAGACGACACTAATTGTTCCAAAGTAAGTGTTTGTCCCGATTGAAGGCGGAGATGTTGTAAAGTTATCTTGAAAGTCTCTCGTATTTGCTGAAAATTTTTGTAGCGTGTCATTTAAAAAATCTAGGTTGATATAATAAAATATCATAAAAAGTCAATCAATTTGAGTGTTATAATTTTTAACAAGATTTTGTTAAAAAAAAACCTTTTGAGATTTTATAATATTTTGGTTCATATTTCATATAAAATCGTATCATCTAACCCTGTAATATTTGTATACAAATATATATAGAGAGCGTACAGAAATTATTTTGTACATCATGAATGGTTATGTGGAAGTATTATGTATTAGTTGTTGTTTCAAAAAATAACCTATAAATGAAACCCTGAAATTAGGATTCATAGAAAATTTTCGGCTTCAGAAACTGATTTACAAAAAAATAATCAAACTGAGAATTTCACATTACTTAGTTAATAAAATATTCGTTTAGTGAAATGAAATGTTTTTAAACAACATACAACTGAACTTAACTACGTTTAAAAATGTTACAACTATAAAATTGTTCCAATAATCTTCATACGAAATGATAAATATTAATATTGGTACAAAATGATTAGTAAAAATACATTCACAACACACCATTTATTATTAAACAAATGAATTAATTGAAAGAAATTACCTCGTGTGAATAAAATATTAAAGATTAATCAAATAGACAGTTATTTAACTGTAGTAAATTATTAGAGTATCGTTAATGTTTTCCATATAAATACAATGAATACTATTTAACAAAAAATATAATTAAGTTGCCTATATCATGAGTATACGTATATGAGTATGTGAGTATATACGTAACAGACAAATTATTGAAAATATAATAATAATTTATTTAATTTAAAAAAAAATAATAAAGAAATAAAAGAAAATGTGTACAAATTAGAGTGACTTAACACAAAAAGATAAAATTACCATATTTTCTAACTGGATTCTTCTCCATATTTGATCCCTAGTCTCGCCGGCAACACTTTGAATTACTAAATAATTCATTGTGAAACACAAAACAAATATATACTTTACATTCATTGTTTCTTCTATAAGACTTAAAAATTCACAATGGATTCAAATAAAACAATCATTATTATTGCTTTATAGTGGCTGGTTTTATATTGGATTTTCGAAGAAAATCCTTTTAATAATAATAATATTCCACCCCAACATATGTTTTTGACAGCTAGTTTATTTATAGAGTACTTCTATTTTTTTTTTGTAAATAAACGAAATAAAAACATAGTTTAATACGCTTATTTTTTATCAAATAATCTTTATACGGAACATCTGTCTTACAATAATGTATTTCATTTATTTTTTTTGCAAGATCGATTTAGTCATGTAGAATCTTCCAATCAAAAATCGTAAAAAAATTATGTATAAATTGATGGGAGGAACCTCTAAAGGTTATTCAATTTTAACTTTGATGTGCTATAATTTTGAACGATCAAGTAAAGACAAAATGTTTATTGTTTATTGCAAACATTCATTAAGTTTGCGCTTAGTCAATTATAATAGCTCGAAACCCGAATGTTAGTTTAGTTTCGGTCTTCGATGCGAGTATTGTTTTTTCATGTGTCTGTACTCATAATCCTAAGACCTAGTATTTTGGACTTTTTTAGTTAAAAAAATTAATAGTAAAGATGCCGGTCGCTAACCATATTTAATATTTTTGGATAACCTAAAAGTCACAATTAGGACAACGCACATAAAAGTATTTATATGAGAAAATCGGTCAAAAATATTATATGAACTTAAGTGGTGAAGAAACAACATTATAATATGATGATTAATCGTTGTATTGAAAAAACTTTTTCATTTTTTTGTTAAGATCTTATAGACTAATTAAATTAACCAAAATATATGATGTACTACACTGAAAAGGTTTAGGTATCGATGTTTTTTTTTACGCATGTTATATGGTGTTTATTAGACCTACCTTTAGGCTAATTTATAGCTCTTAGATCCTAAAATTGCTAACAAATTAAAAAAACAAAAAAAATTCAACCTCTCTTCCGAGAAGGAGGAGCCCCCTCCCTTTGTCGAAATTTGGGTTTTTTTCTATGGGCATTTTTGTATCCCAATGATATCCCAATGCTCACGTTAGAAGATCTCACCGTAGCAGGGGCAATAATACAATAATTAAACTAAAATAAATGTAATGTATTATCAATATAAATTAAAATGAGATTTAAATACACTTTTTTTAAAAACTTTTTTATTAAGAGGGCGTTGCACCGGCGATTTTTAGTTGTAAAAACATGTTTACACCAACTTAAAATAACTCCATTAAGAGGGCGCCACACACTCGTTATTTTCTTCATAACACCCGCCTTGCGCAAATTAATTTTACAAAGGCTGTAATCTCAAAACTAAGAAACCAAATTTTTACATAATATAGACAACAACATTGTCTGTGTTCTACCATCGCCCTTTGTTTAGTATTTCAACCAGTTAATGAATAATTAATTAATAAAGAAAGGACTTTTTTGACTCTTTTAAAAATGATATAGCGTTGGTTGTATTAGGTATATCGAAAAAAAACCGATGATAGAACACAGATAATTTTGTCATAAATAACATGTATGAATTTCCTTCCTTAACTATATATGAAGCCTGAGAAAAATTAATACGCGTAAAACTCAATTCCACAGTATTTTTTTTTTTAATCGCTGTCAAGGATGCTGTGGTAGTCCAAAAAATAGTTTAACTACTAAAAAAAGAGTCCTAAGTGCTGAACTCATAGTTACACATCACAGTTTAACCTTAAGTTAAGACTTTGTAAGAAATTGCCTATACTTTACTCCTTAAAAATGGGCGGTGTAGCGTCCTCTAGGCCCTCTACTCTGGCATTTATTAAGGCGCTTGTATAAGCAATTTTTCGCTAAAACTTAACATTAAGAGGACGCTACCCTGGCCATTTATAAGGAGTAAAGTATAGGCAATTTTTTGAAAAATCTTAAATTTAAATTTGAACTATAATGTATACTTATTAATGCAGTAATGAGGATACTTTGTTTATTGCCATTTTTTTTTTGTCAGACTATCACAGTCATTTCTATAGGATAAATCACAATTTTTTTCCTATCAAAACTGCTTTGCGCGGGACAAGTATGTGAGGCCAGTATTAACAGTAAATTTACCAAATTTTCACAATGTACAGAGAAGAACTTTATCCATGGGGTAGTGATTTAACTTGTTCGATATCTATACTTAATATTTTTTTATAAACAAATAAAAAAAAGAAAAATAATGAATATTTACGAACGAATAATTATGATTGTGCTAAGTTATCAAAAAACCAAAAACGCTACACCGTAGATAAAGTTCTTCTCTATGCATTGTAAAAATTGTATACGGATACTCTAAATACCGCCCTCACATTCTTGTCCCCCGCAAAACCATTTTTCGTGGAAATACGGTTTGGTAGCGTCTTAATGTTCTCGTAATGTCCTCTTAACATTACAAGTACTATCGATTAAAAAAAATCGAAAAAAAGGGCGCTCACAAAACTAGATTTATACCCAACCATTCTCCTAAAAGTTACGCAAGGTATCAAATTTAAGGCATTATTAGGTATTTGTACAAATTATGTCATTCTAACATCAAAAAAAAAAAATATAATAATTTCCGTTACTTCTCTAGTAAAGCAAAAGTTGTCCAACCCGACTTAAAAAGGCTGTATACTAAAAAAAAAAACGAATAATAGTATAAAATCATAGCCCATAATTTTTTTTTTTTTTTGTACACTTATTATAGTAACTTAAAAAATCGAAGGCTATAATAAACCATAGTTTGACACTATTCTCTAACCAATCATATTATTTTAGGAATTGTGCACAACACTGCTCACAGATGTTTTACAGTATCATTTTCAACTGCCAACTTTGAATATTCATTATTCATAAAACAAATATAAAATTGTTAAGATAATGACTATAATGGCGTGTAACTTCTGTATAAATTGCATACGTTTTTTTATTAAAAATAGTATATTTTTTTATGATTTTTATTAAGTGTGCACTTATTATTAATACTATTTTGACTTGAGTCTTGATTTATTTTACTTGATATATCAAAAAATCGAAGACTGTATTTTTAACACGTTGACCGCCACGGGTTTTTTCACTGTGTTACTTGTAACGGCCATGAGATATAATTCGAAATCTCAACTTTTTCCCAAAAATGTGTCGTGAGATTTATTAAGAGATCTCATTCCCAATTATTTTCAATTGGTGATATTTCATAGCAATTAAATATTCAGATATGAAAAAAAAAAGAAGGAATTACACTTATCGAATACCATTATTATTGTCTATTCGCATGTATCAAAACAAATAACGAACAAAAAAAAAAACAATTTCAAAATCAATGTAGAAGGTTTTTATTAAATTAAATTGTGTTTTTGTGATACATACTATATTTAACAAAAAAAATATCTTGTTACAAAGAAGTAAGCACAATAAAAGTGTAATACTTAAAAATAATATCGAAAAAAAACAGTATTATAAATCATTTTTCAAAACGTATTACCTTCTAAAATTCTAAACTAAATTTTTTTAAAAAAAAATATGTTTTTATGATTCGTATAATAGTGTGCGAAAATTGATATCGAAACAAAGTAAATAAACCGTTGTGAAACGTCGTATCACCTTTTAAACAACGCACGTAACCAAAAAATCCAATGAAATATATTATATTAAACTTTTTAACTTCTTAGTAAATTTTATATGAATCCATACAAAATAATTTTACTAGATGTACTCATTAAAGTATGTAAAAAACATGTTTTTCTTCCCTTGCTGAGAAGAGGGGGTGACTAAATCAGGGGTTTGCTCTTATTATACATAAATGAGTAAGCCTATAATAAATGTTTGATACGTATTTTTTACGCGTTAAAGGACAAAGATGAATTTCTTTTGGGTTTTTTCAATTTAATGAATGAATGAGTAAACTTTTTTTTTACTTTTGACCATGCCAAGTACAAATAGCATAAGTTTTGCGATCGATCTATACTTTGTATCATGAAAAAAAGGCCGTCTCTCACGCATTCCTATGTCGCACACTAGTCTGTAGTCAAGAATCCTAGATAGGCGATCGAAAATGGATTTTTAAAAATAGTCGCAGAGACTTAATTTATTTAGTAGTTTAATAACAACTAGTATTATTGTCTAGTACTGTATTATATAAAAATACCAATTATTAATTTTTAACATTTTTTTTTGTTGTTACTCTAACTGCTGGGTTAGAGCTGAGAGGTCACCACTGTTATTTTACCTTTAAAAATACTCTACATTTAGAATACAGAGGTCTAAAAAAAATATTCAAGAAATATTATGTATGTTATATTATAGCATGTTATCCAATGTTTAATTACAATATCTCTCTAAGACATTAGGGGAATCCTTATAATAGGGGATAGATAAAACAAATTATTTCAAATTTGAATTTAGCGACCCAAAAACTTATAATTTTACCTATTTAGTTGATTTAAAAAAAACAAATTTATGAGATATTATTTTTTATCGTCTTTTTGGATTCTAAACAACTTTGCTTAGCTCTTCTTCCACGCGCAACACGGCAGATGGCCGTCTTGACATATGTCAATTTATACGTAGCGTGCCCTGTTTGTTCTGTCTGTTTTTTACCAAAAAATAACTATACAAATTTTACGGACTTGTAGGTACTGATTTTCATCGATTACCATTTACGTACAAATCTTATAATCGTATTTGAAAATATTGTTATCTGCATAAAATACATGGGTAATTATGGAAATAAATTATTATAGACAGACGAACAACCCTTATTGTGTCCACCTTGATGACAAAAACACATTTATAAGCACATTATTGTCATTAGTCATCAGAAACAAATTTAAAAAGTATATTAATTAATAATAATAGTAATAATAATTTTTCTACTATTATAAATATAAAAAAAAAAATGTCTATATCTACCTAACTCCTTAATAAATAGGAGTATCACGTCCCAGTGGCGTATTTATTAGGAGGGGGCTGAAGCCCCCTCAGCCCCTTTCCAAAATCTCATGCAATTTTTTTAGTCTGCCAATGGACCTATAGGATATAAATTGTAGGAGTTCAACATTGTCGTTTTAAAAATTATTAGTTTTTAATTTTTTCATCTTAGGTACCTAATTTGTGATTTTGAATTGACTAAATAGCAATCTCGTCTTTTCGTCCACTGCACGCCCGTACCTATCTTGAATGTTATTGTTATTATTAGGTCGTGACGGCGACGACAAGTGGTCGGTTTTTATTGTTTACAAAAATAACATTGTGAATATATTTTGTTCCCATAAAAGTCTTACCAAATTTTTAGGTTTAGTCATGGCTGAAGTATACAGGTTATTGCTCATCGTCTCAAATTGTTATCTTCAGAAATAAAATGGCAGCATAGCAGGATATAAATTTTACTATATATTTTACCGTGTACTTTAGAACATTTCGAGGTTCCTCTAGGAGAAGGTCTTAGTGCGAGTAATATGGAAAAATATGTCCATTACAATCATTATGAAATTGTACAAAAGTATTTTTCAGACAATTCAGTTTCACTTCAAGACCAAGGTAACTATTAGATAATATACTTTATTTATCATTTAATAATATTTTTAGCTTTAATGCGAAGCAGTTAGTCTTAATGGGTATTCTCATTAGCATTAAATACATTAATTGTTCTTAACTTGGTTTTTTTCTTCTAGAATATGAAAATAAGCACGTCTCATAATGTATTATTAGAGATTTTCCCATTATTATGGGAAAATAAGTTGTATATTTTCTTTAAAAAAAGACTGAAATTTTGAGAAAAATAATTTAATTACAGATGAACAAAATTACATTATAGTATTATATAGTTAAAATATTTTTGGAAAAATAGTGACATACATACAAAATAAAATTTTTAATTTAGTTTGTGTTTTTAGCATTGTAATGCCTGGATAGTCAGAGGTAGGTTTTTTTACTTTAAAGGACCCTTGTCTCTTAAAAATTTGTAATTTCAATTATTAATATTTAAAAGTAAACAACAGAGAAATTCCTTAGTACAACAAAAAAGAAGCATCGTATTTGAACACCTAATATTAAAAAAATTGTGTTTTAAAATAAGTTTGGAATTTTTTTCTTGGGGAGTATCTAAAAATATATTTTTATATATTATAATTATATAGTCCTGCATGTGTTATAATATTTTTGAGTTTTGACAACTGTTCAACTGCTGTTAATAATCAATAAATTTAATAAAAATTTGAATTTCTGAATATGAGAACATTATTTTTTTTGTTTTTTAGACAATATAGATTTGGGTCTTTTTTACAAACTTGTGGAAGCGATTTGCAATTATTATTGGTATGATCAAGTACAATTCGCTAAAACAATAATTGAGACAAAAAATTCAATAGACAGTTTAAAAGACAGTTCAAAAGACAGTACTATTCTATATAACATGTAAATATAATACAAAACATTTTTTGTAGGTTAAAAAATAATAATTATTGTGTTATATTTATGCGTGTCTTAAGCAATTTGTTTATACATAGTTTTTAATTATATAGACAAATTCTGTACTTAATAATTTTGTTATATGATAAAAATATTATGTTATTATGTTTACACAGTGTAAGATAAATAAATATGATAATTATTATTATAACCAATACTAAAACTACTATGATCTTTTGTTTAATTTCTTTAGAATATTTTCGTTATATTTATATTGTATGTGTCAATACGTGCATAAACAAAATGTATTACACATCTTAACGTTATTTACATTTTAAATCCTAATATCAACTCAAGTCCTATAATATATAAGTTAGTGTTTAAATAAATTCTAAATGTTGTACCGAAATTAAAAGTGATTTTCCATGTGATTGCTACATTGGAAATTTACATGCTTATTGTTATAGCGGTACCAATAATAGGGTAAATATAAGTTATTAAAAACACACAACAAATTTACATGTTATTCAACTTAAAATTACGGTGCACTATAACTTTAAAAAAAAATAGTTGAATTAATTCCAATTTTTTATGGAATATTCTTTAGATAAAGTTCAGATAAAGATAAATAGCGATATACTTTGAAAAAGAACCAAAAATATCAAAAACTCTTTCCCCTAGAAGCCTAGAAGAGATAGAAACGTTCTCTTAATTTCTTTTTTTTTCAAGCAAGCTTTTAGGACTTAAGGCCTGAAAATTAGACTTAAAATAAATCTAGGTGGGGCTATAGCTTATAACATAAAACATTTTCAGAATAATCTATGTCAAACTTAAACAATTGAAGGGTCCGGCGCAAGTACCGGCCATCTTCACTTTTTATCAAAAATTGTTTTTCCATGGAAAAATTAATTACATTTTCGTACATCAAACAGTAAAATCGGACTATTACCTACAAATATATTGCAAAACCTATTTTTTGCCGCCATAATGATAAATGGGACAATGTATTTTCTTTTGACCGTCCAGCGTGCTGAACAATTTTAAAATATGAAGACAGATAGGTTTTTGCACCGGACCTTTCAATTTGTAATGTGTCGAAATTTTAAGTTGAAAAATAGAGCTATCCTAAGATTGTAATTATCAGTTGTAATATTTTTTAATTAGAAAATATATATTATTTCCGATCATAAGCTCTTCAATGATGATTTATAATGCGTCATATAATGGGTAATTAATAAACATATTATAAAGAAGTAGATATTTCCGTTTAAAGAGTTTCAATGATAATTTCTAAGAAACCCTTGAAAAGTGGAGTTGATGTTTACCAGCGTGACTAGTTAAAAAAAAATAATATTGTTATTGTGACGCACGTAGTACTAAAAAAAATACATATTTATCTAATGCCAAAATAACATAATATTTTTATCAATTATAAAAAATCACCCATAGGGGCACGACGGCATAAAATATGATGTTTGTGGATTTTACATGTTTACCGCTTACATTATCAAATATTACTCACCCATTCAGATAACAGTTTTCAGTGACAGTCGTTGGGCGGTTGCCGGTTGTTTCTGTTGACATTTCTGCAGGTACAGAGTACAGCTCATTGTCAGTATAACATTATGATGTTCGTCGTATTGTTATAATAATATTATTATTTGACTACGACGTGCATAAGTAATGATTCGATTTTATTCCATTAGGTATATCAAGTTTAGAACAGTTTTAAAATATTAACATACTTGCCGGATTTATTAAATATTTTAATACCTACATACATTGGTACATACAACTGTAAACATGAGCGACAGTAAGTATTTAGTATAGTTTACCAGTATTGTAAATAAATATACTCGGTACTAATATTATTGTTAGTGTATAATATTTACTATAATATAATATATTATATTCAATAATATATACTATAATATTATTTGTATTATGACGTTTAATTTCATTATTTTTGGATAATATAATAGCTATCTACATAGCGTGTTTGTCGTGACGGCTTTGATTTGTATAATATAATATATTTTACAGTTGGATATTAAGATAATTATTCTTTAATGACCATTCTAACTAAATACAAGTATAATTTAACTAATATTTTAGGATTTTAAAACTTTAACTATGTTTAAGCTAAACTGGTATGATTGGTCGTAAGTCATTAATGGTTGTCGGTTAATTGAAACTGCTATACTAGGTCCAGTCTTGAGTGACCTATGCTACTGAATTTCTTGTTTATCACACAATATGTAAATAAATAAAACTATTATTTTGATTATACCATTTTGTAAAAATAATTATTGTATTGAGAAATGTAATTGTGAAACTAGATATTATTGACAATAACAATGTAAATTATAACTTGTGCAACAAAAATGTACGTATTTATATTATATTAATAATATAATTACTAAAGGTATAAAAAATATCTATCTTTTAGATTAATAATTGGTGTTATTTTGTAAATGTTATGAATATTTTTAATCTTTTTAATTAGGCTACTTGTTTATTAGCTAGTTAAAATATATATTATTTTTAACATTTAATAGGTAGATAGGTCAAAAGATAAAATGGGTATCAATTGGAAAACCCAGATTTTTATTTGCTGATGAATACTATTATTTTATGTTTGAAACTGCTTATAAACTTGATTAGTGAATTGATAATAATATATGCTAACTAATTACTAGATAGCAACTATAGTTCAGTGGTTATTGAATTTATACACTGTTGTTATTTGTCTGTTTATTCTTGGACATCTAAGATTGATGTAAATTTTTATAACTTACATTTTCATTACTGACATTTTAGATATAAAAAATATGGCACTTGCTACAAACAGTTTAGAAGCGCTAAGTTTAGCTAATCATGATTTTTCGTTGTCATTATATTCAGTAAGTACTGTATAATATATTATATATTTTTGTTTTTAATATTTTGCTTTATGTTATTAAAGTTTTTTACCTATTATTTTTATTTGCAGAAATTTAACCAAAAAGATGGAAATATATTCTATTCGCCGTTTAGTATACATTTAGTAATGTTTATGGCCAGCGTTGGAGCGGCTGCAAAAACATTTGATGAAATAGTTAACACGTTGCATTTGACCAAAAACAATACTGCATTGGATGCATATAAGGAACTATTGGAAAACTTAAATGTAATATTACTCATATTACTAATCAATAATGTTATTTAATTACATTATTATGTTAAGGGTAACGGAAAACATCAATTTTTTTACAAATAAAGACTAAAACGCGGAGTCATATTCCAAAGTGTCTACCGAACCGATTTCAATAATTTTTTTATTTTATTTTATAGTTTAACATCTTACCTATGGGGGCTAAAAGGCCAATTTTTTATTTTTGTTTTCAAAAAATAGTTATAAGCATTTTTATTTTCACTTTTTTATAGTTTTTTCTAATACATCTAACTACTTTTTTAATCGCTAAATCCAAAATCGTTCTTTTAGCTTCCATAGAAAAAATAGTAAGCTTCGCATAAAAATAAAGAAAACTTGAAATCCGTCAAATAAATACGCCAGAAAAATGACTTTTACGAAAGTCATTTTTGATCAAACTTTCATCATAACTCAGAGAAAAATATCTTTAAAAGTATTATAATTAAAAAATTGTAATATGTGTTCACCTTTAAATTAGTAGGTATATGAAAAATGGCTATTAGATCAATTTTTGTCAAATATTGCCTAACCTTTGCCCCTTAATAAATAGCGCTTTCCGTTCCCCTTTAACAAAATTAGTAACTATTAATTAATTAATTATAATTTTAGCTTATGTTGTTATACATTTTAGGAGAATGATGTTCTAAAAATTGCTACTGGAATGTTTGCTGATAATTCATTTAAAATAAAACAAAGTTATTTAGAAAAAACTGGAAAGTATTTACAATCGTCCTTAGAAAAATTGGATTTTAAAGGCAATCCTGAAGTTCAGCGTGTATATATTAACGATTGGGTCCAAAACAAAACTAATGGAAAAATCAAGGATTTGTTTCCCGCAGGTAACTTTATTTCAATATATTAGTTTTATTGAAGAAAAAAAAATGAATTCTCATGTGTTGAGTGTCTAGAAAAACATTGAACCTATTATAAAACACAATACATTATTATGTAATATGCTTTCATAAATCTTCAGGGAAAAACTTAAGTTTGTCAATTTAACAAACAATTTGTTTTTCAAATTTATTGGGAGCTTGTTGTTGAGAGTTTATAGAGATTATTTTATCAAAATCAGTGAGTACATTTTGCTGTGTTGAAAACTAAGACCATAAGTGTGATAAATCTAATTATAATTTTCACTCTAAAATCATTGGTTGTTTTGTGCCTCAAAAACATTGTTACAAGAAAGCTCGCACACTATCAGAGTGGTTTATTTTGATAACTTTTTTGTTTATTTGAAAGACGAGGACTTCATACAGCAGGTACTGGAGGTTGATTTTAAAATCCAATTTGTGATCATTTTTATTTTCAATTTTTTTTTTTTTTTTGAAAATGTAATCATAAATTAGTCAATTCTTGCTGTAGCTTTCTCTCTTTCAAAAAAATAATAAAATCAGATTTTACTTCAAAATGTCAATGTGTTTTCTCGTAAAGTTATTTTTTAACACCAAAATGACTATTACTCTTACCATAAAGTGTACCTTTAAGTTAAAAATAATACCCTCAAGCTTATATGAATTAATGTGAAAACAACTTAACATGATGTATTATAATAAAACTACCATTTCCAAAATAATGTCTCTATTTTGCCTCTTAATAAGTCATGAAAAGATCCCTTAAGGTGAGTTATCGGGTGACATACCACACATGTCTAAAAAGTCAAGTATTTTTAACAGCTCCATTTGATTTCTAAAAAACTATTTTGTATTTTTAGGCTCCATTCAGGCAGATACTAATTTGGTATTGGCAAATGCTGTGCATTTTAAATGTGGCTGGAAAAATGAATTCAGCGACACACAAGATGAGCCTTTCTTTTTAACCCCGGAAAACCAAGTTAATGTAAAGATGATGAGTCTCAGGAAAGACTTGCTTTATTATCATGATGGTGATTTGAAATATGCTGCATTAGAATTACCATATAAAGTAAGTATTTCTAAGTTTGAATGTATTGTACAAGATTATACAATAATTTTTAATTTCCTTGTAGAATTTTTTTTTTAAAATGATTATTTTGTTGCCCGACGCTAAAGATGGTTTAAAAGACCTGGAGAGTAATTTGCATAAAATCAAATTACATGAGCTTTCAAACAAAATGACTACATATAATGTTAATGTAAAGTTGCCGCGATTCAAACTTGAACAAACGTTTGACCTCATACCCGTATTAACTGAAGTAAGATATTTTTTGTGCAACTCCTGGCGTTAAGATTAATTGTTATGTATAATCAGTTGTTTATATATGTATTATGTTATAAAATATATTACAGCTCGGGTGTACATCAATGTTCTCGCAGAGTGCAAATTTTTCTGAAATTTATGAATCGACTTCTGACTCTTTGTATGTGAGCAAAGTTATCCACAAGGCTTATATTGACCTAGATGAGAAAGGAACTGAAGCAGCAGCTGCTACAGGTAAATGAGTTGTGATGAAACAACATTAAAAAAAAAAATTTTTTTTAATTTTTCCCCAGTTTTGGGGCGAAGGAATTCACTTTATCAACTTATGTCCCATAAATGTACTATTTGCATACCATTTTGGATACATAGAGATTAAAGGTGCCACTTGAGTAAATTGGTAGAGAGGAAATAAGATATTGTGTTTACAAACACACATAAAAAAAATAACACATCATTGTAGAAGTAATACTTTCTCAACCTGCATAGTAGCTGAAATAATAAAGTGATTGACCCATGGCCTTAAAAATGTCCAATGATTATACAATTTTAAAGGTCTATAGCCTCAGTCACATAAACATTCATGATTTACAAACTGTTAAATATTTATTGATTTCTTGAAACAAATTTAATGGCCTGGAATTAGTTCATAAAATGTCATAATTATTTTTAAAAACCATGGTTCTGTAGATTTGTTTTGTGTATCCATAAGTACATGGGTCCAGTTTTCATTTATTTTATCATTAATTTTAATATTTAATTAAATTTTCAGTTTTAATTCTTAATTAATTAATTTATATATACTGATAACAGGCAAATACCTAATAAAAAAAAAAGTACATTACATTCTCTAATTATATGTATAGTAATAACAAAAAAGTGACTTACACTCAGTAAAAAAACAAATTATAGTAAAAATAATTGTTATGGTTTTTTTTTTTTACTTCAATAAAAGTTTTAATAATAAAATAAAATAAACTTCCATTTAAAACAAAAAGAAGAACCCATCATTATAAAATTAGTGTCTTCTCTGCCGTGCATCAAAGCTAAATTAATTTTAGCGACAGGATATTTAAATCAGACAAATTATTTAGTATACCTATTAAAAATGGTGATTCAAGTGTGTCACAGTGGTGCAAGGATACAAACTTAGTACTACAAGTATTGGATTTGATTCCTGCACATTATAAAAAAAGGAATGTTGCCCATTTCTTGACACAAACGCTGTTTATTTGAAGACTGGTTCACTGGTACGGTATATATATAATATGAACATTTTGTTTTGCAAAACATTTTTATTATATTGATATCATACCTATTGCTTACCTTTAATTCTGTTTTAATTTACCAAACTATTTATACCATTTATATTTATTATATAAATAATAAACAAATCGAGAAAAAAAAATTGATCTGTAATAGTTTGAAGCAATTCATTCTTTCACAGAACACATTCGCATAGTCTATTTTTCCAGAGTAAAAAAAAAATGGTTTAAATTCTATGGTGTAATATATTTTATTTAATTAATTTTCTTTATATTAGTTCTAAATAATGTTTAGATAAGCCCTAATAGTAAATTATTGATCATTGATATTTATTTGAGTTTTTTTTATATGGTTTTATTAATTTGTATTGTTGTTAACTCGGATGTAATACATAATGATTTGTAACGCTTGTTGTTTGTATTAGCTCAAAATATGAAAAAGCTAACATAAAAAACATAAATATAATTTTTATAATTATATACATGTAAGAATATTTAGAATATTTTATTTTAAAATAAGAAAATTCTTGTAGTTTAATGGAGTTGACAGAGAGAAACTATGACGATGTTATATTTACTTTAGAAACAGTTGCATATCCATGTAATAATATATATTACCTAACCAAACCCTTTACCTTATAAGAGGTGAAAACTTTTGTTATATTTCACTTCTTTTAGCGTAGTTCTGGGACTTGAGGTTTGAAAATTATTAAGCTGAAGTTAAATTTAATAAGTTTTATAAAATTTATAAATGGCTTTTATAGTAACAAAAAAAAATTATTCAAATTAAACATAATACATTGAAGCTTATACCAATTAACAGATAAATTAATTGACCTGTCGATATTTTTTAAAACTTATTTTTGCTTAAATATTGCCTATATAAAACTCCTTAAAACAGACCGTGTGCAATCCTCTTAACAAAAGTTAATGTCCGTTTATAGTTTATTACGAACTTAATATTTATGAGTAGATTATTAACTGAAAGATTTTTAAAATAACATAATTTTGTCTTTGTCTAATATGTATAAAAATTCACAAATGATTCATCATGTGTTCTATAGGAATGCAGTTACAATCTAACAGTATTAGTTTTATAAGGGATGTGCCATTTGTATCTTTTAAAGCAAATCGACCTTTCATATTTGTGATAGAAACCAAATCGCATATTCCGTTGTTTGTTGGCAAAGTAAAAAATATGCCTTAAAGTTTTAACTGGTGTGAGTATAAGACGTAATAATTTTTTTTAATATTAAAATGCCTTATTTGTAATACTAACCAAATGATTATATTAAACGTAATTAATATTTTTAAACTAATATCTTTAATCACTTGTTTAAAAGTGTAAAACAGTTAAAACGAAATAATTGTAGCCGATTTTTTTAAACAATGGATTATTGGAATGTAAAGTATTTTGTTTTAAAGAAATAATTTAAAAGAATAATAATCAATATTTATTATTTTTTAGTTAATGATATGGTACGCAAGCCCGAAAATGACACTTCATGTTAAATAAAAAATAGAAGACAATTAGAGTAGGAACACAAATTTAAATAATAGAAACCCAACCGAGTAGTAAATAAATTCAATGGTCAAGAATAGTTGAACGAAGTGGATGGATAATGGGAGAATTTTGTCTGTGAATGTTAGGAGGGAAATGTGGAATCTAAAACTGTAGTGAAAAACAAGATCAGTTTCACCAGTCTTGGTTATAAGTAGTTAAATACCATAGTATTATATTAGCTTTGTGTTAAAATTTGGCGTTTAATGAAATAAACGGTTTGACGTTACAAGATATAACTGATTGTTTAAGATATAATGAAACAATAACATTTACACCAACTATATAGCAGTGTGGTTAACATGTGTGCTAAATATGTATGTATTTTTTATTTGATACAAGGAAATTATTTTTATTTGTTTAATTGCTTGCAATCATATAAAAATCAACCGGTCTTTAGATGTTTTTCAAAAAAGTATTTAAGAAATTACAAATAACAATTTGAATATATTTCAATTTGTAATTTACTTTATGGCCTATAGCATTGTTGTAATAATTATTCACGTTACATATCTCTTCTGTTACCACCTATGAGATGATGCATTTATTATAACATTTTACGACATTTCAAAAATTACACCATTATATAATATGTCATGTTTTTTTTTTATGTTAAGGTATTGGATTTGCGCTACTGAGTGCTCATGTAAAGCACAGGGAAAATGCTGTTTTTATTGCTGATCATCCTTTTATTTTTGCAATTATTACAAATGAAGGCGATGTCATATTCATGGGCCGTCTTAAAAAACCTTAATCATTATTCGTTTGTTGTTTATATAATTGTATTATGAAATATTTATTATTCAATTGTTTTTGTTAAAATATTTTATTGTCCAAACTTATGTTATTTACTATTGTGCACCAAATTTATTTTATATGTCGCCCATAGATACATGTATCTATTTATATATTATAATTATAAGTATTAAAACTATTCAATACGTAATAATACAAACCAATTTTTAATCCTAATGCTGATATTTTGTTTTTTGAAACTGCCTTGCTCACAATGAATTTGATTAAAAAAAAAAAAACACTGACTAATGTCACAAAATACTAATTATTTTTAATATAATAGCTATTATTTTATATTTAAAAATATACTGGCTGAGGTAGAAGAGCCGCCATTAATTTGCTGATTGTTCGACTCGGCTTACATGGATATAAGAAACATACATCAACCTCAGAAACTTAAGAAATAAGTATCATAATATTTTACAAACTTTTTTCTTTTTATTTCTGTGTATCAATTGTTAATAGTTTAATGGTTAGCTTGTTTATTTTATGTAAGTTACCTATAAAGGTGTGTTTATTGAATAAAGGAATGATGATGGGAGATCTGCGAAGGGAACAAATTATTAATGATATTTTTACGATTTTGTTTTATATATTTTTTTTTTAACACCAATTGTCTAAAGCGTAAAATGCTTATAATTATGTATTATCACAAATGTTTTAAATTTTAGTAAATTTACTTAGTCATAAGACATATATTACATTTTTATTAAGACAACATGTACACATTACATACAAGGTGCACATAATCATCGTCTTTAATTGAAACGTGTGATTTGATTAAAAATTTAATATTTATTGTTGTATGCAGAAATTCTAAAATAGTAGGTATGTTTGATCGAAAATATTGTCAATTTATGATTTATTATATGCTTCGATTATTAGTGTGTAGGTAAGAAAAATTAAGATAGATTAAAATTATAAAATATAGATTGAGAATACAAGCAATATTGTAATAAGTATGCATAGTCACAAAAAAAAAAACACATTTTTAATTAGACAATAAGTATAAATTACAAATAAGTTTTACACAACCATTGTCTGTAATTTGCAGGCGGAGTCTTATTAAAAATGTAATATATTTTGTTTTATTCAAATAATATAGCCGTTTGAAAAAATATTATACTACAACACGTGTGTGAGCAAATCCTAAAATAGTATGTCTGAATTGAGAATATCAATTTATGATTTATCATACATTTTTTAAGTGTTTATAATAAGTGCACACAAAAAGTCAGAAAAACTAAATTGTTGGGCAATGATTTTCTACATTAAAAATTTCTTTTTTTAATGTATTTTAAATAAGTAATAGAAATTCGTTCTTTATTAATTTGATTTCGGACTGGCGTATGTACAAATGAGTTAAAAAAATGGATGGAGTCATCATTGTAGTTATTAGATAATAAATCATACATGTTAATAGTCATTATGTGTAATGATTTTAATTCTGTAATTAAAAATGTCAGATTTGTTTTATGTACATTTAAAGAAAGCCGTTGAAAATATATATATATACTAAAAACATTGTACTGATAAAAAATACTTGTTTGGAAAATCAATAATGTCTCTGCATGCTTCATATCAAATAAAACAAACGATATGTCATTTTGTTATAATTAAAATTTACTGATAGACTTATACCACTGTGTAAACTTTCAATATATTTATTATTTACATTTTTTTTAATTTAATTCACTATAAAACCGGTAGTTTTTGCAAGAACAAATTATTAATTTTGTTCATGAGTTAAACTTCAGTTCATCATAAATAAAATGAAAAAAATGTTCTATATTTTGTTAATATCAATTTTCATAGCTGCTAATCCTGTACTAGGTGCACAACCAGTTGAACCACAGGAGCAAGAGAGCGACGGGGAACAGGAGTTTGGCCTAATCCTAACCGAGGACAAGGTAATTGTTTTATTTTTTCTTAGACAATAATACTTGATTTATTATACTTATTTATTGGAATTAGACGAAGTTCAACTGATGTAATGACTTTAAATCGTATTATTTTCATCGATTGACAGGATTTTGTTATATTGTTGCTGATGTACTGGTAGTATAGCATTTGCCCTTTAATAACATATGAATTAAAAAAAAAAAAACAATTTCGTCTAAACAAAATTATTCATAAATAAAAACTATACTTTTATTTATTATTTATGAATAACAAAATACTTTTTTTTCCTAAAAAAAAATAATATAAAAATATTTAATTTAGTTATTTGAAAAATTGATCATGGTTCAAAAATGTATTAAATCGAGCTTAAATTAATAAATTACCTATGGAATATCAGTTAATTTTTTATTTATACATTTTTTTTTTATTATACATTTATTTAAATAAAAACTCATTCAAAAAATGCCGATTTTTGTAATACGTGATGCGTTGTTTGTTTACCGTTTGTTTTATATTATTCTCAAGCCAATACTCTTTTAAATTTTATAAGAAAATTTTTATGTAAAAAAAATGGAGTATAGGTAGTCTTATTTTTATCTGCATTCATTACTCTACCATAAGCCATCATCCGTCTTAAATTTTAAACTTCAGTAACTTTATAAGTAACTATCCAAAACTGGTTATCAACAAGTAAAAATGTTCAGCAAATCATTTTTTAAAAAGTTAATTAAATGTATAGTGTACACGTTACCTTTAAAGTTATAAAATTTCATAGACCTTTGAAATTTTTTTTTTATTATTGTCTACAACCGTAAAATAAAATAAACTAAAGATTCACTTTAAAAAAAACTACAAAATTATCTTAAGAGAAAATTTGTCTCGCCCTTAACAAGTCATTCTGTATAATAATGTTAGTAAATACAAATGTTTAGATTCTAAATGATACTTATACATGGGCGAGGAAACATGTACGAGAAAATCAAGATAGTGATTTTACATTTGAAGATTTGTATAAGTTTATAAGTGCTACTGATCGACATTTAAAAATAGCAAACGAGTACTTCACGCAGAATCCAGAAAAAAAGCCAGTCCAATGTAACCATTAATTATTCACTATTTATCATTTAATAATAATTTTATAGTTATTAAATAATATAC
Source organism: Adelges cooleyi (assembly GCF_023614345.1). Taxonomy (NCBI): domain Eukaryota; kingdom Metazoa; phylum Arthropoda; class Insecta; order Hemiptera; family Adelgidae; genus Adelges; species Adelges cooleyi. The sequence continues at coordinate 958,908 of NW_026095761.1, forward strand.
ATTGTAGTACTTATAAAAAATTAAAATATTTTTATATTATTATTTTTTCCCTATTCATGATAAATATTTATCATAAAATAAGCTAATAATATTATATTTTTACGAAAGTATAGGGTTCTAAACTTAAAGTTTAAAAACTTTATAACATTTATTTTGGATTTACTAATGGAAGCTACTTGAAGTTGGTCCATAAAATTAAGTTATTATGTTTTCAAGCATTAAAATTAAAAATCCTCATTTTAAAACTAATACAACTTTTCCAACTTAGTATTGAAACATAAATGTGCACAAAACATTCTTAAATTTTGACTATTTAAATATTTTTTATAAGTTAGCGTTAATTTTATTAAAATTTTAAGATTATCTTCAGTGTTCCGGAAAATAAAAAAATGACAAAAAAAACACAACTTTATCATATACCTTAAGTTGTGTACAGTTGTATCATGTAACATACTATTTTAAAAAACCATGATTAAGTATAGCTTATGAAAGTCAAAATTTGAGTATGACAAATACTTCTGTTGGGAAAAATAAAAACTTATTACATTTTGAAAAACTTAAAAATAATTACATCCAATAAAATTGAATTTGGGTTATATATTTGAAATAGTCATGATATGTGTAGGATAGTTTTTTTTAGCCCACACAAAAATAATCCAAGTCTTCTAGCCTAATTTTTTCTTCAAATTTTAATAATTTAAACACAAATTATTCTACTTATTTTTTTATCTTATAATACAAATATCGTAAAATATTATATTATTATATTGCAATCATTAAAGTTGTTGTTATTATTTACTCTGATCGGCACACAAGACGAAGAAAAGTCATGCACAATATGTGATAATTGATGTAAAGTTAAGATAAATGAGCTGTGCTACAGCTGTTTATATTCTAACAACTTATCTTATCTATTGATTATTTATTAATAAATAAAATACATTTTTTTTATTGTTGTAGACAATATAGATGTTGATCAATTCAAGACACTTATCAGATTATTTAGCATTGAGGCTTATATGGCTCCAGTACTTTTTGTTTGTCAATTAATAACAGAACTCAACAAAAAACTAGGTAGGTATTGTTTTTTAAGCAATCCAGGAATACGCTAATAAAATCTATTGTAGTATCTAATAATTTCTAAATTATAATAAAATGAAGCAATTATTCATGTTAAGTACTTTCTTCCATTTATATATAATCATTTTAATTTGTATTCGATAAATACAAAAATAAGTAAACAAATTCCGTTTGTAAAGTAGACAAATGTTAAATTTTAGCAGAATATAATTAAATGTTTTGAAAATAAAAAAATAATGAAATTTATTTATTTGAACTTGAGTATAATGACTAAAAAGGGTAATGAATACAGTACAAATAACTTGTGTAATGTGATGAATGACAGAGAATATTTGTGTGCCTATTAAAATTGAATTGCATTGGAACTGGAAAGAGTCCAGTAAGATTCACTTATGAAAAACTATTTACACTCGGTAGCTTACGCAGGGAATCTTTAGTCAGTCATTGAAGACAATCATAGAATATACAGTATAGCACCTACTGATATCTGAATTATAATACAATTAAGCGACTTATTTGAGTTTACTACTTTCATCAGTTTACACGCAGTTATTCAAAAAATGTTTTTAAAAGTTATAAAAAATACAATTCTTCTACTGTGTATTTATAATTTCCAAATGTTTATTTTTCAAATAAATAATTAAATTTATTTTAATGTATTAAAAATATTTAAATTAATTAATTAATTTAAATTTGGTTCGATCACCTAACAAGGGTAACGTGTAGGTATACTGGAAACTTACTGTGGTTGTGCGACGAGTAAATGTCATTGGGGAGCATTACTATAGTCTGTACTATGCTCATAAATCTAACCATACAAAAAATGCCACGATCATGCACCGGTATAGCGATAATACATTTTATCGGCTAAATAAATAAATTTGGTTAATGGTAAAATGACAACTAGATCAACAATAGCTGCTGATTTTAGTACACATTTCTGTGTCATACACGAAAGCAACAAATTCGAGCGTAATATTTTGTAAAGCAATCGCGATATCTTTAATAAAAACAGAAAAAAACAATACATCTACTGTTCGGTTCATTTTTTTGCAAAGGAAAACGACTTGAGAGTGAACATAGTTGAAGTGGCATAAGTGGCAGTATGCGATTGCCGATAATCAACAAGATTGCTCTGGTTTTCGTGACAATGACAATGGCTTACCTAAATGCCACAAACGACAGTGACGACGAATTGTACAAAAGGAAGGTATTTTTAACCATGTTCACTTACACTGATCAGGTCCTAACACCTGATCGAGGTTACATTGCAACGCGTGACTTAACCATAGATGAGCTCATGTCAGATGACATCACGGTTTTAGGGCAACGTCTGGAAGCTTTACACAAAGAGGTCGAATGTAGTTTTGTATTTAGTGCTCTGGTGCACGTGTATCTAACTAAAATTTACTTGTTAGAACCAAAACAACTAGGTCATCTCACCAAGCAACAAGTGAACAGTTTGTCGTTTACGGAAGAAGCCGCGTACATAGTCAACTACGCGTTCGATAAACAAAATTCGAATCTCGTGGAGGTCATGTGGATATTGTATTTGTACGCTTCGAGAACAGACGAGTTCATCGATTCTCACACAAACGGAGGTGGCGGTCTCGACAATAAGATAACGCTAGCCGGTCACGATACCGTGGTAAATGTGCTCGAGGAGTTCGCCGAGTCCTACCAATGTAAGGTGTTCGACCAAGAAACCGGGCGACCCCGAGATGTGAAGTACGTGGACAAGATCAAAGAAGTCGCGCAGGGACGAACGACGGGTATTCCATTGACCGTAGCGTACAACAAGGAACGGTTTTCGAATCAGCGAAAAAGTAATAAAATTCTTGCCGAAGGAATGGAGCGTTTCCAACTCCAACATTTGCGGCTGAGCCCACTGATGAAAGATAGACACACGGTTGACGAGCTAATAGACACATTTAGTGTTCACGTCGACAGCAATCCCACGGTGGAACGTTTATCGAAACTCTACCGGCAAACCTACAATGCAAACGTGCCGTTACATGAATATATCAACTCCTTCACAACGCTACAGAGCGAACTCATCACCGTGCTAAAGGCGATCGCCCTGAGAATCGTCATTGTATACTTGAACTGTATGAAAACAAATTTAACACCGTGCTCGTTGGATCAACGAGCAAGTTTTCTGTACGACTTTTGCGAAGAAGACAAAAGCAGAATGAGCGCTTTTCTTACGGACTTCGCCACGTGTATTGGTCGGGTCACTGATTTTCATCTAAACCGCACAACGGCGTTACTGAATGAATGTTCCTGTAGGTTTTCTCTGTTGCCTCTTATCGATCGTCGGTCTAGTATTGTACTCAGTTTATTAAAAAGCATGACATCTGGTCATAGTACCACCTTTGGTGCATTTGCCAATCCGTTGTCGGAGAACGATTACGGCGAAACGTGGATGGCCAATGTTAAAGAAATTGCCAAAAAGTATTTTATTATTTATTCAGAAGATATGAAGGATTCGGTGGACAAAATTATAATAGTCGCTGATATATATTTAGATTATATCAAAAAAGTAACTGAAGGCTTTGACTTTGGAGTAATAAACTCGTTAATCCGTCTCAAAGAGTCCGAACATTATAAACGTTTAGTTGAACGAGAAACAGAATCTGATTATGGTATGCGAATGTTCAATAAATAATTTAACTATAAAATATGATTTTTTTTTCTAAATAAAGAAAACACAACTACATCATAATAACAACGTATTTTGTTTTCACTCACTATACTCAGATTGCCCTGAATTTCGGATCAATTCTGATAGTTTATTAGCCAGTCTAGTGAAACTAGTTACAGACGATATTTAAGCGGGACGCACATTGTTTAAGGAATTTAAAATTGTTTTGTTGGATTTAAACTAATGTATTTATAATAATATTTTAAAAGAAAGTATTAAACACATTTTGGTTCCGGCACAACTAGCTTTCAATATGGTTACCAGAAAACTGCCACTTTTACGTTCTCCTATTAAAAGTTTGAGATTAAATTTAAACGAGTTGAATGTTGCACGTGTAGACTTTTCCGGAAGTACTTATGAATAATTTGTTCGTTGTTATTATCATAACCGACAATAAATAAAAATTGTCTAATGGTAAGACCGTATTCTTGATTAAAAACCCATAGCAACGAGGAAAATATTTTTTAGAACGTTCTATAATGACGGAATGGGCACAATCTAGGCAAATCTAGAAACAGATGTACATAATGAAAATATTACTGTGTTAATATAGTGTATGTATCACAATCAATGAGTGTAATTAGTTAATTTTTTCTCTTTGTGTTTAAAATTTACTAAATAACTAAAAGAATATATTCGTTTAGGGATTGAAAACACATAATGTTTTTTTTTTATTGCTTTATTACTAAATTTTACTTATTGTTAGTGTTACTAAAAACTTTTTTCCTTAGGTAATATTTAGTTTCTTAAGAAGTAGTATAATATTAAATAATCACAAACACTGGTAAAACATCATTTCATTTGTATACAATATATTATTGTAAACAGTCAAACTTCATAAAATATGTAGGTATACATGTTTAAAACCATAATAAATAATACATTACGTTTGTATTTGATTCTTCAAAGATTATTGTAATAAAATATTAATACTCCTTTTTTCTCTTATTCCTAAGCGGTATTAACTTTATCTTTATTTCGTCTTTAGGGATAAAGTTATTTAGATCATATTATTTTTTATTATCGTCATGATAAAAACAACACATATTTAATGAAATAGTTGCAAGCATTTTTTGTTTTATAGTTTAACCAAATTATAATAGGATTTTCTCTAAACGGATTGGAGAATTTTCCCTATGTTTCCCTCAAATATTAATTAACATACTTACATATTTTGTAAAAATTAAAAACATTTTATACTAGAATTTGAGTAGAACACCTATTGATCCGATCTTCGATTACGGATTAGATGTACTGATATAAAACAGATACAATACGTAATATACACGCTTAAAACTAAACTATAACTGAACTATAATTGTACGGTAACTGTTACAGTAAACTATTATCAGGTTTATTTGGTTAAATGTATTTTAAAACATGCGCAATTGTAAATTAACTAAATTCTATAAGAAAGTAAGAAGGAAACCTACTTCCCTAGGATGGCAGCTCTTGTCTCTTGTAGCTAGAATTTACGAAATAAAATAAAATAATATTTTAGACTAGCTATACTTAGAAGTAATTAGGGCTTTCGGGAGATAGCAGTTTTAGCACTGGCTTTAATTCTTAAGGAACAGTTTTTGAACACCGTTTTGATCAGTAGTAACATGTAGTTCTTCAATAAAATATTATTAAGCTAACCCCTCCTATAGAAAAATGCTTTTTGAATTTTTCGAGGTTTCATTGTGTATGGATAGTAACACACAATGTAAGAACACAAAACTGATACGATAATATTATTTTTTACTGAGTTGTTTTTTTTATTCCTACTCGTATGGTTGTACTGCTGTATTTGTTTAATTTGTATACTATTGCCGTTTTGATCAGTTGGCTCATAAATCCTAAATAATAGTATTATATTTTTTTATACGTTGTTACACGAAGAAGAAGTAGCAAGTAATTCAACAACAAAACATAAAATATGCAATTATTTCTGTCTATTACTAATCAATATCAGTAAATTATTTTAGTAAAAACCCAAAACCTAAATTTACATTTTTTTAAGTTGTTGCAATATGTAATGGTTTGTAGGACAACTAGGATATGTAATAACATAATTTGTAAAAATAAATGTATTTCAACATATTATGGCAGAAAATTAAACATTGTGACCACATAATTATTTCAAAAACAATTCTTAAATGTTATAATTTTAATGACTATACATGAGTTTTAACCTAAAAAAAACTATTAATAAAATACGATTATTTGCGAATTCTTACGTGGAATTTCTAACTGTCAGTTTCCAATTCTTTCAGACGTTTGTAATGGTTGGACTCTTTGAGACTTATCAACGAGTTGATCACACCGAAATCGAGGCTTCTAGTAATTTTCTGGATGAACTCCACATATATATCAACGATCATTTGTATGACAGTGGGCAAAAACAAGTAATCTAAACGGTCTAATTATTTAAAATCATCATTGACCTCTCTTATAATGCTAGCTAACCATTTTCTTGCAAAATTTTTATACAACCTTATTTTGTCGGTAAATGGAGTTAAATCGCTATTAACAGAAGCCATGTTTTTTAAAGCATGCATTTTACTGTTTATGTAAGATTTAATTCTATACTCATTTTTTTCCTTCATTGTTGTGATTGCAATATTTATGTCTACATCATCGGGCTGACCTATCTGAATGGCGAATTCTTTCAGACCATTAATTATATTACGATTGTGCAAATTCGATCTATTGCGATGCAAAATAGGTATCGATAAAACTGGGAGCTGTCCCATTACTTGTTTTTTATACAAAAAATATACAACGATAATTCTCATGACGATTGCTTTCAGTACGCTTCTGAAATCACGTTGTAATGTTATGAGGTACTCTATATATTTACACAATGGCACGTTAAGAGAGTTGGTTTGCTTAAAACGTTGTTCTAATATTTCCGAAACTTTAGATTTTTCGGATATAGCCCAAAACATCATCAATTGAACCATCCAAACTTCTGTTTTAAACAGGTGACACAACCGTAATCGCTTGAGTTCAAAGCGCTCAATACCCGAGTCGGAATTCTTCTTAATTTTTCCGACTCCCGACAATTCGACCCCTTCCAATTCGTCTGGTTCTGTATCGTACACCTGACACTCGTTGGACTTGGTGAACTCTTCGAGTACCCTTTTGACGGCATTTTGAGTGGAAATCATAACATCTAAGCTGTAAGGTTCGTTACCTTTCCGGTAGTTCTGGAGAAACTTTTCTGCCTTTAAACTATACATATAAAATATCCATATGACTTCCGTGGGACATTTCCAACTTATGTTTTTTCTATTGTACGCGTCATCGACCATGGATTGCGCTTCTTTCGTAAACGTTATACAGCTTATTTCACGCGCTGACAGTTTGCTCAACTTCTTCGGCTCCGACAAATACGTCTTGATTAAATTTATATGCACTAGAGCTCTAAGTACTAACAAAATTGTTGTAGTTGTAATAATTATTACAACTGATAAGCAACATAATTGACGCTGATAACAATGCAAGATAACATAAACTATGAGATAACTATGTCTTAAAACCGTCACATATTAATAATTATGAACAACTTTTCAACGGGAGCTATGCTGTTTCTGGATTTCACAACTTTAAAAAAAAACAACTAGCATTAAATGGAGAACAATTCTGAGAATGACTTTTGTCCGCCTAAATCAGCTATTTTGCCCAGTGTGCGCCGATTTGATCAGTTGGCTCATAAATCCTAAATAATAGTTTTTGTTTATACATTGTCACAGTAGTACATAATTCCACCTTGAAACAGTTAAAAATCAATTAATCTACTCTTTTCTATAGAAAAACGGTTTTCAAATCTTCTTTTGTGGTTTCATTGTGTAATGATAGTCCTGTCGATAAAATACTTACCAGGATCACTTTCAATTTTCAAGTTTTATCCTGCTTATGTTACAAAGTCTGCAAAAAACACAGTTTTCGGGCAATTAAAAAAAAACAACTGTGGTTCCAATTTTTTTCCCCGTTCAACATGTTATGGATACATATGAATTTTAGGTCCTGACAAATTTTTAGGTAAAAAGCTCTACAATAACGGCTAAAAACACAAAAAACAAAAAATTTTCACCCCCGTTGGGCGTGAGAAATATGTATAATTTAAACATAAAAAATAACAATTTTCATCAGGCATATAAAGTATATTTAGAAGGAAAAGAAAGTTCGTTGATAACAATATGTATTTGTTGTTTACATATTATCAATATATTATGATGAAATATAAATATAATTAATTGATATTTGTAATAAATAAAATTTAATTTTACACGGCGTTTCGCGAGCAGTTCAAAAAGATGCGTGTCATAACAAATTATCATGTAAAAAGATATAAATAAAAAATATAAAACGTACAATAATTGCGAATTCGACTCGAAGCTAAATTTTCTTTATAAAGTTGAAACAACAGTGTTTAATGATCATACCAATGGTATAGTATAAAATGTAATTAGCCTAAACGTTGTTTTTGTATCGAACTTATATAAATGGAATTACAACAAGAATACAAATTTTACTATTACTATCAGGAACTTTAAAAAAAAAATCTCAATTACACATAATATAGGTTGCTACGAGTAAAAATATTAAACCTGTAAAATAAAAGATATTGGTACGACGGAATCTTCCACGCTGTCTCTGGACAAACTGTGATCGAATGAGACCAAGTTGGCAGGTAATCCAAACAACTTACAAATTTACCGATTGCGATTTCCGCTTTGATTCGTTGATGTACGATATCCAGTAGACGATGGAGAACGCCACGAAGCACAACGGAAACAGAGCCAATGACACTTGGTCCAGCATACCTCTTTGCGAACCACAATATAAGATGACGTGTCTGGTAAGCAATTGGAATCGCAGTTTGCCCCGCCCGATGACGGTAACCGACGTTTGTTGAGCTTTTGACGCAGTTGTCTGAAAAACCACATTACACAATAGTGATGCCGACGTCTAGTAATCAGTGTTTTCCTTTGGATTTTTTACATTACAAAAGAATAATACGAAATTCTGTAAGATAAAATAGCGTTTTTACAGTTTGCGAATATGTTTAAATGATTTAAAAAAAAAGCAAAGATTTAACAACCATTTTTTTAAAGTTTTCCAAAATAAAAGTGCAACGAAAAACAAGACAAAATAATTATTTATCCATCAAAAATCGTAAAATATCCATTTTTAATTTAGATAATTAACTAAAATGCTATGCTAGTATTTAAAATGAAAATGCCATTGTTTTTTTGAAATTGTCTACGACTATTACTCGGCATAACAGAGAGAGGCCGTGGGGAGGAGGGTCGCACCCTAAACAAGTATTTAGTTTCGTGTTGGAAATCCGTGTGGATGGTATCAGTGTTTTACCACCGCTGGAAGGGAAGTTTATAAATACATGCTTTAAAGTTCATGAAGTCTGTATAGTTGAATATTCATGATTGCGCATTCCGTGTTGCCGGTGGGTTGGAAGAAATTATTTTTCAAAATCGGTGAAATATAAGAATCTAAAATTGTAGAAAACGTTATAGCACGATAATAGTTTTCTGAATGCAGTACCGAAGTTGTATTGTTGTCCAGCGCGATGTCCGACGCTTGGTGCACTTTATTGTTGCTGAACAAGGCGCTGGTTCTGCTGTCGTTGCCCTGGCCGGCCCCAGCTGGTACAGTCGTCATCTTCGTTGGTTCTAAGTCGACATGTTTGTGTCTCCAATGTTTGTCGTACCGCATGCCAAACAGCACGATAAAGTACTCGACAAGGGCCAGGAACACGAACAGGGTGCACGAGATCAACCACACTTCGATGCATTTGAGCTCTAGAGCACTAGGAGAGTTGTTTCTGAAAAGACCAAAACCCTTTTGGGATTATGTCACAATCACACGACGACATTCCAGACCTACTAATAGGTAAGAGAGGGGTAAAATAGCGGGCAAGCGCTGATTTACTGGATTTTTGGGTAATAAAAACCAAACATTTAGTCCGATCTGATTTTCACTTGGCATCTGCAACGCGTAGGTAGATAATTTCAATCTAGTGTTTAGCTATAATTAGATACTATTTGACATAATATTCAATCGAAAGCAATTACTAAAATATTTCAAAAGAGTGGACACGGAATCGGCTGTTTCTAGTTATTGTTCTAGTATTTTTACATTAAAAAAAACTATAGAACAACTAACTTTTGAAATTGGGTCCACTTGAGGTACGAGAAAGTATGGCGTATGCTAAAAACCATAACAAATCGTTGATTTCATTTTTTTAAACAAAATATATGTAATAGGGTTTAACACAAACGCTAAGTGTAGCATTTATTATAGTAAAATATATTAGATAGTTCAACTGTTTGTAATTATTCAGATATTAGATTACAGGACAATCAATTTAACGTAACATACTCATTTTCCGGAAAAATAATTATAATTTTACAGGTTTTCATTTTAAACCATTTTTATTTAACTATTGCATAAAATTACTAAATTATTTACCTTTATTAGTATTTCCCAGCATTATCAACTTTTGAAACTTAATTTTTTCGATTTAAATATAATACAATTAGACTGAAAGTAGGCCTTTTTTTGTGTTTTTTTACTAAAAGCCAAAAATAACTGAATAATCATACCGCTAGGATAAAATTTCCGTTCCGGAAAACGGATAAATTTTTTTTAGCGAATCATCAGTCAACTGGTACTAGAAATAAAATGCATTATATTGTTATTGATGAATAAAAGTAATTGTTTGTATAAGGTCTCAATAAAAAAACAGTTATAGGTGTTTGTCAGAAGTTCACTTTGCCCTTCAGTCTAATTTTCAGACCACAAAAATCCAACGATTGCGCAAAAAAAAAAAAAGTTTTCATACCTTCTGGATAAAATGGTTAATGATATTTCCTAACTTTTTGACCGTGTCAGTAGTGGTATATTCATACAAATATTAAGTTTTTAGTATTATAAAGTGTCTTCACCGATTGTGATTTCGGATTTAAAGACTAATATTTGAAAACTCAGAGTATATTATATAGGTACAAATATAATAAATTGAGCAAAATATAATATTATTAATATAAAAGAATAAAAATCACATTGTATTAAAAACATTGCTTTTCTTGGTTCCACGTGGTTCACATGAATCCCTTTTTAAAATCCATTGAATGATTATTTTTCATGTTATGATGGATTTCCATCAGTATATACATCCAATGCCATCTAGTGAGCTTCAAACGAGTTGATAATTTAAATTTATAATAGTTTTGAAATTGCATTATTTTGGTAGATCGCGCTAAGTTTGTAAAATATCACATATTCAATATATACAATAATTATATATGACAAATAATTATAGATAATATTTTTATAGTTGTTAAATTAATTTTTGCGTTCATATAAATTGTAAATTGTTTTGTATTTTGTTCATACACATTTTTTTTTTGCATTGTGTTTTATTAATATTTGTTTTGTACTGATGTTTGTGTGTTTTTTTTAAGCATCAAATTTTTAAGTAAATGTGCATGTAAAAGCGTCAAGACCATGGCCAGCCCCGTACTATTAGTTTTATATATATATATATATTGATTAACGTTAGATTAACCCATATTTTGTTGAATTTTATTGCCGACTGTCATGAACAAAGTAGTATACCTACCATAATTATTATAACCCATAGTACGCTATTACACTTTTGGTGCAAAACTGCCGTTACCGTGTTGAATTTTGACTAAAAAAATATAAAAATAATTAGTTGAGTAGGTGTAGTTGATAAGAAAAAGGTCAAACTTTTTATTTATTTTTTTTTTTAAATCAGGGTCTAAGCAAATATGTTGAATAATAATATTGAAATCGTCTTGTTACTTCATACTACTCGCCACTGGAGTCAGTTTTTTTTCTAACATACATGTAAAAAAAATGGACCATGTCGTATGGAGGAAATGACCTTGCCAGTAGACTAGGCATTATTTAATATAACTATTGTGGATAATCTGTATAATATTAACGCAGAGCATGTCCTCATTTTGTGTTATTGCGCTCTCACCCGGTACACATGTACAATAATGACGGATATTAATATTATAATATGTTCCAACGACGGGCACCTCTCATATGTATATCAAATAACATGAGATACGCGGGTTCAGTGGTAATAATAAAAAAATAATATAATAATACTTGCTCGACAGAAGGAGAAAATGTCTCTGCGCTAATGTGTATATTCATTTAATTTGAAATAATAATACTGTCGTTTGAAAGCAAACGGGCAGGTGAGTTAAATCACAGACTACCAACAACCAAGGGCTTTCCCTACAAAATTTATAATATAAAGTTTTGAACTCGAAAAATAAACCCTAAACGCATTCTCGGCAAACCATTATTTTTGAGTTATGTAGTTAAGCGTTTTTATGAAATGCCCAAATACATAATTTTCAACACACTGACTACTCGCACAAAACATTTATTTTTATTGTTAACTGATAGAATTTTTTTCTTAATCATAGGTTAGGATTAAGTTCCGACTTTAAAAAAATATATGTTTCCTATTAATTAACATGTAGAAGTATTGAAATCCTTGAACAATTGTACCCATAAATGCTAGCAGAACACAATTTTACTAAAATCACGAGTTCACATAGATAATTTCAAAATTTTACTTGTAATCAAACTAAGGAATCATGTTAATCATAAAAAAAAACATGTTTTTGATATTCAGTTTTTACGCAAAAACCTAAATTGTGTCCTCCCAACTTTGTCTAGTCCGTTGAGTTACTTTTCAAAAACACATCCAAAATATTGTTAAGTACGCTGTTTTGTGGTATTTTCAGTGTTCTGTATAGCCGAATAATATTCTAAAATGGGTGGTGAGATTTTGGAAAACGTTTTCGCTCTTCTTAAACGAACGTCTAATAAAAAATTATTTTGCCATGTAGATGTTTTGGATGTTACGGCACTTATGGGACACAATGTAAAATATTATACATTATAACTTGAAAATATTTTCTGCGCAGCGCAAACGTTCAACGAGTATAAACTTTATAACACTAATAAATCGCTTATGCGTCGTCCCATAATTGCTAAGTCGCATAAGCTGTAACAATAATAATAATAATAATAATAATCATAACATAGTAACTATTATTGTCGGGTATTGTGTCGTCGTTAAGTGTAATAAAAATCATGGTAACGACAGAACGCGCATGTATATATTTTATTTGAACGACATTTTCTGCATAAAGTATTTTTTGTCGACAACGACAAGTCGTAGAGTTTGTGTTTTTGTAAAGTGATAAAAAAATCACATAGTGAAACATTTTTATAAGAATGTCGCAACAAATTTGGAAATTTTAAACTGCGTTTGAGAAAATTCAAAGTGTAAACAAAAATATAAATAGTTAATTCAGTTTTTAAATCGTCGACTGCTTTATAAACTTTCTCCGTGAAGAAATCGATGCAGTTGTTTAGGAAATATCGTAGATCCAGACAAAAAATAAAAATAAAAAAAGTACATCACTGTAAATAAAATCTTTCTTAGCTCCGCATTGAAGCCATAAAATTGTATAATAGTAACACTGGCGCAACAATTTTCAAGTTACATTTTTCTAATAAAATCATCACAAGAATGTATTATTATTTGACCCGAACATTGAGCAGTCTGTGAGTAGAACGTTTGTACACTTCTAAAGTATGAGTTTATTCTTTTCTAAGAAAAACAGGACTTACTCTGTATCATTTAATCTCGAGTGGTATTTAAAGTTCAAAAGAAAACGCCAACAATAAAAATGGAAGAGAATAGCGTTTCCGAGAAAACATTACAATACAGCTTGTCAACTTATTGTCTTGAATTTTTATTTAAATAAAAACATTATTTTTTGAACAATATTACTTGATATTTTCGAACGAAGTATTTCACAAAATATCCATTACAATGAAAAACAAAAGTACATCAAAACAATTTACTCCGGTTGAGAGCCTCGCTTCTGTTTGCGGGTCGTCATCGTTGAGTAGGTGGTAATGTACGTACATACAGTAAATAATATATTTATTAGAATCTGTTAAAAGTAGGTCACTTATCAGAGTTATAGAATTTTACTTAAAAGTACAAACTATCGTGGTACTAGAAGCTGAAGATCTTCGTTATTGATAAAATGGATTTTCGCTCGTTTCACTCTTGTCTATTTACAAAAGTAATTTGGCGTTAAACGGTAAAAATTTGTAATTCAACAATACTTCCCAAGTGATGATAGACTATGACTGATGCCTTACGGTCTATTGTGTTATCGGATTGGTCGTCCAAAATTGGTAATATTATAATTGTAGTCTCAGTGCAATTTTTAAAAATGTTTAAAAAGGTTACAATACCGTACCTTATAGTATCGAACATGGTGACCAGCGACAGGAGGGTGGTGACCAGCAACACCATGCGGCCGGGCACTACTTCGGGCATGACCACGAAACTTCCCCAGGACATGATGACGAACAAAGTGCTGGGCAAGTAACTCTCCAGCAAATGGCTGCGGAGTTCTCGACTCAGAGTGATCACCAACCTGGCCGTAGAATGGTTTCCTGTAAAATAGAGTAAAGTGTGTATTTTTTTTTTTTGCCCCGTATTGGATCCTGGATATTCCCATCAGGGCTAAGCGGCAGAGACAAAACAAAAGTTTAATTTAACGAAAAGTGGTCCGTCCAAAAATAAATATGCTCGTCTAAGTTATTATATTTATCGTCGGACTGAAAAACTTTTAAACGTTGAAGCTTACTCCCCGTGTGGGACCACAGCAGTGCGACATTAATTTTCATCAAACGGCTTTTAATTTCCCCTCCCCTTTATTAAAAATACTTTTTGCAATAAAAAGTCATCGGCCTTTTTTGCAATTAGGAGTCACTAAAAAGAAAAGGTTGTCTAATCCTTATATTTTTTTTAAAACAAACATTTATACAAAATATTTACTTACAGTTATATTAACTGATATACACATTTTTTGTACATATCTTCTTATATAAATGTAGTTATATCTACTTGCTTCCATCACCTTAGCTCCAAACAGAGTAAGTCGACACCTTAACGCACTGTGACACTTAAAAAGTTGCGTAATTAATTCGTACTGTGAATAATAACAACTTGTTTTTTAACACTGACAGTTTATTGAAATATTTTGCGGATTTCTGTTAGGCAGATTACGTGAAGAGAAGAGTACACAGTAGTGTATTATTTACCAAAAAATTGATTGTTTTAAACAGCTTTGTAATAATTGAGATTTGTTGTTTGGTCAATAAAGCGCAGAAATAAATGTTATCACTTAAAATATGGTAATGAACAAAACATGGCGAGAGGGTTAATTTTTCACAAATTAATTTACCAATCTCTAAATAAAATTGTTGATTATAGCTGGTAATCACAACACACGTTTCTTTTTAATAAATTGTAAAACTAATGGAATAAACAAAAAAGGCATATTTATAATTTAATCTCACACATTTACACAATTTTAACATAAAATCTTTTTTAAACAAAATTTATGTAAAAAAAAATACGATAATTTTTTTTAAAGTCTAAATATTCTAAATCGCAATTAATGCACGGCTGAGTGATTACGGAATGCCAAAATGCACCTGCGAGGTCCGCACTTGTGTTTGGGCCTGTCCAAAAATTGTTTACAGAGAGTAGCGTTACATGACTTTTATGAAATATTATTTTTTCTAGTTTCAAATGTTTGTAAGGATGTTTTGTAAAGAAAACGGCGATTGTATGACAAGTCACTGACATCTGTGACATATTTACATTCAGTTATAACAAAAATATATGATTAGTCCATCGCATTGCTCAGTTCAGTTATGTATCATTATATTGCAATATTGTTGGTTGATTTGATTTATAACAACAATTCATAACACCAATGTTTTCTTATTATAATTTGGTTTCTTTCTTAAGAATAATAAATTCAACATTTGTTTTAAGTTTGCTTACTAAATGAACTAAATGAATTTTAGAATTAAACTACTTTTACCGTTCTTCTTTCTAACCCACATGTTTTGAAGTGTTTCAATTAATTTTGCACACTAAACGAAAATCTTTAGTTTACACACATTTTTAAGAGGAAGTGAAAGAACATTGGTGGTCTTATCTTTTTTTTGCAATGTGTACTTTTGGGGTTTAACGCGCAGTGAATGTCTCGTCGTAACAATTATTCTCGGTTTGCAAACAAAATGTTATTATACTATACTACTCGAACCAAACCATGCAAATTAGATTAGACTTTAATCATTGCACATTCAGAGTACAAAGTAAAGCCAGTGTTTGTTTAACTTTATTCGTCTGGCGTAGAGAGTGTCTATTAATACATAACAATATGGTGATGTTCCCCTCCAGCAGACGTTCAACCACCGAAACGAAACCGATGCCTTCGAGAAAGAGTTGTAAGATTTTAGTCCACTTGGGGTGTTTAAGTATTCTCAAGCAATCAACTGCTGAATATTAACCGCCAGGGCTTTTGAAAGTTCGAGGAGCTTTCGAGGAGACTGTATCGAGTTTTTTTTAATTCGTCGGAAAAATTTTCACCCGAATCCGGTTGGAAAATAAAAAAAAATATAAATAGTAATAACTGTTCATACAGGCGCAGTTTTCTAAAAATAAACGGTGACTATTAAAAAAAAAAAAAAATGGTTTTTATCCTGAACGTTTGACGGCCATCTTTTTGGATCGGACCATCAGTCCAGAAACACATCTCGGCCCCTCTATTCATTAATGGAAATGTTATCTTTTTTTTTAGACGTGCACCGGGTAAAGGTCGGCTTTTGATTTCGGTTAATTTATCAGAACTTCCGGGCGCGCGCACCGCATCTTGGCACCAAAGTCTCAGGTAATATCCGCGTTGATATTAACAGATTTCTCCGAACTCACCGTCTCCGTAATAAATCACATTGAAGCGGTTGTCAGTGACAAACGACACGACGTAACGAGGCAATCGGAATCCGTCGCCAAAGTCGCTGGGAAAGCTTAGAGGATCGTCTCTCCATCGGAATTTCACGTCGGTTAACGTGTATTTGTCTGAGGGAAAAGAAACAAATAATACATATTATTATTATTATTATTATTAAACGGCTTTAACGGTTGTCTCCGCGCCGACTTATCTCCGTTGCCCGTGCCACGAAGTAGCAGCGCATCGCCGGCTAAGTTCGACCTTGTGCACTACCTACATTGTGATCTGAGCATCGAGGAATTATTGAAATAATTTCTAATAATTATTCTCTCATACGTCATCGTAACGCTTTTCGATCGTAAACTTTTTACCAGTTTAGCTTATCCCCAAAACACCAGGTTCCAGCAGGTTAAACAATTGTAGGAGGCACGATGAATGGTATAACTAGCTTGAAAGAACCAATAGAGTCAGCGTATCAAACCCATGTTTTATTTCTCAAGTCACGGATAAACAGAAGTCAGTGTAGTATTTAAGTATTTGATTTTTAAATTTAGAATCGGTTCAACGAATTTATAAAGGCGATAAATAAGACCGAGAAGAACAATTAAATTAATAAGTAGGAATTTTCGGGAATTTTTTACTGTACATACACAATTGTTAAAAAAGGTATTTTATTTCAATTCAACGTTCTTTACAATTCTGCAGTAAGGCCTTTGTTTTTCAGAAGCCACGATATTATAATTTCTTATTACAGCCAGTAGTATAGATACATTCATACACAAAATAAGAGACCGCAAAACCTAATCGATCCGTACTCGCAATATTCATTTTTGTATTTCTGTATAATAATATTATACTCACAGCTGCCAAAGTCAACGAGGCACGTTTGCACGTCCAACGGGTATAGGACAAAATCCATGTCACACTTGATGATTACCGTTGCCCTGTAACGTTTTTTTTAAACCCTTAATGGCATATGGCTTTTTCAAGGGTTCAAAATAAAATTATATAAATTATATTTATAAGAAGATTTAAAACCTTTCCGTTCACACTATGTGTCGATTCCGTTGTGCTGTTTTTTTTTATGTGTGTAACATTTATTTTAAAATACAACCCTACCCAATGCTGATTCTCAGTGTGCTGTTGCTGTACAATCGGATAGAAGCTATGTCCTGGAACAGCGTTAACACTTTCATTTCCCGCAACTGGCGAATATAAAGGTCGGGTATCCAGAATTTCGGCTCTTTGTCCCAAGTGAGTTCCACTTGACTGGAATTGTCCACTATGCGCATCCGCGTGTCCTCCCAGTAGACGTACAGGAAAACATCCAGAGCTATTTCCTATATTACAACAAAAACAACCAACGAGAATTATATCTCCAACAAAAACCCCAACGCAATAGGGGATGATATCACCTCTTTGCTTTCGTCCACTCCGGATATCCGGTTCACGTGTAACGATATGGATACATCAACGTTTTTACCTTGGAAACAAAAACACAAAAAATAGAAGTGAGCAAGATAGGTCATTTTTAAATTCCTATAACAAAGAACTGCAATGCAGGTGGAAAAAATTATGACTAAGAGTTTAGCTTGAGAAGCAAGCAACTAATGAGCTTTAATATTTGACTCCATTTTTTAATCATTATTTCTTTAATGTTTGTCGTCAATTTCTGAATACCACTCTGTAGAAAACTAATGAACAGTACACATTGAGAGTACTATACATTTATAGTTTTGCTCTTCTTTATGATGTTATAATACTCACTTATACTCGTGTGATTTCCATGACTACATTTGGCTAATCAGTGTTGGTAGACTGAAAATCAAAGACTGGATTGAAGAACTGGAGTGGTCTACTAGTTATGTAACGAGTACTCTAATTGTTTTATTTACACATTCAATCTGTGTCTGCGTTGGAA
Source organism: Adelges cooleyi (assembly GCF_023614345.1). Taxonomy (NCBI): domain Eukaryota; kingdom Metazoa; phylum Arthropoda; class Insecta; order Hemiptera; family Adelgidae; genus Adelges; species Adelges cooleyi. Next base: position 977,509 of record NW_026095761.1, read on the forward strand.
AAAATGATGTAGGTGCACTATACAGTGTAAACGGTTAACCAATATAGCCAAATAAACAATAAGTGTTCGGTATAATTTTGCCAAATACCTAATATAAGTACAGTAAGCTAAATAGACTGAGTGTGTGTATAAATAGATGCGTTTGATCGAATCTGTCAACATTTTTACATTTTAAATATCTATAATATTTTAGGCTAATGACAAAGTGGTGTTAGAAAAAAAAGCTGGAAATCGTCATTATTAGTAAAATATAGATTAAAGTATATGTTAATCAAACACCGGAAAATAAGTGAATAAAGTGTTGTTGTTTAGTTAAGTTTAATTAAGAAAAGTATGTCGATGAAGTCATTCATTAATATATTATTATTTAAAAATGTTATATCGTTGGCGAATCGTTTGCAAAAACGTGTACTTTTAAAACTAATTTTGGTAAAATAGTATAATTTTTTTCCTAATTGGTTTATAGTTCTCATTACGTTTATAGTCCCCAATATTAATTCAGAATTTCATAGTATCAATATTAGTATATATTAGGTTATCATTGAAAAATAAACAATGGATACTATTTCTTCCTTGACGTCATTAAAAACAAGTATTTCAATTGAACACTTACCTTACCTCACCTTAGCTAGTTTTCAAAATAATATAGAAAAGTATCGGCTCATAAATTATTAATAGCGTATCATTACGAGTGTCACCGTCATAGATAAAATAGATTTCCCATAGTTTTCTGGTGATGAGTCAAACAATCACTTCTTAAGTATAAACCGTAAATAATAACTACGTTCACTAAAATATAGTATACTTTAGTGTTGACGGGCGCATTGTATATGTAAAATAGGTACACGGATGTGCGTAAAATATTATTTTGCCTACACACCGATAACGGCAAGTAGATATAAATCATTGTATGTCTAACGTTGAAATATAAAATACTCGGCTCTATCGTTTCGGTAAGCTCGTGATAATAACTGTACATTCGGCATTGCGTTTATTGTTTGAAGACCGTGTTAACACACAGCTGAAGTTTTTCTTGTTAAAAAAACGTCACTTAAGAGGACGGCTACCCAGGCCATTTCTAAGGAGTAAAATATAGGCAACTTTTTGAAAAATCTTAAATCAGAGTTTGAATTATAATGTATACCTATTAATACAGTACATTTTTCCCATCAAAACTGCTTTGCGGGGAACAAGTATGTGAGGCCAGTATTAACGGTAAATTTACCAAATTAATCCAAAGTATAGAGAAGAACTTTATCCACGGGGTAGCGTTTTAATTTTTTCGATATCTATACTTAATATTTTTTTATAAGACAAATTAAAAATTAAAATAGGAAAAAATAATGAATAATTACGAATGAATAATTTTGATTGTGCTTAAGTTATCGAAAAACTAAAAACGCTACCCCGTAGGTAAAGTTCTTCTCTATCCATTGTAAAAATTGTATACGGCTACTCTTAATACCGCCCTCACATTCTTGCCCCCCACAAAACCTATTAAGATTTTGTTATTTTCAAAAAAAATAGCAGTAATTTATGTAAACTATTAAAATGTAACAACTTAAATTACAAATTTTCGATTTTTTTTTTATACTAAATTTATATAGTATATTTTATAGTAAATTTATATACTTAATTTATAATTAATAAATTAAGAAAATATATATTTAACAGTATTGATAACAATGTATTTGGTTGTAATTAGATAGTCACTTAATTGCTTTGATGTACTCACAGTTTTTTTTTCAAAGGTTTTAGCACCACTGTAACTTTTTATGGTAGTGCTCGAATGCCCATTATTTGGATCATCACTATTAATAATTATTAGTAGTAGGTATTTCTATAAAAAGAAAGACGGTGTATACAGAAGACACCAATACAATACAATTGATTATCTTCGACAAAGTTTAAAACAAAAACTGTCTTTCTTCGGTATTGTAGTTATTGAAACTTACACAGTCTTGAAAAGTACGGGTATTCATTGTCTAAATACCATTACCATTGATAAAACTGATACACTTTTGAATAGGGATAAATCTTGTCTATATTTTCATATAAATTAAATAAGTAAGTATAGATTTTTATAGCAATGCGTCATGAAATTCATTAAATAGACTATTATAACTTTGAAATTCGTAAAACAATAATAATTACAATAAAAATATAAAGTGACAAACAAAATAGCATTGTTTTACACATTTTTGCAAACTCTTCGACAAAGTTTTATAACTAATCTGGTTTTATGTGTTGAGTATCTGTTTTGGAAAAAATCTCATTATATATTTCCCGTTGTCTTTAAGTAATGTAATTTATATTTTGTATTTCAACGACCTACTGTTTTCAAATGATAATTTTATAAAGGCGCATTTTTTCGCACTTTATTGGATACCATTAAACTTCTGCAAATGAAGTGAAATAAAAGATTATTTATTATATTCTGCACAGCGGGTGTAGAACTCGAAATATTTTTAACTGCTTTTAACAACGTCAACAGTACTCGACTGTTTTTTTTTATTCATTCTTTACAATATAATGATGTAAATAAATTCCAAACGTTTCCAAATCTAACACCTTATTTGCACTATTAAAACAAAATTATCGTTAGACTTTTATTTTTTGCTCAACTCATAAATATTTACTCTAACACTCTAAGAATAAAAACGAATTTCGAGAGCTAACTTATTCCGCAAAGCAAATTAGGTACAGTGTTTAGCATTTATTGATCGTTTTAAAATAATCCAAGTAGTCATATTGAAGATGAGGTTTTTCTGAAATGTTTTACTGCTAACTAACCAGGTTGAACTATCACTTTGAGCATACAAAGGCTTCTCTGTTTCTGGTTTGTATTCGATGGAACGCCTACTGCAATAATAAACGTTTTAACTAGGGCATAAAATATATTATACCAGTTACTGGTAAATAGGCTTCAGTTAATTATACATGTATTTAGAAAAATATATTAACATATAATTTTATTATAAAATCTTTAAAGGTAACTTGCGAGAAGGAGGGTTATTAAAAATGTAATGTGTAAAATTTCGATTAGCCATTTAAAGTTGTCATTCGTTGAAAGGTAATCCATTATACAGACCGTCATTCTTAAAACCCTAATAATGTCAAGTTACATTTAAATATAATGTAGGTACAAGTCACATGTATTATATTCTAATAATATTAACGAAAAATCCTTCCGCTTATAAAATATTAATGCTAATCATTTTTGAAAGTTTCGTACCATAAGTGATGATATTTTCCTTCAAGTGTTATATATCAGCAAAACGTAAGAGAGGAGTGTCGTCGTGCCACATTGATTTTATCGAGACGACCACTCCCTTCGCTCTTCCCTGTAGACATTTTTAAATACTAATTAGAACTTAAAAAGTAATTACTCCAAAATAATGTAACAGTAAATATTTAATATAAAATCATTTTTTTGCGGCTAAGTGAAACGTAAGTTATTTATGAAAAGAAGAGGAATTAGTACAGAAGATACCTGAGGTCACCGGAAGTCGCCATTCACCCATTCGACTTCACCCCAAAGATACCCTTACTTTTTCCGTTTTATCGATGGACATATGAATTGCACAGGTGAAAACACAAAAAACATACGGTATATGATATTGGATAGACTCGATATAAGTTGTTAAATAAATTTAAACTCTAATAACTTTAAAAGTGATCGTTTATAATTGGTTATTAATTAGTCAAGTTTTTGTGACCACTAAAATATAATAATATATAATATATCTACGTAAATTAATCACAATAATATTAAACTACACGAGTTGAATCAGTTAAATTTACATGCAAGAAACTACAATAATTAAACTACATGAGTTTTTTTTTAAAACTTAAACACATATTTTTTTTTAACCTCAAAAAAGTAGTTATTAAATAAAGTTATTTACGAATTGGGATTTTCTTATTGTCAGTTTCTAATTCTTCCAAACGTATGTAACGTTAATAGTTCTAAAAAATAATTCAGGTATTCTACTAATCAATAATATAGAAAATTATTGAAAAAAAAACTTAAATTTTTAGCTTACCTATTTAAGAGTTGTTGCAACATGTAACGGTTTGTGAGACAACTCGAATATTATAATTTGTAAAAATAAAACAATAAAACCTCAAACAAATATTTAGAAAATAAGATTATTTCGAAATTCTTACGTGGAATTTCTAACTGTCAGTTTCCATTTCTTTCAGACGTTTGTAATGATAGGACTCTTTGAGACTTATCAACGAGTTGATCACACCGAAATCGATGCTTCTAGTAATTTTCTGGATGAACTCCACATATATATCAACGATCATTTGTATGACAGTGGGCAAAAACAAGTAATCTAAACGGTCTAAATTTTTAAAATCATCATTGACCTCTCTTATAATGCTAGCTAACCATTTTCTTGCAAAATTTTACAAAACTGATACGATATTATTTTTTACTGAGTTGTTTTTTTTATTCCTACTCGTATGGTTGTACTGCTGTATTTGTTTAATTTGTATACTATTGCCGTTTTGATCAGTTGGCTCATAAATCCTAAATAATAGTATTATATTTTTTTATACGTTGTTACACGAAGAAGAAGTAGCAAGTAATTCAACAACAAAACATAAAATATGCAATTATTTCTGTCTATTACTAATCAATATCAGTAAATTATTTTAGTAAAAACCCAAAACCTAAATTTACATTTTTTTTTAAGTTGTTGCAATATGTAATGGTTTGTAGGACAACTAGGATATGTTATAACATAATTTGTAAAAATAAATTGTATTTCAACATATTATGGCAGAAAATTAAACATTGTGACCACATAATTATTTCAAAAACAATTCTTAAATGTTATAATTTTAATGACTATACATGAGTTTTAACCTAAAAAAAACTATTAATAAAATACGATTATTTGCGAATTCTTACGTGGAATTTCTAACTGTTAGTTTCCAATTCTTTCAGACGTTTGTAATGGTTGGACTCTTTGAGACTTATCAACGAGTTGATCACTCCGAAATCGATGTTTTTAGTAATTTTCTGGATGAACTCCACATATATATCAACGATCATTTGTATGACAGTGGGCAAAAACAAGTATTCTAAATAGTCTAAATTTTTAAAATCATCTTTGACCTCTCTTATAATGCTAGCTAACCATTTTCTTGCAAAATTTTTATACAACCTTATATCGTCGGTAAATGGAGTTAAATCGCTATTAACAGAAGCCATGTTTTTTAAAGCATGCATTATACGTTTTATGTAAGAATTAATTCTATACTCATTTTTTTTCTTCATTGTTGTGATTACAATATTTATGTCTACATCATTTGGCTGACCAATCTGAATGGCGAATTCTTTTAGACCATTAATTATATTACGATTGTGCAAATTCGAACTATTGCAATGCAAAATAGGTATCGATAAAACTGGGAGCTGTCCCATTACTTGTTTTTTATACAAAAAATATACAACGATAATTCTCATGACGATTGCTTTCAGTACGCTTCTGAAATCACGTTGTAATGTTATGAGGTACTCTATGTATTTACACAATGGCACGTTAAGAGAGTTGGTTTGTTTAAAACGTTGTTCTAATATTTCCGAAACTTTAGATTTTTCGGATATAGCCCAAAACATCATTAATTGAACCATCGACACTTTTGTTTCAAACAGGTGACACAACCGTAATCGCTTGAGTTCAAAGCGCTCAATACCTGAGTCGGAATTCTTCTTAATTTTTCTGACTCCTGACAATTCGACCCCTTCCAATTCGTTTGGTTCTGTATCGTACACCTGACACTCGTTGGACTTGGTGAACTCTTCGAGTACCATTTTGACGGCATTTTGAGTGGAAATCATAACATCTAAGCTGTAAGGTTCGTTACCTTCCCGGTAGTTCTGGATAAACTTTTCTGCCTTTAAACTATACATATAAAATATCCACATGACTTCCGTGGAACATTTCCAACTTATGTTTTTCTTATTGTACGCATCATCGACCATGGATTGCGCTTCTTCCGTAAACGTTATATAGCTTACTTCATGCTCTGACAGTTTGCTCAACTTCTTCGGCTCCGACAAATACGTCTTGATTAAATTTATATGCACTAGAGCTCTAAGTACTAAACGGCATTGTGTTTCTTTTTGCTCTTCTAAAACGTTGTCTTTAGCCCCTCGAAAACTACATAACAACGATAGAATAAGTAATATCTTAAAATGTATCATTATGATTGTCGAATAACACTAGCTTAGCATATGTAGCACAAAATAGGTGTGATATTTTTTAAACATTCACACTACTGTAGTATTGTAGTTTGGCTCAAACATGAAAAACAACACATAATAGTTATTTTCGTGTTATTTAGTTATAACAAACACAGTTGCGACCAACTCGTTCATGTGTCATTAACAATATTATTATACCGGGTGATTCTTTTAACGCCCTACTCTAGTTTACTCTTAAAATAATTGCAAATTTGTAGTGGTTATTTTTGAAAAACATTTTGATTATACTATATTACTATATAAAACAATATTTAATTTTTTATCTCTTTTAGTATTTTCTAGAGCCTTATCAACTTTTGAAACCTAAATGGTAACGTATATATATATATTTAAATTTTTAAATTAACAATAATTTGCTAAAAAAATTGACTGGTCGATAACCAGTTTTGAATAAATAGTTGTAAAGTTATTAAATTTTAAAATTTAGGAAAACGTGAAGTGCAGTATCCACTGATTTGTATCAAAGAGTTTATTTTTAAGTGATTTCGGAAAATTTGAAGACTCGTATAGTTTTTTGTTTTTTGCGATTATAAGGGCGAAGGAGGGTAAATTTTCAACTTTTATACTTCCCTCTTAAGTACCAACTGGATAAAACTTGTGAATTAAAAAGTTGCTACTCGAAGGAATTAGTCCAGCTGTTACAGTGTACTCAGACACAAAAAAATTACACATCATAGTAAAATGAGATTTCATCAATAACAGTTTTTTTTATAGGTTTTTAACCATTACTCACCGAAAAATAACAATCAATTTGAATAAACATTATTTACCAACCCTTGATTAAACTATTTTATTTATATGAAAAAAATACTGATTATAAGTATAGGTAATAAAAGAAATGATTACATAGATAAAATTGTATAAAATACAATGCTTAATATGCTAATGTAACATTTATGGGGTCAATAGCAATAAAGTATTTATCAAATTACTAATTGGTCTACATTTTTATAACTTTTGTATTTATTCACAATTCGTTATCGATCAGTCAAATCTTTCAGCGATTTTTTCTCATTTAAAAATGTTAATAAAATATATTCGTTTCCGTTTAAATTTCAAAAGTTGATAGTACTCTGGAAAATACAAAACAGGACAATACTTATTTTATAGTATTGTGCAATAACAAAAAACACTAATACTTGTAGAATATTTAAAAACATAATATGTTAATTTTTTTCACCATATAGGATTTTAAACCGTTAATGGTTTTTGTTGTGCAACTCAGAAAAAAAAACCTTATATATTTTCAGTGTTAATTTTATGTATAAACTGAAAATAATATTTAAGCAGCTACGCAGAAACAACGGAATTGCTGTTCTGTATTACACAGAAAAAAATGTGTATAAACATAATCATTAACGTTGGTAACGATAAAATAAATAACAACAGCAAAATGCCCCAATTTTCATGGCGAAGGCGTTACGAAAAACAATAAAAATCGCATTTTAAGTGTATAGCCCATTGCTATGAGAAGTTATTCTTATAATTTATTTATAAAAAGATAGACAAAGATAGGACTCGCCGCGCTGTATGATGTGTCCCTATCTAAAAGTTTACTGATTTCGTAGTTAACTTATAATTTATTCTTGCATCAAATTAAACTAAGGCTAAATTATCTAACGGGAATTTTATGCGAACTGTGAACCTCAATTGCTTTAAAGTATGACCTACTTTGAAAACCTTTGTACTGAAAGATGGTGGTTTTTGTTTTATGGTTCAAACTGTGTCGTGTGTAATGGGGCGATTGGTGTGCTTTGTAAACACTGTATTCCCTTTTATAGCAATCACAATACCAATAATAATAACTCTTCGAGTACGATATCATTAATATAGTTTCAGCAAAGGATATCGATAGTGATAAAATTGTAAACGACTAAAAAATAATAACTAATGGAAAATAAACAGTGAGGCCAATGAGTCACCTAATGTAGGTCGTTTGAATTTGGTACACAACTACCATAAAAGCGCGCACGCAATAAAATCTAATGTATTGTTAACATTAATCATTATTTTAATATCGCTATAGTCTAATAACATGTGAAATAAAAAGACTCATAAATCCCACAGACAATACACCCGGTTTCCTACCCAAACGATAAATTGTCCTTCTGCTATTGCAGTTTTAGGCAAAAGGTAAAAATCTGACCCCTCCCCCTTCGAATGTAAAAATGCTAAAACAAATACACGTATGAATTTTATAATACGACATAATAATATTTAAGAATATAACACTACAAAAACCCGCAGAACTAGCTTAAAATATGTTTAGGGTATTCTACAGTCTACAAATATTGTAAACAGCCAAAAACCAAACAAATATCGTAAGCCTTCTGTCTTAGAATAGGCGGAAGAATTATTATGATTTCATTTAAGAGGCCTCACTATCTACGTATGTTTGGTCGAAAACAACTCATTCTAATTAAATCAGAACTCTAAAACGCGTAATAATTTTGAAAACGGATATAGATGTTTTAATACTTCCTAGATGTCATGGCCGATTTTGGTTTTAATATGGTAGTTTTTAAATTAAAACCACTGAAAAAAACCCCATCAAAACTTTAAACTAATTGACCATATGTCTACAACCACTTGTAGTGTTATAACACTATGGTTAAACATTTATTTTCCTAAATGAGTTGATATAAATGTATAGATAAATAAAATATTATAATGTTGATACGTTAAATCATGGACATCTTTGTACTTATAATGCCTATTTTTATTATGTATCTACAAAACTTTAGAATAAGTAAATGTCAATGGTAACAACTTTTTTGTGTTTGTAATTTTGTTGTGTTTTAAAATGTCTTTGTAAAAAAATTGTAATTAAAAATTATATTATACAATAAAGTTGTAAATAAAATAATTTTAGAACTTTTTTTTGTATTCAGTGCAGTTACACACATAGGTTTGATTGTGATAGTCATCCGCTCACTGTGTGTACCTATATAACATAAATATTTCAGTCTGGCGGTCTGGCAGTACCTAGTAAAGAAGTAGAAAACAAAAAACCAGCCAATCAAAAACCTTGTGGAGACACTTTAGCAAGGGGTGTATGTGCGTACATACGGCAGCTTAGGTTGACAGGGAACGAACGCCATGAATGGAACAATCCAATCACCTTCGGGGTCGTAGAATAACAGTAATGCAACATTGATGTACTTAGAAGAAAAAAAACAACCGTTTTAAGCTCGAAAATTGAGACGGGCCTGTCGCGTCAAGTTGGTAGTAAAAAAAACAATATCTTCGCAGCTACGAAACGAAGATAAAAAACACACACACACACACACACTTAAGACGTCGTAATTGGGGTGCATATTATCTGAACGGAAACTTCGGAAATACTTATTCGAATATTGAAAATTGTTAAACAAACTAGCACAGGGGGTCAATTTTGGGATTTTTTCCATATCGATACTATAATAATATTAACTATTGTAACAATTAATGCGGTAACCGCATTTAAATTTGCCACGCAAGCTTACAGTACAGTCGTTTTAATGTAATTTTAAACATTCAGGTTTTTTTACCTGGACACCATTGACACACTAACATTTTACTTGACCCTTTTCACAGACAACCCGTTCCTTTGAATTATCCTGATATTACATTTTTTTAAACTACAATCATTGTAGTCAATAGTCTTCAATTATTCTTAATAAAACCATTATAATAAAATACAACTTGTCACAAGTAATAATAATACTGACCAATTCTATAACTATAATTCGTTATGAACGTTGTGGTGCTTTACGAGACACAACTGCAGAAATACTGTGACAACACATTTTGCCCTTTGGAATCGTATTTTGTTAAAATAAACTTCTGTTACAGAAGATCAGCTTTGAAGCGGTAAATAGGGGCAAAATAATTTAAATGAATGGTCGCAGGAACTGATTTGCTTTCATTATTTAGTCTATACAAATTACTATTGATGTATGGTATATACTTTTTTTGTTTTACAATACTCGTTGTCTTGTTGTATGTTGTCATTAACATTTTCTTGTGTTTTTTAATCAAACAATCCCTGTACTTGTATTTACTCATGCTTACTCTTAGCGACTACAAACAATTAATAGTAGAACTTTTCAGCTCATCCTCACTTGTCACTATACAACACCCGCTTTGTGTCACAAAAGCGTCACCCCAATTTTTCCTAGCCATAAGGCATATTAATGTTTAAAAAAAACAAACCCCTCGGAGTTGTAGTTATAGCTATGAATATAATATAATACCTTAGGCGTCACGCACGGACTCGTGTTCCTCTAAGATGGCATTAAAGAAGGCTATACCGGATGATACTATATTATTTTCAACAGGGCCTTACGCTATTATTGAATGTTTTCTTTGAAGAGGGTATTAAACGTAATCACCCATGTTTGGTGGGGCTCGAATATTGTCTTTTTCATTATCAAAGGACCTTTGATTCCCCGTTTTAGTCGTCGGACCTTTTGTGAGCATGGCGCACAGCTACACGACCGGAAAAGACCTATAATACTACTATATTGCAACGTTTTTGAACTCTGACTTACAATTTGTAAGTGTTTACACACACACACACACACACACATGCATTTTATATGTGTTTGCCACGCTATATTATGATGAAACAGGAAATAACGCGTGAAACGAAACGACAAAAGCTAAATTGAACGTGGTAAAGCGCACAAGTATGACGTTTATATACATTTGGATAAAGTGTGTATAAAAATAAACCTGGAGGCATATTTTTGTTGTATTCCGTTTCCATTTCGTACAGCTCTTTCGAACGGACCAGATGAAACATTCTGAAAAAAAGAGAAAAAAAGGAGGTGTCAAGTCAGGTAAAAATGACCGAAATTCCCCAAACATATTTAAGTTATTGTTTGTTAATATATAAATTAATATAATCAAATGCCGAATATTTTTTACATTAATACATAAATTGTGAAGCCATCGTAGAAATTACCTTAGGGAATAACTGCAAAACTAAAAATATAGATTTTCAGAATACCTGTACTCATTTTTATAGCTTATAAGGCTAATATATATTCTTAATATACAATAATTACTATTTGTTATACAAAAATAATAAAATCTAGAATATTAATATCCCTAACGTAACTAATATACAATTCGTACACCGGTATAGTTTTATATTGTAGTTTAACGTTAATAAAATGTATATTAAACAAACCAATGTAAAACAAAATCATCAAAATAGTAGACCGAGTCAAGTGAAATTTTTTCCCCATAACTATAAACGATTCTAATCCAAAAGTACATAATTTTATTTACGTGGTTTTAGTACTTGATCTTTCAATTAACAACATAGCCGTTAAAAAGAGAAAGTAAATATAGGTATAAATGTTTTTCATTATTTCAATTTCAATAACTATACAAATGTGATAATACAATAACGCGTTAGCTAAATTACATACGATTACTTATATTATAGGGTATTTACACTGTGCTGGCTTTTAAACAATTTAAAACATAAATATTTAAATTAAGAAAACCCCCGTTCCACCCAAATAAAAATATTGCTGAATATCATATTATATTACAGTTTTTGTTTCAGGAACAACAATTTTACAATGTACTTAGATTTAGATTTTGAGAATTATAATAAAACCAATATTACAGAGGTAATAGGAATAATTTTGTGTTATTAAAAAAATGTATTATTATACAAACAAATTCACTGAAATACACCCTTGAGTCCGGAACAGAGAAATCAGATGACCATTGATCATTCTGTATTATTATAATAATAATTTCGACGAAATAGTGTTTACCACGTACTCTTAAGGTTGATGTGGGATAAAATATTGTTATAAGCCTGGGATTTTCATAGAAAGTAGTGTAACAACAAACTTTTTGTAAATATTTGTATACATGGGTAGATTTTAATAATATGGACGAGGGCTAACTTCACATACACGAAAATGTTTTATCATAGTATAACCAATAAGTGCTTTAAATCTGCGTCTTACGTTAAAATAATATTTTACATAAATATTCAATAAAAAAAAACATCGACCCTAAAAAGAGAACTATCCAATTATTTTGACATGAACATCAACTATTAAAGTACAATATTTTTATACGATAAACCAGTCGTCTTTTGATTTGAACAATCCGAAAATTGTTATCGACGAAAACATTTAACCCGCTAATTCCTTATACTGCCCTCTTGTCCACTGTTTTGCGAATTATCATTATACACTTTTTGGTTAGTGACATTTGGTGTATTAACAGGCAGAAATATACCTCAGCTGCCCACCTGCCACGTACCTCTTTCCAACTGTGTGTAAGTGAATAACAAATATTTACTAGTACACTCACGCGACCAACGACAAGGAAGCCCCGGGTCCCATTTTCCGGATGATCGGTGACGTTTTCATCGGTTGTGGTTGTTTTTTAAAAATCGTCATCAACAGTAATACATTGTAATGACGGCGATGTTATTATAATTCATACTGTAGCGATTTTTGGTATACATCAGTTTCGGCACTGCCCAACCGGTCGGAACGTTGCGCGCGCGCCTTCAGACATAATATTTTTATACGGTCAGACGGTACCCGTTCGGCGCAAACACTGACGGCAGTCGTTTCTGTCGACCCGTATAAGGTTTCCTAAGTCTTTCGTGCAAAAGCCGTTTTGGAAAGCAAAAAAAAAAAAAAAAAAAAATAACAAATAAACAGCGTTTATCGCGTGACCGTATGTAAACTTTATGCTCGGTTCGCACACTGGGCTTCGGCGGTGGCTTTAACAGTGGTGCCAAGGACTTTGGGTATCGCGCCTACATTATAATATAATCATAATAATATACAGTTTATCGGTGTGCAAAAGCGTGACCTTTGCAAATGCCGGCGTCGTCTCATAATAATGTATTGTTGTTAAGGGCGCAAACCAATCGAAATCAACGGTCTTATTACACGACCCCGAGCAACATAACGTGGCCGAGCACTTGCGAGTTCGTCATCGACGGACTTACAATACGTGACCCATCAGCAAATGTTTCGTAGGTCTAATAGACTTGGATACACATATACTCGTAATGTATGTCGTAAACGATAAACTTTGATTTCCTGTCGAAAAATAATGTACAAATATATTTATAATAATGATGAATTTAATAAAAATCCGTATTAAGCAGAAAAATGTCAAAAACTATATTATTTTCATAGCCCAAAAATTGTTGATTTGCGATTTACTGATCAGTGATTATTTTCATTATATAACTCTAAAGTGTAGTTTAGGCGGCTTTTTGAACTTTTAAAGTAATCTCTAAACTTACGCTGACAGCACAAAAATAAGTTACCGCTGAGTTCCGAGACGGTCTGGGATTTTTTAAAGGGTATCCTGGAAAAAAAAAATAATAACCCGAGTATAATTATTCTGAAAAATTGCATTGCTTGTGTAGACCTCTTTTACTGTCGAATATTCTGCAGAAGCTCGTTCATTTCAATATTTATTTATCGCCGATAATAACAATGTTTTCAACTCTGTTTTCTTGCTCTCACATGAAACCGTTTTTAACTCACGCATCTTTTAAATGGGCTTTTCTAACGGCTAGAAGGCCGTTTTTTAATTTTTGTTTTCAAAAAACTTGTGTAAGCATTTATATTTTTACTTTTATTCATCATTTTTTTCTCGTAAATCTAACTATTTTTCCGATAGCTAAATCAAATATAGGCACTTTAAAATTTAATTCCGTCCAATAGATATGTCGGAAAATGACTTCTACGAAAGTAATTTTTTGTCAAACTTTCGCCATAACTCGGAGAAAATAACTTTTAAAGTTTTATAACTAGAAAAACTTTAAAAAGTATTAAAACTTGAATGGGGGTATTATATTTACGCTATTTACACATCTTGTGGTTACTTCCATTTGATTATCTTGACTGGTTCGCCAACGTTGGCGAACCAGTCAAGATAATCAAATGGGAGCAACCGCAAGGTGTGTAAATAGTATAAATAGAAAAACATAATATATTTTTACATTTAAATTAGTCGGCATACTTAAAATGGTTACTGGATAAATTTTAGTCAAAAATTGCCTATTCTATGCCCCTTAATAAATAGCGCTTTCCGTCCTTCTTAACGCTTTTCACTATATTTACAATTTTTTGGGGTAGTTATCCCATTTTTAATGGTGCATGATTCAATTTTTTTAACTTTTACTATTCGAGTACGGTTGAAAAGTTACAGTACGTACAAACTACAGACGCAAAAAAAATGAAAAACGCGTCAAAGCGTTAACTTTGCGGTTTTCGAGTAGGGGGGGGGGGGTAGAACAGCATTTTAGAACCTCGGAGTATAAAATGTTAAGTGAAAAAAACATTCGAAAGCATCAAACAATGATAAACTAATAATAATAATAATAATTGGAAATTAAATAATAATTATAACTGCAATTGGTTGTCAGTGGTAGCTGATGTTTTCGCTGAAGTGCGCGTTTTCCTTATTTGATTTATTCGGTCGAACAAAATTCAATACAAATAGATGTTTGTCGGTAGTTTTTTCTTTATTATTTTTTTTTTTTTACCTTTAGCCCATCACCGCTTTTTCATCCAGGCCGACTTCTGTGCTCGATATATAATACATAGCATTGACTTTCCCCCCACATTTCATTCCTCTTTCCGACGCCCTCGCTCGCTCGCTTTGCCCGACACTTTTTGGCCATCATTATTCATACATCGTCTCCGTCGTTTATTTCCGCAAAAAAATACTTCACACCGAAATTCCTCACACTGTGCAGTGATATAATACGTTATTTGAAATCACATTTTATACCTCTTCCTCGTCCTTAACACTTCTCAAACACATCGCCTCAAAGTGTGTGTCTAAAAGCTCGGATATCTTTATTTTCGTTCACTATGACTGACATAAACAAAACTGTTCAATCACGTTTCCAGAAAGAGCCCGTTTGAATAATAATAATAATTATTATTATACAGTAAGCACCTGCGGTAAGCTCGTGTGTATCTAATGGCTGACAAGTCTCTCTCGAAACGCACAAATATCATTTTGTTTTGCATTTTCCATTCAGCACAGCTGTAATATTGTGTATTTCGATAAATTTTCACGGAAAATCTATGATAAGTCGTCGATCAATAACATATTCCATAAAATAAAATTCTTAATTCTATTAAAAACTCTTTAAAATAAAGTATTTTAACGCTAACTTTATGTAAATGTAATTTTACATAATAACTATAGGTTCATATCGAATAAAACTCGTACGAAACATAATTAAAATTGTGTCATGTCAGCTACCTAAATGGACATATTTTTATTATGTTCAGACAACAGTTTTAATAACCATTTTGAAAAACACTTGTTAGTTGATGTTTATAGTAGGTGCAATATAAAACAGATCAATAATTAATAATATGTAGATTTTTGTTATTCTACTATGTGTAATACAATCGTTTTAAAAAAACCACTTTTTTATGTCAGTCGTAGCCAAGATAAAATAATTTTAAACATTACAAAAATTTCAATAGTATACTATATTTTTAAACGTTTTATGAGATAGCATTATATTGTCCTTGTTTTTTTATGAAAAATTAAATCAATAAAAATTATACTGTAGTTATACAGTTTAACATTTTGTATTATTCCTACTTTTAGTAAAACACTTTGAAGAAAAAGAATGTACTTCTAAATAATTGCAGTGTTGGATTTTCGAATAACATTGCATAATAATTAAAAACATGCAATTTTTTTTTATACCTTGAAACCTTGATTGCTTTGGAGTGAAAACCTTTCGTGACATATATTATAATTTAATAGGCCTAAACCATTTTAAGAGCGTGCATAGATAGTATTATACAATTTAAACGTCATGCTTACGTAGGTACATACAAATACAGGGTGCTCTTTTCAACGCCACTCTGTTATAAGCCTTAAACTCTTTTTATAGTAATAACAATTCAAGATTAAAACAATAATTAGTCAAAATAGAGCCCAACTGCTTGGTAGCTAAGCAAAGAGTGTATTATAGTGAATGCGCTTCTTAGAATAATATTATAATAACCGTATCAGCAAATGGCAACATCATAATGGAGTAAATATGGGATGTTTAGATACTTTGTTAAGGGTATTTTTTTATTTTTGTGATATTTTATGAGTATCGCTTTTTGCAGCAGTTTGTAATATGTTTGTTCTAATGCTTCACAGTTTGTATTATATTAAGTATGGGCGTTTCATATTTACAATCGGCATATTTGTTTTTAGTACAATAAGTAAAGTGATAATGTACCTAAACATTTTTTGATGTCTTCCAAACACGAAAGAAACTCCTCCTTTAGGGCCACAATACATCAACGTGTGTTTTTCCGTTCTAAAATGAACTTGCAATAATTGCAATAATTGCAATAATTATTGTAGATAGAAGTTTTTAACTCGAGAGTCTAGAACTTTTGTCATAATAATAATTAGACAATTTTAAGCAAATTACCACCTTTACAACGTTTTTATTAATAATTTATATATTTTACATCATGTACAGATTCGCATTCAGTAAGATTCGCATCAAAGCGAATTCATCGTTCTCAGTTACAGTCCCGTGATTACACCGACCTGTGCAGACTCATTTTAAGTTATTTGTGTCATCACAATACGATTGGGGTTGGTTTGTAAATTAAAACAGCTTTTCTGTAGGTGTATTATATTGTTAAGGTCTTCGTACACGGTCGTTCGGCGCACCTAATCGGATTACCGAAATTATAACATGGCGAATAATTATTCACAAATCATTTATCCTCTGCCCGGACCGGACAAAAACGTATTAATGTACCTTTGTCCCAAAGGTCTTCTGTGGGCCGGCGCAAAATACAGAGGTCGCATTCGACCCGTGAAGAAACACTATTCTTATCTAACACTGTATTACTTAAAATGAAACACTCGGATGACGATGGTGAATTTTAAAACGGTCCGTTCAAATAAAGCGCACTCAGATTCCACTTGTTAATCTCTCATCGCTTATTTATATGAAATTGGAACCCATGAACCGCGGGCGCTTGCAGATTGCAAATTGTACTTGTATTATTTTATTCCATCTCCTTGTTGACCAAAACCAAAATAACACTCTCGGCAACCACCGCGAAAATATATTCTAAATGAACCCATTTGACGTCATTATAGCGGCAAGCAGAGACAATAAGTATTCAGTAGTACCTAATATGGATTTCTAAAACGAGTTTATTTTGTAGCAACACGCGTATAGAACGAATTTTCCCTTAGCTCTCCTAATTAACCCAAACAACAAAAAAGAAAAAAAGTAGAAATATTATAAAATACGAGTAAAAACATTGGATAAATTTGCAGAGCACAAAAAACATTTAGTCAATAATATTCAATCTCTTGCCAAAACAGGATTTTAATAATATTTTTAAAATGTTAACACAATAAAAAGTAGGTAGAGCTTTTGTTCTGTTACAATTTTAGAAGCGATTTAAGAATTGAATTGAGGTGCTAGAGAAATTTTAGAGCACATTTGGATTCAGTGAAAAAAATATATGTATTATGTTTTTTGATCAACAAATATTTTTATTGTACAGTGTAAATATTATGTACGTTGTCCATTAAATATATTTATTCAAAACTAACATTGATATAATATAGAATTCCCCATAAAAAAAATAGACTTATGTAAAAAATTGTAAGAATGTTAATTGCTTATCTACTTCTTTAGAGTTCACAATTCTCATTCTGATAATTTCAATGATATAGTAAATATGTTTGGTCAATATTTTGGTTCAGTTTACTCAACTTCTGGTAATATTACGAGTGGGTTCTTTAATAGCATGATATCAGAATTTATTGATGTAAGTGAGTGTACTCTTACGTTCGCTGAAGTTTTTTATGGCCTTTTGATTTTGCGCGCAAATACTAAACGCAAGAACTAGACTACATAATATATTTTCATATTATATCACATTGTATTGTATCGACACGTATGACCAAAAGCCGTTGATTCACGAAAGTCACACATTCTAAGTCAGTTTTTTTGCAAATTTGTCTGATGATTCCCTCAAATTCCCTCAATATTTGGTTATATACATTTTTTTCTTAACTGTTAAATCCACCAACTGTTTTTTAATTCACTTAAGTTGGCATGGCTAGTGAAGCAAATACCTGTGAAATTCTTCGGTAGTGTAAAAAAATACTTAAAACTTATAAGGAATGCAAACTTTCTGGAGTTGCTTTCAACTACCTTTGTATATACAGTTTGTTTTTTGTTTACTGGTGGATTACTGGGAGTAGCATGCATATTACATAATGTATGTATATATTGTATAGTGGTGAAGGAGACGGCTCTAACGTTTTTTTACAGTCTAAAACATCTGCGATATTTTAAAGTATTTCGCACGCCATTTTCAACCTTACAAGCACGATCTGCCGTTTGATTTTAAGTAGGTATTCGCTACATTTTGTTATCAAGTTATTTATCTTTGTGGATGTCTAATTTTCATATGAAGTTTCCCCAAGTCATCGTCAAACATTGTTACATTGTTCACCAATAATAGATACCATTATTTTTGAATCAATATAAAATAATTAACTAATTAATAATTATTCCGTACAATTTATTTTAATTTTCTTTACTAAAAAGAAAATAATAAACCTTATTTGTACAAAGATTATAATGTTTAGGATAATGCTAAATAAAATATGTGTACAAGAGGAGCTTAAACAGCTACTGTTGTTTCGCTGGACCGTTTGTTATATTGTTTACTCAAAACATAACGGCCAGAGAAAAGTTGAAGAAACGAATCAAAAACATTCGCTATTGTTTGGCAAAGTTCGCCGGTTCCACGGTCTACTGAAAAATATTGTCGGCCTAATAGTTTAGTGTAGAAACTTATTGTACACATTAGGCCGGCAAGTGATGAAATTTACTTTGTCTCATAACGGGTCAATATTAGCCTATAAAATAAACCCTTTACCACAAAAATAATAATCTATAGCTTCAGCAATGTTACTATTTCAGCGCATACAACAGACTGAGAGAGACAGTCTATATACATTCAAAAGACAATAATAATGGTTAAGTTTGTATACAAAAATTTAGTGACTATACCGAAATGTAAAGAGTAAAATATTTCTTAAGGTGATCATAGATGGGGTTTCCAGTTTCCACCCTATAAATTTGTTTATGACAAATTAGGTTTGCTATTAAAAGGTAGAAAATTCAAATAATTTTAAAGTTAAGAAAATTTACAAATTGCTAAGAATTTATAATTTGAAATAGTTATGCGTGTTGTCAAACGTTTCTTTTTTATTATTAAAAAATATGTTAGGATATAATTTAAAATTTGTTTTAAAAACCCTGTATTGTAATAAACCTCTTGATATTTTTTACAAGGATAGTTTATATACAAGCAGTAAGGTTGGATGGGAATCCCTATCGTAAATGCTGCTTGCAAATATAAATTAAAAATAGAAAATAAATGGGTAATGCAAATGCAATGCTAATCAATGGTAATATTTTGAATAAAATGAACTACACGGTAGTTACTTAAATGCTAATGTTAATAAACTTAAAGACTAGAAAACAATCATGTAGCACTATACTACAATATTACTCACTAAATCTAAAACTATATATATAAATGTACAATACTAACTCATGAAAAGGGACCTTGTACGTGCGGCGGAGATGTTGAATATGTTGACAGTACTGAAGATGGTGAAGCCTTGACAATGATTGTGATGATGTTCGACAATGAATGGAGGCCAATGGAATTGGGCGCGGGAAGTATGTGAACTTGGTAAAGCGCCAAAAACATTTTTGACAACTTTTCAATATTTGCTTTATAGGAATAGTTCATTATTATATTTTGGACAAATGTTATTTATATTGTTTTAAAAGACGTAAGGCACCGTTTTACGACTCGGACGACATCAAAGTTTAGGCGGTTATATGATATACACCGGACATAACAAAATAAATACAAATTATAGCTTGGAAAGTTATTGTTCGCATTTTATTCAGTGTTATCGTTTAACACTCTGCCCAGTAAACTCACACTCGTTTTAACACAGACACGCCATAAATGCATCGCCACACACACAAACTATATATAAGTATATTATATACTTTATTATGTGGTCGGTGGTGTACTATCTCTCTGGATCGAACCCCGCGTTGCGTTAAATAAACCACTATCCGTCTTGTAGCGGCCGACTCTTTTGTGCGTCTCTACAGTTATCTCATATAGATAAATATATATATATATTTTGGTCTCGATTTTGGCGCAATACCTCTTGCCGGACGGTCCGTAGTTTACTTTAATTTGATAAAATAAATCCGATCTGCTCCGGAGACCATACAACCGATTTGGTCCCATCAATAAACCTAGTATACACTGCAACGCCATCGTAGAACCTATATATATAAGTATCCGTGGCCGGGATAAGCTCATCCGGTCTGTTTGTAAACACATAATTCACTATCTATCTATACAATATATACACCGTCAAGTAACACGTCTGTAAGGGGTGATTTTTGGAAGCAAAGTGAAAACACAAGTTATCATTAATGTTCTGTTGGAGTATACAAAATATGTGTTCTATTACATACAGTTGGGCAAAATTGTTAGCTAGATAAAATATTCAAAAAACGAATATAACCTCGTGATTGCACCACTCCCAGTGATACTTAATTACTAGTTTTAAATAAGGCAATTTCAGTTCAAGTCTTACATTTATTGTGATCCAATCATAAAATTATAAACAAAATTAATATTATTAAAAAACAATATAAACAAGATAAATACATCAAAATTAGAACATGATAAATATAAAAGAGTATAAACAAGGTACATAACAACATTTCCAGAACAATATAAGCAAAATAATGTACATGAAATAGAACATAAGGCGCGTTTACACGACGGCAGTAAATGGTCATGACAGTATTATCGCGACAGTGCGACAATACGACAGTACTATCTAGCTTGGACAGATAGTGTGACAGTACTGTCGTAGCCACTGTCGAATAATTTACCAGACGATGGTTTCTGTCATGACATTAACTATCACCATTTACCGTCGTCGTGTAAACGCGCTTTATATACAAATAGAACATGTAAGGGTATAAACAAGTTACATAGCACAACATTTAAATATCAAAACAAGAAAAACAGTAATAATAAGTAAGCAAAACATGGCGACGATCAATATCGAATTGTACACGATTGTACAGAGAAATCTGTTGGCGCAGCTGGGTTTGTGCAGCTGTTATGAAGTGCCGAGGATAATATGTTTCGACCAGAGAAAAAGCTTTACGAAGTTGATATTATAGGTAGGCGGCTGTGGTACAGCAAAAATAGGTTAGAACAAAAAATAAACACGTGACTAACAAACGAGGTGTCTTACGGTAACGACTTCTTTGCGGCCGTGCGTCCCTCTGCCGTTGATACTCTGCGGCGATTTCCAACACTCTCTCGTACGACGGGGGCGGCTTAGGTTTGCGCTTCTCTTTTATTTTCTCCATGACGGCTCGTATACCGCCTCCTTCTTTTTCCTTCCTCATCCGTCTCACCAGGGGAACAGTCTGACCAACAGTTTTGGACGCTTCAGTACGCTAGAAATGTACAAAATTAATTAACGACAAAATATAATAATTTTACCTGCCTATAAGCCATAGGTTTGGGGAATCGGATTCCCTAATTACCTTGGTCCTTTTAGCGGCCTTGCGACGGCGGCGTTTGGCGGGAGCGACCGATTTTTTTCTTCTAGTCGAAGTTTTTCCACGGCGGTCGGTACCGGGCTCAATGATTTCGGCACCGTCTTCAGCAGTTGTTTCTAAAACCGTAGGATAAAAATATTTAAAAATAACCCATCTCCCCAAGACCCTTATAAAACGTGGCTGTCTACTTCACCTGCAACCGGCTCACTGGATGACGCCTCTTCGCCGTTACCTGCACTCCACACGGATTGACGTCGACGGCTTTGTGTATAAACAAAAATATTTAATAACGAATAGTATTGTGATTTGTTTGTTTAAGTATAGACGGTTACTCGGTTCACGACTTCTTCCACGATGTCCTCCCCGTTCTCACCCTTTCTCGTCCTGTACACCTTCAACCGTTTCGCGGGACAACCCGCATAGGTGACCGTAGCGTAAGGCCATTCGGATCTCTAGAGATGTGCAAAATGAAAGATAAGCAAGCTAGTGATTAATCCACATTAAGACACCGAGCCGGGATTAGATTCAATTACGTCAAGCAGTTCATCGTCATATCCAGACCCACGGCGGCGTTTGGTACGGAACTTGTGCGATGCGGTCGAAGTTTCGCCGACAATAATTATTTCCTCGGTGCCATATTCCCATTCATCGTCAGAAGAACTTTGCTCGTAACGATCCATTGTTATATTTATTTATACAAGTTTAAGACAAATTAATAAAGTTCAATATAGTTTATGCGCATGAAAAGAAAAATAATAATTATTCGAACTAGTTGGTTACGAAAATAAACAAGGTGATGTGACCGATGTCTATGACAACAAACATTTTTTACCCAATTGTTTGTGTTTAAGACGGTTTTGTATCGACGGAATCCCATATATATTGTGGCCAGGTACAACGTACATTTTACCTTAACATCAACGCATTAAGTGTGTTTTATTGCGAATATTGCAAATTCCACAGTATGCATTTTCAATCAGTGTTGTAGCGACAGGGACACGTGCGCCATCTTCCAAAAATTATTTTACTAATCAAATAATAGTAATATATTATATTTCTTAAGAAAAGAATCGCCAGTCCATAGAGCTATAGTGAGCAAGGTAATTAATAATATTAGGTGTCTCACAAATACATTTTTGGCTAAGGCTGTCGTTTTTAATAATATGTTTTACTGTCAACTCTTTGACTATAATACCTCTGTAGGTACCTTTTTGATTGTCTGCATTCAGTGGATCTTACACAGTTTTCGCATACAATTCTATGCGATATAAACTTTTTCTTGACTCGTGTATAAGGTTTTGTGTGGTTCTGTACAGACTCATAGTTATAGATATTAACATAATGTTGTTTATGCACTGTACACATTGTGAAAAGGATGTTCATCGTCTGTTACTGTAATAACTCACGTTTTTGAAACTCTATAAGTTCAATGATCACAACTTACTCGGACAGTGACATATTATATTACATTTTGATAATAATAAAAGTATTAGCGTGAAACCATTTACTATAGATACAAATTACCCGCATCAGTACAACGTCTACCGGAAGGCACAATATTATGTGTGTAGTATATGTGTTTTGTTATTATCGGAACGCTGTTGTATCCTTAATTATTTGTCATTAATACATTTTTCTATAAGTAACAACCACAACTCAAACCAGTGACGGCTGTATGAAAATGTTCAAGGAGTGCTGAACCGTTGTAAAACATCACCGCAATACTATATCCGATATATCCGAAAATCATTCATGTCATATTTCATTCCGCGAAAGTTTCAACACATTCATAAAAAAAATATATTTATCTAATTTAATTTATGGTTACATTTTAATTAAATTAATATCATATATATATATATATATATATAGTGTATAAAATTACCAAAATTCATAGGCACTATGATTACTATGTCTTATATATTATACTTGTCTTATAATTTTTCCACATCAAAGATGAATTCATTTTCTTTTTTTCTTTTTATCTATTAATAATACCAATAAAGATGACTCTTAGTCAAACCCAGCTGTAATTGACCTCCCCCGACTCGTTCTATGTGGTGTATACAATGTTGTTTGTTTGTGCAATAGATCTTTACTATTATTTATCCACCCAGGGATAGGATTACTTAGCGAATTGGATCGTATCCGAATTTATAAATGTCCAATAGGCCAAAAGTACACGAAGGGCTACCGCAGATGTTACAACAGAGCTGTAGACACATTTCGGATTAATATGTTCCGAATTACCTGTAATGAAGATCGACGCTGGTTTACTTTACATAGTTTATGTAACAGACAATCGTCGTTCACGAGAAATACCCTCCTAGGTGCACGATTAACAATTTAAGATTAGTACTCCGGAATACAGAAAAAAATATTCTTCATTGTAAAGTTGTATGTAAATATTCTTCATGTAGCACATGAGATGTTTTTCCCCACGAGCATTCATAAATTAAAAAAATATAAATATAATATTTTTTTACCTAGGTACAATTTAGTAAAAAATACTGACATTTAAAAAAAAAAATTAACGAATAAAAATATTTCATATTTAAATAAGTAGATTTTTTTTAACACAGCAATTTTTAATTAATATTTATATTAGCTAAACGTTTTTTTTTGTTATTTAAAAGAAACTATAGCATTTATATGAGGTTCTAAAAAATTGATGTATAACTTTTAACCTTACAATACTAGTATTTTTTTAAAGTGATTTTCTTGTCAAACCCCAGTCTGGATTGTTTTTTTTGTACCGGAAATAGCAAAAAAATAATAATTTAAAAAATTGAAACAGTTTGTTGAAAATATTCAAATAAGTTGCAAAAGTATTTTTGCGATTGTGTACAATATGACATTATACAAAGTTACAACTACTAATACTAATTTCCCGGATGCCGGAATCTATGATTATTTTCGATTACTTGTACTTATATTAAATTTATTTTTCCTCCGAATCGTATTGTGAACTTTTATTATTATTATTTTATTTTTTCCGCAGTATACCGTACAGCTCTATTGTGTCGCTGTAGCAAGCAGTTCAGAGTTGTTTGTTCGAGTGGCTTATACATTTGAAAATATATCTACATGTATACATGCATTTATATATATATATATATATTATTCGGGAATTTCTATAGATTTTATTGGATGTCCGCCGCACTTCTCGTATAGGACGTGACGTACCGGATAAAGCCAAAGGAAGTAAAACTGCTTTATCCCGAAGTCGAGTGCAACATATTTTCGCGTTTTCTGTCAATCTAATACTTCACCTGATTGTCGCACGGCACAATACACACAAAAATAGAGTTATTTATTTTTTTTTTTTTTGTTGTTGCCCCAGACGGAATGTAAGTACACACAATAAACACAGTCGTCGACAGCTATATACTGTACGGCACGAGTAGTGTTCGAGTTCAAAACCGAACTCGCATATTTTTTTTATTCTTATTATTTTTTTAAACTTTATATACAGAGTGGTCGATTTAACGTAAAAAAATAATTTATATTTATCGAGCGAAAACAATTTGTTTTTCCGAGTAATTACAACGTTTAAATGAATTATTATAACCGCGAGACCCAAATAAAAAGTAACTATTGATTATTTTTTTGGACATTATATTTAGCTTTTTGACAAGCCATGCCATATTGGTGGCGATAAAGTAGGTACACTACATAGTATTTAATGTGCATTCGAGCCTGGTATTATATAAATAAAGCATGCAAATATATATTATATTAATTTTTATGTTTATTTCAAAAATGTGTAATACAAATATTTAACTGTACATTGTATATACTCATCGCCACTTGTTTCTATAGACACATTTTTATGTTAATAGGTTTTTGTATAGTTACTTTAATCAAACAAACGAGTTACATTATTTTAATATTATGTTAAAAAACAATAATAATTGGTTTCACTTATCGAATATAGTTAATAATTTTTCAATTATGGACATTTCCTCTTTATAATAATGTCATAATGTGTAACATTTCTTCTAGTGGTTTTGTTAAATTTTCATTTGCTACCAATTTGATCAACTACTAAGTATTTTTTTTTTGTAAATCGCTTCTGAAATTGTAAAATAAATATTTTTAATCTGTAATTAATGTGTTGTGAGTAATTTAAAAAAAAATTCTCTTCTCAGTTTTCACTATGGATTTTCCCAGATTTTCAATTTGAAGAAAATATGTAAATTCTTATTTTAACTATGATCATAAATTAAATATACTTAGTATATTTAAACTATGCTATGATACACAATATACGTTTTATATTGTAGCGCTAAAAATTATTAAGATAATAATTCTCATCCTATTTCTCAACATTATTTTAGTCTCCAAAAGACATACATAAAACCAAATAAATATTTATTAATATTTACAAAAAAATTTGATTTTTCACACAAAAATTTGGGTGTATTCTAATCAGCGAGAAAAATTATTTAAAATATTTTTATTTTGGTATTTGTTTCCCAGTCATACCGTATAGTTTTTTTGGACGAATTTTGAGTTTTAATTATGGCAAAAAATAAAAAATGATATGTTAAGTATGGCTTTTTATTATGAGGCGACTGGTTTGGTTGGATTTGGTCGACAGCTTGTCGGGGATTAGGTTTGGGAAAATAAAAGCGTATTAAAAACAATACAATACAATGCTCCTTTTGACATATTATACGAACCGATGAAAAAAAAAGTTAATAATAAAAATAATAATAACCGGTCACATATCTGCGCTGAGATATCCACATATATCTACATTGAAAAACAATATTTTCCTCTCTGGTGGACGAGGAATAAATTATTAGTTTTTTTTTTATGTCATCTATGCGTATAAACAACACTTTTTTTTTGTAACTCTTTCCGCCCACACACTGACAACAGACAGAGTACATACTATATTATATGGATGGTCACGTACAGCATATTATTGTTTTATTGTTGTCGAAACCGACTGTTGCGAGTCCGAACGAGTTAATGATAATATAATATTAGTAAAGTGTACACACATGTAAACTGGTGAATTTTTTTTTATTACAAGCGAAAAAAAGGGGCTTTTACGGACCTTTTAGGCATAGTCAATTTCGCATTACAGAATTTATATTTTAGTGTAAACTGCAATGTCAATATGAGAAACAACACCGCTAGACCAATGATTTTCTCAGCCTGGCACTTACCAGTTGCTTCTGGAAAACATAACTTTAGAATATGTCATTGGCGCAGATCAGTGTACTTCTATACGTCATGTTACAGATTAGCTGGACTGACTTCGAATAAACGCTCAAGTTAAGAAACTTATTTTTAATCTATATTTCTGATATCTTTTGTAAGTTGTTTTTCTAACATTGTTTACTGCGTAGGTCTTGTTAAGTTATAGTTATGATCTCTCTAACTGGAAACGAGGTGGGAGAAGTTGATATCCTTTAGTAATAGTCGATAGCAGCAGTATTGAATAATTATTCTTGGAATTAATATTATTAGCATTTAAAATGAAAGAGAGGTACGGTGTTTTAGCCAGACAACAAGAGCGTTTACTTTGCTTCCCGCTTTTAGAATTTTAACGCTAATAACTTAAAAAGCATTTACTGGCCTTTTTTTTTTAATTACTATGTAATATACAGCCAGGGCTTAAAAATAAAATGTGATTTTTACATTTTACTTTTTGCGAGTAGCTTGTGAGTTGGTATATATATTAAAAACATGTTTTATTCATGGTTATTATTATTCCCTAATTTACTGTAGACTTATGTAGATGATTTATAGTCATAAATCATTTGTCATTATGTAAAATTTAGGTTCATATAATTGAATGCTATAAGCAATTTGTTTTAAAACATTTCAACTTTTTTTTTAGTAAAAAATTGTACATTTTCTACATTTGTCCGTCGTTTCTGGTTGAAGAAGCAGAAAGTTAAAGTTCCAACAAAAAATATTGTTCTACAGTGTGTGTGTTAACTTAAAAATTATGATTACAATTTAAAATCCATTTTAGTGGTAAAAAAAAAAATGCTTTATCTGCGACAAATTTATGTGGACTATGACTGGTTCAATTTCAGTTGTGTAAGAAGATTCGAATTTGTTGACCTCGCTTTATACGAGGTTATGTTGGAAATGAAATTTCAATTGAACAATTTAGTTTTTCAAAATTAAAACGTATTTTTTTAATTTAAAGAAGAAAAAATATGAAATACGTTTCCAACATACTCAAGTGAAATAGCCAGAACCGAAATCGGTGACCAGTGCCGGGTAGTCGACATTTTGTCAGGGTTTTCGGTCTAAGACATCTAAAAAAACTGACTTTTGCGGGGGTGTAATTATTTTTGTTATCGTTGTGCGCGCGATAACAATAAGAATAATTAACGTTACCGTGTATTGTATGTGATTATACGGGGTCGTACCTAGACCGGCGGCAACGGATGTACACTTGCAGGATAGCACGGGAGACAAGACAGGACCGGGAGAGAGTGGGTGAGCCGCGCTGCCGACGGCGACTGGCCCCGGCATGCGCGTCACCGCAGCGCTAAGGCGGGATAAAGCGTTTTCCCTGCAGATTTTCCCAGTCGTTCCCGTGCTCGAACCCTCCTGGCCGGCCGCCGCGGTGCTGTCCGCTCTCACTTGTCGCACCAAACTCACTGCACGTACTACTTACTTGCCGACCTGTTTACTATTAACTTACCGGCGTTGTTCGACGGCGAGATAAACCCAACGCCGGCGGAACAGACGGAGACGGTAAAAGTGCGGTGAAAAGTCGCTTTACGGTTGGACACCTGTTGAGCCGCGCACGACCGACCACTTGAGCCGACGCCGACGCCGTTTTCTGGTGGTATTTTTGTTTTTCACTTTGTGTTTTATATTTCAAGTACGGTTTTTTTTTTTTTGAAACGCGAGCGCGCCCGCGTGTGTGTGTGTTTTAGTTTTACCGACTCGACACGTTAACGGTTATGTTATCGGGCCCGACGCAGTGTCAGTCTAATCGTTTTGGCTCTCGGTGTCGCACGACGGTGTCGTAAAGGTGTCGAAATCCACGCCGACCGTGTGATTTATAATATAAAAATAACATATAAATATATATATAATAATAATAATAATAAAACATTATAGTCGTCGCGACGTTATTGTACATAGCGGATGATCTTCAGGTGCGCGCGGGTTGTCCGCTAAGGATAATCACACACATATTGGTCGCAGTTTCTCTCGAGTAGGGTATACGTGTTTGTACTATTTTACGTTATTAGTGATATTGTTGTGTATTATATTGGCGAAAAAAAAAAATCGAATTATTTGTTTATGTATTGGTTTTTTGTTAATAAAAAGCCATGGTTGATAGGATGGTCGGGAAGTCTTCGGGAATTTACAGAAAGTGATTAAATAACTTTTGAACAACCGCTTCGATGCGAAACCGTAGATGGTAGAATTATGGTATACCGATAAAATCGTCGTATTGACAATAATGCGCTCAAATTTGTATTTTTACTATTTAGGTGTTTTTTTTGTTTAATATTATACATTAAAGGAACACGTTTTATTAACTTAGACGCAGATCTGAGCAGTTACTGGTTGTATGATGTCGTCGAAATTATTATTATAACCTAACCTAACTGAATGATCGTTGTAGAGTCATTATAGTAATGGCGAAAACAAGATTCATTTTTGTAGTAAGTATTGGTTTGATCGATCACACATTTTATAAGGGGTAAGACACGCAAGAAGATAAAATTAGAATGACTAAACAATCAGTACCTTCAAATTCTAACATTACTGCCATTTAGAAATCAATTTATGCATGTGTATTTAATTGTATAATATTTTTGGAGTAAAACTTGTCTATTTTCGATGAGTGGCGCAGTTATTGTTCATGGTGTAGGTGATTTTTTTTTTATACTTTTGTAGAGTATTCTTGTATGTATATTGTAGATAATTGAGTACAAGCCAATGATCTGCACACTGACTATTTAAACTGTATAGGCAATTAGGCCACTGCACTGTAATTTTAAAAAGGGGGAAAATATGATTCAATTGTGTTGCGGGTGCAATGAGTTATAGATTAAGGAAGCTCTTATGAAAATTATCCCTATGGACATACGAATGAATCCCCCTGGCCGTAAGAGAGCACAGGTGTTCAAAAATAGTGTTTAAAAAAATGATCAAAGGCTATTATTGTTAAAAATATATATTATTTTATAAACTGTAGAAATTAGTACAAATATTCAGAAAATCTATATTTTTAGTTTTGCCGTTAATCCTTATAGTAATTTTATAAAAGGGAGAAAACATAATTAAATTGTGTTGCGGGTGCAATGAGTTATATATTAATCTTTATGTAAGCTTTTATGAAAATTAAGGAAAATTATACCCTATGAGCGTAGGGCCTACATATAGCTCACTGGGGTCCTAGGAGAGCGCAGGTGTTCTTAAAGATTAAATCGTCAACCAACGCTTCGGTCAAAGGTTATACACATGCATTATTAATTACTTTCAATTTACGGGAAACCAAGACTAACGGCGATTTCTTCAGATCTGGTCTCAACGATGAATTTAAATAAATTAGATTTTATTGATAATATATATAATTATTATTCCTATAAGGTCCGTAAAAATACTTGTACTATAATTTTCAATATAAATCTGGGTACTTAGCAGATTTTGATCCTAACAGACAATATGGTATAATATGATATTCAACATTTTTTATTTTAGAGAAAGGAGTTCTTTTTTAAGAGTTGAAAATGTTCGTTAGTTTTTAAAACATTTTCGTGGGTTCTGAGTGACGTTGAGAATTCGTCAGTGTTCTAATGGAAAATAAAAAAAAATTGAACATGAAACGTATGAGTGATTATTTTATTTAGAACAATTAGTTAATGGTGTAATGGAAAAAATAATGTATAATTACTTAATTTTATCACAGTATTTAAGACGTTTAATTGAAACGTTTGTGTTGTTAATATTTTATTTCTTACTGACCAGAAGTGGGCACGTATCAACGATTCCAAGTATTAATATTTTAAGACATTAATTATGCGCATAGATGCAGAACATATATCAATGTCAAAAATATCGAATGTCCGTTGGTACGCGTATCAAGTATTAGTTGAACAAGTTTTATTAGTTTTATCACCTCATTATTTATTAGGTGTATAATTATAAGGAAAAATAAAATTTGTTCACAAAATTACGATTGAAATTTATACCACCTATTTAATAGCGTTATTTAATAGTGTATCAAATATCGGCCAATGTTGATAGTATTGTAACACGTGCGTTTTTATCCAAGTATAAAAAAGTTGTTGACATTTTCGACAGAAATATTGTAGTCAGTACACCTAAATAGTGGGGGGGGGGGGGCTGTGCGGTTTTTGTAATTTGCCTTTACGGTCCACGGTTTTCTGAACACGCCCATAGGTGTTTGCTATGTGTATAATGTAGCTAACGCTACTGCATTTTTGTATTAATCGCCCTCGACCGGCTTGCAGAGGTTGAGGCGAAGGCGTGTCAAAAAGTGGCTTTCTTCTTGATTTTAAGAGGGAGGGTTGAGGCGCAGGGGTAGTGAGGAGAGTAGATAAAGGTGCGTCTGCCACAAGTGCGACCCCGCCGAGTTTTAATAAGATTCTCTTGCGCAAAAGCGCAACCCTTTGCAGCCTTTGAGGTTTTAGTGGCACCGTCGAGTTTACTGCCTGAATCTATTATACGCGGTCAGAATAAATTAACGGTTATGTATAAATTTTCATCGCGAGCATTTGTGTGTGCTTTTACGATTATTGAAATTTTAATAACGCGATAAAACGCTTTTGAAAAGTTTCAACAGTAACAAAAAAAAAAAAAAAAAAACAAATGCCGCCAGCACAGTGTGACGAAGTGTGATCGGTGTTATCTAACGACTATAGGGAATCCTTACAACTGAATGTGATGAAATAACTTCCGGGTAATCGTAAATGGTAGTAATATTAAATAATGATGAAAATCATTACAACGACAATAATATTATGTTAAAACATGTATTTTGACCCTTCACTGCATTCATTTTTTTTTAACCATATGATATAAATGTACCTAATACTACTTAAAAAAATTAAAATTAATTTTTTTTTAGTTTTGGTTTCACGGAAAACGCTTATTAAAGAATTTGGAACATTATGGAACGTTGTGCATACAAAGGTGTATAGCATGAACAGATATAAACAATAAATACAATTGTTCCATGTATGAAACATTATGCAGTGAAGGGTTAAATAATTCTACATCTTATCTTGATATCTCGATTTAAAGACAAATATTAAACATACTTTGTTTTAAATAGAAGAATTAATTCCATAATTAATGAGTTAAATGTATAAGTTATAACTTGATTTTGTTGAATAAAATGTAAGAAAAGTTGCCTATTAAAAAAACTAGTCGAAGTTAGAATTGGTTAAGTTAAGAAAAAACAAATTATTTTAAAGTTGTATTTTAAGAATTGGGGAAAACCCTAGCTAAGCTCAAAGTTTTTAATGTTTACCATAACATTTTTTATTAAAAAATACAACTTTTGTTAAAAGTTTCGTGTACAAACCAAACGCGAGAATAAACAATTTTTTTTTAGCCATAAACTCTAAACACTTTTTGCAACACTAATTTTTTAAACATTTTTACTATACAGATTATAATATTAATATGCAAGTAATTTATTTTCAGATAACTATTAACTTATTACATTACTTTAACTTCGCCTTTTTAAGATGGCTCGATTTTAATACTGTAAAAAGATACGAACTGGATCGCATTTTTACGAAATCTTGTCCAATACCGATTTTTAACTGGTCTTTTTTTTCCATTTGAAAATTATGAAAATTTGTTTTTATTTTAATTTATTTTTCGCAATAGATGTGTCATACAACAGTTTTTAAAAATATTAATTTATACTAAAAACTTATTATTCGTTTGAGGTTTTTAAAAGAATGTATGTATTATACACAACACAATACTTAGGAAACGGTACTGGACCAATTTTATCGTGAATAACAATGATGTTACAATTGTAATAAAATATTATTAATATTATGAATTATAATAATATTATAATACACATTATGGCACATACCTTAGGGTCAGGTCGGTCGCATAAACCAACACCAAAGCGCCATCGCTGAATTCGTCGGTTTAAGACTGTCTATACATTTTTTAATAACGTCTTTTTATTTTTAGTAAAATATTGTACACAAATGTTATTAAACTGTGTTTGGTTTTTTGTTCATAGAAACGGGGTGATGCCTCGAGACGTATCCAAAGGCAAACATCAGTTCAAAAGGCGGTTCAGCTTGCAGCCGTCGTCGTTCTTCAGAGATGACTCGTTGTCGGCGAGCCACTCGATGGCCAGGTAAAAAAAAAAATAATTGCCGTTTAGTAATAATGACATTTTAGTGGAAAAACGATTTTTGAGGAGTTTTTTTTTTCCTCGGGAAAAAATAAAGGGGGTTCAGAATAGTAGGAAAGGTCAGTACGGTACACAATTTTTTACGTATGCGTTCGAACGTTTTATTCAGCTGACAAATCAAAAAAATAAATGGGGGTAAAAAAAAAATGAAATGAATTTACAATAGAAAAATCGGTAAAAAAAAATACATTATGTTGGCTTTTGCGGCACTTTTCTGACGGCCGAGCCGAATAAATGCTCTTCGCGTCGCTCTCCGACCGTGAACATTTGCCGCCAAAGCACATGATATTTTACACTTGTGAGTTTGTGAGTGTTCTTAAGCTGAAGACGCTTAGGGTACTTAAGATTAAATGCGGTTCGGTGCGTGTCCAGGTGACGTGGGCCGGTCTAGTAGGCGTACGGATAGTACGACCTGACTCCGTTGTAGTAACCGTTGTAGTATCCATTGTACGGGTAATACCCATTGTAGCCGTTGTAGTTGTAAGCCGACCTGGAATAAGGGTAGTAACCGTTGTAGGAAGCGGGGTAAGAGTTGAACGAGGCGTAGCTGTACGGGGTCGAGTATCCGTATCCGTACGGGTAGGTGGCGTCAGCTGAAACATATAAAAAAAACCAATAATAAGAAAAAAATTTAATCAATCTTGTACCAGAAGAAAACGCATTCGATCAGGGACAAGGTTTTTTGATCAGCTAATTTTCTGTCTCCTATCATTTTTACCCGATTTCCCTTAATCCCCTCATCCCTCTCCCTTAATCCCCTCATCCCCACTTATCACTATCCAATCCTTTACCACTACATTTGGTCGACTTTGGTAATTTTCCAGAAGAAATCTATAAAGTATTTTTGTAATTCAAAGATTCCGGAAAAATTAATAAAAACGCTGTTTTTTTCCGAGTAAATATAAAAAAGTATGTTTCCCCTTGTAAATCAGGCCCAGTTTCTAGATAAAATTGACAAATAACACATCAACAATTAGACATGAATTTATATATGTCAGTTATCAATTCAAGTTCAAATAATTTGTTTTAAATTTTTCCAAAAAAAACTAATGCTTTAGAAAAATTCTCTTATGTTTTTTTTCATAATTTTTAGTTTTTGTTAAAAGTGGGTTTTTTTTAAGTTGTCGGCATCTGGCCTGACGTCGCTTTGTATATTTTGTATTATGTGGATAGACAACCCTCTCTTTGAACTCCAGCCGGTTGCGCACTATAATATAATATATGTATGGCGTCGGCTCAGTAGGGACGTTTTAATTTTACATGCAAAACGCCTTACAAAGTTTGTGGCCGGTTTAAATTAATTTAACGAGGCAGGTAGACCAGGTTCGTTATACGAATAACATACAAAACTCTCGTCAGCCCTCGGTGGAGAGAAACGAATTTCCTGATTTTGGAAATTGGTATGTACAGGCACATGTATATACAAGTACATATTTTATAGTTGTCATTTAATTGCCGGCATGCCGGCGCGGCGGTTTAATCTGATTTCAAAAGCGCGCTCGACAGTCGGCGAAACTCAAAATTTACGACCTCTCGTTGGAAAATAAAATATACTTAATAATTTATTAAGACCAACACGCAAAATAGTGGGTATTAATTATACATCTGTATGCGGGGTTAGAAAATCTCTAAATCAACAATTTACGCTCGTTATTTATTAAATAATAACCAGAAAACCATATCGGGGCGGATT
Source organism: Adelges cooleyi (assembly GCF_023614345.1). Classification (NCBI taxonomy): domain Eukaryota; kingdom Metazoa; phylum Arthropoda; class Insecta; order Hemiptera; family Adelgidae; genus Adelges; species Adelges cooleyi. The sequence continues at coordinate 1,012,583 of NW_026095761.1, forward strand.
TGGGTTTTAGCTTCGATGCATAGCGGCGAAGGTATTTTTTATTAGGAAAAGTGCAGTTACCGAAGTGTGTTAAAAAACATATTATTTTTTACGCCTTTATTTCATCATTTTTTTTTTATCCATGGCACCCCCTTGATTTTTGTTTATTATCTTGAAGACCGTGAGTATGTAAAATTCTAACTGAACTGAACAGACGACGTTCCTCCCGGCATTGGAAATACAACAAACAATCGGCAATTTAAAAAAAAAATTTGATTGGATATATAATATTACTTTTATTTATTTTACCTAAATAAAATGACAAACAAAAAATAATTTATTGATATCATGATTTAAACGAAAAATAATCGGCTGTAATTTAATTTATAAATATATGAAAAGTCAATTTTTATAAAAATATTAATTATTTTGCCTTGGAGTTAAAGTTGAATTTAATATAGGTACTTATCACGTACGTTTTATCGGTAATACAGATCACGAGGGGGTATCGGGTACAGAGTATAAAATAAGGGTTGCCCAGAGCACTGCAAAGCTTATGTAATACGTTGTTTACCTGCGGGCGGGATGATGACAGCTTTCTTCACTCTTTGTTCGGAACCTTCGGTCTTCACCGTCGGGTCTTCGGCCGAAACGACGGCGCACAAGGCGAGCAAAGCGAAACAGACCTGTTGCAAACGTTTGTAATTCAATTATTGACATGAATATATTTATTACGATACAATATAGTACGACAAAGAAATAACAACATCGCGAAAGCCGTTGCGCGGTATACTCACGAAAAGTTTGGAAGCCATTTTGGTTTTTTGTTTGTTCGGTTTTTTTTTAATTTGGCAATCAAATGAACAGCTGCGAAACGCACAGAAATATCCGTCCTAAACCACTTCGATCGAGGGAGGCAAAACGAATGTCGGTCCAGACCCGGTCGGCCGGGTTTTATATACAATCGGTTTACCGGCAAACGGCGGCGACTTGTTGCTCTGCTAAAAGCGCGCGTTTGGTTTTTTTTTGTTCTTGTTGTTGTTGTTGTTAATGACATTCGTTTCTGTTGATGTGTATTTTTTTTTTATACATATATTTTAATTATTCATCCTTGATCCGGGATGCAATCCGTAATAATTATCGCAATAATAATAATATTAATATTAAGCCCGCCCATTCGCGGCTGATCGCCTGTCCGACACCGGTAAGGACACCACCGTCGGTGCAAGTTAAACCTACGCTTTGTGCACCAGCTTAAAACCGCTTCTAAGGTCAAAAACCGTTCATACACACCCATTTGATTCCTGGTTCGGTTTTTTTTTTTTTTTTTAATGTATAGGGTGTTTGTTATAATGTTAAAAAAAAACTGTACACACGAGTCGTTACGTAAGCCGTATGGGTGTAAAGCTAGCTAAGCGATATAAATTCGAACCGTGTAATTTGCATTTAGTTGTTCTTTGTTTGACGGAATTTATAATGAAAAAAAAAATGTATTAAACAAGACGACAGCGTAAGATTATTATAATGGATATTATTAATAATTCCGTATAATAAGTTTGAAGTAAATACTAACGTAAAACGCAGAATGGAAAAAATTTAAACAAAAATGCAATTTCAGAATAATAATTTATACTTTAAAAAATTACTCGGTCGTCGTCGTTTTATTTTTGTCTTGAGACAAAGCCAAGTTTTATTTACAATTTTGTTAAATTGTAATTGCACACAAATGTAATTCTATTATTCTATTTTTATTACAAATTTGATTTATAAAAAAAAAATTGTACCAATTCAATACTAATAAAAATAACAATTTTTAAATAGTGTTTATTTTGGCAAATCACAGTACTTTTTATTACTGTAAAATGAATATTAAAAACTAATTATAATAAAAAAGGGAAAATTAAGTTTTAAATAATTAAAAAGGTAGTTTGACCCCACTAAAAAGCTCTTAAATAAGGCTCTTTTTGTCTTCTTTTTACAGTAAAGACTCATAAACTGTTATCAACAGTTTGACAATGACTGTAAGTTTTAAAATTTAAACAATATGTTTATAATGTATGTTGTCAATTGTCCACTGAAAACGATAATCATTAATTTGTTTTAATTGGTACATATGCAGCACTGAGAAAGCATTTTTTTTACAACTATGTGTTTTAAAATTATATACTTTTTTGTCTGGATCTACGATATTTACTTAACCACTGAACCGATATCTTTATGTTGTACGTTTTTATATCAATGTGTACCTGATAAGTATTCAATTAGGCCTACAGTTTTAAAAAAGTACCCCTTCCCTTTTAAAATTATACTTTAGCCCATATATGTACTTTTATATTATTCAACATAAAATTACGGGTGCTTTATACTTTAAAAAAAAAAAGTCAAATAAGTTCTACATTTTACAGAATTTATGTGAATATAGTACCTACTACCGATATACAGTAAAAACTCCAAAAATAATCAGTAACACTTTTCCCAATAAGGGGTGGACAATTTTTCTTTACTTCGCTTTTTTTAGGTGTAGTTTTAGTACTTAAGATCATTGAAAAATAAGACTGTAGGTAGATCTAGAGTGAGGTTTTAACATGAACAATTTTCTCAAAAAACTGTTACTCAACATTTTTTTTTAAGTGATTTATAAAAAAGTATTATTACAATTTAAAAAAGTGATTTCATCTTTTTCAGTTATAATAATTCCTGAAACGAACCTCCCCGAACTCATTACGCTCTTAACCCACTATGCCTCGACCCCACTGTTTTTTTTTTTATGAAATTGCCATCATTATTAGCGTAATCTTTTTTTTTTTTAATTTCTCTTCGAACATAATGTATACTATAACCAAATATTATTATTATACAAACATTGCCACCACGGGTGATCCGACAGTAATTTTTGGTTTATCATTAGCATTTCTGTTTTTAATTTTTACTTTTACTTTGTGTTGTGTCGGCATATATATAAAAAAAAACCTCCACGTGTTTGCTACGATGCTCTCGTACACTTTTCAGTTTTCTAAGTACAAGTTCCAAGCTCATAATCAAAATAGAAAATTGCGACCGTCGACCGCAGCTGAGACGTCTGCTGGTTAGCCGACCGTTTTGAAACTGTCGGTTTAAGCACTCTTATTTTTATGGCCGTCGGATAAATGTTTATGAACCCTTGAAACAGAATAAAGGGGTGGTTGGGTCAAAGGCAGGGAGTGAAAGTACAACCGTATGTGTCAGCGCAAAGTATCTTTTTCGGTTACATCCCAAAGCTTACAAAAATACACACAAGAGTGTATTTATTAATATAAAAATCAACAAGGGTCAAACGAAAAAAAAAAAATACTTTCTGTTTGTCTCGTGCCTTTTTTGGGCAAAAAAATACTTTCCAAATTTTTGCTTTTTTTTTCAATACCAGTTTTCGAAAAAAAACGTCGGTTTATGTATATATTTTTTCAACTTTTAAGTACAATTTTTCATTACATACAGATGTTATTTACATAGGAAATCATCAGTAAAAAACGAGAAGCACACTAGTGAGGGTTGAAAATATGTTTAATTTAGTTCTCACTCGATTGCGAAGAAAACTGATATATTCACATCACACATGGTGACTTATTTCTAAAATAAAACAAATTATAAAGCATGTTATAGCGTTTTAATAATCAATGTTTAAAAATCAAGAATGAAAAATAAAGTAAATGTATTACATAAATTATAAAATATAATAAATTAATATAAATTATACAATATTCATATTTAATACTAAACATTTAGTATTTACAACGCTTTAATTAGTAGAAAAAAATATTAACGATCATTAAATTTAATTTATTTAACTCTTGCTCTAGTTAATTAGTTATTTTTTAATTTTAATAAGTCAATACATAAATTAAAAGCTGTACTTTATGCAATAATACTTTCAACTTAACGATCCCAACAGTAATAATATATTTTAATTATGGAAGTGTCATTGAAAAATACAATATTTTATAATAATTATTTTAATATTGTCTAAATATTTTTACTTCCTGTTTTTGACAGCAAATAAAATATTATTACTAAAACAAACCTTTTAATGTTTTCTAAGTATAATAAATTATAATTAATTGTATAAATTAATTGTTTTTAAACTTCAAACAAACATTACTATACCTGTTTTATGAGTTGGACGCATTTTTTGATGAACGTAAGCAAATATCTTGCATTCCAAAAAAGCAAAATATATAAATACAAATTCACATTTCAAAAGTACCGCTAAAATTATATTTACTATCTAATTTGGGCTATAACATTAAAAAAAATAGTAATTTTTGAAATTTAAATATTTTCTATAAGTTCATAAAAACAATCTATGTTTAGGAAAACCTAATAATAAAAAAATGAAAGTTTGTATAATTTTGTGTAAGTTTGCTTCTAATATATACATATTTTTTTAATAAAAATGGTAATTTAAAAAGGTACTGATTGATATAAACTAGATAATAAGAAAACTGTTCTTTATATATTGGTACAAGGATTATCTATAATTTTTTCAATACAAAAAACTATTTTAAAAGTTATTATTGCGTCTACTAGAGTAGGTGGCAAATTTGAAAATTAACTATTCAAAAATGGTATAAAACTATTAATACTTATACAAATATTTATTTTACAACAAGAAAAAACGCTACAGTAAGATCTTAACTAGGTACAAATTAAGCATGTTAATTTTTATCAAAAACCCGTTCATCTTGAAGGACTAAATTTGTTTTCGCATTATTCTTACAGAATAACTTAAAAATTACTTATAAAAAGCTAAAATCTGCTGCTGATGTTTTCTTTTTATTTAAATTAAACCTTATCTTACTTTTTTTTCCTCCATGCATCCATTGCATTCCGGGGAGGAACTTGCTTGGCGGGGCATTACTCCCCTCCCCCCAAACAAAACCTCATCTTATCTAGTAGTCTTAAAAAGATTACTTGCTGAGCGAAATTCTCATAGTATTTTTTTTTTATAAATTATTGTTTTAGCTAAAAATGTTTCGAATATAATCCTTACTACGAGTATACATGTTTAATAATAGAAAATTATAATTAATATTTAAGTTGAAAACATTTTTCTAAAAATTAATATGAAGGGGTGACTTTTTGAAGTGAGATGGTAGTCTAATTATTTGATTTTACTATGAAAAGCAGATTGAAGAAACAAAAATAATAACTGGTCGATAATCAATTTTGGATAAATACTTCTCGAGTTATTAACATTTAAAGGTAAAGATTGGTAGTGAGGTTCACTGTTATGTTATTAGCACATGAATGAAATATTCACCAGCACTTCTCTCAAACTTTTTTAACAATAATTCTTAATAAAATAATAAGTATTCAACAGCTTATCGGCCAGTCATTATTTTCATTACATCGTTGAGCTTCTTTTAGGTAATATTGCTATTTGACTTTAAAAAACACTGCCCTTTAAAACTACGCTATAAGATAACATTTTTTTACTAAACAAAACATTAAATCGAATTTCTTTGGAAACTCATTTTAGATCACATGATTATTCCATTCAAAACATCCATCTAATGTGAAATTTAAATAACCCTCTGCCTTTTCACTTCATCAATTATAATTATAATGATCCTCCATCGACTGCATCCCGTCTCAGTTGCCCGTAGTAATCTATTTTCTGTTTAATCGCTTTTTGAGCTACTCGACATAATATCATAACGCGTGTGGGCGGAATATGTAATGTAATGTAATTATCACGGAAACAAAAGTTAAATTTTGCACGTTCCAAGCTGGATTACTTTAGGACTTTACATCTTTTGAGTACATAACATTATCATCACACCTTTTGTTGGACGTTATCCATTTTCTGTGCATGTTTTAGCAGATGGCAGGCGCTAAGAGCTTTGGGCATTTGCCCTGTACTTCCCCAAAACTGTTACAACCCTTTTCCTTGGAACGTCTGAATGTTTCATTTTAATTTCTTACGCAATAAACCGACGAAACTATTTAAAACAGTTACAATGTTTTACCATGATGATTCTCGGTAGTGCATACCACGAACAACGTTTTGGGTATTTATAATGTTTACAAATAAACTACATAATACAAAATATACAATACAAAGAGGCCGGAGAGGTCACAGGACTTCAGGAATTACTATAACACAAAGTGATAATCAATTTCAAATAAACTATTATGTATAGTTAGTACACATTTAAATATATTAATTGTATTTTTTGATTTTTTTGGCGTGACTCTAGATCTTTGAAATTAATAAAATTCACTGTGACGCGTCATGTATGTCATTACCAAGCTGAGAATATTCTACTGAGAAATATGTTGACTAGTCAGTTGGAAAATTTATGATATTATAAAGAAAATCAATACAATTATTTTTATAAAATAAATAAACTACAAAGTTACAATTCATTCCAAAGATAAACGTGCTTTACTTTAAATTTATCACTCTCACAAAAAAAAATTCATAAGAAAATATAACACACATTACTTATTTAAAAATGTTTGTGTGATCTGATAATTTAATCTTGATCTTTGGGTTAATGAAATATCCACAATACATAATGCAATGCTTTTTTTTATCTTTTGTGTTAGTCATTACTCATTAAGCACCTTTGAAGGATGTGGCAGTAGTGTTTAATAATATTAATGACATAACGTGCAAGTGGGATAATTGCATGTTTTTATCATTTTTTCAGAAACAACGTATGCAATTTGTTAATGCCACATCATTCCATTTATATTATATTCAGTAAACTTGAAATGTCCATTAACGGTAAAAATTCGAATTGTTGACTTTCAATGTAAGTACCTAAACACAGAAAGTCAAGGTTAATAGGCATATCTATTGCTAAAAATAAGTCATTTTTTTCAACATCGAAAAAACGCACATCACACTTGTGTGATATTGAAATTGTATCTATTGTTTAAAAATAAATATTTAGCTGTTAATTTATAATGAAATACTCAACAATTGCTAATAGATATAGATAATATATTGAAGAAAAACAAATTAATAAAGCACTGAAATTTGTCCATCATACTTCAAATGTGTTTCAAATATTTTTTAACATTTAATTATTTCATAGGCTTGGCTAAAGCGACCATCGAGACAAATTTAAACCCAGTGGATTCTACTAGAACAGGTAGTCGTACTTACTAACAGTATAAAAGATCACTTATTAATTATTACAATTTATTATGCTTATCTTCTAAAGAAGGTCGAGGTTAGATTAGCAGAACGAGCGGTCGTAGCTTTAATGAACACAACCTAACTCAAGTGAACAACAACAATGATTATTTATTCAGTAAATCAAGTATAAACTGCTAAGCTATTTATTATTGTATACATTTCTACTTGGGACCCTGAATTGTTCTTCGTGCCTGTTACAATAGTCGGGCATAAGACCACAACCGCTAGTTTAAAGTTTGATTGCAATCACTTTTGTGAAAACAATATATATATATATTATATATAACATTAAACATGCAATAATTTAAAGCCGAAAATTGTGTTTTGTATAATATTATTAAATTTAGTTGAAGTATATTATTTTGTTAAAATAATAATATCATTACTGGGACATAATTATTACACAGATATAAAGTAAAAATTAACAAGTTTAAGGTAAAGCTAAAAAAATCAAGACGCGACTATGTTTTTAAGATTTATTTTATTATTATCACTAAAATATTTCTCATCAGCCAATTTCCATATCAAAACCCACATCATAACAGCCGATTCATAGTCTTTTAAACTTTCTTATTATAAATGTTATCATTGGATATACTTATTAACCACCCTACTTATCACTATACTATTTCTTATCAGCTGATTTATCGTTGTCAATCTCTATTGTTACTACAATATTTTCTCTTACTAACATAATTCCTCATCAATAAACCATAATTTATAATATATACTTCCATAACGTTTTTTTTTTGTGGCGTTGTAGACCAAAAAAAAACGCGTTTACCCCCAGACTAAAAACATATTCATGCTAATTATTAATTTTAAACATTTCCAGGTATGAAGCTACAAAATATCGGTATTTGATACTATCGATTTATCAAGTCCAACCCTAGTTTAAGTAGAGGGAGAGAGACAACTATTAAAGAATTTCCGTGGAACCGAATCCCTTTCCAATCATAAAGCACTGAATTATTGTTTAAAAAAAAAAAAATACTTTTCTATAACGGATCGCGCTATTAAGCCGGAGGTGACGTACACAGATAAATGATAGCGGTAAAAACCATTTTAATACATTATCAATGTGAACCCACTAACGGCAAACGAACAATACGATTTAAGCCGGCGATTAATGCGCCGTCATATGTCTTCTCCGTGTATAAGTGACAAAATCACCACTTGCCGCCGTGGTTTTATGAAAACAATATTATTTAATTAATTCCGGTCCCGAGAGGAATATATTGTAATGTTGTTATTAATATTTACACGTGACAATATTATAGCATTGTTCTTCTTGAACACAAACGCGGAGTGGCTTTTGTTCGCATTCGGCCGTATGGATAATATGCCCAGGCAATCATTGTGATGATATTATCTGGACGAAATGGTATTTATCACTCGACAGCAGATGATTTTTAGAAGGTCACGATAATGTATGAGTTTGGATAGTAGGTGTAATAATATCATGATAAATGTGCGTTGGGCACCTATACCTACAAACTCTTCAAGACATAATTATTATTATATGGGTTGAATAGACTGCACCGACCATTTCCTTTGCCGTCAAACCGATTCACGGCTAATTTGCTTAATTAACTTAATTGTATATAAACTTATATTATCAACCATTATATATAAACTCGGTGATAATTATATCTCGCGAGGTCGTGTAAAGCTGTGAGTATATTACTGTGTTACGAACTAGTCTGTAAAGTAAACGAAACGTTTTCTAAGTACTCGCTATAAAAAAATCAGGGAGACTGAAGCTCGTCTGACAGGAAAATAAGTCAGAATTGAGCACAGCACTCGTCGTCGAAAATTGGCTATTTTCAGCAAAATTTTGAGGAGTACTATGTTGTCAAACGTTTAATCGCATTAAATAAAATCAATTTTATTACATTTCATGCTTTAAAAGGATAACTTGAGTATTTACAGTTTTGCCTAAGTTTGATAGTCATTAATGGTCATTGGTCATTTAAATTTTCAGAATAAAAACTTGGCAAATGTTTGTAAGTTAAATTTAGCTATTTATTCGTGCTGCATGTTAATAAAATATAAAATTGTTATGTTAGCGGACTGGACGCCAGACAGAAATAATGAACATACCTATTCTGTTTCATTTCAAGAGATACAGTAAACGTGCTTGAACGTCGCAGCACAAATATTATACAAAAATAATTTAATTAAAATCGTATACGGGATGTATCATATTATTATTATTTAATCCAGGTAGCATTGTTTTGAAGGATGTCATGCTATTTATGTATTCGGGAAACATTGAATTGTTGCTTTGTGGTTAAATATAATACATAATATTAAATATACATACATATTAGAATGATTACCGTCTATAAATTATTGTGTAAAAATAATAGTGGAAAAAAATGATTAAATTTTGTTTTACACAATATAAAAAGTACTTACTCATTTATATAAGTACTAGCAAAATTAACCACCAACAAGACTGCAACTCGTACTGCAGCTGCACTCTACCTATTAGGGACATTGGCTTTATAATAATATTAAATCGTTTTTACTAGAAATAATAATAATGTGTTCTGTTAGCGTACAGGTCAAATACGTGTTGTCTGTGTTGTAATACATCCGCTGAATTCTTTAAATTGAACAAATAGCTTTACATAATGTCTAAGTACCGTCGATTCCCAAGAACTGTAATTACTAAGCGCTAAAATATTGATGCCTTAATACAATAACAATGTTTTTTACCGCTGTTGATTCTGGATCAGTTTCAAAGTGGCTCAATGGAAAAAATTGTTTTACAGTTGCTATCCTTAAACTCGTTAAAAAATACTCGAGCAAGCCATTTGAAAACTATCACAAAACGGATTTGTTTTTTTCTTAAGTACACAAACAAAACTTATGTAAACCGTTATGACAATAAATAGTTTTGGGAAAATTGTCAATTTTGCACTAGGGCAGCGATTTTTCAAGTCAGTGTCAATGAAAAGAAAAAGTTTTGAGCACTTTGGATAGAATTTCTAGTTCATTTATTAATTAATATTGATGTCGTGTCAAAAAAGCAATCTATTCGTGTAGTTCTTACCCAATATAGTTTATGTGTGATTTATTTGGCACTGCCTTCAAAAATTATTTCACATAATATTATACAACACCAAATTCTGTCAGTTGTAGAAATGTTGCGAAACACGTTTTAGCTAAACTATTAATTTTAGGGTTATTTTCAAACAATAAGTTTTATAATGATTTTCATTGCCTAATGCGTTTGTTTTCTGCGATGTAAACAATTGTTAACACACTAATTTTCAAACCTGAAATACTGAAATATTAGTAACGTTCAAATATCCTTCCTTTACAAGCTTACTGGTTTTTATACATTGTTACAATTGAATTAGGTATGATTTCTTTGGAATAAACATGTTTTTTAGAAATAATCATTTTAAACATTACTCAAAATCGAATAGAAAACTTTTTATTTTTCGAGTTTTGAGTGTTTTTAATTTGGAATTAGAGCGTTGGTTTTATACTTGTAGTATATATAATAATATGTCTATATATTTATTTTATTAATCACAGAATGTTTATGATTAGTAGTAGAGTTTTTGGTTCTTAATAGTGAGTTATTTTTTAATTTGCTTTCGAATTGGCTGTTAGCCGTGAATTAATTTTTATAATTAAACAAAAATAATTAGTTGGTATTCGCTTTCACCGAAAAATTGGTTTTAAATTATTTACTGAAATCAAATTATTTTAAATAATTGTTAAACTTAAAACCAACGATTATGAAAAATAGTTACTCAAGTTGAAAACTTCTTCAGCTTCTATCTAAATGTAAAACAATTAAAATATGTGCAAATATTTTAATAAAACCTGTTGAAACTATAACAGTCTACTATTATAATTATGTTATACTGATGTCCATTAAGAGTGCTGTTGAAAAATATAGTATTTGTTTTAGAATTCCGTCGAATAACAGCTATCATAGTACACTTATACAATATTAGATAGCTATATATTATATGTGTTTGTTATGTTCAAAACAGTAATAAATCATCTAGTATTGGGTAATGCTGTACATTTACAGAAATGTATTGTGTTTTAACTAAATCGGATATTTTTGTCGATTAGTTAGATTGTAGTATCTATTATATGTATTTTGTTTAAGTCATGATTGTATCCTACTTATTAGTAGGATGTTAATAATATCGCATTATCGCTGATGCACTGTTGATTGTTTCCGGCAGACTGTTGTGTTTGGGAAATTAAAAATATCAAACAAAGCCAATACTTTGTATTTTAGAAATCAAATTTCCAATTTTTTTTGTATTCTTTTAGCTTTAAATTTGTTTTTTTTTTTCAATTAACTGGTCGAACATGTCAATAATAATTGCAGTCATTAAACGTCAAGCCACGCCTTATACTGAACTTCAGCTATTTACCCAAATTATTTAATGCTATAATATTCATATTTTTTTTTATTATTATTGTCCGCTCTTAATACACGGTTATAAATTATTTATAAGTATACGATTTTTTTAAACACGCATTAAAGAGATTGCTTTAATTATTATAATTTACGACCAGTTAATTGAAAGTAAAAAACAAATTTACGTTAACCTGTATAAAACATGATTTACTTGGGTGTTTAAAAACAACGTATTGCATACGTTCAAAAAGTTTTTGAAAAAACTACTATTTAATACCGATTAAATTTGAATTGAATTGAATTTTTTTTCTCTTATCTAAGTACATACCTATATAAGGGAAAAATCCCGGATATACTTTGTAAAACATATATAAATATACACAAGTTATAAAACAAAAAATAATAAATAATTATTAATAGTTATCAATATTTATTGTAAATTAATGTTTTTCGTAATTTAGCTCTTATTAAATATTATGAAAAATGTATGTATAGGTATTATTATATTGTTGTTTTTTTATCCTTAAGCTGCGACAACTTTGTCCATTAGCTGTTAGGTTAATAAAGGTATTATTGTTTATGGATTTGGTTAGGTTGATTTATAGTTATTCTAACTATGCTAAGAGTTATAAAATTATATTGTCTCTGTACAGCAAAAAAAATGTTTTCAAAGTGGATTAAACAATAATATTAAAACTACCTTTTGGCTTTACTAAAAAAAAAAATATTATGGCAACATTTCCGACTATATAAAAATATGTTTTACATTACTTTAATTTAAAATGAGCTTTTATGGAATCTCATAATTCAAATATATTTTGCCGGTTTAAAAACTAGTAAAGTCATTTGAAAAAAAATTAAGTACCGATTTTAAGCCAGTTAAAAGTTGAGCTAATAATAAATGTGTATATATATATATACGATATTCAAAATAGTTATCGAAACAACAAAAAATACTGCTACAAAAAAAAAAAAAACTTTTACCATTAATAAAATAATAGTTTCTATTTTTTAATAAAAAATGTATATATATATTTTTTTTTTTTGCAAATAAAATAATTCTAAATAATAATTTATATTGTACGATTATTGTATGCACGTGTACTACGAGTGAGATAATTTTATGTTGTAAAATAAAAGAGTAATATCTGAAGAATTGCTTCATTCGTTGTTACTGCAGATTACAGTATCACCGATATACCGTTAAAGCTAATTAAATTTCAAATAGAGTGTGTTTCATATTAAAACAAAAATTGTTATATTCAAAGGAATCTATCTATCGGACTTTTTGTGTGAGAAAAAAGCATTTCCAAAAAATGTAAAAGTCAAATTAAAGCATTGTTTAAATATTGCCATTTTCAAATATCTGTATACTTAATCTAAAATGGAGAACTACGTATTTTGGTTTTGTTTCTTATGTCTGACGTTCTTTGAGACACAACTCCAAAAGACTATGCTGTCAAATACACATAATAATATATTAAGTCTTACAACAGGCACGCTTTAGCAAAGTTTTTGATTAAAGTTCATTTGACGTACTCGGCACAGTAACACAATACAGCGACCCAGCAGGATATAATATAATATTATAATAGCACTTGCGGTTTCATAATATTATATATTAGAATATTGGATTTTCGGCTTGGTATGAGTTCAACAGCCACCGAGCTAAGTGTGTTATTAAATAACATACAAAAACGATATATTGTAAAACAGGTGACCCATTAAGCCAACATTCAAACGAGCCTTTCAAGATATTGATAAAAATGAAATTTCTAAAAGTGTTTTGCAAAATGTTGTTCTTTTTTGTCTTCATACAAAAATGGCGTCGACCGGCTAAATATGCACTGTCCACAAATATCCATGTCAGTTTTGCATGAAATATTTTGTTAGTATTTATTTTTCGTTTACATAATTATTTTAAAACCAATTCGATGGAATCTAAATTTTTAAGATGCTATATAGAGCACTCCCCTTGAAGAAACATTAATAAGTAATTAATTAAAGACTCATAAATCTAAGCACCTTCTTGTTTCTTTTTAATTCCATGTTAATTTTTTGGTTCACAATTAAAAAAAAAATTATTTTTAAAACTCAAATGGTGACTGGAAATTAAAAATTTTCGACAATACTCGGTTAAGTTTTCTTTTTTTTTAGAAGCCTAAAAACATATTTTCCATGTAATCATTTTTGGAGAATATGTATTATGTATTACCACTCTATTTTGTAATATATTTCTGTAATCTCGCCATTGTCGTACATAATAAATAAATAAATACGTTATACTTTTAGCTTAAACTTGATTAACTTATTTATGCAAAATTGCCTAAAGTAGCCCCTAAAAATGTGGTATGCATGACGTCCACTCGACTCGAGCAAATTATTGGTGTTGTTACTTTGTCCGTGCTTCATGTCCGTCACTTACTGTTTTTTTCATTCACATACAATATTATAATTTGATTCGTTGTCAGCTACATCAATTTGATGCGGTGCAATGAATAGACACTTATAATATACTTTTGGCTGTATCAGATGAGACCAAGGAGCGTGTAGATATTCTGGCAAAGGTGCAACAAACAAAGGGGGCTGGAGAAGTTTTAACCGTTTAATAACTCTTGAAACTCTCTCAGAAAATGTTAAAAACCACACTGCCCCTTATCGGTTGCTATCGAAAGCCCGAATGTGTTTAGGAAGATTTGAACTTTTTTTGTACAATATAAACAAAACGGTAATTGACGGTAAAAAAAAATTATTGTTTTTATTACAAAAAAATACTAATAATCAGCACAAAAAAAAAAAATGAATTAGACATCACTTAACATAATTACGGGGGGGGGGGGAGAGGAGAGGGAAAGAAAAGGGATGAGAGGGACAGAAGTAGCTGCGGGATCTGGATCGTTGTCTTCAGTAGTGGTAAGCGTACGGGTAAGCGGTCTTGACAGCCGGGTAGTAAGCCTTCTCGTACTTGCCGGGCCAGTATTTGCCGTCGTCGTAGGCGTAAGAGTAGCTCGGGTAAGCTGAGTGGTACGCACTGTAGGCCGAGGAGTAAGCCGGGTAAGCGGCGTACGGGTATGCAGCCGGGTAAGCGGAGTACGGGTATGCGGCCGGGGCGGAGTAGGCTACGACAGCTGAGGAAATCAAACATTTCATTAGTAACACTTATATATTATATAAATAAAGATATGTGTATACTTTTTTTTTATAAGTAAAAAAACCGAAAAACAAGAAAAATACTCGACTTCAAATAATACTAGACCGAAAAAAGGGACGACGAGTAACCTTCTTTTTTTTAATAAGTTTCCGATCATAAAATATTACAATACTTATCAACAAGACTTTTTTGTTAAAGAATATTCCATCAGTTTGCCAAACAAATAATATTAAACAGTACTACTCAAAAAATCAAATTGAAATATTTCTAAAATATTGTCAATACATTGTCTAACATTTTGAAAAAGATTTAGAATCAGTTTTTGTACGAGTTATCAAAAATTTTAAGATAATATTAAAATACTATTGCCATGTAGGTGGAAATATTTTATTTATAAGTGTTAATTAGAATAATATTGAAATATTTCTGCTTACACGAAAACATTTCATTAACAATTTTAAAAATTTGAATACATATATTTTAAAAATATATTGTAATAAAGTGTCTAACATTTTGAAAACATTAAAAATGCTTTGCTGCCTGAGTAATAAACACAATATATTAACCCGTAGGAATTTTTAAAAAAAAATCACAACTACCCTTTTGGTTATCACCACTTAGATTAAAAATGAAATTAAATGTTTTTTTTTTCAAATTGGTCCTACTCCTATCGAAACTTGTACATTGTTTTGCAACTTAAATGTTAATTTCTAATATTTAACGTTCTTGGCAAGTAATTATTTTACTTCTTGTAAGTTAAAATGAAACATTGTTAGTGAAAAAAGATCGGAGATCGACTTTATGCCTACTATTACCTAGTACTACGATGAGAGTATTATGCGCAGAATTGGTCAGATTTTTATATTTTTTTTTTTTTTTAATCAATCACAAAAATACTTTAAAGTTTTTATTTTAGTTAATTTTAAAAGACTCGGTGTATAAAATATTCCAAAGACTTGGTAGATAAGTCGAAAGCTTTCAGATGATTGGGAGGTTAAGTATATACATTTTGAAAGTGTATTTTATTTTTTATTGGACAAGCGTCCGTTCTCCGGTGGAGGAGAACCTGACATAAAACCTCAACTCTTGCGTTAAAAAAAATGGTTTTTGACATTTTCGTTCTTACTCTACAACACTGAGTGTATGTACTTACGGGCAGCGACGAAAGCGTGTTTCTTCACTCTAGCCGGATCAGCTTCTACTGGAGCCGGTTGTTGTTGTGGAGCACTCGGTTGTTCGGCGGCGACGGCGTACACGCCGAGGACGGCCAAGGAGACGAATATCTGCAAAAGAAAAATGGTTTTTTTTTTTTAATTTTAACTTTTTCCCGTCAAAGCGACAAAAAAAACTATTGAAATATCGTGCGGATAATTTTGGGTCGAACGGCGTACCAATACTTTTGGTAAGCCGACAGAGACTTCGACGAAAATTGACACTCACCAGACACTTGAAAGAAGCCATTGCTGCTGCTGCTGTTTGATCGGTGGTCGGGTTTGATTATCGTTGGAAATCTTTTGACTGCGATCTGCAAACTTCTACACTTGGCTCGGTGGCGAACTGATGCCGTTGCCCATGTCCGACTGTGTTTTTATACGCAAAACACCGACTTGGCGAATCCCGGGGGGTTCCCCCTTCTCTCCCCGGTGGTGTGGGGCCCCCCCGGGTACATCATCATCGTCGCACAATAGCCCGCACACGCGTTGCACGCGAGGGCGTTGCCTGTCCTGTGCAAAAGGCCAACATCCGGATCACAACAAACACAGCTACGATGACCTTCAGAACGGCGTAACCGTGTCTCGGAGGGAGAGTACAGTGTTGGAAGAAAAGCGAAAATAATATTGAAAAAAAAAAAAAAAACCCTAAGTCCATTTAGGCGCGTTGCCGGACGTGAGCAATGGATACAATGGTCTTGTTACGCGCGCGGTCAGTTTGAGTTTATCGCCAGAGCTCAGTCAGAGAGGACTAGCAGGTGCAAGCGGCTTACAGATCATAAGTCAGACCCGAGAGGTACTTTATTGGGTCAAAAATGTAAAAAGCCGCCTTCTTGCTTTTTTTAAATCGAAAAAAATCACCATAAACATTTATACATTTTTCGTCTTCAAATTACGACGTGGTAAACTTTTTCAAATTGACAGTCTCGTTAGTTCCGTTTTTGTGTGGTATACTCTTTGTATACGTGTAGTATTATAATACACACTATGTCAAAAAAACTAAAAAATACCAAAGGCTATTCTTCCAGGTTAGATTAGGTTCTGACTCGGGTCTGAAATTTATACTGAAGTTTCATCTAAAGTGTGGCTATAACGTAAATAATTTTCTCAAAAATCCGTAGTAGAACTTTTTTATTTAAAATGAAAAAAAAAACTAGCACAGAGTCGGGGATAGGATATTTAGGGAATTATTATAACTGAAAGTGATCAAATAACTTTCAATATAAATTACTGATTCTTGAAAAACTTGTTTTTTTTATAACCCTATTTTAGATGTCCCTTTAGTCTAATTTGGTATTTCAGTAAATTCGAAACTTATTCTACTAATTTTAAAAAAGTTTATAAAAAGCTTTTTGGGATGTTTTTCTCGATCAATTTATACATATTTTTTTGTCCAATAAAATACTTTTCGTGTACGACGCTTGATCTACAGTCTTGCTGTTTGAAGGAATCGGTTCAGCGAGTTGGAAGAGATCTTGGGTCCAGGCAAAAGATTAAAAAAAATATATTTAAAAACTTAATACCTTCTCGGGTCCACATCGAAGTTAAAAAAAGGGAAATTGACGTTTTTGTGAACGTATTAAATTCCCAGGTGGGCATGTTTGAATGAATCAATAGTCAAGAAGTATCTGACAACGGGTATTTTCATTGTGTTGTAAATTACAATGTATAGGGCTATCAGAATTTTATGGTACACCTAATATTTTGATTATGTACTGAAATTTATCTACACCACGGTTAATTCGTTTTTTAAATTAAGAGCGATTTGCAGAGAAAACACTGACTGGTCGACAACAAATTATTAGGATGAGCTGACCCCGATCGCAGCCATCTTTTTGCTGAAAATAGATACAATATCATAATCACATTTTGGGTTTTACAATGGTTTTCGTCGGTTTTTTTTATATCCGTACCGTCTACAAATTAGAATGGAAGAGTTGTTTTTTTTTTTTTTAGTTTTTAAGTTATAATTTTTATCATATTTTTTTATTATTTCTTTTTTGCAAATTCTATCGTCCTTCTTGTGGACACGGTCACCGATTCGCCTCTGTATACCGACACGGTGTATGGGTCTTTGTACAACGCTGCAGTTTACACGGCAGACGACAGAGCTAGATTACTTTACATAATATTATACCTAATGTGTATACTAGACCGCTTGTTATTAAAACACACAAACACACACACATATTATATCAAACGGGGTCGTTCGAACGGGCGACTTTACCGTGTCACGGGCATATTTTTTTTTTAGTTTTAATCAAATATTATTGTAATATACGGCGTGTAATATGTAAATACCAGGGACGGACGATAGGCAACTGGAAAACTGATTTCGCAAAAACAATAGGATAATCCTTAACGTGAAACCACGTGTGAGCGTTAACAAAAAAAAAAAAAAAAAGCTTATTTAAATAAAAATTTGTTTGAAATTATTATTTGGAAACCAACAGTGGTTGTCCACCGGTCTTCGAAAACGATAATAACTGAATGTGGCAACAAACCAAATCACTATTAAACGAACGCTTTGATAGCATAAATGTGCTAAAGTTTGTATCTTTAGTAATTAAATTGATACAAATTAATTGTAATGAATAATATACGCCTAAAAAATGTTGAAGGGGGGGGGGGGGTGAAAAACAGCAACCAGGTGTACATACTATGTTTTTAATAGTCGACCAGAATATAGCACACGTAAATTGTTTAGAGAAATATAAATATTTTTTAACGTTTTGCTGGGGTTTGCTATTGTAGGTAATAGGGTCCGTGCAAAAACGAGACAACTCCATTTTTTTAAACTTTTCAAGAAACAAAAAAACTATTTTTTATCTGGTTTTCAGACAGCTCCAGTTCCATTATATTTCCTAAACCGGTGGTCCGGATTTGTCTCGTTCTTGCATAGATATACTTGTCAAATTTTTCTTAATTGGAAACGGCCAAAAATACATTTTCGACAAAATGGAGTTGTCTTGTTTTTGCACGGACCCCCTCAATTTCTTGTACAAGATTTTGAAAATATAATTAATTTGCAACTATAAAGTTAATAGTTTTCAGAAATATTGTAAAAACTTTTTTTGTAAATATTTGATTTTCTGCTAACATATTTTTACATAATATTATGACAGTCATTTTTTATATTTTATATTTTTCAATAAAACCCAAATATTAGTAGTTGGAAATATTTTAATTTTAACAACATTTTGTGAACACTATTTTTAAAGTATTTAACATTATTTTGTCAAATAATTTTGATTAATTTTTGCTTTTGGCTCAAATATTAATAACACTAATATTTAAATAATATAAGCCCTATAATAATTGTACATAAATTATTTAGAAAATATCAAACCAATAATATCTAATAATATTCACAATAATTCATGCTTATTTTATTTTTTTGATCAAGATCTTAATCAATTGTTATTATAACGTTGACGAATATGAACAGTTAAATAATTAGGGTTTGTTTTTTATTTAACAATAAATATAATTATATTATTGAGAAACATTTATGGTTTAATATTTTAATTCCCGCCAAATCATTAAATACTCAATCATACTATTTAAGTTATATACATATTATCTTGACAATTATAATAAATTAAACTATTTTTTTGTCAAATGTAAGCGATATTTGTTAAAGTATATAATTTCTGCATGGGATGTAGTCAAGGCTGGCCGAAATGTATGGTTTATAGTTATCAAAGTTTTCATTATTGGAAAAATAAAACAAGAAACTCGGTAACGTATCTATCATATTATTGCACTCATGGTAAACTGTGACAAATAAAATGGATTTTTCCAAAAAACGATTCTGCAATTACAATATTACCGCAACCGCACTGGTGTTATGTAACTCCTTCCAAAAATATTTTCTTTCAATAAATATAGGTGAGCCGTGAGATCATCTCATCTATATAACATTTATTATCCTATGACAGGTTCTACCTGCTTTGAAGATTGAACGGTTCAAGTGCTATCTAAAAAATAAATCCTAGTCGCGGCAGTGATTTAGAATGATTAGAGACTTTAATGCAGTGTAATTATTTGTTACATCACCGTCACGATACGTTGTTATTGCTAGGTTTTATACCCCCCCCCCCTCCTCTAGACAACCTCTTTCGCCCTGAATAAGTCTGGAAAAATATTGTGTTGTTCGGTTTTTGTACATAGTGTTTTCTTATAGTATTTACTGTGTATATTGAAAATAGTATTGTATTGCGTCAGAATCTAATAAATTGCATAAAATGTTATTTAAAAAAAGCTTATATTATTTAACATAAAAATACAATTTATTTACATTCGAGTGTAGTTAAAATTTGACACGAGGAAGTTATCTAAATATTTTTACCGCGCATACGGAAGTGTTCGGTTGTTTGTTGAGAAAATGATTGTGACAAATCAGATTTACTCATTCAATTTGTGTTTAAATGTAAAAACGCATTTTTTTAGTCATTAAAATGTAATGTAATATATTTTTATAATAATATTTGGAATACTACAATTTTTTAACCACAGGCCATGGCCCAATTAAAATTCATTAAAAAAATTCTAACTCGTTGGCCTCTTTACTTTAGCGGTTTAGTTAAAAACTAGTTTTTTAAGTTGAAAAATTATTTTATGTTACATAAAATTAATTTCAACCCATACAGATATTAAAATATAAAAATATTTTATTATTGTTGTATAGGTATTAATTGTTTATAAAATTCAGTAAATATTATTGAAAAATTAACATAATTTATTGCCAAAATATCACTTGTAGACCAAAGCTGAACCTCTAATTTTTATCTTAAACTGTGGTTACAATTTATAGACACGAACGAAGACTACTAGCTAGTTAACTAAGTCTTTTTATATCTTTGACAAATTACAATATTTTTTAAACATTTACCTATTTAAAAAATGTAAATGATTTTTACAAAATATAAATTTTACACTTTGCTTTCTTGGGTTTTTAACGTAGAATATTCACAAAACTCTTCAAATGATTAATTTTATTCAAAATTCAAATTGTATACTGGATTAAATTTGATTCTAAAGCAAATATAAACTTACTTGAAACGGACTAAATTAATTTAGAAATGGCCTTGAAATCAACAAATAACTTAAAAAACTTTTTAGTTTCAAAAAACGGTTTGACATGAATAATTGTAAAATTGCAAATTTTATTGAAAAAAAATTATTCGCTAGGTATTGTTTTAAAAATAATAGTTAATATGTTCATTTAATACCAAATTTATTCGGTCCCAGCATCGAATAAAATCTTATATGGATAAAATTATTTTTATTTTTCAACTTTTATAGAAATCCTGTTAATAAATAACCGCGTTGAAATGTAATTTTTTGAAAACGTTTTATAACTGAATTGTAAGCTGCTGATTTAAACCTAATTTTTTTACCCAAACTTTCTTTTGACTATGTCCATTTTTTTTTCAACTATAAAGTTTGTTGAGGTATTTTATTGCTCGCATTCGCTCATTTGGTATGAAATAACATTATAATAATTGCCGGGTGTGCCGCATAGGCCCTAAATTAAATTGACAACTGACAGTCGTTATGATATTCACGTTTGAAACAACAAAATCCGACGTTTTACATGAGTCCCTCAGCTCGGTTGTGGCATATAAACATTAACAGTATAATCCGCTGGGATTTGCGCCAAAGATTTTCGGTGTGGGAAAAGCGATTTTCGTACAAAGCCGGCTGTGACAATTTTACTGTTGTTTTATTATATTTGTACCTCAAAATCCTCATTCTGCCACCGATGGCAGCCGAGAAGGTATTCATTTTTCATTGATGTTTTTCATTTTCTCATTTTTGTATCTGGACCCACGATATTTCCTAACCCGTCCAACAGATTTTTTTCATGTAGAAAGTCTATAGATCAGAAAACATACCCGAAAAGTACTCGATTGGGCTAAAATTTTAAAAACCACATATTTACTTTCAAAATTGAAAAAAAAATCCTAAAAAAAACACATAATTTTACAATATCTTTTCAGCGATGCAATGAAGCTAAAAATATAATATTATATACCTAATGTAGTTTTTTCCATAAACTATTTGTGTGTGTATATAAACCGGCTGCGAGCTTGGATAGGAATCTTGACGACGACGACAGAACAAGGGAAAAAAAATAAAGAAAGAAAGAACCTGAGCATATTTTTTTACCGAGAATCAAGTGCGCATATATCCAGTTCTAACAGAGACGATTGTGATTTTTCCCATCACCGACATATTCTTTTGTGTTAGATTATTTTTATCGAAAGTGGTAATATAATAATAATTGACCATCTTAATACATTATCAAGGTTTAAAATAGTAACAAAAACACCTGTAGGTATGGCGTTTCGGTCACACATTCTTCAAAGAGTTCAATAAATCACCTATATAAGTTGATTGATAAATGAATAACGATTATATGTTTTAAGTGTTTTCCATGTTGCTTCCCTCTCTCTTCCATCCACTCACAAAGAGGAAACAGAGTTTGATATTTTACTCCCAATATAACGATTTGGAAATTAGAGAGAAGATTCTACTAATCTATTTCCAATATATTTTATACTTTTATATTTTTACTATGCATATATTGTACGCATAAATGGTCCAGCCAGCAGAAACCGACTTAGAGCTACCACGTCAGGTAAAAAAAAAACACATCACTGTAAAACCCTTACGATGTAATTCCGTTCGACGTCGAAGCTAAGTTGTTATGTAATATAATGAAATTTTTTATATGCTGTTGTGTGTAGGATATAAGATTTCATTCTGCATGACGTATGCACATATTTTTTTTTTATCTGAAGATTTAAAATAAATGGAAATTGTCATGGACTTAAATCAAACCAAGCCTCGAGATGAGTGTTCACTGTTTAATGTAATAATATTAAAAATCAAAAAGAAATTATTCAAAAATATAAACCCAGTTATTTTTCATCTTGATAGATTCGATATTTACCAACATAATAATAATACCTAGCTATTTTTTCTATAATAACTTAAAACACCTTACAAATGAATCGCTTCTTGTTAAAAGGGAACATGTTTCAACAGGTGAACTTTTGGGAAATGATAAAAAACTGCATAACTTTCAAAATGCGGTAACTTTGTATTTAATTTTTTTATGTGCATTATGACGTGCATGGTACTCGACATTTATACCAAATTTCGATACTGTAAAAATATTTAATTCATGTTTGTACTAGTTGAAAGTTGCAAAAAAAAAAATTAACAAAAAACTTAGCATCTGCCCTTTTAACAAAAAGCGATTCAAATATATTATGTTTTAAATGATTTTTTTTACAAAAATACTATTAGATATTCTAACAATAATTATTATAAAACATCGGCTTTTACAATATGGCTTTTTCAATGTGGAAGTGATCGGGCAAATTTCAAACACGAAAAGGTTTTTTTTTTTGTTTCCTTGCAAAGTTCATCAAAATATAAAATGATCCACTCGGAGAACTCATTCGCTTTAACTGTTCAATATACAGTCGTCGGAATCGGTTGAAATTTCCTGGGAATATTTTACACAATATAATAAACTGTACCAAAATGTCAAAATTGCATTAAATTAAAAAATTGTATTATCACAACAACTAGACAAGTAGATCACCTAACCAAAAAAAAAAAATTGTCTAGTTAATATTTTCATGACTTGTGTAGATATATTTTATACTTTTGTAACCATTTCGAAAAACGTCCCTGGATGTTTTTTGTGCGTAACGGTGATTTTTTATTGAATCCACACAACACATTGCGAGTACGAGACCGGCATAAATAGGTGATATATATATTTTATGTGTGTGTGCATGACATTAAAAAACGCAAATGATATATGGCAAGCACGTGCGGTTAAAACCAAAAACGTCCACACAAAAGTTGAAATATACTCAATGGCTTTATATAGTATTGAAATATCTATAAGGTTCTAGGGATTTAAATGCCTACTAACTAAGCAGAACAATAATTAAACCAATCGAACGTTAAACCTTAAATATGATACTGAATGATGTTTAAAAACACAATATTTACTAATACATTTATAAGGCCAAACATTATTGTAAGTATTATCGACCGAAACGACCAAAAACTAATACAGGGTCCGGCAAAAAGAGCTTCCTTATTATTGTTGCTAATAAAAACCAAACGAAATTTGAAACACAAAAAGACAATGTATTAATAAGAACCATACATAATGCGGTTTTAAATTATTTAGCTTTAGCAGTCAGCCCCGGATGGTTGATTTAGACATTTTGAAACATAAGTCAATATATCTATGGGGACCCCTTTTCAAAAAAATTAAATCAAATTAAAAACACCTCCCTAAAATTGTTTTCCCCGTTTACTGAACGTAGCCCCTCCTTTTTCCAAATTATGGATCCAACGCTGCTGTCGAATAGCGTGTGAAAAATAGACAATAATAGATGGTATTATAATAAATTTAAAAAAAGGTGGTACGAACTTCGGGTTCACGTTTGTTATTCAATTAGAATTTGAGTTTTTTATGACACGTTTGAAATCCGGCGCGCTAAAAAAATTACCGCTTGTACATTGTTCTAATTCGTCTTACAATCCTATTGTTTTTTTATACTATGTATCTGCAGTTATAATAATAATAATAATATATGTGTTCTTATTGTTGTGATTTCTATATAACACTATATGGCGAAGTCGAATCGGTCGGCAATGTGTCGTGATGTGATCTCTCAACATTCTAAAACCAATTGATTGTAAAACGGTATCCAAAATAGGAAGAAATGCCCCCGGGTATACAGGGTTAACACAAATGTATGTTACAGTAATGTTATCTATGAAATCATTATTTTAAAATATCAAACAAAATCGTTTTTGTATACGATGATCAAAAATTATAATTACTATTTATTAATTGTAAACGGCAATGTTAAAGGGTGACATTCAAAAACTAAAAGCGACTTATGTATTAATTATTGATACTTTATAAACCCTGTATATGGTTGGAGACTGGACGATTTTTTTTTCTACTTCACGAACACAGTATTTTTTTACTCTTGAACAGTTCATCGATATAGTGAATTCGCCTTTTAGCGTTTTACGGTCTACTCGCATTCACCTTGCACGGTCGTTGTATTTTTTATATTTTTTTAGAATAAATATGTTTGCCCACATATATGTTAGGTAAACTCAAACAGCACCATGTTGTCGTAACTGGTATTATTATTGAACACGAACCTCGTTATTTGTATACATTTTGGTCAGTGCAAATAGTGTGATAAGTATCCGCAGTTGCTTGGTGGACGCCATTCAATTTTGAAGGGTTCATTGACTATCCTAATTTTTTTTCCTATGCCATAATGGTTTGTCAACATTTCTGAATAATTATCCAATTTTAAAAGTTCGAAATTCAAAATATAATCGTTTTTGGTAAAAAAAAACAGTATGAAATAATTAAAAAAACAACATGATAGAAAAATGTCCCGTTTGGATTCGGACTTTCCTACTTACACAGTAATAATATGTTTTTAAAAATGGCATGAAACATTATACAATTACCAATAATAAAAAATGTAATTTTATCAAATGCTTCAAGAAAACAAAAAACATTTTTTTTTATCAGTATGCAATTTGTCTACGAAAATTACAAATTTCAACTAAAATAAAACTAGTCGGATTTCTTATTTTTCAAAAAATATTAGAATTCACAGAAATTTAGTTTTATTTTAAATTCGATGTACAATGTATGTTTGTTATATTTGTAATCAATTTGTAAAAAAAATTAAATGTGTTTTTGTAATTTATCAAAAAATCATTGCAGTGTATTATAACAACTAATATGTTTTTTATACATTTTATAAATTACCAAAAATGAAAGTAATATTTACGATAATAACAGACAAATAACCTTAATTTCACTAAAAAAAAATGAAATGTACGTTAATAATTTCTAAAAAATGCATTTATTAACAAATAAAGACAATATCCTAATGTAAACATTTAAGGTTATTGGATTGTCGTCGTCACTTAAGGGGGTGGCGAATTTTGAATTTAAATTTGTGTTCTATAAATAAAATATTTTCTAAAAAAGGGTTATCCTTACACAATTTAGCCGGTGAGCTCAATAAAAATCTAGAAAAATAAATAGCGTTTGTTCTTAACAAAATCGCCATTTGTATAGAAATTGTTTTGCTATTTTTACGAGTATACTTTAAGTGAATATAATATATATATATATATTATATATTATAGAATAATAATATTTCTTTGGTTTGCAGCTGTCATGTCCAGTAAAAACCACGTGTGGGTCGAATGTTATTACATACAGAATTGAAATTGCAATTTAGCTCTTAGCAAAAACACAAACCGGTTTATAAGTTGTTGGGAAATTCGAGATCAAAACTTATAAATGGCGAGTCAGAATGAACGAATGAAAAAAAAAATAACATTAAAAGTGCATCCATCTGTATAATAATCTTATTATGATCGCATAATTATAATCGTCAAGTCACGTATGAAGCTATGTAATTATTATTTTTATTTACAATCCAACCCTTTGCTTGCTGGTTGCAGTCCAACTGAACTCGTATATCCTCGCCTTTACTAAAAAAAACACAAGTATTGATTTATAAAAAAAAACTCACCATAAAACAAAGAAGGTAGACAAGCGTATAAAATATTAAATACAACAATAATTATTTCAGACTGGCAACAAGATATTAAATGAAACAATATTTTGTTAAACCGTAAATCAATTATTTTCTTATTCTTTATATTTTCTTATTTCATATAACTAATATACCTACTACTCAAAACGATAAATGAAGTTTTTAATTACTGGTTTTACATGTTATCTTAATGTTGTTTCGTTCATCTTCTAGTAAGTATTTTCTGGTAAAAAGTATTATGGTGTTGCCGCTATTCGGTTTAACGTTTCAAAAATGAAAAATAAAAAAACATGGCAATTTTTTTTTTAGTAAAATTTAAACGTCAATCAAACAGCTATCGAGTATACTATTTGTTGACATATTTTATTTATTGAACGCGCAAAGAATATTCGGAATTATAGTATTGAACGGGAAGCGCATTGTATTGGAAATGAAATCAATATAATATTGTTCTTTTACCGTTCCCGGTCATCCTTTGTCTATCCAAGAAAAAAATAAACTTTTCTGAACTTTTGCCGACCGTTCATAAACTTTTCTTCGATTTTGTATTTTATGCTACATTAAAATTGTACTTAAACTAATTTTTTCTAAACGAAAACTGTAAAAAAAACTGAGACTAGCTTTTTTTTGACATGACTCTGTCTATTGGCTGGAGGTCAGTCGAAAATTAGTGTACTGTCGGTTTAATGACGGAGGGAAGAATGCAAATGGGGAAGTGGGGGGGATGGCAGAAACAGAAATTCATGGTCCAATGTATTTCCTTTAAGGTAAAGATTGATTTTTTTTATAACGGAGATGAACGCTATTCGAATATTTTTTTGTTTGTTTTAAATGAATAAATTACTGATTACAATTGAGTTGCAGAATGCCTGAAAAACTTAACCCTCAAAAAAGTTAAATTTCTTTTTATTACATTAAATATTTTAGGACAATATATATTTTAAAACCAAACTGATCCAGACGTAACAAAAAATTGATCCACTAAATGGCAGAACCTAATTTGCTTGGAATTGGCATCTAGAAAATTACAATTGGCTTTTACTTGAAATAATGGATTTGTGAATCGCGGTTTTCTGACTCTATGCGCTTCAGTTATATTATATTATTATTATTATTATATTATATTATCAACCGTAATCGTTAATCAGATTCGGTTTGCCCTACACTGGCTGTAATAGACTTAAATGCATTTTTTTTTTCATTACATATTTTCAATTCTTTTTATGTATTCTTTTTTTTTTCCGTTTTGCTAATTTCTCTATATGTCTTCCAGCAGCGTGGAGGGCCATCACGACCAGCTCCAGGCTCACGCGGACCCTTCGGACGTGACCAGGCATAAGATCGTGGTGATGGGAGCCGCTCGCGTGGGCAAGTCGTCGCTGATCACGCAGTTCCTGTACCGGAAGTTCTCGTCCAAGTACAAGCGGACCGTCGAGGAAATGCACCACGGCCAGTTCACGGTGGACGGTGTGAAAATCGACCTGGACATACTGGATACGTCCGGGGCTTATGAGTTCCCGGCGATGCGCGCCCTGTCCATATCGTCGGCCGACGCCTTCGTGCTGGTCTACTCCGTCACCGACCCCGACTCGTTCCAGCAGGCGGCGGCCATCCGAGATCAGATTATCGAGACCAAACACACTTCCGACGTGCCCATTGTGGTGGTGGGCAACAAACTGGATCTGGCCAATACCGACAGAAAGGTAAGCGCCAAATCGTTGTAAACAAATCTAATGAAGTAGCGTTGGATAGCCCGAAAACGGTCGGTTTGAAGATACATCAAGAAAATGTGGATTTCACAAATATTCGTGACAATCCGCATGGAATTCACGAGCCGTGTCCGTCGATCACACGGGGAATCCATACCATATTAATATCCCTCAGGACTGACTTAGAACTATGTGGGAATAATAAAAAAAAAACTCCCGGAGGTCCACTCTATAATCTCAGGTATCTCGACCTGGAAATTCCTCAAGAGGAGCACACCACAGCATAAGGTTCCATACTTATTTTTGGGACTTCCTGGCACCTCCATTATTGTTCATATATTACATTGGCCCACTACAACTGGCCACATATCTCGAACCGTCTCTCTCCAATTTCCGACATGAGTCTTCTTTCGCTAAGTGTTTTTTATTGATATTAATGGATTAGTTGTTTCTATAAATATGTTGCTCGTAACACCAGTCATTGTAAAACTGAAGCAAAAATTGATTTTTAGCTCCTACGTACGTAGTATATATTTTTATAGTCTATACATAATAACTGCACACACATTAAAGCGGACGAGTGTACATGCATAATATAATAATTTTATTCGTACCTAACCCAGCCGTACAACGATCGAGTTGCCCCATAAAAAATTCATGAGGCTAATTCATTTATACATATAAATATGTTATATGTATATGAAAAATCCTATTTAATAGAATGGGATATAGGGGATATAAAAGCGATGGTGTGGGCGTTAGGGACGTCACGATGAATTATTCAAGTGGGGCACTTTCAGCAACAGATGTATATTTTAATCAATGAATTTTATCAGCTTCGGAAAATCGCGCTGGGAATCGAAACGATTTATTTTATTTTCCCTTCGGACTTGGGTGACGTTCTTTTTTTTTTTTTATGCCTTATATTACAAACGCCTTTGCAGTGACTCGTTGAAACGTAATAAACGGCTCAAAAAGTTAAATTACCTTACATAATATTTATATGTTTACTCTAATAAATTATATAAAGAGATTTACGCATGTTTGTGTGTTGACTCGAAACTCTGAAACTGCTGAACCATTTCTTGCTGATCCTTTCCTCGTCTTACACTTAACTGTAACTTATTGCTTTCTATTATTCCATCATATAAAAAAAATGTTTTGAAATAAAATTAAAAATTTTTTTTTGTGGAAAAAGACACATAATAGGAAGAAATAAGAGAAAATAAGGGATATCAACTGATAAGAAATATGATTGTGATGACAATGGCGATTGACAATATGATGCAATTTTCGATTTACAGTATATTTTTTCCTAAAAAAATAATTGTTTAGCTGGAAAAGTTCCAAATAAAATCCTTATTATATTTAACGATCAAAAATTATAATTTATATTTAAGTTAAACATATTATTTCATAGAGTACATATCAACGGACGATTTTTAAATGTCGAATAGTGATTCATGTATTAGATTTGCCAATAAAAAGTAAATGAAGTATTGAAAATAATAACTGCTCAATAACCAGCTTTGGACTGTGGAAAAATAATAATTTCATCGGAAGAATCATTTTAACATAAAATTTGGCTTACACTGTTTATTAATTAGTATAATATGTATTTTATATATTTATATACAAATTCCACAATATAGTAAATTGTGAATACCAAAGAGTTCGTTATCCTTGTATTATTATTCCAAAGCAAATAGGTGATTTCGAGTAAAATTCGTGCTTGTAGTAATCATATTATTATGCATAATGAAAGCTGTACGGTATGGAACCAGAATAATAATAATAGTCGTTAAATAATATAGTTTTAATAAAATAACCAAGTAATTAAATAAATTATACAATTTCGGGAGATGGTATTTTATGATTACCACAGTAGTTGTGTACCACGTTTGTGTTGCCACCAAGTTCTTGTTGTGCGACGAAATACTTTCCCGAGTAAGTATAAGTAAATGAGTAATCCTAAATAAACTTAACTCGATTTATTACCCTCGAACGTTTACTTGGAATGTGCGATTTGAACGGTGACTAATTATTATTTAAACCCGACCGGTACACTGAATAAACATTAATTGTGGAACGTTTACTTGAAGTTTCAACGTTTGGAATTTAGATTAATAATTTAATGACGACACCCTTCGTTTGGATGTGTGTACCTATTAATGAGCGTGTATTGGAATTCTATCAAAATGGCTAAGGAAACATTTTTAGATTCAAAATGTCAAAACCGAAAAATGTGTAATTCCCATATTTATTTTACAACATCAAATAACAAACCAATAATACGAAATAGTACAATACATTTTTATAGTTAAGCTTATATAATATTTAAAAAAAAACATTTAAATTTTATTACAAAAAGAAGTTAGCACTTCTTTAATAAATAATGTGGAGACAAGCAAAAAAAGAAATTTCATATAATAATGAATTTATAATAATATTTTAAAGGAGATCAAAATGAAAAAAAAATGTTTCTGTGTGTTAAATGGGCGGTTTTCATTTGTTTTCTTCAATAAATCTTTCCAAAAAAATGATAAACTGTAAAAAAAAAAAACTCAGATAGAAACGTGTTTCATTGAAAAAAACTAATTTTTGAAAATCTGTCGCTTTTACTTTTCTGGATTGGAATTGTTTCAAATAAATATTTATACTTAAATTAAATTACAAGAGCAATTACAATAAAATACTAGCCGAATAAAGTGTTTATTGTTCTATAGTTAAGCTATAACCTAAACAGGTTTAGGTTCAGACATTACTTCCTAAACATACAAATATATTGATATGTTATTATTTTAAAAAATATGTATTGGCAAGAGATTAAATGTATTAAAAAAAAGTTACTCACAAAATGTTGTTTAAATAATATAAAAAGCATTATATTTTGCTGTCTAGGTCAGCTGGCTAGATTTTTTGGGTTAATTTTCACGTGCAAATTCGAATCTAGATAATTTTACCTATGAATATACATACACTGCTGCTATTATTGCCGGTTTATAATGTCAAAGTAAATTTGTACACGTCGAGCCAATGATCGTTAAACGCCGAACAGTTTTTGCGGATACCGAACGTGGCGTGTAGGCTCGAAAATTTAAATCATACATAATATTATATACGCTAGACTAGCCATATATTTTTATATTATTATACAAAAATATATAAACCGAAAGTAAAATAAAATCAATCGCGAAACCGCCGCCGCGCAAAGCAATTGAGCCGTATAAGGTCGGTTTACGTGACCCCAGGAAATCAAACATAATAATAATAAAAAACACTTCGGTAGCCATTAAATTAACATCGACAAGAACATTATTATTCATCAATAGACCACTTGTGTCGATGACCCCAGAACAGGTGCAGCTGCTGCAGGACCTGCTGTTTTTTGTAAACAACCGTGGAGGTCGTCCGCGGTACTACAGACGTGTGTCGAAAGATTATAATATATATATATATATTCATATAAATATTTTTTATTATTATTATTATAATAAAGAAGAAAGAAAAATCACCACACCACCATAATAGTGTAACCACAATTGGCCGTTTCGAAGAGCTGGAAATAAATATAATATATAGACAACCGTTTCAAAACCGTAACACTCATATGCGTTATGGCCAACCGAAAACATACCTACATGATAACAAAAAAAAAAAACACAATATAGTACTTAAAAAATAAAAATTGAACGATATTGACAATCTAACAACCAGAGATGGGCATTGATACTACCAACACACAATAACTATTCTTGTGTATTTAAAAATCGGAAAAGTACAAAAGCATTTTCAGGACCAGTGGCGGCGTATCCAGCTATTATTTTCTACTTGAGGTTACTAACAAAAACGTTTAATGAAAACTAGGCAAACTTTCTTTAAATTGATAAGTTTATTATTCATGTATATATAGCATGAATTCTCTACACAACCCAAAAATAACAACCGAATAAAGTTAATCGTAAAAGAATCTAGTAATAGTACAAACTTTACTATTAAAAAAATCTGTTCCATCTTGAAGTAAGAACCTGTATATTATTATATAGGTATATATATATATATATTTTTTTTTTAATACTCTTTCTGACACTTATGAAAAAAGATTACTATTATTGAGAATGAACGACGGACGATCGAAATCTAAATGCACGTTTCAAATGTCTGTTCAGACTTTTTACTACAAATAAAACGCCGAAATTGCACTTATCGCCTTATATTGTTAAAAATAATATAACAAAAATGTTGTTTTCCCAGACTGCGTCCTAAGTTTCAATTTTAACGAGCAAAGTTTCAAAATGTATAACCTGCGAAATAGGTACAATGTAATTGATGTAATTATATTATTTTATAAATATATATTATTATTGTTGTTATATTATAAAGCCGTAGTAGACTATATTCATTATTAAAACGTTGCAGTTTCGCTTAGAAAATTATGGTTAAACTCTAATAAATTATTATATTTGTTTAACTAAACCGAAATATTTCATAGAATTTTGACTCGGTACACATTTCTCCAAGCACCAAAGCAATTATAACCTTTTATAAGTACATTACTTTATTATTAAAATATTGCTCACCAAAACTGTGAAATCATTTTTGTGTTTTCTTCGTACTGTTAAAACATTAGACAAACATTACTCAAGCATAATATATCATTAAAAAAATTCCAAATGATTTTTGACATAATTTGCTCAAAAAAATAAGGATGATGATAAAATTAATAGTAATAATAAACTCGAAGTATTTTCGGTAAGTTAACTTACAAATATTTTGCAACCAGAACCGAGTTATGTCGATCTGTTATGATTGTTCTCATTGTATCAGAATTTTTTGTTTCAGACTTCCTAAAATAATATCATTTATGAAAAACTTAGGCAACCACATGTTATTTTTGTTCTTAAGAAATCTATCATCTACCTGTCTATTTCCAATTGCCACCAAATAAATATTTTCTATATGTTAAGTACTCGTCGGGTGTATACTCGGTTCAAAATAAGAAACGACCTCGGCGGCTATCTGAAAGCCACGTAAAATAATATAATATTTTAAACGGAATGTTATACGCATGCGATCGTCGAACGACTACCGTTTTAGAGACGAGAAAAGAAAAAAAAATTAATAGCACATCATTTATTCGGTACTTCATTATCTTATTAACAAGATACATTGTAACGTTATGCGATAATCATCATATTATTATCGCTGTTGCGCGAATTTCTCATCATTGTACTAATATCGACGTCCATGGGCGTTAACTCAAGGTGAATTCGATAATACACAGATAATGCGGACCGACAATTGGTCAAGTACTTTATTTTTTTTTTTTTTCTAAAACAAGAGCAATGCCAATTTATTTGTAAAACCGAAAACGCCTTCCTAGTTTTGACGGGCGACCGATGTCGTTAAGCGTTTTTAAGGACAATCCGTATAACCAGCGACCATCATGATTTCATTATGAGGGCGTAGGTCCAAAAGGATCAATGTCAATTTTTGTTGAAAATCTATATTTTTTATATATTCAGCTTATGCATATTTTATTGTGTAGCTTTTAATCTATCAAGGATGTTCGAATTTTAAAAATTGTTTTATGTAACATAAAAACTACTTTAGTATGAACATCAAATAGAGCCTACATTAACCACCTGTACACAGTGCAGATAATATTAAAATTATCAACCATACGTTGGTACGATTGTTGAAACGAAAACTAGGTATGAATATAAGATTTATAAATCAAATTTTAAAAATCAACCTATTATAGGTACCTTGTGTTTTGAATTTTTATGGTAACGGTACTTTAGTCCAGCAATAATTTGTTTGTTTAGTACACAGTTTAATATTTTTGTCAAAAACGGTCTCATCAAATATGAAAGAGATGGATCATTTAGTATTAATTTTGTATAGTTAATCATTAAGTCAACTTTACAACAACTAATTTTATCACTAAACATTTTTCGTTTAGGAAATGCGTGTATTGGAAAAATGCGTTTTGGATGTTTTTGCATCTAAGCCTACGTTAAAGTGCTTACTACCCTTTCGAAAAATCTCTGCTGATTTTAAGATGGAATTATCTTGAAATTGACACGACGCCATGAAAACCAAGAAAATCCGTTAACTATTGCTTGGGCCTAAACGTGTTACTTCCAAGCAGTCTGGACAATACATCACGATGAAGGAGCAATTTTATTTTATGCTAAACGACGATTGTTCGGCTGACAATATACATACTAACACCATACAACGGTAGTCGGTTACGGAGTCTGTCGGAATTATAATCATACTAGACCACATTGATAAAGGTGTATCACAATAGAAGGTTTTTTTTTTTTTTAATTATAATAACGATATTCCATGTTATTATAACATTTTGATCGTCGTCGTTTACAATAACCTTCTGGGTACTTTGTTACAATAAAAAATAAATAGTATTTCAAACGATGTACACGCACAAAAAAAAAAAAAAATGTAATACAAGATAAGACCGCGAGATTTTTTTGGGAGAAGGTTAAGTATTATTATAATAATAATATTTTTCGCGTCGTAAACCGAGTGGTTTCATAACCGAATTCAGACCACTCAGGCGACCTTGACGGCTTCAGTTTACAAGACGCGTTCAGAGTACCTAATAATGTATAACAGGCTGTATATAATATATAAATATAGTGAAAGTTGTGTAATCAAAATGAAAAAATAACCCGACGGACAGCAACGTCTACTGTCAACGCATAATGGGTCATTATCAAAGCATTATTTTTATTTCCTTAGTGTCTGTTAAGTACCTACTACGGATTTTTTTTATAAAACTATCAGAAAAACCGCAGACGGCACTTGACTTGTAATTTACAGTATTAATTAGTTTGTTTTGTCTACCAACTCTAACTAATACATTTAAAAAACCAATTGTTTTGTTCATTTCCTGGAATAGTTAAGCAAAAATGCCGAAAACGTCCCTGTGAATCAGGGCTTGTAACAATAATGGAGCAGGTAGATAGGTTGTATATAAAGTCACAATAACTGTTATAACTTGAAGAGCTATCAATTGAAATGTATTGTTGTTGGACAATTTAATTTTTTAATTTTTTTTCGAATCTTTTAAGAGAACGCAAAAAGTTTGAAGATTAGACATTGTAAAATATAACGATAAAGGTTACAGTTGTACAATTTTATCCGCTAAGCAGTTAAAAAAAATCCATATATACATATCTATATGTAGAGGATTTTTATATATATATATATATATTTGTTTTTTTTATATGTAAATATATATCAACTCGCTAAAAACTAAGTAACTATAAAAATCAAGCTGTTCAAAATGTCCGGTTAAGTGTAGGTACGCTACCAATTAAAATGTTTAAACAATTTTTTTATGAAATATTACACCTGGTTATTTTTATTATAAAATTTGAATCGTGTTTTTCACGATAAATGTTATAATTTTTTTCAAAAAGATTATTGGGATTTTTAGACATTCTATTTAATTTATTTTATGTCTAGTACATCTGTGGGTAAGATAAGGAATAATTCTTAGTTTTATAAAACTGTCTTTTTACTTTTTATCTTAAAATTGTATTAAGATAACGATTTTGGGTAACACTAACCACCCAGGTCCAGCCACCCCCCTTAAATTATGTACATGAATATGCCTTTAACTTGTCGCACAATATTAATTTATTTATTCTAAAGAAACGTATATTTTTTTACCGTGTTCATTATACCTCCTTTGTTTCTTTTATCAAAGCAAAATAATTATGATAATTAGACCTTGTATATAAATGCGAAGCGCTTGACGCCGACCGTCTTCCCACGACACCCTTAACCCGCCGTTAAGTCTAAACAAAGCTCGAGAAATTTAATATTGCGTAATACCTCGTAATAAGAGTAATTTTCACCTACCGACGCAGTTTTTTGCAATATATAAATAAATTAATTCTGTATAGTTAAAAAAAAAATTATAATAATAAAACAAAGTTTACTAGAAGTTCGACGATAATTTATCTTAATTAAACGTCTGCGATGCTCTGATTTAACGAACGGCAAACAATAACGTTAATTAAAAAAAACAAAAAATACTTTTTGAAATTATCTTTGTGATTTTGTTTGATGTGAACACTTAAGATAGGTAATGATGTATATGAATTCTCGTTGTTAATATATTATGTGACCTACGCTAGATTATCATATTTTAGTCTTGACCTAAATCAAGGAAACAAAATTAGTTTATGATTAAATAAAAAAAAAATGACTAAAATATTCAAAATTAAAATAATAATAATTTTAAAAAATGTTGGTTTATTTTGATGGGAAGAAGGGTGTAGTCTTCCATAATTTATATAAAATTAATTAACGCCCATCCAGTACCCATACGGGTTTATTTATTTTATCTCTAAAATTATTATCATCTGAAAGCATTTTTAAAATGCTTAGTAAAATGATAATAATTTTTTAAAAAAATATCAAACAAACAAATTTTGATTCTTTTGATTTAACCTTCGTTTTTTTTTACTTCGGTGTGTATGAAAAGAGGTTTGTGTAACTCTCCTTATCGTGGAATCGTATGACGGCTAGATTAGGTAAGGTTAGATAAAACATGAAATAGTTTGACAATTATTTCTAAATGAAATAATATTACTAAAATGAATTATCCCGTGAGAGGTAATATAGTCTTAGGCCCGCCCAAAACTATATTTTACATTTTTAGTTCTTCAAAATCGGTGACTCTTGACAAGTGATAGACAATAGAGAAGAGTGGAAAAGTTTAGGACTTGTGCGGAACAGTAAGGGCTATAAATGGCATTTAAAAGCTAAAAGCAGAGAAACGCGTTGAGTATTAATATCAAACTCTCTGAAAAGAAAAATAATAGCTTACTATTATTTTATGAATAACCAAACGGTTGTTCGGTTTTTCTGAAACACAGTTCTATTAATTTGTATGTTTGAATTTTATATAATATATTTCATGACTGTTTTGAGCAGTTAAGCAAATAAAGCAGATTAAAAAATTAGGTTACAGCCGTTTTAAGTGTTAACAACTGCGCTGGCAGAAGAATTAATCTTTACTATATAACGTAAGCACATAATCTCTTGAATAATGTTTTCAAGTGAACCTTACATTATACACAACATGTAAAGTTGAATAAAAACATTTTTCTTAAAATTGTAACCCAAACCAGTATTAACTGTATATTTTAAATGAAAAAAGTGAAATTTTACAAGTCCAAATTTACATAATTTGCATTACAATTTTTAATTTATTAATTATCAAAAATTAAATATTCTAGTACCGAGTTAATTTGGCTGTGTTGAGTGTTCATTGTGTTTTGTTTTGTTATAACGAACCATTAAATGCTCATCTATTCAATTTTTATTAGCCGTTAAACTTGTCAACAGTTTGCGCCACTTTATTTTCCGCATCAGCCTTTTGAAAATTCGCACATTTTATTAAACCCAATGTTAATAAAAGAATCAAAATCAATAAAAACATTTGTAAAATTATTTTTAAACTATACATATTTTAATAAAATTAAATTTTACAATAAAACTACAGTATTTAATTTTTTTTTAATTGAATAATTGACATTCTACATTGTTAGTAGTACAAATTAAAATGAAAAAACTATAAATTCTTCATAAGATTTATATCGATTTTTTACAACAAAAAAAAAACACGCCCTATAAAAAAGTTTAAATGTATTGTATTGTACAATTTCATTTTATAAAAAATGTATACTTCTTTGTTTTATATCCTCTTATACGTCAACAATTATCCGATAATCTCTCATCATTAGAAGAAAAGAGGAT
Organism: Adelges cooleyi; assembly: GCF_023614345.1. Lineage (NCBI taxonomy): Eukaryota > Metazoa > Arthropoda > Insecta > Hemiptera > Adelgidae > Adelges > Adelges cooleyi. The sequence continues at coordinate 1,050,671 of NW_026095761.1, forward strand.
TAAATTTAACGTTAAATTGTCTGTATCGTTGTCTCTCTAGAGAGATATTATGAACATTGATGATTCCTGTAAAATAGATTAGGTACTATTATAATCCAGTCGACTTATTTATTGAAAGAGATATGTTCATACATTTTTACCTAAACCACAAAAGCATCAAATCAACAGTTGATTATTTAATTTAAAACTTATATAATATCCTATTATTTTGGGCGAAGAGGATTTAATAGTTTTGGATCATTCCACGTGAAGTTGTATTATAATGCGAATATGTTATACTTCGAACATTTCATAAGCACTACCACAAAATATATTATGTACAATTTTGGCTTTCTATCTGGAACTTTTTAACCGTCGCCAACGCGAAAAACCGCGATGCCAAATAATACTGTTATTGCAGTTAGGTCGTGTACTATAAGAGATAATAATATAATGGACGATGATAACATATTTTTTGTTGCGCCATGTCCGCCTCACTTCTAATAATTCTCGATTGGGTGCAAGTCTACCAGAGCAATGGCTTTCTCGTCGTCGGATTTTAGTGGGACCGATTCACTTGAACTAGTTTGAATAAATTTGGAAATGTTTTGTTAGCCGGATTAGTTTTTTTGTTAATACTCACGGCACAGGTGTAATAAAATAACAATCCACTCGGCGGTAGTTATATAAACGTACACATATTATAGCTTCATCGTAGTACAGCTGTTGTAAAATCGATCGGAAAAGCTTTTGAAACTCAATAACGAATTTGTGCCGGGAGTGTTAATTTATAGATTGTCGTTGCTGCCGTACTGACCCCCCGGGACTTGTTTACACAGTGTAACATAATACGGTTGTGCAATTAGTCGGTACACACACGACAGGAGATAACGGCCGTTCGTTTTCTTTTGGAAATATCGTTTCGTATAAAAACACTTTTGGGGCCCGACAAAATTATTGTTGCAACGACGAACCTAATTCCAAATGAAAACTAAAATATGCACTACCCGACGTCGCGGTTTTACTCAACTCAACTCTCGACAACCGGTGGTTAAAACTCAAAATTTAAGTGAGAACGGACGGAAACATTTTCTTTTTCTAGTATAGTTTTGTGCACTAAAGTCTGAAAACTAAACTGATGGTAGATCAAGTATGGCCTTGTTTCGTACATCTCAAAAATCGATAGTTTACATTTTTTTTATTAAGGAAATATTTTAAAAAAGGAGAAAATTACACTAACTGCATTAATTTTGATGTGTGAACAGGTGAACGTGCCCACTAACGAATTATTATCAGGAAAGACAGTCGATCAACCCTAATCGTACCAACCTCTCACAATATTTTTGTTTTAACGATATTCAATTATTTTTATGTTTATAATAAATTTTCAAATCCATTAAGGCTTTATACAAAAAAAAAATGTATTTGAGGTTACTAAACATAAAATTACAACACAGAATTTTGGTTTATGAACACGACTTATCCGGTTATATTGAATTGAGTACCACTAATATTTTTGGGTTGTCGGAATTTGGTCCAACAAATATTTTTTGGTTGTTTGAGTTGAGTCCCTTCAGCCAATTAGCGTTATCCAGGAGACACCACGTGGAAGTTCACTGATTAGTCTCCCAACAATGGGTATGCTTGTTTACACTGTTTATAAACGGCCAAAAAAATCTTTTAACTTTAATAATTTTCAAAAATAATTAAAATAATGTAAAAATTTAAATGATACAGATTTCAAACAGTTAAATCTGCAAATTTCTTTATTTTGATACTTGATTGTCTGCTCCCGTTTTGGAGTGTAGCATTGCTTCGTGTTTTTATGTATGTGTCTGACTGTATGCCCAGAAGAGTTAATTGTAACATTGGTCTAGACTTTTGGATTGACTTAATTCGATATTATCCGGCTTATCAATCAACTTTTTACGCTGGTTCTCTTATCAATGATATTTGTCCACATACTCCCTTCATCTTTAAATTTTACTACCTATCTCATCCCCTCCCCGCGGTTCCTATAACAATTTACAGAATTCCAGTTTTATAATAACACGGAGCCAAACGCTGGTCGTTTAAAAAATAATTTTTAATATAATTTTTTTTCTCTCGGTATTCTAGCATTTTCGACTGAGCTTTATATAATATGTAATGTTTTTATTTTTCAACTTTTTCCGGCTATTATTTTGTGGGCGTCGTCGCCGCGCGACCGTTTAAACTTCTGCAACGAAAAATGATAATAATTTACTTTTAGCGTCCCATTAGTCGGCCGCGGAAAGCAATATAAACTTTTAAGGAAAAAAAGTAACAGTAATAATGTCTTTTATACCCCATTGTTCCGACTTTCGCTTAAGTGTTATTAATCTTTTCGTTTTCTTATAAGCCGGCGTTTGAAAATTATAAATTAATCCATCGAGCTCAACGATCAAACTTATTTTTACCGAAAAATAAAAAATAATTACAATAATTTATAATAAACATTGTCATAATTTTTTATATATTTATTATAGTTGATATAAATCAAAAGCTTTAAACATTACAACAGCAATATTTGTAAGTTGGATGGAAAGGTATCGTTTTTAATATTTTTATAAACTTTGATGGCCGTTGATCACTCCAATTGGACAATATATTTTGCCTTAAAACGCTTATATTGTTCACTAATCTTTGGCGGGTTATTTTTGTTCGGTATGTACATTTATTTAAATGTAAATAAAAATACCACTTAGCTTAGAACAGCTGATTTGGAGTATTATTATAGGTATTAAACTACTCAAGCACAATTAGGGTAGGTAATCCGGTCATTCAATATGAAATCAATACAAAATAGTTCACTAACTTATAATTGTATTGTATAGTATTACAAGTACACTGCGTTTTTATGTGTATTATGCATAAATTAATACTTACCGTAAATGATTAAGTAGTAAGTACAGTAAACCCATCTGTACATTTTCTACATAAAAACACTGGAACGTTTTAAAATAGAAGCAGTTAATGTTTTCTCAACATGACATAAACCTTAAGAGATTACCTTTTACTTGATATGACAACCTCACACGGTTACGTTGTTTTTATTATTATTTCTTCATCGCAATATTAAATAAAAAATAATCAATATTCCTTTAAACTTTAGGACAGTTAAAATCATTCTGTATTTCAGTGAAATGTAAAATTGTATTATTGGTTTTAAGTAATTATTACTGTTTTAAAATTTTGATACTGTCATTAATCAACAATTCCCTCTTGTAGTTTCAAAATTAAGAAATACTAATGAACAAAACTTTAAACCGGGGCGTGGGGAGGGGCTTTCAAGTAATTGAAAATAATAATTTTATATAAGTATAATAGCCATAAATATCTTAATAAAATAACAATTTAACTTGTTATAAATATAGGACTGTGTCGGCATCACCGTAGTAACAAAATGAAGTAGGTAACTGACCAACTAGTCTTTTTCACCAAGTCTATAAATCGTTGGTCTACTCTTAAAACACAGCCCTCCCGGATATTCTCTTCTTGTTTAGCCAAACAATCAATCATGCACGATAAGATAAATGGGGATCAATCTTCACTAACTTTATACTATTTCATTTGGTTTCAACAAACTTCTTCTGTCATTCCGAAATACCTCTGGTTCTATAGTAATCCGCTTCATCTAGTTTCTAAATAATTTATACTGTACTTCACTTGAGAGCTTTGATACATTTTCTTAGTTTTTTATTACTTATTTAATATCCTATTTATGTGATCATTATTATGTTTATTAATCCATGTACAGTCATTAATTTAATTCATTATTAGACCGATCTTGTTGTGACGTTGATTTGTTTATAAGCCATACAAATAAATAAATAAATGATTATTAACTTATTTTACGTTGTCATTATATTTTTGTATTGTACATAAACATTGAAAAATATAAATTGTACTTGTAATAACTTAACGGCCAAACTATTTTTAATTTTTATTATTTATACACAATTCCATTTTTTTCGGTTACTTCTTTATTTATGATTTAACTATGTGCTGTCCCGTGGATGAATAATACTGTTAACACAGTTAATCCTTATATTATAAGAGATGTAAGGAATATCGTCGACATTTTTTAGGTTTAAAAAAAATTATTTACAGGGTTTAAATGAAGAAATATGACCTTAGCTTTGCATCGAAGCTAAAATAAAAACAGGAACCGTCTCACCTATTACAAGTCTTATGAATAACCCGAACAATAAATCCGAACCGTGTTTCACAGCTATTGCTAAATACACGAAGATAATGTTCTTTTATTAAAATTTAGTGTTTTTTTTTTTAAATCATTCGGTTTTCATTAATTTTTAAGTAAAGTATTAGTCGTAACAAGATTGTATAACTTTAAACAAATTGTATTTTAATTAAAAAAAGTAAATCGAATAACAATGTGTTTTGGTAAAAATCCATTTTCTATCTAAAATCGTTTATAATTGATTGTAAGTTTTACTTTATTTTGGCAATATTCTTTCTTTTTTAGTGTTCATAATTGATGTACAATTTTTTTCCCTATAATACCGAAGTATGAGTAATAATTGTTGTGTTGATATTACATGCTGCGACCTATACTTATTTTATTACAATGGCGACTGTGATGGTATGGATAGGTGTTAAATTAAAGCTGTTTAGCGTCGCCGACAGTATATTACGTCTAGTTTTGTATGAACTTGTAATCTTTTGATTTAGAGGGTTTGTCGTCGAACATAATAATATATACCGAAGCAGACATAATTAATAACGACCCTTAAAAGAAACTCTGTCAAAAGGGCGCGGACGATCTTAGCCGTTGCATAGAAATTACCTACTATCCACGCTAGTATCCATTTATGTAGGGCAAATATTTCGCTTGAGAGGAAAACCGTGTTTTACCCACTGACCCTCGATACGTATGTAATAGCAGGTTATTTAAAGTTTAAAACGAAAAAAACCAGCGAGCGCTTTTCCGTTTTTAAGTACCACCATTGTCAAATACAGACATTGACCGTAAAAAGCATTCTGCCCAGCAAAGGTAATTTTAACATATCTATGATTTTAATATGATACCTATGATAATTTGTAATGAGTTCTGTATAACAAATCAATAACAAATCAAATAATAACGTATACTAGTTACCGCACATTCTCAACAAAGCCATTTTCATCGGTTTACCTTGAAAAAATAACAAAATACATGCGTGCAAAAACTTTGAATAATAATAACATTTTCAATGCTCAATTATTAACTTTGCTCAGTTATGAAAATTTATAATTATACCCAAATGCTAAGCTCAAAAAACTGATGAGAACCGTCATAATTGCAATACGGTATGATAATATTTTATCAGAATACATTATAAATACATTTTATTATACATAGAGCAAACAAATATCAATGTTTTTCAAAGCATTGTCAAAAAGTTTGTTAATGTGTTTTAAGTACTTTAAAATAATATTTTGACAGGAGATTAAATGTTTCAATATTATGTGTAAAAATTTGGTTAAAAAATTGTGGTTGTTGCATTCGGTCGCTCAGTTATATATAGGATCTCTCGAAATCCCCAAAGAGCATACAAGAACTATATTGTTGGTTGCAAACTACCTATGAAATAATCATTTTGATATTTTCGTTTTGAAATCGTTGATTTTTAATATTAAAATAAAAAATTGTAAAAAAAAAAACAAAAACAATGGATGTAGTTGACAGCAAATGTGTTTTTAAAGACAAATCCCCAATCTAGTTAAAAGTGTTACACAAACATTATGCATTTAGAATATTTTTTAAGTCGTTTAATAACATTTTGGTAGATCAAAAATTTACTAATTGTAAATAATATTGTGTTTATTGCTCGTTTTTTTATTTAAACGGACAGGCTTTTTTTGGGGATACGTTTATTTGAACAAATTTGTTGTACCAGTGTCGTCGATGTGTAAATAATATGTACAAGGAATATAATTTGCAAAGTACAATTCACAATTAAATGATCATATATGTTATTTTAACGGATAATCGGGTATCATAATAATATTTATAATTTATCACCAAAAACGAATTTAAACTTTATGATATTTTTAAAACGCCTAAACTCTACACTATAGAATTATCTTATTAGTTCATAGCATAAATCCACTGTATGGTCTCTGAACATAAATTATTGTAGTTTTTATCAAATAGTGCGACGATATAAAAATACTGTTGTAGTTCATTAATACTACTCCGTACTCCTAAATCAATTTCACTCATTGTTTGTGTATTATCTTCGTCGCTGTCGACCTCTAATGTTGCATTAGCTCTTGTTGAATTATCCGTTTCGTCTTTGACTTCTATTAGTTTCGAATCGATAGTTGTTGAATGACCTTCTTTTTTAGATTTCGATTGGAAACTTGGTGAAATAGTCTTTCCATCGTCGGATTCGTCCCTTGGATTGCATGCACATATTCGGTTTTCATCTTCTTTGTAGTTTGGAATGAATGTAACGCCCAAGCTAGACTGTTCGGTTTTGAGTAAACTAATCATATTAATGGAGTCGACGGGGTCACAAGGGTTTTCATCAAGAAATTAATCGAAGAACTAATTAACCCTTGTATAGATCCAATATTCGCCGGGGTATTGTAAACAACTAAGGTTGTCCAAGACAATAGCAATAATATTCGTCCTCGTATCAGCGTCGATATTCTTCGTTACGGTATCACTTATAGAATTGTATGACATGTATAATATTTTCATACACCATAAAAACAATCATTCTTTCGAGTGGTTTTCATTGGTACTCGTTTACGTGTTTGATTTTTCACAGTGTCATAAATATCACTTGATCGTGTCGTTTTCCCGTGCCAATCCACTCGGAGGCGGTTCAAGTTATTCGACAGTTCGCAATGCTTTTTCGATTGATTTTTAACAACCGCCCAGAACAAATAACACTTAGGCGAGTCAAAATGGCAGGGCCTACATAGATATTTTCACCACTTAAAACGTCAATCCTCACGGTAACATTTTTCAGATGATCTACCATTGACCGTGTCGTCAAGTTGTCAGCGGTGATCTGTTCGTTGGCCGCGTAGCAAATCGAATTAATAATTACCTAGATAAAAACATGCCACCCGAACTATATCTGTTGTTTTCGTCATCGTTTATCGAGTAACGTAAACCATACAACACACACGAGCAACGTAGAAACCGATTGAAGTCTGCTAGAATTAAATCTTTTTGCGAAACTCCTTGCCATCGGCGTTCGAATATTATTCCGGTTTAATGTTGTTTGTTCCAAATGGAACGAGCGTATTTTTTTTTATATTATTGTACAGCTCCATCTTTACACGTATGTATAGTTGTTGTTGTATGTTGTTACATACAACGCATTGAGAATTGTTTTTTTGTGAAAAACCACATGATTGTACACCCCAATGATAAACATACTATTATTTTAGCATCGACGCGGAGCTAGAATTGTAGTGTTTTTACAATGAGATGCGTTTTGAACAGCTGAACCAACGAAAGGTTAGGTTAGGTTAAGTACCCGAAAGGAACTTAATTGGGGGTAAAAATGAATAAATTATTTTTGTTAAGGAAACCGGAAGGAAAAAAAGCCCCCTCCATAAAAAAAAAAGAGAAACATACTTGCAACAGGTTGCTATGTGCGAATGAATCAACGGGTATCTAAAAAATATGTTCATTATATTGTCGGTTTTGTTATGCCTACTGGTAACAGTAGCAACGATTTATTCAAACGATCAACCCTAATCGTACGTAGCATATTACTGAAATGTTTTCATGATTTTAAATCATTTTTACATGACAGTCTAGTCTAAATATTTAATATTCTCAACGAAAAAATTAAACAAAAAAAAATTAAAATGTTTGTAGTCGTGTTTTTTTATTGAGGACCCTAAAAAAATTAATTAAAACTACTTATTGTCAATATTTTATAAAATTAATCTATTTGATTATTTTTATAATCTCCCGTTTCGCATCGAAGCGTTTATTTAAAAGCAATTTAATCACTTTTGGTAAATCATTTTTTTTAAATACATAATGGGTATTTTACAAGATTTTTCTAAAATAAAATCTGATTTTAACGTAAACTCGGCTTCTATAGTTTAAACCCAAACTTATATTTTATATATAATCGCTTTTGTCAAACCAGATAATAAAAAAAATACATAAGAGCGGCTAAGTTTAGTTATAATAATTATAAGCACAGAATTAGGTATTATTATACGGTTGTACAGCCGACGGCAAACGAGTTAACCTCACCACAGCTACCAATCATTGTCATGATATGCAAAATTCTTTTAGACTTGTTGTGTATGCTAACCAGTGGGTCTCACATATTAAACATTATGCACTATAAACTATGCTGTCATGTAAATTTGTACGAAGCACATGTATAAAATCGTATTTTACACACTGAATAGAATTATTTTGTACAATAGTAGTATAAGCAAATTTATATCTGCTAAGTGGTTAACCAGTTTCTTTTCTTTATAATTTGTTCTGTATTTTTTTTATATGATGTCATGAACTATCAATTAAACGCCGTGGTCTACTGTTGTCACTTAATGCGATGCTGATTGTGATGATAGTTGATGATACTTTTTTTTATATAATTTCTTAATAGTAAAAATAAATTTAGTGACAACGAGCTTAATTTGTTTAGAAGGGAGGGTTTGCTGATTTTTCAGAGACTTGGACCCTTTAGACTCCATAATTTTAAGCTTACTATACGGTTTTCAAACTAATATTTTTCTATTCTAACTGATCGGCAAATATGTTTAAAATATTTTAAAAAAGCCAGACAAAAAAAAATTGAGTTTGGTTTTGTCACGTGGAGAATAATGGATGTATGTGAATTCTATACATAATTATGTATTTTTAAAGCTTATAACAGTTTTAAAATGTTTTACTAAAAATGTTTATGCTATTTGATAGATTTGTTTAAACAATGTAATAAAAAAACAATATTGAATACAGACTTTTGAACAAATCGTAAATGTTAAAGTCCTATTAAAATAAACAAAAAGTTTTCATCCCAGGCAGCGAAAAGGGTTTTTGATTTTTTAATAGTTTTTATAGATGTTAAAGAGGAATCAGTAAACATTTTAAATGTTCTGCTTAATAAAATACTTTTTTTGATACGATTCTTGACCTATGACGTGCACATAAAAAATCAGTTCAGCAGATTAGGAGATATCGTAGGTCCAGACCCAAATAAATACACATCATTGTAAAAACAATACCTTCTCAGCAACGCATCTGAGCTAAAATTATTCAATAAAATTTTTTTTTATTTTTTATTCTTATTTAAAATTTGTACAATACCACTACATAGATTATATGCATTACCGGTTTTTTTTTAACTTTGTCTTTAATCTTTATTATTCTCGCTCGTCGCCGAGACTAAAAATGGTGTATTCCTCTTTTTTTTATCCCTTTTTTTGGGTTTATACCATTATACAGACTAACAAAAGAGCACGCACTACATGCATAACTCACTTCCGTCGTCGTTTATAGGCTATAATATTATAATGTATCCAAAATCATATATAATATATTATCTTATTTATTCCTCTACCAAAAGGGAATGTACATTTAAAAAAATATATATTACTGAAAATATAGGCTGGAAAATCAGAAACGCCTGTTGTAGTTCGTTGAAACATGTATCGTCGTCACAATGGTGATCGGTTATTGAAATGTTCTCAGTCAATATTAATAGTGAGAGAGAGAGAGATAGAAAAAAAAAGTTTAGTTCTCCTTTTTCAACTTCAATTTTTTCCTTTAAACTTTTGGTGTTTAAATTATAAAATAGTATTATACTCGAAATAAAAAGTATGAAATAGTAAACAACTGGCCGAGTATTTAAATACAAAATAATATGTATATTGGAAATAAAATACCTATAACAATATTTTTAGTCTCATAAAGTCATATTGGACGAAATTTACTAAAAAAACTATAATAACAGTGAGATTAAACGAAATTGAATATTAGAGCAATTCAAGTTTTAGCATCCTGCTAGTTTTTTTAAATCTATGTTATACTAACCGAAAAGAAAAATATTGATACCAATACTATCTCTGTAGCTACTAGCTAGGCAGCTTGAAACTGACTATTTCAAGTACCTTCACATTTCCTATAAAAAAGTCCTAAATGGCTAAATATATAAATATTTAGCCTTTAGATAAAAGTATTAAACATTATTCGTATTCAATTATAAATCAGATCGTTAAAATTTGACACTGGGTTCTGTCTACGTTAAATTTGTTGTGTTAATTATTTCTCTAGCAAAAACTCGTCTATCAGCTTTGACTAGAGTATAAAAAAAAAATTTCCTAAATTAAAAAAATCGTACGATTTCTTTGGAAACCGTGAAATCGATGACAAAACCATGGCTAACATTTGAGTTTTACTTGAACCAAATTTGACACAGCAAGGTTGCAACCTTCTTTTAGTATAGAACGCACAACACCATAGTTAGGTCAGGTCATTACTATACTCATACTGTGTCCTCTCAGCCTTTTATTTTCCATTTGTATTCAATATACTGAAACGGTATACAATACTTTGTATGCAGTATGTTACGGAATTTAATGTCGCACGCAACGAGGACATATTCTTTAAAGAGTGCCGAAATTGTTATTTTTTTAATTTTTTCCCCCATCTCAAAAATTGTTCACAAAATAATTATTTTTAAAAAGTAGATAAACTGTCATTTGGCTGTGATATCCAAGTTTCGTTGAGGTTCCGGAAAAATAATACAAATCTAATACGGTTTGGTTGTTGATAATAATTAATTTATAACTATTAAGTTTGTAGATAATATTATTGTATTTAATTTCATGTCACTAACAAAAAAAATCTTTTAAAAAGGTATGTTGAAATATATTGTTACTTGAGTAAATGGAGTAAACTTAATGAGTTTAGTTGATTAAAAGTGATAATGTTAGGTTAGCTACCGTATGACCTGCAAAAAAACCGCTTAGGTTAAAATTAATTTTTTGTGAAGGTTTTGAAAGTTGTTTATTGATATAATATTAATAATATTTAATATTTAATATTCTAGAAATATTATTGAAACATGTCTGTTAACAATACGTTTGATTTATTGTCAAAAGCTTTATGTAAAAATATTTTTGCAATTATCCATACGGCAGATATTTTTTCAATATTTTCATCTAGTAAATGCTAAAATGACTACTCTTTGACTTTTTTTTAGACACTATATAATTCATTGTCTAATTCATATAAAAAAAAGAGGTTATTATGATGTATTTTAAAACCAATATATTATGTGAATATATCAACAAAACTAAAGTAAAACTGAAATGTATTAAACCATTAGCCTAACCTAACCTAAGATTATTTCTAGCCGATCAATTTGTTTTTTAAATCACCTCCAAAGTCGTTAGCAACTTATAAAACTAAAATCAGAATTTTCAAATTTTATTTTGTGTTAAAAGAAAAACTCTAGCTGAAATATATTTTAGAAAATTGTTCAGATGTTCGAAATACTATGCGTGTTAGAGAATCACTAATGGCAAATTTGAATCCAGCGAAAAAATATTATGTAATTTTTGTTCTTGATTTAAATTTGTTTTTTTCATATTTTTTTTCTGACGAAAACTTTAGTATGTAAAAATAGTTTGGCAATAGTCGTTACCTTTTTTTTAACATTTCAATTAATAATTTTTTTAAAACTTTTTTACTTTTCAAAATCATATTATCAGTCAGAGTAGATATTATTCAGTAAAATGACCTAGATCTGGATACTCAATGCTTATACTTACTGGTTAATAATACCTTAAATTACTGGTTTTTTGTCATGCCTTGATCGGAGGCAGTAGTTAGTATAATCAAGTCCAAAGACAAATTATTAAGAAATCTTAAAACAATTCAATGTGTTATAACTAATAAGGTTTTTAGACCTGCTGAAGTTTGAGCATCCCACAGAAGCCGAAACAAAACCACTTAATGTGCTATTATTTTTTACCACTACCTATATGTCTTACATTATCCGGCGGATACTGTACGTCCGACTTATAGCTACACCGTTATACCCACCGGCCCAGCAGACTCGGGATGAGCCTTATTATTTTACTATAATAAATACCCTATGGCGTGTATCCCGTCGAGTATCCGTTCTACTTTCCATCGTCAAAATTAAAATTAAAAAGTCTTCATTTTTACAGTCCACCAGAATATTTGTCGACTTCATTTTCATACAATCAATTAAAAACATATTTGACTAGTTTTTTTTTTTACATAGAAAAAATTTAAGTTTTATGGCACTATTTGTGATGTTGAATATAGATTAATACGGTTACTTAATATCTATACATCTATATATATATATATATATATATTTATACATACATTGAAATGTGCAAAACTCTCCGGGCGGTCGCATTTATACGTTTGTGTGTTTTATTAGTTTTTCAAATAGTTCTGCGAAGTGAAAATCCGGCAAACTAAGTGCACAGACGTCCCTCTGGACAAGGAATTTATTCTTATTGTATGAATATACTATACTCGTCGGACGGATGTCGAAGAAAATGGAATTGTTTCGAATGGCTTTGACTAGAAACGAAATTGACCCTTTTTGGTTTCACACAAAGAAAACAAACTATAAGTATACTACTGTCGCCAGTAACAGATTTCTAGAGCCTGGAGGCGGTGGGATCTCCTGTGAGAAGATTATGCGTGCTATATACATACAAACGTTAAAATTAATTTGTTCTCGCTGCTTGCACTGTATGCGCGTTAAGTCGATTTCTATAAAAATATTATCATATGTAAAAAAAAACGTAGGTAAGTAAAAATGCAGTAAGTCAAAACGGAAAAATTGTCATTTTAAAATAGTGACTTTCATGTTTTTTCCCCCTATGTATTTCATTTTTAAAAGTTCATAACTTATGTACGGTTTGAGGTAAACAAATGTATTTTGGTCTTATTTTCCTATAGACATTTTTTTTTTATGGACATATTTCCACTAGACATTTTTTCCTTGGATAGTTTAATCTAGACTCAATAAAACCAACTAACCTAAACTAACTAGGTCATCTTGCTTGAAAAAAGGAAATTCTTTTTAGTTATTTATTGGTTGGTTAAGTCAGATTTTGGGAAGAAACAGCTTCCACCTTGGCTTTTACAAAATAATTTTTTTTTCGGCATTCTTACTTTTTCAACTCTACAGGGTAATTTTGTTTTTATATAATGTGATCTCAGTTTTTCACAATTTTTTTTTCTTTTTACCCCCTTCCAACTTAGTTTTTTTTTTATAGCAACTTTTGAAACTTAAATGATAACGCATATATTTTATTAACTTTTTAAATTTAGAATAATGTATTACAAATTTTGACTGGTTGATGACCAGTTTTGGACAACTATTTTTAAAGTTAAAAAGAGTTTAAAAGTTAGGATATTAAAAACAATATGAAAAAAAAAATTCTTATTAAACCCTATGAGATATTGCACGGCCCATGATAAAATAATCACCTTGTATATAATATGTTAAACTCTAAAAACTCGTGTAAGTATAGTTTAGAAAATAAAAGCTATTCAGCCTTAGGCATCAATACTCATCAAGTGAGCATGCTGTTGTGTAGTGGAATAGTCATTGCCCATATTAGATGTTGCCTTCTTTGCTGAATTATTGCCATTCAACACAATAGAAAACAAATAGACCCAAGAGACGACGTTCGGTCGTTTCATCGCAAAGCTTACACCCAAAAGGATTAGGAAGAACCCCGGCAGTTTCGACAATGCAATTCTTTAAACTCAAACAAAGTTACACTGCCATCAACAACGTTTGACAAATCATTTAGACTTTTATTTTTTTACCGCGGGCAAACGCTGTGAAAAAAAAAGCAAAAATAATTTCCAACTTCATTTGTCGTCACTCAAAAAAGAATTCTGTTAATAATGCCGTTTTTTCAACAATAAAAAAACACTATTGCCTCACAAGATAAGCCAAAGATATCCAAAACTTGTCAGGCAACCTCTAGACAGTTATTATTTTAATTAGACAAATTAAAAAAAAAACATTCATCTGGTTTTAGAAACACAAGTTTGCTGGACACGAAGACGAGAAAAATAATTTGGCAAATAGTCAAATATTGTATACTTGTGAAAGTTTTTAATATCAATTTTATCCGTAGGGTATTGATTAAAATATATGTATTTTATTAGTACAACAAAAACGTTGTTAAATTAATGAATTATAAGTTTCAACAATAAACACAAATTGTATATTTTTGAAAACGTTATACAAATTAGTTCTAACTAAATTAATTTGTATAATTAACAACGTTTGTAGCTTTGCGATAAATAGTCTAGTTACATTGATCAATAAACGGGTTAGAAACGCCCTTCTCTTGAGATGAATATCTTATACACAATAAAAATTAGTTCTCATGAGAAATTTATTTTGTACATTCGTCTAATGCCTGCGATCCTACTGCTAAAACGATAAACTAATAAATGTTTGATTTATGATCATAAACGACGCTAACAATTGTGTGTTAGGTACTTGATAAGAATTCATTACAATTTCGGTCTATACGACCAACATTTCGAACAAAACGGGTTTCAGACGAATCGGAATGAAAATTGGCCGGTGAACAATAATAATTATTATAACACGACACAATGGTGCCAAAACTCGATTAAGATATCCGACTGATAAGGTTAAGGAAGTGCGGTTGAGAGAAAATCCAAACGTCTAATGTTCTCAATTTGAAATTATAATTTTCAACGAGACGGCTTTTCAGTGGGTAGGCGATAGGGTAACAATATTTCTTTATACATATAATTATTTCGACCTATGTATACATTTCAAGACTCGACTATTATATTATACTGCCATCTCTCGTCGCTTGAAGATATTGTTGTTTCAGGAAATGTTGGGGCAAGATGGGTTTTCGGGTATAATAACATTATAACGTGTTCGTTTTATACATTACACACGTGTACCCTGTATATATATATATATATATATATATATATATATGCATGTACGGATTACGCTTGGAAAATTAATTGAAATATTAAATTTTATAATATAACAGCCACACGGTTGGGACTTGGCCGTGTTTTACTTGTCCGAGAATAACCGCGAGACCCCTGAAATTCAATTTGGACATTTCTGATGAGTTTTTCGACAAAACCGCATATTTTATTCGGGCCAGCTTGTATTAATAAAATAATATATTAATTTTTTTTTTTTGGCTGCATTCAAATCTGGCCTAAGATATCTTTAGAAATTAGAACGTCTAGTTATATATTTTTTAAATGTAATTAACAACCATTCGGCCCATACAACAAGTGCTCAGAATAACAGGCATCATAATCATCGTCGTCTCTAGAAAACAAACATCATTGTGAAAGAGTGTTCCCTGATACTGCTTCACAAACTCAGATTTTTACAAGCGTCTTTAAACATCACACTTAAACCATTTCTATCGTAACGTTCGTTTACAATGAATGTATAGACGCTCTCAAGTTTATATGTGTACAGTGTGTATATACACATGGGTCGACATAACAACAGTTAAATACAGTCTTAAACCCAATCGCATGTGTTTACCCTTAGCGAGTTTCAGATACGGTTCTAGCACACATAAACTATTATTAATAGGTCTATAGATTTTAGCTCTATAGATCCAATTGTATAATGAGATTCTACAATAATTGTATTGTAAGACGTTCAAAAGCCTATCGGCCTATATTAATCGACAAACGATGAATTTTGTACACTAATCTACACTATTATGTCCTACGATGACTTTTACAGCGCTTAACTGAGACCAGCGCTAAAGCATACGCTCAGTAGTCTACAGCCTAAAGCAATTTCGTTGTAAAGGATAACATATTCTAGATAACAGATTGTCAACAACCCTTTTCTCCGTAAAAGGGTGGAATTTTTTATTTGGATTTGTTTGCTTGTTTTTCTTAGTACACTACAAAGCTAATAAAAAAAAGTCATCGTATAATATACATTTTTCTGTGCGGACTCGTATGTAAGCATAGAAAAGTAAAAATATTAGACCCTCATTTCACTATAAATTTGCATGTATTAAATTATTTGAATCATTTCTAGATGTCTAACTAAACTATTAGGAGATACCGTGGCTCCAGATACGAAAAAAATATATAATAAAACACCGTTGTAAACAATAATACCTTCTCAGCTTTGCATCGCAGCTAAACATTTTAGAAATAGTAATATAAAAACAACCGTTTTAATATATTAAAAATGTAACAACTCAGATTAGGTTTGTTATACTTAATAGTGGACGTCATTAAGTCGTAATAATGACGTTGAGAATGTAATTCTATACGTTATAAATATTGTACCAACCGCTAAATAGAATTATACAAATTATTTTTTTATATTTTTATCAAAACTCATTTGCATTTTACCGACAAACAAATCTATTTAATAAGCTGATTCATTATAAAACACATTTAAACGAATTTTCAGACAGTTATGCAACAAGATTAACTTAGATATACCATAGTGCAATAATCGATGCAGGTATATTAAAAAAAACTTATACGATAGAAGAAAAAGAGGGAAATACAATTTGATTCCGAATAACTTAATTTTTTTTTAGGTACAGTTGTACAGTCACTTCTGTTGAATGTTGTGGGCGGTACCTAGGGATGTCTTTTAAAAAAACAATTTAATTACATTACGATTCGTATAATATTCAAAGTTAATATATATTTTATTATGTGTCATACCTGTAACTCATGCCGCACGTGTATTTATAATTTGTTATCCTTTTTTTCTGAATATGTAGAGGCGATACACCCACTGCCCTCTCCTCATTTCCCCTTCGGACACGTTTATCAATCATATTTTACAGTGTATGTACAAGATACACTATTATCTTGTTTAAAATATACTGATAATATACACCGTACAAAACACAACCCGGCAACTTTTTTGTCGTTATTAATTATTTCAAGGGAGAATGTATACATATTTAACAAATCCCATCTGGCCGGGAGCACTTGCAGGTGTTCACGATATAACTAAAAAACCCATGACATAAAATTAGTATAGGATAAATTGTATTGTACATAATTTGTAAATAGTTTTTAAAATTTTTTTTTTTTCAAGTCTAATAAAACATGTTTAGATTCAGCCAAAATGACACCTAAGTATACGGGGTGATGTGAGACACTTGTTTTCTCGATTTATTATAGAAAATATTTGATTTCAACGCAATTGAGTTTTGTTGCTTTACAATATAAATTTAAATTGTCCGTCCCTTATTTTCGAGACGACCGATTAAAAAAGTAGGTATAGCAGTTAATTGGCGGATTATTTGATGTCTAAATCATAATTGTTTTATCACCTAACGCCTCACAAGGGAAGAGGAACCATCTTCTTTATAAAATTATTTTTCAGACCATTGTGTTGTAGAATGTCTGCAGTCGTATAAAATGTTAGGTGAATGAATTCCACTATAAACTGTTATTGAATTTCAAACTGTATATAAATTCGTGCTCTATAGTGCCATTACGCGGTGTATATGCGAACGAAAATGCTTTGCAGATATTTTTGCCACACGAATAATAATACAGTTTCCGACCAAGTGGTTTTCAAAGTTTAAACTTTTCTAAACTAACCGTTTCGTCCCGGAAACGGTGTACAGTAAGTATTTATATGTGTACACGCAAGAGGAGATAAACAAAAATCGCTTTGCCGCAATACCCTTTTTGCAAAAAACCCTATTAGTAGGTCGTTATTTTCAAATCATTGGTTCGGAATTGAATTGCGATACTCGATATAAAAGATTCCAAAAAAAATAATGTGATCGATATAGTCCGAGGGACGCGTGCATTAAAGTAGAATAATAAAAAAAAAACTTTTAATCTAAAACCAAGTGATGACTCGTAGTAAAAAAAATTAATATTAACATTATATTAAACGAAATTCCTCGAAATCAGACGTTTACTGCTTGAAAACAGTACAATTTTGTATGTCGATGCCCATTTATCCCCTCCGGAGCCATATGTATTTTAGTGTAAAAAAAACTTTTATTTTCTTACTTGAACCCTTTAATCATCATATTTTCGAAATTTATTTTTAAACATATTTATATTAAAACTATCAAGTTCTTTTTACGGCTATTCGTTATTTCGTTATAAGCAATTAAAAATTGGATTATTGCAACAACCCGTGGGTCTAAAAGGGTTAGATTAATACACCATCAGTTATATAACATCGTATTGTTTTGTTAATTAATAACGAAAAATGTCAAGTTATTTTGTAGTTGTAAGTTTTGGAGTTTCCTCCAAATTTTGAAAAATAACCGAACTATGGTCATTTTAGCGGTTTTGTACCTTTGGATAGTTTTTCTAAAGCGTACTTCAATAGGGGGTTTTGTCCTATTGTTTTTGCTGAATTCAAAATTGGTCTCAGAATTAGCAAAGAAATGTCTAACCAAAAAACCTAACCGAATCTGGCCTCAGATTTTCGTTAGCGCGGCAATTTGTTTTTTAAATCACTTACTCTAAAGTTGTAAACAACTTACAATGCAAAAATCTGAATTTTTATCATTTTTGTTTGTATTAAAAAAAAAAAACCTTTTAAATCGATAAAAATTCTGAACTTTAAATGTAGCAAAAAAAAAAAAACTTTAAAGCTTTAAAAATAAATTCTAGACAATAGAACATTTCGGTTTTTGTTCTTGAGAATCAGCTTCCGGGACCCAAATGATAATAGCGTCATCAATAAAAGTTGGATGTAATAATTACATATACCTATTGTTCGCGCAATAAGTAAATACGGTGTTAATGTTTTACCTAGCCGAATTTAAAGTCGTAATTTGTGACCGCAAATACAACCTTCATAATACCTACAAATAAAAAATACCTAAAAACTGATTACAAACGAGTTGGTATGGTGCTATGGTATTAAACACAATAACCGTTGTGCAACAGACTAATAATTGTTAACATTGAAAACGGTGCCAGACCTCATTATACTTAATCTTCCGCGTGTCCGTCGGCCATTAGGTACTTGATAAAAAAATGTTCAATGTGAATTTCGCCGACTCATAAATCATAATATCGTTTTTTTTTTATTTTATTCATAATTATTTTAATTTCATCAGTGCATTACTCTTATTGTATTGTGTTGTGGGTACGCATTAATTGACGGTCCACGATAGTGACCTTTTATAACAACACACCTGTTTTAATTTTTGTGCCCGCTATATTAATCTGTTACTACTCAGCAGAGATGATTATTATTCGAATACATTTTTTTTTCTTTTTTAAATACACTAAATAATAATTAACCACTTGCTAACCAATTAAAACTTAATTAAATGATTATTATTAATAGTATAATATTCTAATAGCTTAACGATTTTGAAAAAAAAACTCAAGTGAATAAGAAACATTTAAAAGATTAACTACAACAAATCTTGACTCAATTTATTATTATATAGTATGATATTGTGATACTCTAAACGACTTTTAAATTGTAAACGTTTTTGAACACACGTTATTGTTCATGGAACGAAACGTTTATATCTTTTTAAAGGCATAACCTAACTTTAAAATGTTTTTTTTTTGTTTTAAGAGTTCAAAATCAGAATATTGTACAATAAATCATTTGTTCAACACTTGTTCTAAATATAACAAATAATATAAATTTTTCATCATTATGAAAAATTATCTCACAAAAATGAATGCCATTAAAATGTTGAAACCCTTTTTATACATAATCAGTAATTACGAATAAACATTTTGTATTTATGAGTAATTGTATACGTTAGTAAATGTTACATTTTAAATCATGAATAATTTTATTAGTAAATAAAGTTATATTTAGGTCAGGTTATAGGTCAGGCGACTAGTCTATTGGTCTCCTTATGTCTGTACAATTTTATTTTTTGAAGAAGAAAATTTGTCTGCATGATTAATTTTGAAAAACTACTTATGTTCTCGAAAACTGTGCGGTATATAACCCGTTTACCCTAGTGCACACGTGACCCAAATACACTCTTGAAAGGAAGTGAAGGTTTTCAGACGGTTCGTTAAGCTTACAATAGTATAGGATTAACTGTTGTACGATGTGTCCTTTAACGCCATGAATTATATAATATTATGTTTATATATATCATACACAAACGGGGTAATGATAGAATTGTCCAAGTTGTTCCCTCCTCCGTGAAACGCTTACAATATGGACCTCTATTAAAGGGAATTAATAACATGACGTATACTTACTTATGTCTTTTAGAAAAAAAGTATGCCTTGTAATTTCCTCCCTTGTCACTCTACACACGCGGTCCGGCGCCATCTTTCATTTCTTTTACAATGGTTATTATTGCCCTAGCCATTTTCTTAGCGCTTATGATTATTAATAATTAATATGACAGAGAATGTCTTATTTAGTGACCAAACCAAACGTCCTATAACGAACAATTTTTTTTTAGTTTTATAGACTTTTTGCTAAGGGAATTGCCACAACCCAAATGAGATAAAACCGTTCGAGATAGATATGCACGTAGGTTGGACATCTCAATGCATTACCGTGGTGTTTATGTTTCAACCATACCATGTGGCCTCAAGTTTCTCCTCTTTTAAGTTTTAATAGAGTTCAGTTTTCGATAACAGTTTTCCATATTGACAGGAAAACTTCGAATTTGTTTAGCATTTCGTGTTCAACGACTTAGCTATAAATTTAGGAGAGATTGCATGACTGCGTTTTTAGTTAAACAATTATAAAAAGCTTTATAAATATAATTCAACGGGAGTGTCAATACATAAGTATTACCCGAACTATACTAGATACTTGTCTGTTAGCTAAATATTTTTTTTTTTTTTTTTTTTCGAGGATTTTTTAGCGGGAGATTTATCCTATACACATTAATTCACACTTAACGACTTTTCGGTACACCCAACCCCTCCCTCTGATGTGTCTCGTCAACGCCAAGCTAACGTTACCCATAATATGTTGTGTCGTATTTCAGGTGCCCTACGAGGAGACGTCGTGCCTGGTGGAGGTGGACTGGGAAAACGGTTTTGTCGAGACGTCCGCCAAGGACAACATAAATGTCGGCGAGGTGTTCAGAGAGTTGTTGAACCAGGCCAAGTCTAAGTACGACCTCGGACCGTCGCTGAGGAGGAACTCGGCTCGCCGACAGTCTTTGCCTTCGGGAGGCGGCGGCCAGGGGACTATGGTGCCCACGCCGGCACAGCTGGCGCACTTGCAGAAGAAGGCGAGGCGGCGGCGGCGGCGGCGGAGATGGAGGAAGCGGCAGGTCCAAGCGCAACTCGTGTTCAATATCGTAATGCCCGCAGAACAACACCTGCAACTCACCGCCGCCATCCGCTCCTCCTGCTCCTCCTCCTCCTCCTCCTCCTCCTCCGCCCCTCGGTGAAATTTAAACGCATACACGATCTTTAGAATTTTAAAACGCAGTAGGTATATTTTACTATGAAATAATTGTTTAGGGGAATACGTTTTACGTAAAATGTTTATTATATTAAACAGTTATGGTGATTTATATTTTAAATAACATTTACTTATATAAAGTACTTTTGGAGGATAAACATCTAAACGACGACATATGTAATAGCATAAAAAGCAGAATTTCACGGTAGAAACAATGACAGTTCGATAACACGTTTTGGATAAATACTTCTCGTGTCATTACCATATATATGTAATACAGTTTACTATCTGACTATAAAAAGTTATACTCCTAAACTGCTATTTGTATAATACATTGAGTATAATTAGCATATAATAATATTTTGTACGATAGGTACGACGATGGATTTGTATAATATGACATAAAACGACGGTTTAATGTAATAAAGATTTTAATTAGGATTTTTTACCTAAAAAAATTGTTTCATAGAGAATAATAATTACTGTGTTATAAAATGTTAAAGACACTGCGTTTATATACACGTATAGGTATGTGCATACCTAACACTGTCACACTACTGTCACATTTTACCATCTTTATTATACTATATTGTTATTATATATCTATCTCTGCGCAAAGATTACTTGTCAAATGTGTACTGCGTACATTTTGAAAAACATACGCTTTATCATCCAACACATTGAAAGAAAAATAAACAATGCAATGCACTTTTAAACGTAAGTGATATTAACTTTTTTAGTAAAACAACTCGTTTAGACCCAAGTGACAAATGTATGCATGCATTAGCATTAGTGTACAGATATTATACATAATCGGTTGACTATTTCTTCCCGTTTTATTTATTGTACATAAATAATTATATGTAAAATAACTCATACTATTTCGAAAGTAAGTCCATTCTGATAGAAATAATTTATAATTACGCATTAACTCGTTTTATTTTTGAATTTTGATTGACGTGTTTTGTAAAGATACGTGACAAAAAAAACAAAACTTCGGATTTTTTAATGTTTTATCAAACTGTAGCGAAAGTTTGGAAAATTGCAACAGATCGCATTAAATCTGTGGCCAAATAATGTTAACTACGGTTTGTTGTCCATTCAAATTTTCCAAATTAAGGTACCAAATCTGATTTGTCTTTGGACAGCGGTAACCGTCGCGCAGTTATGTTAACATATTTTAATCAAACAAATAGTATAAATTATTATTATATATTACATAATATATATTGTATTATTATTTAAGTTTAAGATTGCATTATTATTAATATAAGTTTTCAAATCTTCAACAAAATCCGACAAAATACAAACATTTATGTGTACCATAATATATTATATAATATGTATTCGTCTGTCTCTTATATTAATTGTAACACTTTATTAAATTGTGTGCAAGCAAACGATTCAATAAACAAAAATGTATAATCATAATTTTTCGTTGTAAGTTAATTGATCCGCCGAATTGAAGAAATTGACAAAATGTTTGGTTCAACTGCTTACAACCCCAAAAATGGGTTCTTTCGACAATTTTTAAGCACATTTTATTCTATAGTTACTAAAAAGTAATATTGTTAATTTAGGTTTATAATTTCTGGAGTTTCAGTTTGTAAATAATTAATAATGAGTTTTTTTTGGTGTGAAATTAATAATGGGTCTCAATATTTACCAGGTGCATATAAGTTACTACTCTTGTTACTAAAACTATATTCAAATTTCAAAACACAAATGAATAAAAATATTAGTCTAACAATATACTACGACTATTGTTTAGTTCAATTTGTTTTTTGTGCCGTGTTTTTAAATTGCCAATTCGCCTAAGTGTAGTTACTAATTACTTTAGTGATGATGTATTAATGAGGACTTACGGAGCGATAACCAAACAACTACAGTGGTAACCTTTAAAGCCCGGTTAAGATAAAGAACTATTGATTCTGCGCTAAAACTAATCGTATTAAATATATTTGTCATGTTGTCGATTCCTAAACGTCATTTGTAAAAAGATACGAAATAAAAATAAAGTCAAACTGAAAAACGAATAGCATTTGTCGTACCATATTTTTTACAACTGCATTATTATTTTTATTCAATGGTTTTTTTTCTTTCCAAAAGAGCACTTCGACTTTTCTTTTGAGTTTTTGAAATACATCTTCTGAACTGTTTTACATCAGCTAAACTCAATAGTAAAGAGAACTTTTCAAACCTTTATTTTTTTTAACAAAACTTTTTCTTGGTTCTTACCAGTTATCGTTTACCACTAAGTCCAGGGCCAACAGATAGAGTTAAAAATACGTTCTTTTATATCCGTAAATCATACAATGTCAATATTATGCGTTATACTATACTATATTATTGGTCAACCTCGGCACGAGGCAACAACTCTAAACGGGATGGATTATAATTTATATTATATCATACTATTTAACGGTCGCGTTTGAACAGTAATAGTTTAGGTCCATCCGGATTATTTATTATATCCTAGAAAGTTTGGCACCCGAGCAGTGTGCATATAAAACTTTATAAATCGCAGATTAATAGTAAATAGCTGGCCCGAGTTTATGTGTATCCAAGTAGATACCCACTTAAATCCCGTACAATATAATATAAATCCTTTCCTTGACACGGGTAAACCGTATGCGTATAGCGGGGACAGCTATAAAAAACCCTCGCTCACATATTATTATTATACTTACTTTCAAAACGTATCTTCTTATAGAACCAAGCGGGGCCATTAAAGAGGAGGGGGAAGGGCACACACATTAGGGCTGCCCTCCAAGGTACCTGAGCGAGACATTTTTTTTCTTTATCCTATTTTCCAATGTCACTCTCCACCGCATTAGGGTCTAAGCTTTAAAACGTATTATCGAAAAGCCTCGACGACAAAGAAAAAAAAAAATTGTTTTCGAAGCCTATAAAATTATACACTAGTTTTAATGCTCTCTTAGGTATACATTTATTAATTCTCAAAAGTACAGGCAAGAGGTTTTTGGATTCAAGTCACAATTAGCGGACACTTAAAAACTATAAACATACAGGGTTTTAAACATTTTTTCATGTAAAATATGTTTTTGCGAAATTTAAAAAAAAGTCATAATATTATAATAGTTACATGATTAAAAATCATTTTTCTAGTTCAAGTTAAAAAAATGATTTCAAAAATATAATTTTAAGGGGCAACATAAATAAATAATATTTGGTTTGCCTAATAAAATCAAAATGATAATTTAATGAAAATAATGATTTGCCAATAACAATTTTCCATTAAATTGTTTGTAAGTTTTTAGCGGTATAGGCTGGAGGTGAGGTAGACTGTAAAGTTATTTGTATGTCCAGGAAACATTCACCCTTACTTCTTACATCATTTATTATAATAACGGTTTTATTTTAACACCTTTTTAGTTAGGCCAATTATTTCAGAGCAAGATTACTGTACCGTAAAATTATAATAACTCAGTATGTAGCTGTAAAACAAATATAACAAATAGGTATATAACAAAAATAGTAAATCGTTTGCATTGGAAATACCTACTATTTTTTTTTAAATTAAATTAAATTAATATAACAGGAAGTTTGTTTTACAAAAAAAGCTTATGAATTTAATGGTACATTATTTTTGAATGCCAAATTTTATCAATAACTCATGCTACATAAAAAACATAACACTATAAATTAAGACACATTTACGATTTTAAAAATATATTTTTGCATGTGGAACTAAATTTAAAAAAAATTATAATAAATTAATACATTATTATACCTATGAGTATTGAGTATTAATACATTTTCCTTCGAATAATGTCGTTTTTAATAAGTGATTTTTTACAGTTTTAAGTTAAGTAATTATATTACCATAATAAGGCAATTATAACAAAATAGGGTTGGTTGTTTTATTTTCGATGACAGGCTAATATTATTAGCATAATATCAAAAAAACACATCATTATAATATTATTATAATGATGTGTTTTTTGTCGTAAATACGATATTTTTTTTTTTAATAATGTCGTTGGAAAGATCAAATAAACAAATATTATATTTATATTTCAATCAATACAAACGAATTGATTTGTTTTAGGTAGTTCATAGTTGTCGTTCTTTAATTAAAAATGTGTCGAAGATGTGTTGAACATCAATATAGATTTTACATCCAATGCTACTTTATCAATTTTTAGCTTAGTAAACTGAAGTCAAGTTGTCCTCTTGCTCTCATGAAGTATATTTTTTTTACCTTTATTCATTATTTTTTAATATAAAATGGAATTCTGTAGATGACCAAACAGGAAGGCATGCGCCAGTATAATATGACGTACAAGCTACTACGTCGTATATGCACTGCTACCTAGAAGTGTAATCACTGATCAATATGAAAAATCCTAAGCTATTGACATATAGTTTATCAGGTAAAATAATATATTTATTTTATAAGCAAGAATGCGTTAATTTATTAACGTCTAACTCACATAATAACAATGTTAAGTACACACGGAGAATTCAGTAAAAAAAATTGAACAATTGACGAATAAGCAAACTTAAATCGGTGTACCCAACCTCCCAACACAATAACTTCATTAAATTATACAGAGTCATTTCCTACTTTATTATATAAGACAAGATATAATACAGTACAATATTATCTCGATTATTTGTCTTATATCAACGCCGAATCGGTTAATTAAGAGCCGTTAAGCAACGCGGATATAATTAGTTTTGATAATAATTATTATTATATCTAAAGTGTGTTTACTATAATATTTTCATGATGTGCGTTATTATTATTTATTATATATTATTAATATTGCGTTTTTTTTTTTTTTGACATAATATTGTCGGACGTCACGTAAGCCTTGTAAACCTGTAAAAAAAAAAAAAAAATGTACACCATCAATACCATGACATTATATTTGTATACAAGCCGTGTAACGACTTATTATTCAGTCGATACATTATAGACACTAAAATAATCACAATAATTATAGCAACAAGTACACCTTACAGTACTTAGGTATCGACCCCGGAAACGGTCCACTTGACTAATGCTAATGTCATTTGTCATTGAACTTTGTCATTCAGTCATCCATCAAGTGTGTTTTTAAAAATTCCCTTAAAAAAACCGTTTACGATTAATTACAGTGTTGTTAAGAAACGACATTCAAAGCAACGATTTCCAATATTTTTAGCTTCGACGCGGAAATGAGAAGTTATTGTTTTTTTCCCTACTATTTGTGACTCGTCCAACGACATATCCTAAAACCGCCGAGCCGATTTATCCATGTAGCAAGTCTGTATATCAGGAATCGTACATGAAAGGTGCTTTATTGGGCCAGCGATTTAAACAGTTCATCCTTTGCCCTTTCAAAATTGAGCAAACGCTCTAAAATGTACATATTTTTCAAATTACCGTCCACTATAACTTTAAAAGAAAAAAAACAATATAGTTCCTAATATATGTATGGAATATTTTATAGCTACAGTAGTCAGTACTTTCAATATATGCCAAAAAAAAAATGGGTTTCTTATATAACTTTGTAAAGGCAATAGAAAATGACGAGGAATATATATATGTTTTCATCAGAGCTTAAAAATAATACACACGAATGGAACAAATTCATCTAGGCCCATTTTGGAAACGTGCATTTAGTTTTTGCACATTATTGAAAATGTAAGTTTTAACTAGGTTTGATCAATGAATAATTAGTAATTTAAAATGTACGATTTAATAATTAAAAGTCAAGTGTGACCAGAAAAAAACACTATTTAGTTTTAGAACCTACGTATAAAAAAAGCACACGTTGTGAAAAAAAAAGTTTGGCTCATAAAATAGATTATTTTCGAAACTATGTTATTGTCAATTTTTTTTTTTTTAGGAATCTGTTAAAAATGTATGAAAATAATCGATTAAATTTATAGGAGTGAACGAAGTGTAAAAGGTGGCAAATGGGCGTTTTTATTTTATAAAAATAACGAGATAGGGAACTTATTCCTTCACAAAAGGAACGTTAACAACACTGTTTAATTGGCATTTGCGCTTTATGATTCCGAATGGAAATTAAAGCTAACAATATAATTATAATTAGTCCCCAATTATTTCTTAATAAAACAGTATGATTTGTTTAGAATCTATATTAATAATTTTCAAAGAAGGGTATAATAGGATTCGGGGTCGGTATTTTGAACGTTCCTAGGCAATCGATAATAAATATATACATATTTATATTATAGCGAGGCTATCCCATTTTCGTAGACTCTTTTATTTTCATCAGTCATGTTTGAAGAAGACGTCAAGTTGGACAAAGCTGTGCTAACAGGCAACATGGTTTTTAGTTGACTAATACATGAATACATGAACATCTTTCAAAAAGCTTGTTTTGTGTTCATTAAACGAAATGTTATTTTTGTACTTAATACATTTTTTTTAAAAAGAAAAATTTCTTACAATATTATAAATTATATATAAAATATCCAAAAGGACCTCTTCACAAGCATTTATTAAGGCGTATTGTATAGGCAATTTTTCGCTAAAACTTAACATTAAGCTACAATTTTTAAACATACATATTACCACAGGAAAGAAGGATCTATTTTGATAAATTTTTTTTCAACTTTTATAACGCATGCAGGATTTCTTTTGTACAAAAACACATGTTTCTACTTCGAACGTACTGTCCTTCAGAATACATAGATTTAAGTTTTTCAAAAACATTTGAATTCTTCACAACATTTTCGTCACTTTAACACCTTCCCAACTTCGCTGTAGATTAAAAAATAAATGATATAAAACAGGCATGACTCAAAATAGAACTTCATAAAAAGGTGCATTAATTTTATAATTGTTCATCGCCATACTTTTTTTATACCATACAACAACTAACATAAGTGTATCGTCATAATTTTTATTGTACAGTAGCATTTATTATTTTGCAAACAAATCATACATCGTCACGGCATATATTTTCTGCTCGTCAATTAGTCTTCAACAATAATAAATATAAAAAGAATAAAATTAACATTTAAACATGTGTGGATTATTATGGACCTATAATACTTAAAAAAACTTTCTCTTGTACTGTTTAGGAGCTATTTTTTTATGCAAGTTGAAGAAGTTTAAATTTTTAAAAAACGTCAGAGAGTATTTTCATGATTTAAAAATTTGGTGTTTTATGCACAATTTATTTAAATTATGTAATTGATAAATTACAGTACAATAACTTTATCGTCGGAGAATATTTGTTTTAATCAATATGAAACATCATAACTTGATATGATATAAAAAATTACACTTTTTTTACAGACATTAATTTTGTTAGTTATAATATTAAAGCTACAAGCTTACCTTTTAAAAAAGAAAAATGTTGGGACGACAAATATTTTGGTCATAAAGTAAACTAACAATCCAATTGTTTTTTTCATACAGTATTATGTACATAATTTATTAATTTCTTTACATTTTTTTTTTAATTTCTCATAGTTGGGAAGGGTTTAGATAGGTCTCTTGAGATGATGCGAATTGAAAACTTATTCGCATTTTTTTTGTTGGCAAATAATTTAATAGTACATAGGCATGATGTTAACTTGATATATTGGTTTTACAATACGGCACGCCCTGTGCACTTTTTTAAGTATATGTTTTTGTATAAATATAAATCAAAGAGTTGTTCATGTCTAACTGTTAAAATTAATTATAAACTACATTAATATTAATAAAATAACTTTTATTACCATAAGAATTATGAAAAATATAATAGTAAACCTACACTACAATAATCTTACTGTTATGAGTCATTAAGACATGTTTTTTCTTCAATTTTAACTTAAAAAAATAAAAGTTTATCCATAAATCAGTCGTAGGTATTTGTGTATAATTCAGAAACAAATACAAACAGCTCGTCATACGTTCGAGATGAGAAGGAGGAACATTAGTGTACTGATTCGGATTCAGTCGAATCCAATTTGGGTCGTTTACATTCGGCCACGTCTTCAGCCGATTCCTCTTCGTCATCAGATCGTGAACGCTTCTGATTTTGTTTTAACTTCACTATGATACACGTCATGTTGTCACAGCCAGTTCCGTCGCCGAATGTGTTGGGAGCCAAACATTCATCAAATAACTTTAAAAAAAATATATAAACATCATTTTAATTTTTATCTTTATTCAAACATTCAAGTACAAGTTTTGTTTAAGTTAGTTTTAAAAAATGTCATCTCTGTCACACAAAAACTGCCAGACTAACCTCTATTTACCTTTGAAGCTGGAAAAGGTATTAATTTTACGATGTAATAAGTTTTTTTTTTAGTGTGTATCTGAAGTTTGAACCCACTCAAATATTTACTTGATCAGCAACTCAATTGATCAGAAATCATACCCGTTTGTCACTCCCAAGGGTTAAGTTAAAGAACTTGACCCTTAAAATGGGAATAACCACCTTCAAAAAATTGCAATTTGTCCATCTTTTAACTTAAACTAAGAATTTGAACAGTGAAAAAAGGTTTTTTATTGAATCAAGATTTGGTATGGAACTATTATAAATTATTGTTTGATTGAGAAAAATGTTCAAAAGGGACTTGTCAAATTTGAATTTTCCATACAAATTTCAATTTATTCTGACCATTATCTGTTACATAAAGTAATTTAAATTTAAAAATGATTGTTTTTAGTGGTTTTAAAATTCCTAAATTAAGGATAAGTTAACTTTTTCAACTTTAACTCCTCTTCCCCCACCCAAGCATCAACTAGATACAATTTCTGATCGATAGAGTTGCTGAACAAGTTAAAGTTAACCAATATCAATTAAAAGTTACAGGAAAATTAACAAAAATACAGCTTCAAAATTATTATTTTCTTATAAATCAGTTATTCGAATTCAAAAAAATTATCTTTAACATTAATATAGTTTTATTCAAATTGTTTTTCATTTTTTATTAGACTTTTGTTTCTCAAACATTATCTAAATAACAATTATTCCTACAAATGGAACATCTTACGACTTTACGGCAGGCACTGCATTTGTATTTTAGCTACGAAAAATAAAACTCAATTCACATTGGCGGTCTTAGTCAGTCCAATCACGGTCAAGGATTATGATGTATCATTCACATTCACGGTCACAAACAATCAAATCTAGACCAAAATCTGGTGGTCGGCTCCACCAGTTGCCACCAGCTGTTGTGTCGAATCCCTGTCATGATGGCATTTTCAATGCGAACTGATGAAAATCGCATTAATTTTTTATGAAGAGGAAGAAATAAGAGACAGGAAACGGAGTAGACGGTTTTGGTTTCACCCATTGATACAGACTAACGCGTTGATTGATTCACACTAGGCAATCTCGATCAAAAAGTTTGTGACCGCCGGGGTCTGGATCATGTGTTGACTGATCATGACCAAACCCGACTGGTCCATGATCTGATTGCGACCAATATTGTGAACTGTTCCATTAGATTATGCACTACCGATTTTGACCGGATAGTTACCTTGATCGGACCAAACCGAGACCGCCAAATGTGAATAATTGAGCTTAAGTGTAACCAAACAATCAACAAGTTCCTTACTTCTTCACAAATCGACGACAGCTTTATATCTGGCTTATTGATACGTTTGTCCACAAATTCAATGACCTCTTGGCTAGTCAGCGAATTCCAAATACCATCACATGCAATAACCAAGAAGTTCTCACATTCTGACTTCAAATTCAAAACTTTTACGTCGGGCAACGCGGTGATCATTTGTTCTGTATTTGGCAATTCTTTATTTTTCTTATAGTTATGATCGCCTGTTAATAAAAATGAGTAATGTCGATAAATTTTCAAAAAACACAGTGAGCAAAAAAGTCCTAACCCAAACCCTAAAGTATGAAAAAATTGTATTACCGAGAGCTCTTGACAAATTTAATCCTCCGTTAACTCGTCCATCGTTCGATACAGTGCCTCCAGCAGCAAGAATCCTCTTAAGTTCTGGCTCGTCTTCGGGTTTATGATCTTCAGACATATCTTCAGCTCTACTGTTTACAGAAACAACGCACCTCGAATCGCCTGCGTTGGCCACGTAAAGTTTGTTGTTTACCAATAGAGCCAAAACTGCCGTACATCCACTGTCCTTGCCGGGCTAAAAAATATTACATGATTATATAAAAATATTTTATTCCAACAATTAATAACATTTGAGAAAATATTCCAAAGATATAAAAAAAATAAAATAAAGGGATTTAAATAAATAATGTGTTATCACTTGTCACCTAACATTAAGTTCCAAATGATTTTTAAAAATAAGATTTGCAAATAATTACTGCCATATTACAAAAACATGTTTAAAATTAAATTAATATTTAACACTTAACTAACCGGCACTGAATCCGGGAAAAACATTTTACTGAAATATAAAAATTTAAGTTTTTAATGTTTACTTTATAAAATCAAGTAAATGAACTAAGCCCCCATAGAAATGACTACACATAATCATTCATTGACAAACACATGTTTAAACCTAGCTATTTAAACATTTAAATGATGTTAACAGTTAGTGAATTATAATTACATAAAATTATGATGTAGTACATTAACAAAATACTCAAATTTACTTAAGAAGTAGATTATTAGATATATGATATAAATAAAATTGTATTTAATTTAAAAAATTCTAATTTAATTTAAACAAAAAGCTAGCTTGGTCACGTAATAAGGGCCAAATCAATAACAAACAATGTTCTAAACTGACCCCACGGGGAAAGAGACCAATTAGAAGGCCAAAGCAAAAGT
Source organism: Adelges cooleyi (assembly GCF_023614345.1). NCBI lineage: Eukaryota > Metazoa > Arthropoda > Insecta > Hemiptera > Adelgidae > Adelges > Adelges cooleyi. The sequence goes on from NW_026095761.1 coordinate 1,082,821, forward strand.
ATTGATAAAAGCAAGAAGGAATGAAAACTGTTAGGGATAGACCATTTTAGTGAAGCAGCACAAAACAGAGAGAAATGGAGGGACGTTTGTTGTTTTGCAGCGATGGGCCTCAATGACCTCTAAAGCAGTATAAAGAAGAAAAAATATATACCAAAAATAAGTTATTAATTACAAGTTTTTTGTAAAGATTTATTTAAAGAACTTTTTTTTTTTGTGTAACTAATAATTAATAAAAATTATCATAGAGTGTGACTGAATACGAAACACTTTTCGTTCTTAAATATTTCTCAAAAATGTTGTATACATATTTTTTATACATTTTATATTAATTACAAATGGACAGTGTTTCAGTTCGTTGCAAAAACAGCCAAGTCAAGTTAAGTAATCCAATTGATACAACTTCACAATAGTTAGTCTTTAAAAGATTATAATATGTTATCTTATCTTAATTTGCAGAGTTTTAAATTATTTTATTCAACTAAAACTTGATGCCCCCCCCACTCATCTTTAATGATGTGTTCCCCCCTCATTAACAATAAATAATAAATATATACTAATATGTAAAAAAAATTACTTCTTCTTCTTCATCTTCATCATCACAAACTATTGAATCATCTTCTTCGTCATTTAAATCTTCTTCTTCACTTTCATCTGAATCTGATTCATCGCTATAAAATAAAACACATATTATTTTTTCTTAATTCGACAACACACATTGATAAAAATTAACTTAAAGGCCATGCAAAAAATTTAGTTTTTTTTTACAACCTTAAGAAAGCATCATATTTATGATGCTTTCTTAATATATAAAAAAAAAATATATATATATAAAAAGAGTCATAGGCTGCTCTTATTTAAAACCTATTCAAATTTTTTTTCCTATAAAAAATGTCACCGGGTAATATTGTTATTTACTTTGTGTTGATGGACGCTTCAAATATTTCATCATCTGAATCACTGTCTTCCGAATCTTCGGTATTTAATAATGTGGAAGTTCCGCCACTACTGCTACCACTGCCATTTTGACCTTTACTGCTGCTAGGACAACACTCAGCAACACTACTTTTTGGTGCAGATTCTTCAGCTCCGTTTTTGTTTTCACTGGTTTCATCTTTAGAATTACCATTAACAACCTTAGTGGTATCTGAAGAATCTGCAACTTGGCTGCTTTCTTCCGATTCCTTCTCACTACTAATTCCATTGGTGACAACGGCATCTGTAGAATCTGCGGTAGCTGGAAATTAAATGCAAATTTTAGAACTAAAATATTAGAACCATTTTAATAAATATCATTGGCCTAATTTGCAATTGTCCTAACACCAGTAGTGTAATCATTGAGGTACACCTTGTGTGTCGAGACTTCCTACTTTTCTTCTATGTATGCTTATACTACTGGTACAACACTGACTGTCAAATGTTGGGCAAAGTATTAATTAAATGGATATGGTTATTACATTACAGATGAAAAAATTATTTAAAGTTATTATCAGTGATTTATTCATTCAAAAATAAACAATAATAACTTTATTTGAACCTATGAAATAATTGTTCTTATATTTTGTTTGATAATTAAAAAAATTAGAATTGGAAAATTGCAATTTTCATCTTTTAATTTTAACATGCTATGACTTTGTGAGAAATTGTTATGGAGTTTATATTTGGTGATCCCTTTTTGAAAAATAACTTCAGATACAAATTTCACTACTCTCCTTTCATACAACTTTATTAAAAAAAATTTAGGTTCAAAAATTGTTTTAAAAGGTGTATGTAAAATTTTAATATCTATGTTCAATACAAATTTCAATTAGATCAGATAATTTTTCAACATAATGTAGTTTTTTCGGGGGTAGTTATTTCCATTTTAAGGGTGAAGGAGTGAAGTTATTCAACTTTTACCCAATTAGACAAGTTTGGAACTGAAACATTACGCAGAAGATTGGACAACTGCAAGTTATGATGACCAAATAATAAATTATACCTGTAACATTAGTACTATCGGCAGAATCACTTTCTTTGTTCGAATCGTCCTCACCTACAATTATTTTAAGAAAAAAAATGTATTAGATGAAAAAAAATGATATTTACAAAGAACTTACTACTGGATTTTGGTCTAGGTCTTAGTGGGGCTTTTAAGAAAGGTGACGCTGGTAGTTTGGACGACCCAGGTTGATCTATAGCATTTTCAACATCCAATTTTGACATAATTTTATTCTTGTATTTCAATATTATGTCTTCAATTGGCATATCGGCTTCTTTGTACAATTCATTCAACTCTTCTCCTTCTTCTTCTTCCCCATCATTATCTAAAAAATTGTTATCAAGAATGATTAATACATTATACTGAGATTCCAACAATATTTATTGTTACATTAAAATATGTTAACATAAGAAAACTGTTAATGAAAAAAAAACATAACTCTTTTTATAAGATTAAAGAAATTGATAAAATTAAAAAAAAAAAAATTAATTATTTATAAAATCAGTTCATTGTTACCATCTTCTTCGGTTTGATTGTTTTCTTCTCGGATGGCATTTAACGTTTCGACTACGGATGGTTCGATTAGGCTGTCATCGAATTCCAAATAAGCTTTGATCAAAGCTTTTTCATATTCTCCTTTCTCGAACCATTCGTTTTTAATAAGACCGGGCAATTTGTCCGCTGCGTACTGGGCAACTTCTGCACCGCCATGACCATCGAACACGGCAAAGAGTGATATGTTTTTATCAAAGTCTAGCAGGCAACAATGTGCGTCCTGTAAAATTCCACAAGCAATTATTTTAAACATCAATTAGATATTAAAATTAGGAAATGGTTGAAGATGGCAGCGCAATTCTAGTATAAGTAAAATTTTTACTGCGGTTTTAAATAATATTAAATTTAAGTCCAAAAATGGCTCTAACTTAGATTTTGCTTTATACCAGTTTTTTTTCTGCCAAAAAATTTGTTTAAGAAAACAACTGGGCACAAATGCACTTTACCAGATCTCTTTAGCCATCATGTAGTATTTTTACGCTGGTTCCAAATCTGAAATTTACGGACTTCTCAAGATCACAAGTTGTAGCTAGGTACTTTAACTGAGAATTACTGTTACACGAGAACCTGGTTCACCGTAGCAAGCTGTGGGAGTTGGTCACATCAGTGCTTCAATAGGGGTACATGCACTCGCTACTATAGTATAACCACTATTTTAAAGTACTCCTTACGCTTGATGGCTTTGAAAGCAGACTCGAGCCCTTATGAAGGCTCTTGGGACCTTCAGTGGACAAAAAAACCTTACCTAAAGGAAATAAATAAAGCTAACCTGTCACTGCTCTGTAAGCGGTAACCAACGTAACAGTCTAAATCGACCCAAACATAAAAAAAAAAAAAAGAAAGGACAAAAATTAGAGATCAACACAGGTCACAGAACATAAATCATTATAATATAATTACTATATTGTGTTATCAAACAAACTGCTGTGTTTTTCTATGTGATTCAAGCAGCACACGCGCTGTGGGCATTGCTAGCGACTCACACAACAACTAATATTCTCAAATTTCAACTATATATAAATCTTGAACAAGAGGAGCCAGCGGATATCGGATGGAAAAACACGGCAAGATGGAAAAAAAAGAAAAGTGCATTTGCTCCCAAAATTAATTTTCTGTTAAAAATAACAGCTTATAACTCGAAAAATACATTGGGAAAACGTCAAAACGCGTCGTTTTGCCTAGGAATCGTCAATGTTATACTTGAATGGTACGTATCGGGAGTAACAATTTTGAAAAGTGGACCGCTGTCACATTTGGAGGGAAAAACGCCGGTCGGTTTTTTTTGTTTACAAAATATTACCTCTTGACTCTCGCGCCATCCTTGCATGGAACTGGCGCCGCACGCCAACACGCCGTTTTCAAAGTCCTTGGACTCCTTGTCGGTTTTTGGTTTGCTCAAATAAGTCCCCATTTCTGACACCTAGATGATGGCGTTCACCCTGTAACTGCAACACGAGTTCGGATGGATATATTTCGACGGTGCGACGGGAGGTAAACAAAAGTATATAATGGCAACGGCGCGAATTCACGTCAAAAACAATAAAAACAGCAGATACGATTTGCGGTGCGGTGTCATTTATTTGACGCAATGCAAATCTAAACTAGAAAATAATAAAAACAAAATATCAACGACAAACCAGCACGCGAACCGACATGGACGGCGGCATCAATTATTATTTAACAATAAGAATCGAGAAAAACCCGTCGGACGCGGCTCCGCGCAATTGGTGGCGGCGGCGAATAAAAAAATTGACAATAAAATTATATATTCGACCGTGCAGTGTTACCAACTTGCGGCAACGTCGTCCGTTTGCCAAAGAGATTCGCGATGGTCTCGTTGCCGTAAATCCCTTTACCAACACTGACCACTGACCACCATTACAAACTTGAATTTTCTTTACATTACAAATGTTATCGATTATTTGGTATAATGGGTATTATATTAGTATTTAGTAGTGTACTTTCCATTTTCCATAAAATTATCTTGGTATAACAACTATAACTACACTTTTTGAAAGGGGCCAAGTGCCAACACAGTTTACCATGTTTTATTTAATTTGAAAATACAATTTAAATATTCAATATTCTTATACTTATTTAAGAGTATTAGAGTACCTACTTATTAAATTATTATTGTTATTATATTATACACTTTATATAAAATTATAAATAAATGTAGAATACACAACAACAGCTGTTACAATATGCAGTTCAGTTTAGCTGCCAATATTATAAATCATGTATTTCAGTACATTATATCAGTTTAGAATATATTTACATTTATATATTTTAATTAAGTATTTAGATACTATTTTATAATTAAATCTATATGTATTTTTTAAATACATAAGAGGCAAAAACATTAAAATTTGTAATAATTGAAGAGTGGAATCAATAAAGGCTTTAAGTGCCATTTTTTTCAGCCAAGTAGGATGTATGTTCCAATGCCAATGTAACACAATAAGGCAGAAATTTCCTCGTTGATTGGCACTTGCAGCTTTTTTTGATTCCACTCTTCAATTTAGTTAATTATAATAATCTAATCAATATTTTTTACTATACAATTATTATTCGAAAAGATATATATGACCAATGTCTAGTGGCTCAGCATGTCATTTCTTAATTGAAGTATTGGAAAAAGTTAATAGTTTAAAGAAGACTAAATATCAATGTAATTGATCGCAAATAATAGACAAATAACTTTTATAAATAGACTTTACAGGAAAAGAACAGTATTCGTTTTGTATTATGTCAAGTATTTGTAATTTTTTGAAAAGCATTTTAAAAATTGTTTATAGGAATGTATTTCTTTTAAATCTTTATTTAAAAATACTATTTTAAAATTATTTTTAATAGATTGCTATATATATTTGGAATAAGTACAAGCTGTGAAATATACTAAGTATGTAATTAAAAAATTAATTTTTTGTTTTTTTATCACTAATTCATTTTGTTCATATTTTAAATGGATCTTAATTTTTTAACATTATTGTAAATACTAATACAATTTGACTTTCAATCTTTTTTCATATTTTCCTAGGCGAGGAAATTTTACCAATAATAAAAAGGACAAGTAATGCACATATTTATTTCCTATAACATATAATTTTCAAATAAGTTTTTCAAATACACATAAAACATTATTGAAAATAATCTACAACATCTAAATAGTGATAGTTGTTTAGGCTACATAAAATATTAGAATATGAAAAAAAACTAAAAAGCATAAACAAATAATATTATACATAAAATCTTTTTTTAATATCTTAAATCAATTTAGCATACACCTTAACTAACAATAAAATTGCACAGCTATTGCAATAATTTGTTGTACTGTAATCGTAATACAAACAACAAAAGATAAAATAAAAAATATTAAATTTAAAAAAAAATTTGGCTTTTCAAAGATACTATTCGTAGTAAAAAAAATGTATATATATATTATGTAAAAATTACTAATAAGTAGGAATGGGTTTTTTGAGAACAGTTAGTAATACTTTTTTTCGTATAGATATTACTTTTACATGGAAATACAAACTATAAATAAACAAAATTTGTTCTCGTTTGTTTTTTCTGTTTTTTTTTTTTTTTAAATTGAAGAATGGTCCATAATATTTTTGATCAAGGACGGCGCAATTCTGAAAAACGACAAAACATTGTAAATTTAGTATTTATCTATACTTAACATAAGACGTAATATTATATTTTACAAATATTTAACCTCCAAGCACATACATGGTACATCGCTTTTAATACAGAAAAAACATGGGGGTGTAATCGCACCTCCATGTTATTAGTAGTACAATAGCTAACAAGATGCTTTAAGATGCAACTGCTTGGAAGTTAAAATAGAAATAGCTATAATATATATATTTCATCGTAGCTTGGTATAAATACGAAAAATAAACTCATTTATTCAAATTTTTTAAAGACCTTGAAAAAATACAAAGTATAGTTTAAACACATTTTTATTTGATAATATATTTTCTGAAAAATTCATCAAATAATTTGTTTGATTTAACTTTCATTATTATTTTTTTAATAACTACAAATAATCTACTTGTATACTTCTATTATAATACACAGCGTATTATAACTTTTTTTTAATTTTAAAAAATGTTTAAGTCGATTAATAAATATTTATTTTGATTTTGTTATTTGAACTTTTAATCACAAAAAAAAAAAAATGATTTATTATACATTTTAGCTTTAATGCGAAGCAGCGATACTATTTCTCATTTAAATTTGTTCAAATAAAAATTCAAAATTAATTTATTTTTGAAATGTTATAGTATATTTTATTTTTTTTTATAATTATTTTTATTTAAATAAAAACCAGATTTAGTAAAATCTACTTTATAATTTATGTGTTTTTGAATAAGTTATGAGAAGTAATTTTGGTTTCCTCAAGACAATTATTTTTCTAGCTTGTATTTCACCGGTTAATTGACACATTTTGAAATAAATGTGTTTAATTTAATAGACTTCAAGAATGTTATAAAAAATGTTATTGTTTATAAGAGTTTTTTTTTAATAGTTTATGTAAAATATTTTTTTAAATCTCTGTTTTGTTTTTTACATTTCCTTTTAACTGTCTCTTATATGTCACATACTTTTTGATCATGTGTTCGTAAATTGAAACTGGAATAATTGTTATGGTTATCTTTTCAGGAATGTTTGATATAATTTCTAGTATATGTTTGTCTTTCATGCCAACAACATTTTGTCCGTTGATTTCCAACAGCTGATGATCTGTAAGTACACCGTTTCGAGCAGCGGATGAATCTTTGACAATTGCGTTGATCTTGCCATTTTTGAATTGAAATCCCACTCTGCCAGCACGATCTTTGTACAAGTTAATAGATCGTTCCAAAGGTCTAGACAAAAATATCACGCTATAATAATAATAAAAATAATAAATACAGCCAACATTTTTTCCATACCTGTCTCGGACAATCACGTTAATGTCGTTCAGTGGACATTCTTTGAATATTTTGTTGACTTTGTCAACGCTCATACCGGCGACAAAGGTTTCATTAATTTGCAATACCTGGTCACCAAATCTTAATCCGCCTAACGCAGCAGGGCTGTCTTTGACCACGACGCTTACAAATATACCATTATTTATAGCTGACAATTTCAGTCCCACTTGGCCTTTAGCGTCTTTGCACAATACCAACTGAGGAAATCGTGGTTTATAGGCACATCAAAATAATTCGACCAGTAGGTATAAAAATATATAGCACTTTACCTTGCGAACCCCGTTTGTCACTTGAATAGAAGGACTTTGAAACGGTATAGCTACGGTGCCCATTTGAGCTATGCTGTCCAATTCCATTCCCGAAAAATCGTTCAGCAACGGGTATAGAGATTTCAACGACTGTTGATCCATAGCCGAAGGATGTGGCGGACATATAGCCAAATGGTATGGCGGCGGATTATCATTTTCTTGGATGGCGTTGAACTGGGCCTAAAATTAACCACACCGTCAATTAAACTATAAACAATTTAAACTATTCCTAGTAGATAACCATTGATTAATTTCAAAAAACTCATTATTGTTGTTGTGAACTAATTATTATTTTTTATTACTATAGTCATAGTTAATTTTGCAAAAACACTCACTTTGGCCAATTCGTTCAGTTTTAGTTCTTCCAAAGACGGATACAACGACATGATGTTCAAACAGACTAGTGTAATATGAAATATTTGTTATAACTTGAACGGATTACGATCGATTCTTAATTCACAAAATAAAACAATAGTAGCAGTAATAATAATGGACGACAATTATTATTCTAATGTATTAAAAGTTCAAATTGATAAGGTATTTTGATCAGTAGTTATCAGTAACAATATTTATGAGCCACTAAACTCGGTAATGATAAACGTATGGGTTTTTTTATCTGTAGACGGTGACTCACGTCCAGTCACCTTAGTCACCAGATTAGAAAATTAAATTGATGTAAAACCGGACTGATGCGATTTACCGGTCAAACAAGAGTAATGATACCTATCCGTTTTCAATTTTTATCAGTTTAGCAATCAATCAATAATTCTTTGTGCCAACTAGTTTTTGGAAGATGACATGTCGAAAGCACGATAAACTTTGTTGTGCTTCTTCTGTAAGCATTTTATGACTTATGAGGTCCGCAATTTCTTTAAGTTGCTTTATCAAGAAATAAATCACCTAAACCGACACGATTGCAATATTGTCTCTAATAATTGGACATAAACCAATATGTTTTTTTAAAAATAATTAAACACTTAACGCGATATAATTATACTCAGGATTCTTTTGATCAACTTTTTGACATTTCTTTATGAAAGACGATGACGTATCCCTATGGAAATTTATCAACTTTAGGCCGTTGCACAGGTGACCATAATTTATCCAGTTTTGTATGCAAGTTATTATATCCTAACATTTATTTGATTATTTTTATGACACAGGAAAGTTGACCAATGTTTGGTTAAAATATAGTAAAAGATGCAATCATCTAGCTAGTGCCAGAAAACTGGTGAGAACAATGACTTGTGGCCAACCTACTTATGATTCTCATCCCCATTTATTGTGTGAAGGCGAAGTAAGTGTAGAATTGATTAGCGTAATTATTTTTTCACACATTAGATATGTTTTTTTCTCTACCCAAAATTATCTGTAATAATAATAATGTTTTAAGTAAAATGTGTGTTATTATTTTTAAAATAAGATTAAAAAAAATACACTATACAGATAAGTGATTAAAAACGTCTCTGTGTTGTGACATGAGGTCCCTAGTATTTTGCCTACTAGCATAACAATAATTCCTAAAATTCAAATAGTTATAACTTTTAAAGTAGATTTCTGATGTGTAATCATTTGTAGAAAGCATTATAATTCAGTAAATAAAAAGTGAATTCATACCAAAAACTCATAAATCTAGTAACATATATAATTAAAAATAAAATATTTAATGCAAGTTTTTTTTTACAAACAGTAATTTTGTATACACACATTTTTTTTTTTTGCAGCTTGTTTCTGGAATAAAAAGGGAAGAATTTTTAGTCAGGCGACGAAAACTAATGAAGTCTGTGACAAGCACTAGAAGTGATTATTATCATATTATCGTAATACCATCAGCTGTTAGAAAATACATGTCCGATCATATCCCATATCCATTTCGTCAAAATTCGGATTTTCTTTATTTAAGCGGTTGTCAAGAAACAGATTGCGCATTAGTATTATTTGGTAATTCCGATGAAAATTTTTCTTCAACTCTATTTTTGAAACCGCATGACCCACAATTTGAGTTGTGGAATGGACCTAGTACAAGTAAGTTAATATTATTTAAATTTAAATTTTTTCAAAATTATTTTATGGTTTTTGTTATAAGTAGAAATGTATTTTAGGAGCTGATCAAGCACCTCATATATTCGGTGTGGATGACGGCAAAGTTTTGCCACAACTATCGGAATTCCTAACAGATAAAATCGGAACTCAAAAAAAATGTGTGCTATGGTACAATCAGAAACAAAAAGTTCAAAATTTTGTTGATAAAACTGTAAACAATGCGGCTGCCGAAAGTAAAATTTATGTAAGTTAAATATTTCGGAGTATTATAATGTATAATAAATTTGATTTTTTAATGAATAGATTATACAGTTTTTTTAGTTGTTCTCAGTCTAATGCATTTATATTTAATACTGTAGATTGACGACACTTTAGACAATCATTGTCATGAATTACGTTTGTATAAATCACCTGCGGAACAAACACTGATGCGTGAGAGTTGTCAAATAGCGTCCAAAGCATTTATTAGCGCTATGGCTTCTACAAAACCCGGGTCGACGGAACATGAGGTGTACGCTAGGTTAGACTTTGAATGTCGAATGGGAGGAGCCGAATATCTCGCCTATCCACCTGTGGTTGCTTGCGGCAACAATGCCATTACATTGCATTATATCGATAACAAACAAAAAATTTTAGATGGAGAATTGATTCTGGTAGATGCGGGTATAAAAAAAATATTGTGTTTTGTTTTTATTTTTATAATATTATTTGATGATTAATTGTACAATGTTCCGTTATTAATTGAAAATATTTTAATAAGGTTGCGAATATCATGGCTACTCGAGTGACATATCCCGTACGTGGCCAGCAAATGGAAAGTTTTCTGATGCTCAGAAAACATTGTACGAAGCCACTTTGACTGTACAAAAAGAATTGATCGACATGTGTCAAGCATATCCTTCGTTGGACGCTTTATACGAAGCTATGTGTTTTAAACTAGGACGAGTGCTATCTGATGCACACATATTTAAAAAGAATACCAAAGAATCTAAAGACTTGTCAATGGTAACTTATGATTATCTTTTCTTGAATAATTTCAACACCTTGAATTATTTGGCTTTATTTTTTACTGTTTTTGACCTGTCCGTTTACGTTTTCACGCAGATTTGGGCAACATTTTATTAATAATACATTTTTTTTTTTTTTGATAAATAATATTACTTGTAACTTGATAAATAATAGCTAATCTGTTTATTTACTATTTATAAAAAACATTAACATCTTAGTCAATTTGAAATACATTTTCATAAATAATTAGTATTTTTCTGAAATAACTTAATATTTTTAAACAAAAACTAACTTAAGTAACTTTTAAAACAGAAGACATTGTTCATTTTAAATATTTTAAAACTGTATTTATTATTTATAAATGTGTTTAAAATCGCTTCATTCATTCAAAAAATTAAATCAATAACCATAATGTTAATGAATTTTTATGAACCATTTTTATTTCATTCGGCAAGACTGTAATCTCAAAGTCAAACAATAATAATAAATAACAAAAAAAAAATGTATTTGAAATACATAAATAAATTGTTTGATCGGTTAATAAATAAAAAATAATTCGAAACAAAATAACGATTAGCAAGTAATTTTGTCTAAAGACAGGTATTTATCGTAACTGGATGTAGAATAATAGACTCTTATAACAACGTTTTCAATTGGTTCGTTTAACATATTTTTTTAAATATTGTATAAATATTAAGTTTTTGTATTTTCAGTTATCTCGAACATTATGCCCTCACCACGTGAGTCATTATTTAGGCATGGACGTGCACGATATCGGCACTATTAAAAAAATATCAAGGCTGAATCCGGGTTTATTTTCACTATAGAACCGGGTGAGTAGTTTTTATTGTAAATTAAAATTGGTTTTCAAATGAATTTGTTTGTTAACTTTTTTTTGCAATTTTCGATTTTTTAAGGTGTTTATATTAATCAAAACAACAATTTGGTACACGACGAATTTTTGGGCCTTGGTATACGAATTGAAGACGATATATTAGTGACGGACAAAGGCATTGAAGTGTTGAGTGCAAACTGTCCCAAAGAAATAGCAGATATTGAACGAATTATGATGGGTAAAATTGAGTGATTATTGATTTAGTAATATTAGTTAAATTGTTTTCGACCATGTCAAAATAATTTAATTAGTAAGTTTATTTAAAATTTTTAATATTGTTATTTTATGAAATTGATCACGAATTCTTATTGAAATTTGTTGGCTGTGCTCTTGTTACTAACAGTACATAATTATGTTTAACGATTTTTTTTGTTTTTTTAATAAATGTTATTAATAAACTTGTTGTTTGTGCATAAGTGTTTGATACTTGTTTTTTTTTTAATTATGACGTATTAAATGAATCTCTTTATTATTTTTACTACATATTATCATCATTGCCGCGAAAAAACCTCCTATGTTTGTGCCTATTTTACGATAGTGAGGTTTTGGTATCCCTGGATACAGAAAAAATAAGCTATCGTATGATGAAATCTCCAACGTGCTATCTCCATTGTAGAATAAATGAAAAATAAAACCTAAGTATTACTTACTATAAATCGTTTTAGTGTTTCCTGAACACTTGGGTTTTAGCACATAGGAGGGTTTTTCACGGCAATGACGATATGTGTCTTGTATCATTTCTACATTTGGAGTCTACGCATAGTGACAGTATGAGGTTCATTGTCCCACAACTGATGTGCTGTAACTCAAAATTGTAAATACAAACTGTGCAAACGGTCCAGATGTTAAAGCCTTATAAATACAGAAAAAACTGAATTTAATAAACGAATAGAAAAAAATACAGTTTTCCAATTTTTATTCTTTTGTTTTTTAAATAACGTTTTTATAAAATATTTTTAATTTTTAATTTGTATACAGAATAACTACATTGTGTATTTTTGAAGTTAATGGGATAATTCTCGTAAACAAATTTAAATGTATATTTGGTTTTTATAGAAAAAAATCAATAACAATTGCCTTTAGTTTAATTGTCCAGTACATTAATATATAATAGTTAAAAGCCTTAGTCAAATGTGAAGACTTTTGATTTTACATATTTCTTCAACTAATGTATAAATGTATATATATTTTTATTATACGTGTATGTTTTAAAAATTAAAGACTCCAAAACATGAATCAGTTTTTCGCGAATGATATATTTAATTATCTTCGGGAGCTTAAAAAAGGTATCGTTTTTACAATTATTAAAAGGTTTACTCTTTTCCCTTCGAAATCGAGTAAAACCCACAAATAATTTACATATTTTTCAACTTGAAATTACGGCGCGCTAAACCTTTTTTAAAACTGGAGTAGGATTTCACAGCCGTTAGCAGCAGTAAGCCCATACTTGCTTTCTGCAGTAATGGATGAACTTACAAGGTATATCTGAATGGCGTTATGCAGAAAGCAATTATCCATCAAAGTTGTGAAAAACGAGAGTTTAGTAGAACGAGATAGACAATTTTAGATTACTTATTTTACAAAATACAACCAAACCAACATTAAAGTGCAGCGCTATCTATCATTGTTTTAAAATTATACCCAAAAAGTACATTGTGGGATGGTTGCTTTCTGCATAACGCCATTCAATTAATACTTTTAATATAAATAAATAACAATTGTAACGTAAGTAATAACAAATATTATTATTTTAAGCACATAGCTGGTACATGTTATAATATTCCTCAATTGTTATACAGGGTGAATGTCTTATCATGGGCCAGACAATATCTTACTGAGTTTAATACATAATTTAATTTTTTTTTTCATAGTGTTTTTATATAATGTGATCTCAATTTTCCAAAAATTATTATGTTTCTACCCCCTCCCAAACTAGCCTTTTTAATAGCAACGTTTGAAACTTAAATGGTAACGTATGTATTTTTAAACTTATTAAATTAAGAATATTCTACTAAAAATGTTGACTGGTCGATAACCAGTTTTGGATAACTACTTTTAAAGTTATTGAAGTTTCAAGCTTAGGGCAGGAGGGGGAAGAAACATAATCATTTGTGGAAAATTGAGATCACATTATATGAACAATACTATGAAAAAAAAAATTAATTATTAATTAAACCCAGTGAGATAATGAGTGGCCCATGATAAAGAAATCACCTATATGTATAGATATCATCTAAAATCGATTTACCGATTTATCAATTGACTTAACTAGGTACCATGTAAGTATACAAATAAGAACATTTATATACATCCATTGTAGTACCATTAGGTTGCCTATAAGCTTTGCAAAATATTTTCCCTCAATGTCAAATCTACCTACACATACTTTTTTATAAATATAAATTAGGTTTACACAAAACCAGCAAACAATTAGACGATAGTACATCCTTGGGAATAATAATTAACATCATGAGTAAACAATTGCGGGGTGAGCAGCGGGAGCAATACAGTTAGATTCTTCGTAATGAAATTCCATAACATAAAAAACAAAAATCATTTATTACGATTATATAAAAAATAAATATTATATTGAAACAATGACAATAGTATCCTTGACCTTGTCGATAAAAAAAAATGTACATAAATTAGGTTAATGGTGGTCTTGTCTTAGAAAAAATGAATCACCCGAGAAAACAGGTGTTAATTATGTAAACATCTAAGGTACGATAAGTTTTTAAAATAATATTACATAGCACTTATTCCCTTCTCAAAATCGAGAAAATTTTGGGGAAAAGCGTGGTGTAGATTTGGCCATTCATACAATTTATATAGTTAAAATATAAATATAAAAATAGGTTTGTACATAAAAACTTAAGGACAGGTACGGACATTTATGCAGTTCGATCAATACAAATAATTACAAACTAAGTAATGTACTAGAAAGCACCAACGGAGTTCCTCAAGGCACTGTGCTATCTTCTATCTTATACATATCATACCTATCGGCATTAGGCAATCTAAATACACATGGTAAACTATTCTCATAATATACAGATGACACGGCATTAATTATATCCGAAACAAATTGGGCCAATACGCCGTCTGATATGTGTTTAATAAATGGATGGTTTCTTAAACACGATTTAAGACTAAATTTCAATAAAACAAAATGTGTAGCTTTTACGCAAAGCAAAAGAACTCGGCCACATTTTTACGAAATAAAAATACACAAACTAAACTGCAAGTCTAAAATTTATTTATGTGATGTAATTAAAAAAACTGAGAATATTTTGGTGTCACATTAGAAAACGCCCCAAATGGAAAACCACCCAAACAGAATACTCACATAACAAACCTAATTAATAAAATGCGAAAATTAAACTATTCTTATATAAATGCTAGGAAAGTAGTCGATAAATCAATGTTAGGTACATATGATTTATTTTGCCATGATTCAATGAATTCTCCAATACGGTGTTACAGCTTGGGGTGGTGTAGGAATAGTTGCAAGTAATAACCTACTAATAGCGCAAAGAAGTATTATAAAAATAATTACAAAAAAAACCTAGACATTAGAGAATTTATTTAAAGACTTCAAGGTCCTTAATGTTCAACAATTATTGTTTTATCGAAACGCCCTCTATTATACTTATAAGATACATTTATTAGATTTTAAGCCAATAACCTAAGCTAATAATAATTGTTTTAAACTTGTTTTTACAAACCATTCGGCCTTTAATTAATATAAATTTGTTTTTATTTATATCTCTATTTATTTTTATATATCTGTGGTAGGGTGGCATAATGTATTATGTAAAATCAGTTTTTACTAATTTTCAGGATATTAAAAGCTAATTGACACTAACATTTTAAAATCGTTTTGTGTTTTCTAAAAATATTAAACATGTATTTGTTACATGATTAAGTCAGCAATTTAAATCTGTTATAAATATTTATGTTTGGACAGTAATAATTCAATATAGTGTGTTGGGAGGTGAAGTATAAAATAATTGATTAAATGTGACGTTTTTTGTCAACTTTTGCCATTCTACCGCGGATATTTATTATACTTAAATTATTCGGTGACGTCACGCCGTTATTATAACAATATTTTGCACGATATCGATGAGGTATTTCATTATAATATTCTATTATTATTAAACATCGTCATATTATTTTATTTTTTTCCGTCGCAGATGAACGACGATTTGCTCTGCACGTAGGGTATCGTTATTTCTTATGTATAGTAACAAATTATTTTTATTTGTTCTTTATTCATCCGACGGTTTGTCGTAAACACAGTAGCGTAATACTAATATTATATTATTTATTAATTAACGCGACAACGGGTTTGAACCGGTAGTTGACAAGAAAAAAATGTATTTATTAGATGAAAAACAAAATTATATATTTATAATTAATTAATAATTATTAATTATTATTATTCTTATACAATTATTCTGTTTGGCTTGGTACATTTATTTAATCCTCTTTCCCCTCGAATGGGTTGGTTCGCGACTACTTGTCGTTTTGGTGGTGGCAGTGAAACGCAACGCGGCGCCATGTCACATATTATTACCCATGTGTATTTTTTTCCATTACCATTAACAATAATATAACCATGTATAAATAATTTTTTTTTTTTAAATTAGGTATACATGTATTAATATTATTATTATTTTACTCACCGCGCTTCTCAATGACCCTATGGCGCCGCACAAAACCGGTGTGAGCGCGTGTACACCGCCCAAGTCGGGTTTCTGATACGGTACGCACCGCATGTCCTCGCTCGACTCGCTCTCGCCCAGTGCGTAGAATTCTTATTTTCAAATATAATTGTGACTTTTTTCCCAGTGTTTCTCTTTTGTTTTTTTTTGTTAAAATAAAAAAATCCATAGACAAAAAAAATTAAAATTCCACAATCTATTTGGTCGCGATAGTGCGTCCGCCCGTCTGTTAGTGTTATTACTTTGTTGGACGTTTTCGGTGCTGGTAACGTCAATCAGTTAAGTAAGTCTACAATTTTGAAACGACACCAAAAGGGGTGGTTTTTATTTATTTTTTTAACCACTAAAAAGCATTCGGGTTTCGCATAAAGGTCTCTTACACAACGCGTCCCGTGCCCCCAGTGACCGTTTATTCACGTGTGAGCTGTGTCATTGGTCATTTTACTAGAACATTCTTTTCTTTTAAATATTTATAATAATTAAGAACATAGTTTTTGAGATGAACTGGTTTAAAAATCACACCGTCGTAGGGGCTGTATTTTTCAAGATTGTCCCTGACAAGTTGGACAAATTGGACGCAAGGAATTGGAAAAATCAGAGGAGCTAATTTGAGTCAGTCATGTAAAATCGAAGTATATTATCCGATAGATCCGATATAATTTTCACACTCTTCCGTTCAATTAATAGTGCTAAAAATAAAATTATGCATTTTTTTAACAAAATGGTATGAAGTCTTTTAGCCATCCATGGACATAAAAATAATTCTCATAACCAATTACATATTATGTAAAGACTAAATTATTTAAACGTGCTAAGACACAAAGAAATAAATTGGCATTTATTTAAAGCACAAAGAGGTATACATATATAAATCGCTATTTATGTTTTCAAATTGTCACTCAAGAATTTAAACATAAGATTTAAGAATTTAAACATCATTTTTTAATTTAATTATTATTTTTGACTATTTCGAGTGTGAAATGTAATTTTCTCCTGTACTAAAAATGACTCTGCATAAACCAACATATGTATTTACTGACAATTTATATGAGTAATTGGAAAAAAAACAATTTGACCGAATATATATATGAACTGACTAAGTAGGTGTTCCTATTAAAAATAGACCGTAAAAAATAGAGATTGCTATTAATGATTATTATAATTGACTTGCTACGTTTTCTGTTGATTCTGTTTTTTACATAGTTGTTTTGTCAGACAGCTTACGATTCCGAGAGACTTTAATAGTTAAAATGATCAATATCTCTGCAAATAGATCTAGAAAAAATTGTTTATTACACATACAAATAGACAATAGTATATTGTTAATTGTTATTAAGTTAATTACCAGTAGGTAATACTTATAAATGGTTGAACTCAGAATAATAATAATACAAATTACACAAAAAAAGTTAATATAGTTAAATTTTGGCTGTATAAGTATGGAATTTAGTCATCTATGTCACCAATTGTGTAATACTTGGACTAATGACTATTAAAACGACCATTATCTCTAGTTCTTGTAATTCTTATAATTCTGGCTGTTTATCTAACTGTCCCAGCTTTCGTTTTTTTGGTTACGAATGTTGATACAAATCTGATTAAAATATTAGCTCAAGAACATATTGAATCCCTAGACAAACACTATTTTTTAACGTTAAACAATTTGGCGAAAACATTAAAATTTTTCACCCGGAACAGATTTTTCGGGAGAGAGTAAACTGATAAAATGTGTCACGATGGTCTTTAAAGTTTAAACCTAATCTAACCTAAACTGAAAAAGGGTTGATAAAACGCGTTGATAATATTTAGTTACAACCAATAGAAACAACCGATTTCACTTATGATGTCATGGTTTTTTTAGCCCAATTGTACTAATTATAATTTATAAATAGACTTAATTATAGATTTATTAAATTATACTTCAGAGCTATCGACGACAAAACAGCTGTCCATGTTAGCAGTCTCCAAGTTTAATAGGCAGCAGCAACTGAAGGAAATTTTTGCCTTGTGTATTTTTTAAAGAATAAATATGTATACTCTATTAACTTGATACATAACTCTGTATAATATTTCATAAATGTATATACGAACTATTGTGATTAAGGTAATTAGAGGAAAGAAACCCCCGGAAGAAATTAAAACAATAACACTATTAAATCCATTAAAGCGTTTACCAAGCTCATTAACAAATATAAACCAAAAGTTAGGCCAAATAAATCGCACAAAAAATATTTGGACGATAAAATCACTTTCAAAGAAACACTTCGATGGGTCATAAAAACTGTCATAAAACTATCTACATAAAATCGGCGATAAAAAATATCGGTAAATCTTCTCTCGGTGGGATTTTGGCGCGTACGCACCGCGAGTGGGTAGGTCGTTTTCGCCGGACTCTGTGATGAACTTATCTCGAGTTAACCTTAATATACCACAGTAAAATGATAATAATATTGTAGCGGGACTTCATTACAACTGTTTTGACTGCACCCTGGAAGTATGCCGCGCTCAGCTGACGTCGGTTCGCGCGGTTACGGCGACGGCTATAATGGTAGACAATCAATGACACCCGAAACAATAGCGTAATCCGTGTGAAGGGTACTTAACACTGGGCGGTCGACGGAACGACGGCTACCGTGTGTATTTTATATTATGTTAATTGATTCGTTTCGGACGGTTGACGTGACCCCGTGTTTGTTCTTATGTAGTCGATTATTTATTTTGTTTCGTTGACATCTCCTCGGAGCGACGGGTCGTTTGTTTAGCCAAATTTGTATTATCCGAGTGGATATGTTCTAGAGGAACTGCGCCGAAGAGCCGGGACACAGCCCATGTGTGCAAAAAGAGCGAGCCAGGATTACACATATACCTACACGGCGAATCCACGACGCATTACAACAATAATGATTATTGTTTAATACCTTCCAAGTCCTTGGTATTTATACTCAGGTCGACCCGCGTACGCGATGTTCGACCGGCAATACTAATCATATTATTCATACCTGTTATATAACGTTATAGTATTGTTATAGCAGCATAGCTACTTGCGCAGGCGACGAGTAAGCGGTTCACCGAGGTACCCGATAAAAAAAAATGTATATATATAAATATATATATGAAGACGTTATAAATATCATACACATACAAAATAAAGGTATATAATATTGTATTATGGCCGAAACGGTCGCGCGCCATTCCTTGAACTAAATTTTATACACATTACACATGTTTCGCCGATTAAGTATACGCACAATTAAAACACGAATAATAATTTTTAAAAACAATAATATTATTATAATAATACAACGTGTAATTATTATCACTTGAGCGTATGTGTTTTGGCCCCGTTACATCGCCTACCAACGCAAGTGCGCGGCTCATTGTAGGTATTATTATATTATATTATTATAACGGCGATGGTGTGTGGATATAAACGATCTAATTAAAAGCCGCACGCTTAATGATAAACAGTATAGGTACGCTCATCGGAGGCGCAGTGTCGGACTTTGTCGTTTTGAAACTCATCGACATTTCCCCACCCTCTTCCCCTACGAACCCGTCTTCCGGGCAGTAGTATTGTACCCTTTTTCGATAACGCTGCGTTTTTGTCTTTTGCAGAGAGCTTCGGCGACGACGATAAAAATTACTGAATGGAGTGCGAGACATACGCTTAAGAACAGGCGGAAAGAAATTGGAAAACAAGAAGAAAACCCACGTAGGATAACATGACCGAAAGGTGGACCGAAGAAGAGCTGGACGCGTTCCTTTTGGGCAACGGACAGAGGGCGCCGCCCGGACTGGTCAGACAGAACCGACGGCTATCCGGTAAGTGTTCACATTAACACAGACTTAAACGCCGTGCAGACATAATAACAACAATATAATGTGTCGAAAATTGCAAGATCCTCCTTCCGGGAGCCGAAGTAGTTTATTCCGAGTAGTCCAAGTGTAAGCTTGGTAGGTGCTCAAAGAATGAAATACTAATGACTAATGAGTTTTTGCGTTGTAACAGCAAAAGCTTCAACCAAACAACATAATTCGTGTACATTTTAATAGTTACAAACTGTATCTTTATATAAAAATCAGAACAACCGAATAGACTTTAATAGTCGGGCCTATGTTCGCCGTGTAGAAGGTTCGATTTCTCGTCAGCTACGCGACAATACAACTTTCTGGTTTTTAACCTTATGCATAGCCGTTTGAAAACGTCTGCTCGGCCTGGAAATAAATGAAGTTATAATTGAAGTAATTTTAAAAAAAAAATCATAAGTATAAAATATCGTGTTACTATTTTTGCAAGACGCCTTCAGCGATCCACTTTTCCGAAATTGTAGAACTTTATGATTTACAATGCAACCGTCTCTCTGCATTTCGCTTTTCTGATTTAGATCAACTGCTCGAACATTTATTCAAAATAAAACCACAACCGCAAAGCTAAGATGTGATACCTATTACATTACATTGTCGCTGTAATCGTGGAATTGGATATTATGTGTTAGGTCACGGTTGAATGAATTCTTCTCCGCACTCTTCTGTTGTTGTTATAAGTACAGAGTACTTTTTATTTATATGCTGACAGTCTGACACTATTAACTTTCCCATAGCTACATGAATTTTGTTTACGTTTTTCCAAGTGCGATTCCCAGTAATAAAACCTTGACGGGACTACTTAAAAAAAAACTGCAAAACCTATAACCTTATTTGACTATTGTATACTATTTATATTTGTTTACTACCTGTACACTAACCTTGAGAATTAGTAAATTTGACAAAGTAGGTAACCAATTGTTTACTCTTATGCGAAGCGTTTTTTTTTTTTTTATTAACGATACCAAGCTGAGATGGGTTTAGGGGGCTACTTTTAAGTGAATTGAGTAACAGTTATTATTTTAAGTTGTTTTTATAAATTAGGGGAGACAAATTATCGACTCGAACTGTATTATGTGAATTGCAGTAATTAATTACTATACATTATGTCAGAGCTAGTCGCGTTTGATATAGATGCAGTCATGATCCAAAACGATTTTTTCAAATTTCTTACTATATGTGTATATTATGTATTTTTTTCAATATGTATATTTTTTCCAGAACTATGGTTCATTCGGGTATTGTTATCACTAGAAACGAATTGCCGGGAATAATATATTTTGATTTTTGTCACCGCATCGATGACGGACGACGGTCGTGTTGCAACCGCTTTAACTGTTAATTGCAAACCTGACGTGCATACAATATAATACAGGATAACATAGTATATTATTTTGTATTTTTATTTAAATGATTTCGATCATGCGCTTACTGCGTAACTCGTGCGCTAAGATATTGGGCAAATGCCATTTGAACTCTGCGCTGTTTCGATACATCAGGAAATTCATAGTAAATGGTTGATTTTTTTTAATTGCGATTCTAGTTTTTTACCCGATCGACCACTCGTTGCTTAGGAATGTGCTCATTAACTCGCACCTCCCGCAAACGGATAGAGAGTAGACCGCTTACCACTATACTTTACCACCATAGGTAATACACGGTTAATGCACAACGTCTTGCATAATAATATTTTTTCATGTAGGTTTTATATTATTAAAAAAAAAAAAAAAAATAGTAATAATAAACAAAACGTGCGTTGCAAGACAACGAGACTGTCGTCATTTGGGAATTCGGCATGAGTATCTCTTGGAAATTCGGCTTGTATATATGTCAAACGGTAATAGGTGTTTAGTAACTATTCTACTACTATGTGGTGAGCACATCTGCACTTGATTATGATGCTATAAAACAATAATTTTAAAACATTGTATTCGTTTGAGAATGTCACAACGTATTAAACCAACCGTCCCTTCTTCTTTCTCCTACTATTCCTACGCATAGTACCGCGTGGATTTAATAATGTGATCGTTTTTTCGAGCGTTTGGTTAATAATTATTATTATATTTGTCTGCCGGCTAAACCGGTTTATATGCTGTAAGTAGTTTGGGAAAATTACGGCTAATCATGTTTTAAGTTTTATTAAACACATTTATAACAACAATATTTAGCACGTGGGTGGGTCGACAGTAAAATATTGCCTTTGAATAGAAAGTGCGTGTACTATATATACATAGCTACTGTCAAGCCTGAGTATAAATCTACTGTCAAATAACTGTTGTATATTATACAATATACGTCGTGGAATCAGTGTTTTTGAGATTACTTACTTACACCTCAATCTTGTCTCTCTCGTTTTTCCTGTCATTGGCGCAACTCCTGAACCTCTTCTTATGTACTCATTCCTAATTCTGTTCGACTAAGCCACTCTGTACGTCCATCACAACGTTCCATTTTAGTTACTCCAATTTTCCTTTAATTTCTCTAATTTAACCGTTAAACTCACATGTATCGCATTTCTATCAGTCAACACCTCTGTTGAATCTTTTTAGCACATCCAACAACAATTTATTTTATTCGCCCATCTTCATAAATTCCTCCATACTTTCTTCATACATTATCCCGATTACAAAAGTATTGAATGTACAAATGATGTGTCTTCCTTTTCATTTTGTTCCTGAATCTACTGCAACTCTTTTTATCGCTAACCAATGACTGTTTATACATTGATTTAGATATAAGTTTTCTCAATAATTAATTGTTTTTGTAAAATCTTTGTACACCGGACAAATTTGGAAATATTTCAAATCGGCCAGCAACCTTGGGCATAAATCGAAAATCATTTTAAGACCATTACCTCACAGAATATACGATTATACTGTTGTATAAGACTATTAAAATAAATATACATAACATAGACTGCGGCTGTACAGTCACACGGAGCAAATGACTTGTGTTTTCACCAAAAAACACACAAATGTTGTTCAAAATTACATCACGTGTGTCTGAAACTAGAATCGGTGTCTCCACGCCAAGGTGTCTTGACTTGCGTCTCTTAACACTCGGTCATGGCAAATTAAAGTTAGAATTTTTTTGTATTTTATTTGGGACTTTTGAATTTTGTAAGCAGATAATTCTAACAGCACTAAAAACCAGTATTTTTAAAACTTTTTTTTTTTTTCAAAACCCTCAAATACAAATGATTTTGAACTAAATTAAAAATGGCCCGTTTTATATAAACTGTATCTATACAGAGGTTGAGTAAGTTTGGAGTTTACAATAAGACACTAGTTTTTGGTTAATTTTACTAATAAAAATACCTATAAGATAGAATATTATAGTTATACATTAATGTAGTCCTTAAACGGGTTTTTCGAGAATCGTGTTATGTTAGAGTAAAATCAGTTTTAAATGATTAAAAAATAAATACTATGATTTGTTGAGATTCTTATTTGATTACATTCTTTTCCTGTTTGTGCAAAAACGTTTAGCATAGATGCATTTATGACCCAATACGATTTTTCTAAATTTATTCCTATGAATGTATTTTTGTCAAGTACACAACAACTACGGCGAAGTCAGATTTTATCGGTTGACCTTACTATTTTTGTTCTTTACAAAAACTCCATATATTTCATTTAAAAAAAAAAAAATAGTAAAATCAACTTTTTTATTTTCAACGGAATAATTACAATGGTAAGTGCGTAATATCAAATGTTATGTTTAAATTATGACAAACAACTTTTTTTTTGACGCAATATCTTTGTTTTTCATTCAAACGAAGTGATGAAAAAAAAATACTTAAAAATGTTGAGTATTTTTATTTTATTTATTTGGTACCAATTTGTAGGGATCCAGTATGAAGACAGAAAGAACGACTAACCTAAACGTGTATTAAATAGACTCTTTTAGCATATCAGAAAATATTACATTCTTGTTGTGACAAGATTTAACAAAAGTGTCACTGGCGATAACGGATAACTTGCATTTGCTTACTTTAACAAACCTAATAAATCAGGCCTTTGTTGTAAAAGTCGTGTTACGGCTCTTGTATCATAAATTTCTATTGCAACAATTATTACATTTCCTTTTTAATTATATACTTGTATTTGCGTTTGCTGTCGTTTTGCCTCCTTTAGGGTAAGGAAACATTTTTTTTTTTAATTTTATAATAGCTACACTATACATAGGTTATGGATAGTTAAGAAAACGCACGATACGATATCCTACATAATATTATTAAGATTGTTGCGAACAAAGTAAAAGAATTTTTCTCCAAGGTTAAGCGCGCGATTTATGGGTGTGTGTTACGACAGATAAAATATGATAATGTTCTGAAAAATTGCATTTAATTCGGAGTCGGTACTGTATATTGGCCATGAATGGCCTAAGAATATTATCATTATGGTTTTGTGAGAAAACTCGAACGGAACTGAGCGGGTTTAAAGCCTAGGAATACCGCACGGTTTATACAATTATATTATTATATTATGTTTTAATATGGTACACTGTAAATAAAAACAGCTTAAGTAAGCGCACGCGCAGCGGTGGTGACTATTACACTCGAGAAGATAGGCACATGTAAAAAATTAAAATATAAAACGCAAAAAAAACAAATCGACACCGCAAATTCCGCAGGATGACCTTAATCTGTTCGGCGGCTGTGGTTAAAGTCTCTATAATAAAGTTGTAAAATCTCACCGCACCGGCAAGCGTACTATTATAATAATATGGTAAATAGGAAGTAACACGTAGTATGTACTTTTTCGAGTAAATTAGTACCAATAACAATAGAGACAATACGCGATTATTACGATTGTTTGCATTGTTAATATTCAATATCGACGGTTGGGTGACGATAAATACTTAATATTATAATAATAAAAATTTTGTTTCCAGGACGTCATTGGACACCGTCCGTGTAGGACGCGGTTGAAATAATATAATACTCATTTTTTATAGTATCAATACCGTCTGTGTATGTGATAATCATCATGTTATTGTTGTGCGGTTAATTTCGACGGTGTGACACACACACACACACACACACATATTAATATATATATATATATATATACAGAAGACTATTGTCGATAGGTGTAAAACGAAAATAATAATAACACACGTTTGAATGTCTATTGCGAAAGGCTAACCATACGATAGTCTCTGTGTGTATGTTCCAATTGTACTTTTGCGGGGTTGATCCTCGGTCAGGGGGTGTGTTTAAACTCGGCTGAGGTTTACCAGAGGGGTACACGGGAGGAAAAGTTTATATAAAACATATCTAACGGAAAAAATTACCGCTGGCTTTTTCCCGAGGGCAAAATCTGCGGAATTTTTTTAATAAATACACAATCGAGAGAGCATTTAAATTTGTTTATATGTATATTTTTTTTATTTCCATCTTGCACTGGGCGAAGCACTCTCTAGTGGAACCCGGTCGTCCTTGGCCGGCCGAAGTCACGACCGTCTGTATGAAGAGTGTGCTTGTGTATACACACGACAAGGCGTTTGTGGGCGGATTATTCGTGCACGTGGTTATCCGTGTATTAATTATTACACATTATTACGTTTAAAAAAATTATGCATTCTTTAAGAATGTGCAAAACAGCTGTAGACGATAACAGCTATTTTAGCTTCGGTGCGGGGCCGAGAAGGTATTGTTCTTACACTGATATGTCCGATTGCTTTGTGTCTGGACCCACGATGTCTTCCTGGCCGTTGAACCGATTCCTGCAAGTAACAAGTAGTCAAAGTATAGAATGAAAAATGTATTTGGGCAAACAATTAAAAAGTTCACCCCTTCAAAATCGAGAAATAAACCCAAAAAGTTTACATGTTTTCCCACTTAAAACCACGGAACGCTATAAAGGTTTTAAAAATAGCTAGTCAAATTAGTTCCAAACTTTTATGGAATATTCTTTAGATTTAGTACTATCGATAAACGTTGACAACCAGAAAAAACACCATAAACCAGTTCGCCATAGTTTTAGGACTCAACTTCCGTAAATTAGACCGAAGATGGGTTATAAAAAAAGTAAAAATACACACTTAGCCCGTGTTGAATTTCTAGATTGCTACATGTGAATAAATCAACAGGTATCCGACACATATATATTTTTTCATTGTGTTGTTAATCTGTCTATTGGTAACAAAGACAACGAAATAATAGAAAAGCGGGCGATCAACCCTAGTCTTTTGCACATTTATCCTAAAAATACAATTTTAAGCACATTATTGCTGTCGAAATGATTTTTGTCGATAATTAGATTCGCATCGAATATGTTGTCATCGAATTGTTTAGTGGTTCTTTTACTTTCGGTTACACTTGAAAATTCCTAAAAACCTGTGTCCTCCCCGATCCCATGTTCCGACCCTATTGTGCTGTTTTTTGATATCGAATACTTACTGTTTGCTATAATAATATATTATGACAACGTCGTGTATAAACAATGGCTTAGCCACACAAGCCTCGCGGGGTTTAATTTTCACAAAAAAAATTATTGTCCTCGAGCGTGGCAAAAATTTTTTTAAATATGATCGTATTTGAAATAACTGAAAATTTCCAAACAACTAAATAATAATTGGCCGATTTAGTATTTTTTATCGATTTTACACGACGTCAAGTTAATGGTGTTGAAAAAAAATAGCGGAATTTTCTTATTCGATCCTTGGCTTTCCAAATATAACATGCCGCCAATTGATCCACTTAGTATTTTGGTTTTATTTATAGATTTTTAATATTACATGTTACAACATACCTAGTACGTTCTTTGAAATTCCTTGAAAAAAATGTAATAAAAAAAAAAGAAGCACCTAAATAACTCTGGAGGCTTATTTCCTCGTTTAAAAGTATATGCATAATTATATTAATTATTATGTATTGGTATAGGTAACTGAATTGGTGACTGAATAATGAAAAAACATTTAGGTTTAATGACTGACCGGTTTTCGACCTATTACAATACCTCAATAACATTGTCTATTTCAGGAAAATACTATAATAGGAAAAAAAAAAGCTGTCAACCCATCTAAATAATAGTATTTCCTGTAATATAGCTGCCTCGTTAAAAGATATATCTACAATTAAATTGTTGTATACGTATAAAATTGAGATTTTTCAGAGCATTTTCCTAGTATTTCTGGCTACGATAATGGTTTTGTTATAGAAGATATACTTTGAAAATTGGATCAATTTGTATTTTATTTTATTAAATTTAATTACTGCCGTACCAAAAATCTGTTTACTAAGGTAAAAAAACTACATATTAAAATATTTATGTTATTGAACGTTGAACGGATATATTATTTATTCATATAAGGAGTTAAGATTTTGTTATTTGAATCGGTTTTACGCATAGAACATTTATATTATTTATTGTTCTATTTATTTTTACTGTCTCACAAATCATATATTCGAAATTACAACTAGTTTATTTCTCCTACAGCATTGCAAACCTTGAACTTTAAGACCTTGCAACGATCTGATTTATAGACTTGAACTAAAGAATTGTTGTGATTGAACTTTTATTGTACATGTACACAATTGTGTTTAGAAAATCGTGAAATAATAATTGTTTAGTAAAGCTTACAACTCCTGTTGAGTGTGTGTAATATTGCCTCTGGTTATTTACAAACCCAATTGTTCAACTGAAGTCTTTAAAAATCGAGTTTGGAGATGATGTTATTTTTTTTGAAGATGTTAATTTTCTGATGATTTATGGAGTGTTTTTTTGGACAGTACTATTATTAATTATTCTCTACTTATATTTTATAATTTTTCGGTTATACTACATCAATCTATGATCTACTAAAAATAATAGTTTGTCGGGAGTCGACTTAAATTTTATACCATTAACAAATTCATAAGTTGTGAGGCATGGGTTCTAATGTGTAACTAAGTGGTACCTATTAATATTCACTGAATATGACCATAATATTATGTACTATATAATTGCTTTTAGGGCTATTTTATTTATATTTTTCATGGCTATTTAATGGAAAAGTTACTTATACTCATTTTGCTTAATTGCTTACATATATACGTAGAATATTCTAATTCATACGGTTTGACTCTTGATAAACTTTGATTAAAAAACTTGAGGATTACTTTTTTAACGTTTACTTCTAAGCGTGCTAACTTTTGCAAAGAAAAAATCAATCAAATCGAGTAACCCAGTGAAACTGAACTTTGATTTTTTAAATCCCAAACGGCTACCGACTGTTGTAATTTATGAACCGGGTTAAACTCATGCAGGTTTATAGATCATAATATTGTTTCCATTAGTTCTCTGGCGGTCCATGGAAATCGAAAACTAAGATTGCGCGTCTCGTTAACGAAATTTCGAAATCTCGACAGCCGGTTCATGACAATTTAATGATGGGTTGATTAATCATAGCTTAATGTTTTTTTGTCACTTGTAAATTAACGTTGAGTTTATGCAGATTTCAAGACCGATTAGATCATTTTGCGTTATGAATTATGTATAATATAATTAGAATATTCATTATCCATTGCGAATGCATTAAAGCCATTAATCACTTTCTTCAATGAAAACGTGAAATAATATATACAATTTTTTTATTTTTGTTTAAAAAAAAAATCCACAATATATTGAACAAATCGAACTGGTTAATAGTGTTTGATATGTATTATATGATACTTTTTTAATGAAGTTGAGGCAGTTTCGGTAATTTTTTTTATGTCAAGTCCTTAGAACTGTGTTTCAGGTGAGCTGTAGCTGACTTTGCTGTCCCTGATATGTTTAACATCAAATTACGAAATTATCTATCATTCAACATGGTATGTCGATTCGGCGTATATCATACCTGTGCCTAAATGTAAATTTATTCTAATTCACAGTGAATATAAATTACATTCAACATTTATATTATTGTACATCGTTATTTAAGGTTTATATTTACCAAGAGTTATGATCGTTCATTGTGTTTTATAGTCGATGTTGATAAATTACTATCGATATGGAAAATAGGCGTTTGTATCTATTCTAATGTCATTTACCAATGTTATATTCATAGTTTCATGATTTTTTTTTGTTTGTTATGATTGCAAACAGGTTTTTATTTTATAGTCTTCTGTAATAGTACTAATAAAACCCACTTGGCATATAAATTTAAAATAATAAATCTGAAATAACAAAATAACAGCTGCTAATATTTTGTGGCACTTGATACTACACTGTATTAAGCTTTCATTTATTATTTAAGATGGTCCATGCATAACTAAAATATAAAAAATTGTTATTTACAATTTATATTTTTAAATTAAGGTTTTTTCCATTATATTTTTTAAACCATGCTATACTAAATTTGTATAATATGACTACATATTTATTAAACTAAAAAAATAATGAATATTATCAAACCACTTTAAACGTAAGTATTATTATTACGGCAATATTATTATGATGAATGATTCGTTTATAGTTTGTATTGTTGCCTAACCGTAACAAAATGTTCTTGAGATGTATTTCGACAGTGAAATTATATGTATTGTTTTGTCATTATTTTATTGTGATTTTATGGAATCGGAAACCCATAAAATACATTTGGTTTTATGATTGACTCGTTAAATACTTTATGTGATATATGGAAGGAAGAGAAAAAGTTTTGTTTCAGATTTCTTTTTTCTTTTACCTACTAAAGGAAAACTTTATTTCGCTTAGCCAACAGTTTGATAAACTAAATGGTTAACAATTGTTTACATAATGATATAAAAAAAAAAACAATTGATATAAGCTTAATAACTTCATTTGTTTCCACAACAATTTCGTTAAACAAATAATCAAAGAAAAAATAATTAAAAAATATTTTACTATAGTTTTTCTGTACAGCGTACTTGCAGGCGTACATATGTTTTTAACTGTAATTTGTGCATTCAAAGAGTATATTTTTTATACACTTTTTAAATAATTGAAATCAAATAAAAATATTGATAATAAAGTTAATATTTAAATTACCTCATAATATATAATATTATAATCCTCAATTTATAAATTAATTGTACAATGATGGAGTCATTGTTTTGTTTTCAGATTCTCTATTGCAAATTTAAATGTACTTCAAATTTATTGACCCGACAAGCCTCACAATAAATCGATTTATTATATCTTAATTTGTCAACACAGGGTAATTGATTAAGGATAAAACACTCATTTTCTTAATAATTACTATTTTATAGTTTTTTTTTTTGTAGAAACTTTAGTTTGCGCTACGGAAATTTTCTAAGAAAGGTAAATACTTGGTAGTTTTATAACTATGTACAATAATATAAATAAAAACTTTACTTGTAATTTGTTACAGGTGGGTTCAAATATATTTTTGTTATAATTCATTAAGCCTTCGCTATGAGTTTTTCTATGACAAGACCTTTCAGGACGTTGGTTTTAAACAGTTTCATTAACGATTTGATATTTGTAGACTTTCAACAAAACCCCTTACACAAACATGAATGCAATTTAACATACACTGATGTGTTAATTTGTTGCCTAAACAATAATCATCACTTATTGTTTCTGGTTGATAAGAAAATAAGTTTTTTTATAAAATAAATGAATTGTTTCAGCTACGATGTGATATTTTATAATGGGGTTTTATTTAATTTTTATAACTGATCACTTAGAATATCTTAACATCAGATAATTGGAATGCAATTATAATTTTATATTTTACTTTATGATCCTCAACAAAAATCTAACCGTGAAAAAATGGTCATGTTCCAAAAAAAGCCAGCCCATCAAAGTAGTGATATCTACATGTGACGAAGTCTGTTTTATGCCTCTTTTAGAAACTGTAAGATGCTACAACTGTTGTATGTTATACTTTCAATCGTTAGAGCGGAAGTAACATTTGGTTTGGTTGAGGTAGGATTGCTAATTTTATCTGGTACGTCATTATATAATGCATTATCAATTGATTTAAACATACACTAAACGCCAAAACACCTGAAAATATTATTATTTTATTAATATGTCGATTGGATATGGTAATTTAGTTTAAAAACAACATTTTATAAAAATAGATTTAGACATACCCGATCTTGTAAAAAAGACAGCAACTTGGCTACCAATTCGAAATCTGCTTCACGTGTCATAATTATATGGTCAACTATCCGGTTCTTTTTCTTTTCTCTACTCTAATCTTTTCTTATTCGTCAATTGTAATTATTTAACACCACAAATTATTGTAACTATTAAATGATACTATATAATACCCGTTTAAAGTTGGGTCTAATGGTGTAACTTAAAAAGAACTTTATGAAAATCTTGCGTCGACTCGTCTGCGACTTGTAGTTTCTTTTCATCTTCCTTCGGATATTGTCGATATTTCTTAAGCCGCAAGGCCCTGTTTTAAAAATATTTTTAGCATCTGTTAATTAGCACAACGATGATTAACAACATAATAATATATATCTGACCGTTAGTTGAAACCCCTAAAACAGACACGAATGCAACATATCAAACACTGGTGTGTTACTTTATACACAGTCAAGTGTAATAATTATGTATTTAGTATTACTAAACTAAATTGATAAAAAAAAACTTATAAAAAATAAATAAATTCCTTTTATTGAAATTTTTGAAATTTCGTTTTATTGAATTGTGGAATATAATTATTATAATATATTATACTTGTATAATAATAATATTATTTTGTTATCGGATATATAATTTTCAACTAATAGACACCTTAATCTGTTACGAGTAGACTACATAATATACACAACAACAGTAATTGCTGCATACCTATACTTGCAATGTTGGCATACCAAATACAAAGTTTAATAATTCGCTTGTTGTGATATTAATTAATTATTATAATAAACTATAAGATAAAACTATTTGTTTTCTAAGTAAGAAATGGCCAATAAAAAACAATACATTTTTTACATATTAGCTTTATTTGTTTTTTTCACGACTTCTTACTTGCGTTTGGGAGAATATCAGTTGTTGTATTGGTTCCTAGATGCCGTTGATATTTTCATCGCGATTTTTTGAATTAAACAGTTAAATTTTATTTTTTTTACTTTACGATAAATATTTTTAAATTTTAAGTAAACAAATTATTGTTACATAATGATTTTCAAAGGTAAGATGCAAAATTAGTATCTCAAAATTAAAATTTTATATTAATAAACCGCGTATAACTTTCGCGGTTTCTTCGGAAGTACCAACTATGGATAAAGATGATTTTTGTTAGATATTGATCTTAATGTTTCAATGATTAATAATGTGCCAATACCTTGTCAGCTTTACAGAACATACAAAATATGTTTCAAATGAAACGGGTTAAACCATGTCATTTAATAACGTGGATTGTTTTGATTTTAATAAAAAGAAATTCTTTAAAGTTTTTACTAGAGGGTTTGTCAAATTACAGTTTTACATCTTGTAAATAATAATACAACATTAACATCATCGCTTCTTTGTTAATGAAAGATTTATTGTAAGTTGATTTTCTTTTGAATGTTTGTTGTACAGTGTACTTTGAATAGTTTAGAGTAAAAAAAAACTAAAAGTGTGATTTATGGTTAAAGTTTGCTGGCGACGACACGGGTAACCCGGCGGCTTATATTAAAACCACCGCGGTGGTTTTCCCCCTTTTTAGTATCATTATTGTTATTATTATTGAAAAAGCCTGTCGACTTTTTTGACATGTCCATGACTTTTTTGTAAGCTCCACGATTCGGACTGAGGGTGTAGGCAAGTTAATTTTTTTACAACAAACAAAACGAGGGAAGTCTTATGGCTCGTATTCTCCCCTATCGTTTTGTGATGGTCTTTTTTAAATGGTATTGACCTATGGTCTTTGCCTGTGGATAAAAAGGGGTTAATGTTAATTATTAGATGAACGTTTACCGCCATCGTGTCTATATTTTACATCTATGAAATTATGTTTCTCTTTTTGTGGCCTGTCTTTTGACATAGATACTCATATGGGTAAGAAGAAAGGGGCAGAGACAAGTCTCCTGTCTGGAAAATACAAATACAAATAATGTTTTACTAGTCTTTAATTTTTGAACTCTCTAAATCAAGAGGCTACAAATTTATATAACAAGCCGGATATTCTCGGTTTTATCAAAAGTTTAGATAAGAATGATTAGGCATAGCCCATAGGCCTGGATAGCAGATAGCCAATTGCTAAGAAAAGTTTTTGAAGAAAAAATTTTAAAAAACAAGTCCTCTGGAGAAACTCAATGGATTAATTTAGTTTCCAAAGATGGGCAGTGGCAGCAATGGTCCTTATTGGACCGATTAGCGGAAGAAGAAATACATTTTTCTATGAAATAAATATTTTAGTTAAACATGTTGTATTATATAAAATATTTATTGAACAAAAAAAAAATAAATTTATATTCTTCAAATTAAGTCTATAATTGTTTAATAGGTGTCTAAGAGAGTAACATTTCAAAGCCAAATTTTAACGTACCGCATATGCAAATTAATTCATTTTTGAAGACCTACTAATAATTTCTAACACAAATATTTCGACACGGCTTAGGATTTTTTTCTAAACGATCATCTTCTAAAACATTGTATACAAATAACAGTTTTTGGTTTTTAGTTGTTTATAATTTGTATTTTCTTTGAGTTATAAGTTCCCCGTGTATTGTCCCTGTGGATACCAGACGTCTCTGCACGGACTCAATTGTAGAAGAGAACACTAAACATGACGGTGTAGGTTAACGACGGCAAAATTAAAAATACTACTACTATCGGCTATCATTAATATCATTCGCGTGGAAGAGAAACGCATTAAATCATATTAATATATGCACGTATTACGGTGTTATCTCGCAATAATTAAGGGGTGAACATTAAGTACGTGGGTCTCTTTGGGTTTAATTTCGACAACCATACTTGATTATTATTACTATTTATTAAGATTGATTTATCGTTTTCCATTAAAGCCGAATGGAAATTGCAGTTTATAACGTGAAGAATACTTGGAATTATTATGAATGGCATGTTTAATGAAAAGCAGCGTGTATAGCTGTTTGTTTGGTTGCAGTTGGATTCTTACCTCGAGTCGTCATTTAATAAATACCATATTATTCATCAAGAAATTTACCGATTGGCGGTCTAAAATGTGAAGGGTGCAGTCTGGTCAACAAAAGTTTGTATTTGGCAAGTGGTTACGATAAATTTTGAACCAAGGGTCAAAATCACATTTTACTCGCTAACTATAAAAATAGATTCCTTCATAAATTCCGGGGAGAGTAGTAACTCGGGCTAAAATAAATTATGTTTGAAACTTTAGGGTTGGTCAGCAAATATTAACGGTTGACATGAAAGAATTACTGGTCAAACCTATCATAAACTGGTTAGTAAATTGCCTAACTGTAATGGTATTGTCTTCTTCGTCTACTCTAACCTTATCCGCACTTCTCTAGTAGCATGATTCGTCGACTGCTGTTATTTCATCGACATGTCTATTGTGTACTATCATATTTTACATCGTAACAAATAAAAAGAATACAAATTATGAGTAGTAATAATATATATTTTATAGTCCATTAGGTTAGGTTACTAGCATTGCTATTTGGCTCATTACACATCCTGTACATATTTTGTTATACGCTCTGGAAATTTGGAAGGATACCATTATTGCGGGTTTCCTATAGTCTATAGGATTTAATTTCATAGAAATACGCTAAGCTTATCCCCTTAACGTCAAATCGTTCATGCGCATCTTGAGTGAACGAGGGTAGTACTCGAAAAGTGCTGTGGGCTACTTGAGAAATCGGCCATTAAGTCTATGAAAGGTAGTATACCAGCAACTAGTTTTCGACCCATCAAAGCCAAAGATCAAGAACATTGTTTAGAAGCTTAAATATAGTTCGAGACGGGCTCCGTTTTCAATTTACTGACATTTCCAAGTACATACTAATAAAAAAACGGCATTAAACATTATAAGCCCAATGCCCTATGAACATAGCTTTTGGTCTCGCTAATTATTAAGCATGACTTTTGAACTTGTAAAATAACGTAGCCGTCTTTATAGATACACTGATACACATAGTCAATGTGTTGTAAAATAATTAAAAAATATCATTACAATGTATTGTAATGATAAATGTAAGGTAATGAAAAATGTTAAACTTCGAAGCAGATGTCAAAAGGAAGACAAGAAGACTTAAACAATAATAAAATTGAAACCAGCGGATCTAACAAAGCTTGTTGTTCTTTTTGTTAAAAAATATAATGAAGGATAGTTTTATAAGAAAAAAACTCTGATTAGGTTAAATAGTATTTTTTCAAACTTTTTTTATATATATTTTATAAATTTGGTATTTTTTCCATTACCAGATAAAAACTAAGCTTGAAAATTACAAAGAAATGTTTTTTAGTTAATTTTATTGAATTTTTTACGGCCTTCGAACTGAAAATCGTACATTGCGCTTTCTTGGACAGGATTCCCGGAAGAGACACTTAATAATTCGTCTGTACTCGGCTCACGGGCATTGTCGCCACATATACCGCTTCCGCATAGGTTTATACACACACACATAGATTGTGTTTTGTTCAGTCGAAGCTTTTCTTTTACATCATCGATGAGGACGACAATAATTCGATTAAAAAAACAGATTGTCCTCGACGCACAGGCAAATTTTATATTGTCAGGCGCCAAACCTTTGGGGCCATACAATTTCTAACTACCAACCACACCGCGCTTGTTATCAAACGGCTCGTATCCCATTGACCGGTTATATTTGTATTGATTATCAATAGGAATACGATTATTGTTATCATTATTATTATTATCATTGATTTCAAAATATACAGATGCCATTTACCATCGGTCCGACCATATTTTCTATGACGAAGGTGCCTCCATTGACCGGGAAGAATCCCGCATAAAATCGGTCACCGTTCGGGTTACTAATAATAATATTAATCATAGATAAAAATATAATATGCATCGATGGATAAGATTGATTGTGCGCGGACGTGTGCATGGGTGGAACCGTTTTGCTCGGTATTTCCATGAACGCCAATGTGACGGTGAAACAGTGAAAGGGCTACATTGAAGTGTCCGGGCCTTCGATCATTTGTATCTACTAGATACTATATTTTATATATTATCATTGTACCTACTATTTTGCCGACATCGTGAAAACAATTGGGAAAAATATGGCCAATAGAAATATATGCTCAAATTAGCATTTTCCTCATCGCTGAAAAAACACGGACATTACTGTTATGTAGATGGAAATTGACTACTTTATTTTGCCACCCCAACATTGATATATTATCGATGTGCATATATAAAACTGTTATATTAAATCGAGGAACTCATTTACAAAAGGTATTATAAGAGATTTACTGTAATTAATCTTTAAGAGGGCGCCACACCGGCCATTTCTAAGGAGTAAAGTATAGGCAATTTTTCGAAAAATGTTAATTTAGAGTTTGAACTATAATGTATACTTATTAATACAGTAATGAGGATACTTTGTTGATTGCCATTTTTTTTGTCAGACTATCACAGTCATGACTATAGGATAAATTACAATTTTTTTCCCATCAAAACTGCTTAGCGCGGATTAATTTTTCTCAGGCTTCATATACAGTTAAGGAGAGAAATTCATACATATTATTTATGACAAAATTATCTGTGTTCCATCATCCGTATTTTTTCGATATACCTAATACAACTAACGCTATATCATTTTTAAAAAAGTCAAAAATGTCCTTACTTAATTAATTAATTATTCATTAACTGGTTGAAATATTAAAAAAGGGCCATGGTAGAAGACAGACAATGTTGTTGTCTATACTATGTAAAAATTTGGTTGCTTATTTTTGATTATAGCCTTTGTAAAATAAATTTGCGCAAGGCGGATTTTTTGTAGAAAATAACGGGTGTGTGACGTCCTCTTAACGGCCAATGAAACGTTTTTAAAGATATACTCTGTACATAATGTACTATAATATTTCATTGCGATTTTGCTGTAATACATCAGTTTACTCGTTATGATATTTCAATCGTCTCGAGTGTATGCTGTATACTGTATAAAACATATTATGTATCTATAGTTTTAGCATTGATGTGGCGCTGAGAAAGTATTGGCTGTTTTTAAATATCGTTCATATTGCGAGGATCAGCTCATTAAAAAAACATAACATTCCTCCGCCCTATTCACATCAGAAAAAAATTGGTTAAAAAAACTATGTATATGTAGGTATATATATATATAACGATAATTATTACGTCCTTAGAAAAACCGTTTTAGGTTTGAGCAAATTGGCGTTTACATTGACAACATAACGTAAATATGTTAGAAGGTCGATTTTTGGCGATTATCTTCACATAAATTAGGTAATGTTATACATTTGTTTGCTAAATCTACCTACTTATTTGTTATTTAATAATATGTAAATTAGTATGTTTTAGAAAATTAATTATATGTTTTAAGATTATAATAGTGGAATTGAAATATTATACAATTTTTTTTGCACGAATAATTCATGTAAACATATTTTAAAATATCATTTAGGTTTATCGCGTAAAACAAAAATGAATAATCGTTTGTTATGTCGTATAAAACATAATATATGTATGTATATATATTATTTTTTTTTCAGATCTTTTATTAAAAACATGTTATAGCTGATGTAAAATATTTCATCTAGTATTTTAACTTTAACCTGGTTTCATCGGTCATGCTAACTTTGTGCAGCTAATGATTTTATGCCTTAGTGTTTATTACTGAAAATTATGAGTTTTGTACGGTGTTAATTATTATAATATTGATAAAAAGTATATGTTGTACAAACGAGGAGAGCCTTTCAAAAAAGTAGGTGGATTTTTTCAATTTTGACTCGATGAGGCGCAACTAGATGGGGTGCTGAAAAAGTTCAGACGTTTTTAAAAATCTGAAAGCTCCCTCAGAATTTCAGTAAAAATTATAAACCTTACTTGGGGGATGTGTCAGACACATCCCTCAAGTAAGGTTTATAATTTGTATGTCTGTTTTGTTGCTGACATTATTTTAGAGCCTGAACGAGTTAAGAAGGATTTGACCTTTCTCAGCATCCCCTCTAGTTGCGCCAATGTCAGTCGAACTCGCATGTATTTATTTAAAAATTGAATTTATTCATTCTTTAATTCATGTAATCTCACGAGACCCCAAAATAATATGTTTATAGTTTTCTGGTTTGTTATCAACACTTTGTTTGACGTTTATCGGTTGGTTACGCAGTATGCGTGACCGCATGCATAGCGAATCTTTATGATACCGACGATAATTATATACGATAGCTATTTCAATTCGAATCTAACAAGTTCTAACTATTACATAGTTATTAGTCCTATACTTATACCTTAATTAGATAAATTAAATTACATCCTACTGTGAGATCAATATAATAATTGTATTCACCAAATTTTTCAGTGATATTATTTAAATTTCACTTTGTATTGAATAAAAATAAGCCATGGTTTTTTTTATAAAATTATACATTTTGTTATTATTTAATGCAAAATGTAACTCGCATTTTTATCATATTATAACATTGGTCGATTATAGATTTACAGAAAAGAAATCAGTTTCGATGAACAGTTCATTACATATTGATTTCCACTGTAAGGGTTGAATATTTTCCAGCCTCTGAATTTTTGCCTATGTAGGTTTATTATTTTTCAATAGACTATATTAGTCAATTTAAGACTAAAATTTAAAACTCTCTACGATACTAAAATGTTTGAAAAATGAGATTGTATAATTCACGGCAACCACCAACTCCTAACCTTAACTGACAATTTTAGCACTCTTAGCTGAATTTCACAGGATGAGTGATAAGGAAACATGATAAGATATATGAGTATGAGATAAATGAGTGATGTTAGATAATGACCAAATGCGAGCGGAACGATTAAAACCGTTATTAATCCTTGCCCCGGAGTTCAAAAACTCCATAGAAACGCAATTAATAGGTCGTAGGCGATCGTCGACGATAGTACTCGGCAACGGGAAACCTTGGTCGTTACGAATACTTATACGAACACCCGATCGTACTTACATAGGTAGTACTTGAAAAATCAAAGTAACTAACGCTATTTTCTGACGTGAGCATGGGCTCACATATCCGTGACCCGCTGACAGCCAGAAACTACGTGTTAACGATTAATTATAAAACCTCCAGTCGATATACACCGAAGTCGATAAATGGTACCACGAAACAGTGTAATTTTTTTTTCTTCTATAATTTCATTGAGCCAAAACGATCGGTAATGTGTTGTGTGGCTTGTCAAAACCAATATAGCAAAATCATTGACCCTGGTCACTGAGTAATAAGTAGTACTAAGTATGTGGGCGAACATCAACAACGCGAGAGATTTTGTGTCAATAAATAAATTTTGTTTTATAATAATAAAATTGTATTCATAATTTAAATTATATTCTAATGTTCTATAATACCACATTATGTATTACAATGTATAATTTTTAATCGAGAACCGAAGAACTAGTCTCTACTAAGGTAGTGACCCCGAAGTCTGTTTTAAGTTGTACGAATAGCCTAAGGGAAAATATCTGAAATAAGTGTCGCAACTAATTGTTTATTTTTTGTAATAACCCGTGGGTTCCTTGTCTAGGTCACATGTATTTTCAGTTGTTTTTAAATTTTCAATTACTAAATAATTAAATTCTCATTCCAAGGTAGTTAATGAATCAATTTTATGTTTTTTATTTTTCGCTGTATAATTGATCATAAAAACATAAATAATAGTGAATTAAGACAGTTGGTTAAAACCCAGCAAACTCAGTCATAAATTCAGTGAATATAGTTTTAGGGGTGTAGTTTATGTGGGCCACGTCGATTCTATCTAGACGTAAGTCTTGTTTACTAATATTTTTTGAAACCAATTTTGTAAAACATTTAGTTTTATTGTTTTAGCTCACATATAACACGGAAGTGTGCGGAGTAGATATGGATATATAGCTCATGCTAGGTTCGGTTATTTATTTTAAATTGTTCAAATCACTTCTTTTTTGGTCAACTGAATGTATAACGGATGAAATTAGCTCACATTAAAAAAAAATATCAGACGTTTTGGCTGTAAAGAATAAATACACATCATTGTAATACTAATACATTCTTGGCTCCGACCTCCATATCCAACCAAAATACATATAATATTATGTACGTCTTTTAAGACGTGTTTTTCTTTTATCATTGTTATATTAATAATTGTAATTCGAACAAGTATTAATTATAAATATAATAGTAGTACAACCTATCTATAACGTCACGCTTATTAGCAATATAAAATGTAACTGATAAATAATAATACTGAAATATTGTCGATGTATTGTGATTTTTCATCAGTCGCGCTGTGTCTGTCTAAAAAAACAACTGTAGCAAGATTTTATACTTGGGTCGATCTTAGGGTCTTTTCTAGTAATTCGTTGCCGTTTTATTACTAATAAACAACTATTGATATATAATAGCCAATAGGTACTCTAGCTAAACAATTTTAGCGCGCCGTAGGTTTAAAAAATAATTTAAAAATATCTAAATGTTTTTTTTACTATAGGGTCTAGACGTAATAAAAACTCAAAAAAAAAACACATCAATGTAAAAAGAACATCTTTTGAGCTCCGCATCGTGAAGCTAAAAATCAATCTGACCGACGTAAAAAAATTAACCAAACTGATTAAAGCACATGTAACGCGACAATGAAAAAATAATAATATATTATTGTGCAACTTGCCCGGACGGATATTGTCTTCATCGTTTCTTCGAAAATTCTTATACCCTATAGTTACATATATGTGTGTATAAAAAAACCGAGCAACTTTCACCCTGTGGGAGTCCTGAAATTATATCTACGGTCGTAGTGTGTACCTAATAATAATATTGCATTCAATTCCCATAAGACGGCTCATAACAATAATATGACACTACAAAATAAGATTAATAATAACAATATTATGATACCTATTCGCAATTATCATGATTATGCAGTCCGTTACCGTTATGCGAGGTGTCTGTCTTACACTAATCAATAATTATGCTTATCATTTTATATATTATTATCCTGGTCAACCGGTTTACAACAAAGTATGATGACAGTCATGGCGATGGCAAAAAATGATTTACCACGTCGATTGTAACTATGAAATAATATCATACCTAGTAATAATATTTATGTTCGTAGAGGGAATGCGGCTTGAATAGAAATGTCCATTTTTGGCATCAAACAGGGTTAAGAAATATAATCCAGGAGCGGCGGGTCTTGTGGGTTTCGACGAAAGCAAAAAAATACAATCGGTGTATACTTTGACCCAAAGAGGCGCCTCGGTCTGCCAATTCATGGTCATCGTCTGCAATGATAATATATAATAATACAATACCGCTAATCAAGTAGAGAAAACTACTAGTAAAGGCTTTAAGTGGAGAAAACAATTATTTCCGTTTCGATTATGATTGACAATACCGTTAATGTTTTTTTCGGATTCAAATTAGCTTTTGATTTTATCGGTTCATCGTGGCCAAATGTACAATACAATAATATCGGCTGGTCAGTTTTTGGGTCAAACGCGTTTTTCTTTATTTTTTTAACTCTCAAGTATTCATCAAACCGTATCAGAAAATAATAATTAATGTGTACTTTTGAGTGCAATTCAGTCAAAAGAAAGAAGTTCAACGTAACGCGTGTGATTATTATAACTCTATATTGTCACTGTCAAGGTTTTCCTTTAATATTGTGCATATTAGCGTAAACGTTGAATAAATTACTATTTTTTTTTTTTTAAATAGGCACAACAATAATAATATATATAGTTTTGTAAACAGATAGTCATTTTTAATATCATAACTTTCATGAAATTTAATAATTATCGATAGATAGAGGGGGAGAGATTTTTAGGTTTAAAATTTGTTAGGTAGAAAAATTAAATAATACTTAAAATAATACACAAAATACATATTATTTTAACCGATTATAAACTCAGTGTCGAAAAAGATAATAAATCTAAATTTATCATTTATACGGATAAAACATAAAAAGAAAATATGTTATTTAAATAATATAAAAATTAATTTAAGATAATAATCAATTTTTTTTTGTCTTCCAGGTTCTAGGTAATAGTTATTTGCTAATTCAAATAATATAGTAATTTTTACAAATTTATATTTTTACTTTTAAACTTTTAGCTTTATTGGGAAGAACAACTGCAGGTTATGTTAGTTTTGTAGAGAGAAAGTTTATCTTTTAGATTGTTTCAATATGAAGTGGTCACGAGTGGAGAATATTATAAATATATATATATTTTTTCTTTTTTCGATTTTCAACTCGACATACTTAAATAGTTATTAAAAGATAACGTAATTTTTCCGAGCTACAAGCTAAAATCTTGAACGTTACACGTTAAGACTTAAGAATCCGATAAGGATGCCAAATCAAGGGCGTTATCTTTATTATTTTATGCTCTTTATGGGTCTGCCACCGGCAATTATTCAATAAAGTACAGGCTAACACTGTGCCAACAAACGGTCGCCTATGGGTGTTCTACATAATATTATTATGCGGTGCATTTTCAAAAGTTTAGCGGCCATAACCAAGGTTGTCTTTGGCCAATTCATGATATAGATTGAAAAATTAAACCTCGCCGATGGATTCGATTGTGCGGGAGTGGTGATGACTGATGATAATATCGGATTGACTTTAGAATTGTCTCAAATGCGTCAACGGATAAGGTCATTATCCTGATGGAAGGTTTTTAATTTTTATTTGGTGTATATAATATACTGCGCGTTTCTGTACGTAGCTATTGTGCCAAATAATACAAAAAGAATTACAGGAAAGAAGTTTGTTTATATTTACAGCTGTTGTTAAATATTTGTACCGCCTTAACCAATAGATATAGCAACCCAAATTGTGTTAATTAACTGCGACTTAAAGCTATTTGTATTGATTCTCATCCTCGTTACAAGGAAATAAATTTAGATTGCACTTTAACTCACCTATACTTGTTTAATGTAAGATAATGCAATACAACAAAAAAAATTGCACATTTTTTCATATAACATTGGATTGTTGTACGGAATAAAGATTGAAGGCTGTTGATTTGAAATCAAGTTTTGAAGCAAAAAACTTTTCGTGATTGAATATGTTTTGCAATAAATCAAAGAAGAAAAGTATTAGGCATTTGTAAAAAGTAATATGGCTATAGTTTAATTTGTGAATTGTAGTAATAAACCGACAACATTTTTAAAAATTTTTACATAAAATAATA
Source organism: Adelges cooleyi (assembly GCF_023614345.1). Lineage (NCBI taxonomy): Eukaryota > Metazoa > Arthropoda > Insecta > Hemiptera > Adelgidae > Adelges > Adelges cooleyi. Next base: position 1,126,444 of record NW_026095761.1, read on the forward strand.
ACAATAGGTATGGTATTAGAATTTACTAGGTTATAATATAACAAAATATATTCTATGAAAATTTATAATTTTCTAGATTGTCTGCCACAGTGCCCATAACGGTGGTTAAAGTCGATGGTTTCAATTCGACTTATTGTAAATGTAATAAGGTACCAATTTGGTGTAAAATAAAAATGTTACCAATTTTAATTGTAAAAAAATAGGGTTTTTGCCAAAATATACTTTCAAAAGGCATTTATTTTAATTCCTTAAAAAAAAACTGAGATCGTGACGATTGACCAATAGTGTGTAGACTAAATTTTTGTGTAAGCCAAAAAAAATGACCTTCATAACAATTATCATACTAATTATGCATGAATTCGCTTTTTATATTTTTTAACAAAACATCTGTTCATCAAAATGTTCAAAACAGTTAGTTATTTATTTATCTAAAATAAGTTTTTTGTCAAATAAAAAAAAATTAAAAGGTAGAAACGTAGCTGTTTTAAAAATGTTAAATGTATTTATATAAAAAAAACAAACAAATTTACAAAAAAGTACGCAAAACGGCAGAATATAAAACGAAAAGTTTTATCGAACTGGTCTTTTTTTTACGTACAATTTGTGCTTTTTTTCATAAGCTCGAATTTTCCAAACGTGTAAAAACACGTTGTTGGCAAAAGTCAAGTGTTTCCACGGCAAGTCCCCGCTGTGACCGGGGTAAAAAGTGCGTTAAGGTGCGGGCACAAGTTGACAATCGTTTCAGGGGCGTACAATATATTACGATAATACAAGACGTGCAATATCGTGTGTGCAAAATGTATATAACGTGCTGAGTTACGAACGCGCGCAATATAGTATTTTGTTTTATTTTAATATTATTATCATTACATACACACACACACACACGAGATGATAAACCGCTGAGTGCACAAACCAATATTGTTATTTCGAACGTACACTCTGTTGCCGTCCCCTCTCTTTGTGGTACCTGTACTCTCGGCGGCGCGTCCTCTTCCCGAGAATAATAATAATTGGTGCACTTGCCGGCCGCTATAATTCAGTCACATGCAACGTGCCTTTGGACTACTGTAAGCCGGGCGTACCGTAACGTCGGCAAATTTAAACGTCGGCGGTTATTAAAAAATAAATAAATAGTTTTTGTTAATATCGCAGTTATATTGTATACTGTCAATTCGAATCGACCGACGGGTGCAAAGCTCGTCGCCATGACGGTAATACCGACGTTCGTCATCGACAAGATATTTTCAAAAATATTCAGGAGACAATCGAAAAACTACACCGTTGAACGTGAGTACTTGCCACCTGTTGAATACACCAACCTGTCGCTGTCCGTATCGTATTGACACTATCGTACCGCGGTTTGGATAGACATCATAAGCATGGCAAATCGCACTCGAGGCTCTTAATGTCAGCTAGCGTTATCTCCGTAATTAGCGTTTGTGCACGAGATCGACCGTTTTGTTTTAATCATCTCCGTGGACCTTTTCTAAAAAAAAAAAACCAGAATATTGTTCGTCCCGCCGAATTACAATGTTTGAATAAGCTAACGATAATTTCGCATTACCGGATAGTCGATACGTATCGCAGGAATTAACGACCAGCTTGTGGGAAGCAAACGAATTAAAAGGGCATTAAGAACAACGGGCCATTATTGATAACACGGTATTAACGATACACAAGTTTAGGAACAAGTACAATTATTGCTTCGCCGAAATAAGATTATATTGTCGTTAACTGTAAACTTAGTATAATATAGGTATTTAAAGAAAATCGTTTAAGAGTTTTACAGTTTTTTCCAATACTCAACCCGGCCTAAGCGACTGAGTTCTTCGCGGTATACCGAATAAAAATATGTAAAAAAAAACACATCAGTTTCGATAGGCTTCAGACCGGTTTAAAAGTTAAAATGCTTTTAGCAAACAATACCTATATTTTTCTGAGGATATCGCGTGGTTTGCGAGATTTTTGACAAGTTTAAAAAGTATCTACTTTTAATATTTTCTATAGGTTGAGTCTAATTTTTTTTTGCTTGATAAAATTATAATAATGCACCCCAAACAATAAAAAAATAATTAAATATTTCGAATTAATCGAATAGTACGATTTATAAAAGAATATTTGGAAGGGCTTGATGGCCCGTAAATCGTATAACAATAATCATTATTTAATTATTAAAAACGTTATAAAAAGTGTTTTTTTGTTGTATTCAAATCTAAAAATGTTACTCTTACTTATTCTGTCAAATTTTTAAATGTGGATTTATTATGTTTTTGCTAATAAGCTTATAAGTTTTTGCAATTTTTGATGATTTATTAAGATCATAGCGAGTAAAGTCACCTGAACACTCTTCTTCTACTTTTTTTATTTATTTATTTTAGTTTTTTTTTTGGGGGGGGGAGGTAATAAAATTGTTTACAAAACACTTATTAATAAACATATAATGAAATGGCCTTTGTAACCGCAGGCTTCCCGGGCGACCGTTCCTGTTACTATGTATTAAATGATTGTTTTTTTATAAATTCCGGGATAGAAGTTCGAGGAAAAGAAAACCAAAGGGAAAATGTCGAAAAAAGTTCAAGAAAAATATTAAAAACCGTAATGAAGGATAACAAAAAAATGTAAGCACCACCTTGGCTTTACGAAGAAACTATTTATAACTACGATTATCCTTAACACTTCGTGGACAAGGTGGGACGTATACGGCCCCAGAAATTAATGGGGGCCGTATTTGCCCCACCTTTTCCACACAGGGTTAACACTTCAGAAAAGTTTTTTTAATATTTTGTGTATATTATTAGTGTAGTGTCGAAACGCCAGCACAGCTTTCGTTACTTTTGTTTTTTTTTTGGTTGTAAGCTTTGGTTTTTACATTAAAAATTTGTGTAGTAAACTTCTAATTGAAATCAATACTACTGCGATACAGCTAGCTTGTAGACGGTTTGACACACTAATAACACTCTTAATTTACATTTGATTATATACGGATAATAAATGATGCGAATTTCCCCTTTGATTTTTTTTCCCGTCCACTAGTTTGCTAATAAAAATATTAGTGTCACGCGTAGGTAGCACTATGGGTATTGGGTACAACAGATATTGAGTTCAAAATAATTATACCTACTATATTTCGAGCGGTTTCCGATCTGTTTGAGCTAAGTGAGATTACCGAGTGTGTCTACGCAGTGTGTCTATTTCGGGTAAAAGGGAATTATAACTTGTTTGATCCGTTTGGAAAAAAAAAAATAACACCTCTAAGATACTTGCGCAATGATACTGGTACACACGAAACAAGCATGTAACCGCTAACCCACTTGCCTCCTTTCTTATTTCTTATATATTTTTTTTTATTATTATTGTTACGCTATCGACAAGATTTCACTTTCCATCGCACACAGGATTGCCGCATGGACAACCGCACGCGGAAAGAAGATACAAATAATAATAATTATCAACACAGTGTACATATACATACTCCACCATAGTGACAAAATTAGTTTGGAAACCGATCTATACATTTTACTGTTTATTTACATAGTTGTTATTGTACTGGTTGTCTGGTAATAACAAAAACCGAAACGGTAACCTTATTTATTTCATAAGCAGGCTCGGTTCCTTCTATTCCATTAGGAAGTTAAGACAGTTTTCTTGAAAGTTACATTTTTAAGGTTAAGTTCAATAATTGTATGACAAATCTTGCATGTCAAAACATTGAACTTAGTTTCAGTCAAATCAAAAGCTTGTTAATGTTTACACGGGGTGATTCATTAAGGATAAGACGCTCGTTTTCTCTTAAACGATTTGCAATTTTAAAGTTTTTCAAATGATACCGTACATATTTAATTAATTGTTTAAAATAACAATAATTTGCTGAAAATGTTGACTGGTCGATAATTAGTTTTTTATAATTAATTTTAAAGTTATTAAACTTGGACTACCAGTAAACATTTTCAGAAAATTATTTTTTATTTAAAAGTTAACTAAATGTATACATTGCCATTTAAGTTTTAAAAGTCGATAGAGCTCTTGCAATAAATAAAAAAGATAACAGTTTTAATAATGTCTAATATTGTAAAACAACATAAACTAAATTGTCTTTAAAAAGATAACTACATAACTACAATTTTTTAAAGAGAGAATAAATGTTTTATCCTTAATGAATCACCCTGTATATAAGTATAATTTAATACTTTTTTAGTTTACAAACAAATATAATTACATTAATTCATACATATATAAATAATAAATATTGGTATTAGTGATGTAGTCAAGTATTACACATATTGTATTTATCAATTACCGGTTTTAATCTATGATAAAAAATAATCAATAATTAGAAGATATTTATTATAGAAAAATATAAAATAACGTCACCAAAATATGATAATTTAACTTGTATCATATTGTGTCGTAATACATGTGCAACAGTCTTGGCTACGTTACCAATTACAATTTGCATATATGTGTAAGTGTAGTGACATTTTATTAAAATGCTATAAACTGTTTAACAAACAAGATCTACTCTCTCGGCTTAAAAACTTTGCCAATCAGCTGGCATAAATTATCAATACCTCCATAAGTATCTCGCCATTAAGACATTTAGATTTACATACACATAAGTTTTCACAACAAATAAAACTGTATTATTCTAAATCGTGTTAGAAATACTAATGCGTTCTAAAATAGACATGCAGTAAACATTATACATCTAACCATCAAATTTTATACATGGATTTCTATACAAGAGCACAGCCTTAAGGCTAACCATGGCCGAAAGACGAACAGCTCGTTAGATTAACACTTGACGTTTGACTTGAATATCTCAAATTCACGGACTGTCTTGGAAATTGTTTCAGTGTCATTGGAATAAGTTGCAATGAGAACAATAGTTAAAAAAAAATTTTTTCTCAACCGTTTAGATTGTGAGGTACCTAACAACAATGCTTGATTTTTATAGAACAAGAAAATTTTCGTTGACTAGAGCGCGACAACGGAGTACTTTGCATTTATTTCAGGGTTTCGAACGACCGCTTAAATTTGAAACATAATCTAAATTATATGTACTGTTTATTTTTGTCACCGTGGTTCAAATGCAAGAAAAATTGTAAAAGAGAACAGTGAAATAAGCGAACATAAGTGGGGAAAAAGTGTTGTAGAGTTTATGGCGAAAGTATGTGCATGTAACAACAATAAAGTATTGTAACACGTTTTACTATATATATATAATATAATATATAGATGTATAATATATTATCTCAGCTGAGATCGAAAAAGTTTTCTTTTATGTTTTTCTCCTTGTTGTTCTATTAAGACAATCGAAAAATGGATCTTAACGCACGTTTAACCGACAGACGCAATATTTTCTTAGTCCGTTATACACCACGTACGATAAATGTGCTCCTACGATTTATTATACACACTGAAGCCGAGCACTTTAGAGACTTTTTTTTTTGTGTGTCCCATTTGGAATCATACACACACACTTACTCGACAGTTGTTCGCCGAGATGGTAAAAGTTGAAGGACGTGACCAAATTTGTTCACCCCAAACAACACATGGGTTCGCCCGTTATTCCTTATTGGTGGCAAGGAGTCGTGCTCAAAATCGAATAAGCACTTAAACACGCCATCAGCTGGTATCGAACTGTAGTTTTATTTATGTATCTCGAATCCCGCGTTGGTTTTTATGTGCCGACAGTAAACAAAAAATAATGTACACTGGATGTTTGTACGTCACCAGAAATGTGTTCATGGTACCCGTGATCGCTTATTATAATTAGCATGTTTTTTTTTCTGTATACACTCTAGTCACTGTGATTTTTTTCCAACTAGTCGGGCATGGTGTAATTCGCTTTTATGTACTTTTGTGTTATTGCGATTTATTTTTGTTTTTCTCCAATCCGTTGTACGTAATTTTGACCGTGAAGTATTCAAAAACATGACAGTTGCATGCTGACTAAGTTATGGTAAACTGTTACATTTTTTTTTTTTTTTTGAGTAATAAGTCTTGTAGAAGATAATTTGGTTTATATTCTAGGGAATTCATTTTGAAAGGTTCGACTTGTGTTTTTATGGCGCCAAGCTGTTATTATACGCCTAATATGTTTACACACAACTGCATCCCAAAAGTGTTTTGCAATTTTCTAGTCGGCATTCGTATGCATAATTCGTGTTATAGTCATGTCGATATCTTCTAGTCCTGTGCATACTAAATAGGTCAAACATAATATGCCTATTAGGCCGCACGTATCACTTCTATCGTATTATTGTTTGTCCGGCAAACAATCATTGTGTTTATGTTTTTTGCCTTTAGAAAATAATGTGTTACCAATACCAATAATTTGTACACATATATGTCCCACTGCGTCTGTGGATCAAGATGGTTCTACGGTAACGTCCCCATTGTGTTGGTATATTATAGAGTAATAACAATATTATAATCTGAAGTATCTTTTGAACAGACGATCCTATCTGATTGTGAGTTAACAATAGGGAAAAGTATTTGAAAACGTTTTCGAAAAGCATTTACCGAAGCAGTAATGACCTCAGTCTATTGCCTATTAATATCCTTCGCACTGTGTTTGTCGTTCCAAGTAGATAATCGGTCGGAACTCGGAAGTACAATACTTGAAATCGGAACAATTATTCTAGGATGTAATTACCCGGAAGCATAACGTTTCAGAGTTTTAAAATAAAAAAAATAATAAATAGGGTTATATTTATTTAATATTATTTGTGCGCGAAAACAACAATGTCCACATACAAGTATAAATAAGAAATCATCTTATTAACATGTTAATATTTTATCCACTGGTGGAAAGTTCTCTAGTTTATATCCCGTCTTGTAGAACATTACCATAAGTGCGAGCTACAATAAACTAGAAAGCTAATTTCCATAGAAATGAAAGTTTTCTATACAAAAGCTATAACCGTAAATTGTCTTTACTCTTTTATTTTTATTTTCGCGACGTTAAAAACAATACCTGCATTTAAGTAGGCGAATTTAAATTTGTATACAAGTAAATTTTCCTAATGAAATATCATTATTCTTTTAACGTAAAAACAAAATAAATAAAATCAGACTTTATACTTGGAGAAAAACTAGAATTGAATTACTCATAATACGTTTGTTTTTCGTTTAATTGAATTAATTTGTTTTTATCGGGTAAAGAATTTTTTGGATTGAAGGGAACATGGTATTGAGCATTTCATCACCGATAATAAGTCTTATTAAAACGGTTGAAACATTATGTTGAGCTGAAGAATAAATTGTGATTCTATTGATAAATAATTTTATTTGGAGCTTGTATGTCGTTTCCTAACACTAAGGGATTTAATACTCCATATTAAGGGGTTAATAAAAGTTAAAGTTACATAAGCTTTAATAGTGGATTCTCGCAGTTGCCTCTTCATTGAGTTATTATAAAAAAATATAAACGAGGAGTCTAAGTGCCATTATGTATAATAACTTATATAGTATACGAGTTCGACCGTATAAGATGATAGGGAACCAACGGTTTAAAAGTACGCGATAAGCCTATTACTACTTTTTTGCTACTTATAATCTTAGCCTTATTTTATTATATAGGTTACATTAGTATAGTACTAGATTTTTCTATTTAAATATAGGTACGCTGTAGTTACGAACGAATTGGATTGGCGTTCAAACGCATAATGTTGTAATAAATTATTTGTGTGTTGTACGCAGTTAGATATTATATAAAATATTAACGTGCATAACTCACAAAAAACTTACTGAAACGGCAATTAAACATTCAACGGAAAAATATCCGCGATAAAGCCATATCTTTAGTAATACCAAGAAGGTTGAATTTAAAATGAATGATGATTATTATTTTTTTCATTTTCTTCCTAGCTTTACCTCATATAAATGGGGCCACTGGCCAAATCTCTGTTCACATTACTCTACTAGCCTACTACTCTACTATATATTATATGTCATTTTTTATTTATGGCAATCATTTACTCGTTCTTTGATCTATCTTTACCTTTAAATCTCTCCTGCTATTTAATTATGATTTCCATTTTCTCTCTCGTCATGCCCAAGTCATCTAGATTCTAGAAGTTAAACCGAAACCATTTTCACTGTTAAAAACTTTTATTCGTGATACTGACGATAAAATATGTTTCATAAACAATTTATATTAATAATAATTAAAAATTGAATAGTAGTGTAAGTTACTTTTTTTGAAAGTAAATTTTAATTACTAACTAACAAAATATTTACTCAAATATTGTACGTGATCTTTTTAACTGTATACATTCGTACTTAAGCGCAAATATATTCGATTTAATTTAACTGTTTAAATTCAATAACTTATCATATACTTTTCTTTTGTTCTATACAATATTGTGTTTTTAATTCATTATGAGTTCATTCTATAAAACATTACTCTTAGTAATAAACAAACAGCACTTAACTGTGTGTATTGAAAATACAGGTCATAATTGGTGTATAGGTCATAATTGTTGACAATTAAAACCGTAAAAAGAAATTACATAATTGTCGAAGATAAAGAACACTAAGTATTCTTATCCTACGCAAGACTGATATTATATTTTCGTTCTATTATCTATTATATTCTCTAATGTAAAATCAAAGAAACGAAGTGAAAATCACGTGCAGTCATTAAAGTATGAAATGTTGCGATGAAAAATGGTTAGTGGTTCGAACCATGGGTTCAGTATTCCAATGTCCATTAACGTCATATTGCGTACCCTCGGACATCGTGGAAAGTATTAATGAACGAAACATGCTCAGCTTTGTTTAAACGGTCTTATGGGCACAGCAGGTAATGTACAGAAGTAGCCGACAGCTGTAGTCGATATTATTAGTGTCGTGCCCGTAGTCCGAACTGGCATTTTTATTTCGGCCTTAGTAATTCTTAATATCAATTTAGGTTGTAAGAGTTTCTTCACTCGAGTGTCCACGCGCTACAATCCGCGTTAACAGGTCTCACTCCTACTGCGGATATAACAGTTAAAGTCAATAGACGACAATGTAGGAATGAATGGAACCCGACTCGACCACGTTAAATTTAACCACTCTATTGACTCCGGCGAATCCAACACAAGATGTTATTATATAAAAATATACAATAAAATATGCGTAAATAAGCTGAACGTCTCAATAAACTAAATTTAAAAAAAAAAGGCTGATTAATTAAGAGCGAATTTTAAAGCCTGATAAATGTTCAGCCAATCTGTATATACAATACACATACATATTACAAACACTATTTAAATCGTATTTAATTTTTAATAAAAAAATAAAAAGTATATATATAATTGTAATAATAAAATAATAGTTGCCCTAAGTTCCGACGCTATGTCGGATAAGTATAAGAAATAATAACAATAAATAGGAAAATGTATGTATGTTAGCATCTAGACTGGTTCGGAATGTTTTATTCAACTTCTAGGTATAATCATAAATATTGTTTGTAGTCTCTTCGGGCACCGCGGTAAAAATTATTGCAAAACCTAATCCAGGAAAACTAAAGCGAGGAAGTGAAAATAATAATATTAATTATAGAACACATTTCAATGTTTTGCGTAAAAGCCGCAAAAACGGTTATTATAAAACTCTATTAAACATTTTTGAATACAAAGCGTGGGTATGGAAATATATCAAGGCCTCAGTCATCGCCGTGCAATGTTAATTTACGGGTTTGGGCTTAATAAAGTTTGAAAATTATTGTCTATCGCTATGTTTATAATAAATATACATATAAAGCTATAGAAATTATATTATGGCATATTTCCGTGCACATTTCACGGTACTTGAACACACAAAATAAACATACGGCCGTGACTTTGTAACGACACATAAAGTGAACAGTGTATGAATATGTATAATGTACATTTTTGTTTTGATCGGTCCGAGCTACGTACACACTAGTATAATACTAGTAAAAATGTATTTCTCACTGTAAATATGTGCAAGCCAATAATCTTTGTAATTGTGGCTTAATAAGTGTCTTATTTCGCGTTAAGAAGTGCCTGGTGGAATTTTTTTTTATGCTGGGGGCTGAGGTTGCTTTGTATCTTTAAGACTTTTCATATATTACTTATAACATAAAATAATATGTAAAAGTATTTTAAGAACAAAAGTTTATCATTATTTAAAACATTATTTTTGTGAAGTTCACAATACATGTTTTACTTCAATGGATATGTTTAAATCAAATTAGTAAATTTTTATTTTCATTTGGACCAATAAAATATATTTGATATAATTTATATTGTAAACGATTGTTGGTTCAGTGCACTATATAATTATTACTTAGAGAAGGAAAAATAAGCATTTTCAAAACGTATAAATTATAATATTGTCATGAATCATTGTTGAACAACGTCGAAAGAAGAAAAGACACATTGTATAACCATAATATTATTATGAATTATCCTTGACACGACCAAATCTATCGCAGCAGTAGTTAGTTACCTACAACGAATGTCAATGAGCCTTTCCCCGTATGTGTACTCTATTTTCCTACAATATGTGTAATAATGAACATTATGGAAAGCCTACGAATTCATTGGTGGTTAATTTTTATCGTGAGCGGACTAGAGGAACGGACTGGAGGAGGTACGGGAAGAACTAATAACGTCTTGTCGGTCCAATATGGTTTTTAACTCTTGAAATCACAGAGCTTATTTCTAATTCTCGGACATCCCCGTAGTCGCGTCCATGGCTAGGGGATTTAGCCTCGACGACCTCAATTTGTATTCATATAGGTAAAAATCCTATGGACAATTTAATTTTTCCCATTAGAAAGACACAGAAGATCGTTGTCTGAAATAATTTTTTCTACTACAGCTTGTCTCGAACCGGGCCATCTCGCGTTTGGTTCTAAACCCGTGGCTGGACTGTCGTGGTGGCATTAGTAGTCGACAACAGATCAATTTACACGAGGGAAGTCGTTGGACGGGTTTTCAATACAATACAAATAATTACAACATAATAATACGAAGTGCGGTGTTTTCAATGGCGAACCGAATAGAACGGATCAACGGAACCTGTACGACCGGAAACGTGCACTTGCGGCCTATTCCGTACCCTCAGGCGCAACGTGTGGACCACCGATTCGATTGTACAATAACGTTGTGGCCATTCGCCGGGTATAGATAGTTACACACACGCCGCAGACAATATGAACGATCCAAGGACCCGTGGATAACATAATATCAGTTCCGGCTGTTGTATTATTATGATTATTATATTAGGCGAATAATGCGCTCTTAATGAAGTACGATCGAGTTACGAATAAAAGAGCCACTCCAATATTCAGGTCATCGGTGGAATATTTTTTAACGTTTAAAAACCAATACCCTTGAATGCGCCGTATCTTGGCGCTAATATAGAATAATGATAATTATTGTTAATATTATTGTAAAAGTGTAAATACAACACTTTAAAGCAAATTACCTAACCCGTGACCGTTAAACTCGTATAGTATGTATTTGTATAGGTCCAACGCGTTATTTTCTTGCCGTTTTGATAAGTACACGATGTAAAGCGTACTTGCGCAGATCAGGTGGTAATTTAATATGGCGTAAGCTTTGAGAGACAGTAGCTTTCTATTCGGTTCACGTAACGGTCGGTCACTTACATGACTTTGGTGCTCTTAATAGCGTTTTTTTCGCGCAAATTCATCGAACAATTTTTGTTTTTTCTTTTTAACAACAGTCTGAAGCGCGATCGAATCCGATATAGAGTTGGAAGCGTGATAGTCCTATACAATATAAGGCGAGCAATAATTGTACATATAGGTATTGTTTTTTCGTGTGATTCCTAGTTGGATATCAATCGGTTTTAAATAAGAAATAAATAGCTACAAAATATTTGCAGATATTTATTTTATCTCCTGACTCTTGTCTTGTCGAATTTTGATATCCAATAGTAGATTCGTTTGTGTATTAATACTCAACAAAAAATGCTAATCGCCTTGCTAAGAACTATCCTGGTACCAATAAAAAACGTCTGCAAATTCGCATATTTTTCTATTATGAATAAAAACTTGACGTACAAACTGGGATACTCGGGGGATGAAATAAAAATCTGAAAAAATTAGGGAAATATTTTTGGGAAAACATTTGGAGCCGGATGGCGGCTATCCAACGTCGCGCCGTGTTTCATTTAGGAATCGTCCTAGTATGTATATTTATTTGTAAATTTACACAGCACTGTCTAGTCCGTATGGAATTTAATTATGCATAAAGTATTAATAATGTTTGCTAAAAATAATAATTATAACACCGAGCAATGGTCGGTCCCCTGGTGCAGCCTAACCACATTGTTAAAAAATAATGAAACAATTGACGTTTTGATTATTCTGTTCTAGGAAATGTGGCCGTCGGAGCGTTCAAAGATGAAAAGAAGATCGAGAAGTACGACGACCCCGTGTCGACGGCTATTGGCGAATTTGGCCGGTGGCAAGCGATGCTCACGATAATATTGTCCTTGCTCAACCTGCCTTGTACGTGGCACATATTCGTTCTTACTTTTCAAGGGTTGGATACGGACTTCTGGTGCGCACCGCCGCCTGGCCTCGAGCACCGGATATCCGTGGACCAGTGGAAAAACTTGAGCGGAGTGTTCGTTGTGTCACAAAACATGGTTAGTTTTGTTTTTGCCCGTTCGGTTGGGAGTTCAAAAAAGTAAACAAAATCCATAAATTGCTTAACGTTTTTTTTTTCGGAATCCCTCCCTTATCGTCTCGAGATTCACACGACTATAATACTATGTACATTATATGGGCCCCACGACGGCCGACCGTGTACGTTTTTTAAACATAAAGAATTTCGACTAGGTTCGAGGAGTACCCGCACTTGTTTGTGGCCATTACGATATTATTACAGTGTCCCGGGTGTACACGAGTGGTAATTAAAATTTGACAGTCCGGCGATAGTGTACATAAAAGAACGTGTACAATCGCCTTTTAGCCATAGGATTTTGTTGTACACTCATGTAAACAAGACGGTATAGTAAAAAAAAATTACACGCCACTCGAATGTGTGAATAATGTTTATACTTTTTTGTTTTATCTCTATACAGATGGAAAAGTAGTTTGCATAGAATGTAGAATTATGTAGTTGAATAGTTACAAGGTTTTCGACGGTTGTGCAAATTAAAATAGACCGGAATTCATATCAAATTCCCCATATATGGCGTACTCTATCAACATTACTTGAACGTTAAATAACGCGATTAGTGTATAATAACCACTGGATAGGTGTATCGTATAATAAATAGGTACCTATTATAGGCATGTATTTTTATTTTGAATGTTTACAGCATATAATATTATAATTATAAGTGTAGGTCTTGTTACCTTTCCATTAATAGTAGTGGCGGCCTAAGCTCATAATCCCTATAAGGAGCATGTACAGTTGAAACGCCTACATGAGAAAATTTGCTTGAAACCCTAAATCGGTTAAGATGAAAAATTTAACTCAACATTTAAACATTTTTGACCTACAATTAAACGTATTAAACTTCTGTTTTTAATCAAATATTATTATATACAGAAAATATCATATTATACATACACATAGGAAAGCCGAATAAACTTATACTTTTATCATTACAAATTTTAATAATAAACTACACAGAATATAATCTTTAATTTTAATATTAAGCATACAAATTATATAAAAATATATAATAGACTCCTTTTTTTGAATAATTGTTCATAACATTTCCAACAGATTATTCGTATGTAGCTTAAGTTTAGATGTATATACATACATTTGTACTCAACTCTATTATGCCTGACCTACCCCAAAGATACACGGCTACTACTTTTTTTTTTTTAAATTAGGACCATTCGCTTCAGGTCGTTTTTGATAGGCAGCTATTCGAACATTGATGAAATCGACTGTTGGCTAGTGGGGGTTATATCATTTTAAATGCGGTAGCGACTTTGAGATAACGATAGGGTAGGCAAATGAGTAAGAGTTACAGAATGGAAAGAAATAGTAATAAAAAAAAAAGTACGCCTCCAAAAATTAATGAAGTATGTAAAAACGCTTATCCTTCACGAATTGGTTTCCCATATTTGCTGACTAAGGTTTCATACAAATTAAATTACATGTCATTAACTATTGTTGTCTAGGATTTGGTCTACGACCCTTGCTATTATCGAGACATCGACTATGAGGGTTTGCTCGACAACCACACGTTTGAGAGTGTACTCCCGAGGGACTCGGACAAAGATGTGATTAAAAAGTGTTCGTCGTGGCAATTTAACACGTCCGAATTTGGTGACACGATAACTTCGGAGGTATTATAATAATAATAACAATTTAAAATTATAACGACAACAATGTTCGTACAACGAATTATCCCTAAATGTGTCGTCGAGCATTTTTACTTAACAATGTTTTTAATTCGCAGTGGAATTTGGTGTGTGACAGAAAGGATTTGAAGAACTTCGCCGAGATGATGTTTTTGTTAGGCGTTGCTTTCGGCGGTTTCTTCTCGGGTCTCGTGTCTGATAGGTAAGTCGAGTTTGGAATACTTTAAGGCGATAACGCGCAGACTTCTGTGGCGACACTGACAAATGCCGGCAAAATGGAAATTCAACTTTTAAAAGGGTTCATGAAGTGTGATTTTCGGTAGCGTTAAAATCCATCCCGTTTTAATTATAACAATAACTCAGCCGTGAAATTCAATAAATCACATTTTGCGGGGTTATAAGCGGCATAAAACTTGCAAAGTTACACGAAATATTATAAGGTTATGACTACAAAGTATTTATATTTGATCAAATGTTTTTTTGCAGCTAATAACTGCGCCGCGAGTAAATAATATTGTTTATCTTGAAATACGGTGAAAGTTTAGTGGTTAGATGTAATTTATAGGAATTTAATAAAATCCGATACTAATTATTTGATCTATATGACATAATAATATTACACTGAACGATAAAAATGATTCATGTGGTTTTTTTACGTCCAAGGATGTAGTGTAATAAAACCTGCAATGATCGCATGCAATGTCTTGTCCAAGAGAACACAACTGGTAATGTATTAATTTAGGAAAATTTTATTGTAAATATGGAATAAAACCCAAGAAATAATAATTGGCTTTAAATATGAACTAGTTAATACTACTTCAAGTTATGTATATTTTCAATTAAATTGCGTATTATCTTTTTAAATTATTCACTAAACATGTTTTTTGTTTTGCCATTTAACCGTTATAGATTTGGAAGGAAAAAAACTTTGATGGCATCTCTTATCATGCAGTTGACACTTGGCATCATGGTTGCTCTCTGTCCGTGGTTCGAAATGTACTTGGCATTAAGATTTGTCTTAGGTTTCGTTTGTGTCAGCATTGTATTCAGCGGCTTCGTGTTGTGTAAGTATTTTTTTAATTATCCGCCGATAGCATTGTACAATACCGCGTAAACTTTATTGTTTAGGCATGGAATTGGTCGGTGGTAAATGGTTGACAATTGCCGGAGTACTCTATTTGCTTCCTGTCCCGCTGAGTTACATTATAATTTCCGGTATTGCATATGTGTGCAGAGGATGGAGACTTCTTCAGTGGTGCGTCACTTTGCCCGCCGTGTTCTTTTTAGTTTTACATTGGTAAGTATAAAAATTATACATTAATATTATTTTTTTTTCTTTTTATTGGCAAGTCGGCAAAGTGCTTCATACGTTAAGTCCATTTGTATAGGTTCATTCCGGAGTCGCCGAGGTGGTTGTTGGCCATGGGAAAAGTGGATGAGACTATGGTCGTTTTGCAAAAAGCTTCCAAGATCAATAACCAACCGTTGCCGCCGAACATGGACAAAATCATTAGCTATGTAAGTAAATGACTCTGACAGTAAAATATTTCTGTAGTTGATACGCTGTCTGAATTTCGTGGCACTTAATTTATGATTTATCGGCTATTACAGAGTGTACGGAAACTGGAAACCACCGGCAAGCCTAAGGTACGAGTTTCAGACCTGTTCCGGACAAAAAATATCAGAAAAATATCACTGGTTCTGTACATACTGTGGTTCAGTTTATACTTAGTGTACTACGGCCTTGTGCTTAATCTGTCCAACATCGGTGGAAATATTTACATCAATACCATACTGTCGGGTTAGTGGCACAGTATACTTTTGTAATTTACTCAGAAATTGTACAACAAACCCGTTTTGCTATTTTTTACCTTTCTTTACGTGCCATTCGGGGATTTTAATGCAAAAGTATTCATGATTCAATCATATCATCACTACTCTTACTAATGAAAGTGTCGTAGTTTTATTTATTTACTATTTTTCAAATACGGACTATAAGTGTTTTTGCGTGGAAAATAATTAACTGTTTTTCGCTTTGTTTTTTTTTTTTAGGTTTGGTCGAAATCCCTTCGATATTAATCAGTGTCGTCATACTTTTGAAAATGGGTCGGAAAAAACCGTTGTGTTTAACTATGGTAGCCGGAGGTATCGCATGTCTGTTGACTACAGTACTGCCTCCAGGTAAAAAACAGAACAACAACTACCCACTAATTGCTGTTTCTCATGATCTGTTTACATTTAACCATTTAAACATTATATTGATTAATAGTAATCTTTGTCTAATAATTGTGTAGACACTGACGAGTGGGTGTCTCTATCGTTGGTAATGGCTGGCAAATTCTCTGTTTCATCGTCAAACGTTATTATGCCACTGTACACCGCCGAACTGTTCCCGACCGTCATCAGGAATTTGGGCGTCGGCACTTCAAATATACCTGCAGGAATCGCCTTAATCATGGTGCCGTATCTTTGGAACTTGGTAATAATGGTTGTTTTGAATGAAGAGTAGCCAAAAAAAAAAAACATTAAGGCGTAAACAACTAACGACATAATATCTACTCGCAGCATTGGCAAAAGTTTATTAATTAGATCAGCGCTAACCATTATTATGTAGTACACCAGGCAAACGTTATTTTTCGCTCCATCGCAACTTTATTTCCTCCCCTCTACCGTGATTTACGCTCCCTCTTAATTTATCCACCCCGAGACGACTGCCCTATTTATCATCAGAATTAACAAAAATCCAAAACATTTTTGCTCAAATTTTTCTGTACTAACGAGTTAGTGATGTGTCTGTAATTCTTGAATAACGTCACGCTAAGAGCTTGCGTAGATGAAATTATTATTTTTTTTACCCTTTGGTTACTTACATAAAAATTCCTAAAGCCAATTTTTGGTAAGCACATAATAATTAATAGAGCCTGTTATTTGTATCACATTACCAATTGCCAATCGTTGTGATTATTTTTGTCGTAGTCTTCCGTGAGCAAAGTTTTGCCGTTAATGGTGTTGGGAACGGTGAGTGTCATCGGCGGATTATCCGTCCTCATGTTGCCAGAAACCGGAAGTCATTTGTCCGACACGTTGGAGGAAGTGGAAGAATGCATTAAGTGAGTATACATAAAATCAGTAGACATGGAGAATTCTAAACACCGTTAAACTGTCGACAGTTCGAGCAATTTGAAATAACTTGTGTTTTTTTTTTACGTTTGTTTATATAGCATTACAAGTAGTCCTCAGAAAAAATACATTGACACGGTAAGTAGTCACGTGCAAACCACACCGACAGAGAAAAAATAGCGAACGCAAAACTGATAAATTTTGCATTTGCTATTCCTTCCCTTTACCCACTCCGTCTTCCTAATCTTTGTATTAAGTTTTAAGTGTTTTGCATTACGTGAAGTTATTGGGAATAACTTTGTATTGCTTTTTACGATTTTGACATATTTCTGTGATAAATATAAGTACCTAAACCATAAAAGTTAATCGACAATAAAATGACTACTCCATATTGTATTTATAGTCAATCAATGTTACTGTACAGCGTGTATCACGATGAGCAGAAAACCTCACTAACTTTTAGTTAGGTCATCGTGATACATCCTGTATAGTATTTGAAACTATACAAATTTGACTTATAAGAATATAGTTTAAAACAGTATTTAGTGCAAGAGTTGATTATAATAAGTCGGTACATAGTGTAGGTTACAGATTTATAAACGAAATATTCATAAATCTACCTAGTCCTCACGACCTGTACCGTAAAATAAAATATGTATTTCCTATATGGCTAATATTTTAATTATACATGATAAATATTATTATTATATAAGTATTTTATTTTTTAATTAATTGTAACATGTAAATATATATTTAAGAGTATAATAAGTTATGTACTAAAATTATTCGAGTTATATTATTTAATCTTTGTAAAAATAAATTAATTTAAACGTTAAGACTATTTTATACAAATTTTATTAATGAATCGTTATACATTTCAATGTTTATATTTTAATAATTTATTACATTAAGATAGTTTGTAATTAATTTGTTTAAAGTTATTTTTAATTGAATGAACGAAATTCAAAGTTTTTCTTTGAAAAGAAAACGACAACCATTATGTATTTTATATATTTTATGTATTTAATAAATGTAATATTATTTTCTAAGACTAAATGCATATTTTTTTAAGAGCAGTTTTACTATATTGAGCTATAACATGAGGTTTGACAAAAAATCATGCTACATAAAAATAAATGTAAAACTTATTATGATATTTCAAGTGTTGTAAAATAAGTTTTAAGAGTGGTTTCCAACAAAGTTTCTATTAATACTACAAAGCAGATTAAATATGTTCATGTTAATTTATTATCAAGATTAATTATTAAGTTAAGAAAAACAAACATTCTTTTAAAATCTAAACTTTATTTCCTCCGTCGGTAGCAATTTGGCGGCTCTTAATATTATTTCTTGGCGTCTGATGTACATCAAATAAATATTGTTTAATCTCAACAACAAAACGACCAAGTTAAACGCACACTTAAGTGGCTATTATCAAAAACGATATACATCTGACATGTTTATTTTAGTTTTATGACCTTTTTCATAGCAGCGCGCACCGTTAGAGGGTGTATTGAGAAATTGCCGAAAATACCAGTAAACAACTTAAGTGTGTTGAGATAAATGTCATCATTTTTTATATCTTTTCAGTTTTTGGCGGCGCCAATGGCAAACGGACTTGCCAGTCTAGAGATCGACGTAAACCGCACTATTGGAAATAATTTTAGTCGATGCAAGTAGTTGGACACAAAACTATAGCGCTTGTTATTTCCCATATGGAACGACCGATATGTGTTTTGCGCAATGCATTCAGGATGTGATAGTTTTTCTGTCGCCTATTTTGATCTATTCTTGACCTGGATATCCGTCGTACCGCGTTATGCACCTTAGGCATGTTTGAATTCTTCCAATGCACAAAAGTGTAAACCGTCTTTTTAAATGATAACATCATCGGTATGGATAATATTTGAACTTTGATGCGGAGCTGAGAAGGTACTGTTTTTATAACGTTTTTATTTTACAATGGTGTGTTTTTATTTTTGTGTCTGTATCTGCGATATCTTCCAATTCTCTGAACCGATTCTTTTAAGTAGCAAGATCAAAAATCGTACCTCAATGGTATTTCATAGCACAAAATTAAAAAAATTCACCTCTTCCCCTTCAAAATCGAGAAAAACACCCAAAAACTGTTCATATTTTTTATCTTAAAACTACGATGCTCTATAACTTTTTTTAAAAATATTATTAGAATTAGTTCCAAATTTGTATGGAATATTCTTTAAACATGTACTACCGATAAAAATGAACAAACCAAAAATGTATCATAAGCCTTTTTTCCTTAGAAGGGATAGAATTTTTTTCATTATTTTACTTTTTCAAGCAAAGTGAAAATCAGACCGAATATATATATAATAGAACTATAACATATACAAATTTATCAAAAATCTGTAGTCAAATTTTTTTCATTAAGCAAAAACCGCAAAAAAAAGGGAAAATTACCCTTTGACCATAGTAAATTTCCAGGTTGCTATGAGTGAGTGAATCAACAGTCAACAGGTAATGATCATATTTGAATTACATATAGACAGACAATCTAGTATCAACCCTAATCGTATTCACCCTAATACTAAAAATTCATTTAAAGTACATAATTGTCATTAGGTAAAATGCCTATATCGATATTTGTATTTTTATCTGTGAATCTTGGACCATCCTTACTCACTTGCGTATAAGACTTTGGCATTTGGATATTATTTATTTCGAAAATGTTAAGACCAAGTTGAGACAATTAAACAATTTTTAACAAGAAAAATACAAATTATACAAAAAACAATATGTACTATTCATAAAAAATAAATTATTTAAATATTAATTACATGGCGATGCGTATAGATTTTACATAACAAAAAAATAATTAAGTCAAAAAATATTATCCTATTAGTATTTTTATTTCTGGAAGGTAGGTCCCATTAAAATATCGACAATAATAACAGTTAAGAAAAACCATTTTTTTAAAACTAGTTTACTTTGAAGTTTAACGTACTAATAAAATACTACAGAATAAAAATTGAATAAGGCCTTTTTATTTTTACAATATAACATAGATGAAATTATCTGTGAAAAACTATTTTACAAAAATTAAATAATGATACAATGATTAAAGTTTTTAATGTTGGTTAGCGGGAATTGTTTCATCAATTTTAATATAATTAGGTTTTAAACCTTTATTTTTTTGTAAGATTAGGTACATTTTCCATAAAATCAATTTAGTATTGTGTACAAAAATGTTTACTTTTCAGTCTATTTTGAAAAATGTATTGTGTTTTTATACCAATGTTTCATACCTACATATATAATTATTGTACGTTTTAATCAATATACAATATATATATTTTAAATTAATTTGTCAGTTTAATTTTTTAAAAAATACAACAATTCGCAAGTGGTATTTTACATTGAATTGATAGCAAAACGTTATTTACTATAAAACTTTTCGAATGTAGCATTTAAAGAATTTTATTACGTTCAATTATTTAGTAAACACCGCTGAAGAGTATATTTATACTTTGATCTTTGTAAGAATCGATTTTAGATTCCGAATGTACATTTAGGTAGATTCAAAACTGTTACGCTATAGATAAAAGATAATATTATTACCAACGGATAAACGGGCGGGCAAAAAAAATCAATCGCTAATATAAAAAAGCCAATCGACTTCACAATTTATAGACAATGTGTGTGTTTACCGAGTAGCCTTATTTTTTGGAGCTACTCAATTCTATGGAGTTTTACGATATCAGTAATAATATTCGGTAATCAGCCGTCGTTTTTCCAAAAAGTATTAGGGCCGGATGATCAGGATTACCTCTTTTATCGATATCTATAACATTTCAAAGGCTCAGTGGGTACTTATCGGAAACGATACTCATTGTTCTCAATTGCATAGTTTGTTTCTCAATGTCGAAATGATTGTGTTGCAACATTACATTCAACACAATGGTTTATAATGAAATTGGCCTATTGTAATCCTAATTATTGGTTCCTGCGATTATGCCAAGTCGGATGTATTTACGATGTCATATAAATGAGATTAAACAAATTGACAATAATATTTTTCGAGCATAATAGTATTTTTTATTAGATTGCGGTTTTCGGAAATTTAACCATTTTTCAGGCATGTGCCACAGTACAGTCATTTTGGGATAAAAAGATAATTTCCGTTAAATAAAAGGGATGTCGACATGACACGGGCGTAAAGCCAAATTTATGCTTGACGCGCGAGTTTCTTCTACGAGCCTTGAAAAATAAAAACTAATATAAAACTTAACTTTGCCGTTTTGCCGGAGGAGAATGTTCAATGTACAGTAAAATTAGTGTATACTGTATAGTGTCATAGACGGCGAGGGGATGAATACATAAAACCATCTTTAAATGGGTTTCCTCTCCTTAGATTTAATTATCGATTCGGGGCTTAACGGCCAACGGGTCTATAAAAATTACGGCCTGGACAATATAATATGCGAAGAAAAAGCAGTTTGAGAATAATAAAACCGTATTATAAACAGTTTATATTTTTATTTCGTCCATAGCTGTTGTCGAAACAAATGATACATTCGTGATCCGCAAAATACATAATTTATCACAAAGAAACCGTCGTAAATGCACTTAAATTAAAAGAAAAGATGCTCACATTATTGTCTTGCGATGCACAAGACCGTTTGAAGAGAAGATCAGGATAGAGAACCGCAGAGAGTATCGTTTTTGTTTAAACCGTACCTAATACACGATTGACCGGTAAATGCGGTAAAATCAAATCCCACATTACGATCGGCATAAATATTATATAATATGTATAATATATTTTGAACAAGCGTTTCGAATAAAAGTATAAGCTAAAAGTGTAAAATTACTTGGGGCGTCGCGCTCATAGCGTGTGTGTGTGTGTGTGTGAAGTACCTACTTAACGTGGCGTGTTCAGAGCCCATCTCCCGTCACTAAATTATGCAATAAGACGTGGATTGGAAAATCCGTGGTAAAACACTGTCAAAACAGTTTTGAATATTTTATGCGGTTTCTAGTTTTTGCCGCCCCTCTTTGGCCGCCCCTACCGCCGGTCGTTCGCGCCTACCAGACAGGGCCGTTCATTTTTGTTATTTCACAAAAGGGCGACGACAGACAACACGTGCTCGACATTGGCGATGGGTTAACAAAAACGAATGAAAAAAAAAAAACTACTTAAGGGTGAATGTTTAATGGGCAGAAATGCACCGCGTCGCCGTGCCAAACTTACTGCTCCTATTTTTCAACATTGCCCTCCCTATTTTATGTGTAGGGTACGAAAACTTCCCCTAGCTACACGCGCGCCTCTCTATCGAGATTACACTTGTACATTAAGTCTCGACAGTCAACGGTTCATGGTGATATTTTCTTTGCACCGGAGCGTCGCGTCGTCACACTACATATAGTTTTTACTGCACTTGGGTAGGTATATAATAACAATCAATACTTACAAGAAGTGTACAAGGTCCCCGGTAGAAGAAACTCGTTACATATTATACTAAAATGTTCATGAAAAACACAAACAATCGTCGATCGCTTAACTCGCTTATCAAAAAAAAGTACAAATAATCAAACCTCTCACTATGAGTAAAATACAAAAGGCACACTAAAATGTTGTACACTCGACTTCTTGTTTCCACGATTCCTTTTAAAGTTTCTAAGGTTCTAAGAATTTCATTTGACTTCTGATATAAATCTTTACACTTCAATTAAGTGTAATAGTATTAACATTCCGTATTGTACAATATCTATATGGCATATCTTTGGCATTATCAAAAGTCCTTCAGATATTCTTGAATTATCTAGTTACAGTATATACATTCAAACATCGGCTACATGTTATAAAATTCTCTGAAAATTATCTAGATGTCCAATTACAATAGTTGAGAAAAAATAATGTTTAATATTTTAACGATAAAAATCTTTTAAAATACTTGGCAGTACTTTAAAAGTTCATTGAACAACAATTACGGATTCATTTCACGCCATAACTCAACTTAGTCTAATTATGTAATTCTACCGTCAAAATGTTAAGTGGCATTCGCAAAACCCATGGCCGCGTTTGTGACCAAATAAGAAAAAGCTTTAATACGTCTGTCAAGTCCTGAATCAAATATTGTATTGTTATAGCGCATTACAATAATCAAAATGTATAGTTATATTACCATTGCACAACGATATCACAATTTTATTCTGAATCAAATGCATTGTTATAGCGCATTACAACAAACAACATTGATAGTTGTAACTTGTATTATCATTTTAAATTGTAATTGTAAATATAAGGTTGAACACAACCTGCCTGTAACTTATGGTCAATTGTCAATATCATTTTGTTTTAAATATTTTACCCTCTATACAGTATACACTAGGTATTATATTTCAAAAAAGATTACTTATTTATTTATTACCTACCTATGAGGCGCTTTATCGTTTTTCTGGAAGTCATGTTCACCGCCAAAACGGCTACCTCCTAGGAAAAATTGTATATGCTAAAAACTACACCATATATAACTAATCTGAACATAAGCGACACAATTCTAAAATATTATAACAAATTTTTTCACAAATGTTGCCTATTCTCGAGCCCTTAACAAATAACCGACATCGGACTCTTTTATCAATATATAATATAACTATTTATATGATGAAGAAAAAAAAAGAAATTAAATTTTCTCACATTTGGCATTTGTTTTTTAAGCCAGCTTTTTTTTGCAGGTTCGATTGTTGGAATATGTATTTTTTTAAGTATGCAATTTTCTATACTGTAATAATTAAAATACTTCATTGTTGTAATCGGTGCTGTAACATTGGACAGGGATCCACTTGAAAATGTTTCATTGATGGTTTGCAAATACCTGGGAGTTTATTATCGTTAGAGAATTTAATGAAGAGTAGTTCGCCTCCCAAATATGTGCATAGCTTAAAACTAAAACCACTGCTGGCTTACAAATTATATTATTTAGCGTTCATTCTATTTGGACAAGTATTTCCACAACATAGTTGTTGTGCGCGATTTTATCACACAACTGTTTACAATAGCGGAACGTTTGCGTCTTGATGGGGTGTAGACGGGTTGATACAGTATAATATACTTATTCCCAAGTTGCGCGGTTGTTACACGTTTATCTTGCAGACCGGAGTCTGTTATAAAATAATCGGCTACGACCTCTTGAGGGGGTAGCGGGTTTGGAAGTTAGATAGACGTTCAGGTATATGCTTAACGGGAAGGTTGGCTGCTGATCAACTTCCTACGAGTCGGTATAAACTTTAGATTATCCAAGTTTTAATTGTTATGAGCGAAAAGTCATGTTTGGCCGTGTACAAATCACAATAATCAATTACCTTAATGCTCTCTCTTAGGCAAGTAGGCAACAGTGCCAACGGGCAACGCCGACCGCCAACTCATAACATCATGAGAATAACAGGGATGTGCGACACAAACTTAATTTACCCAAACCTGAAACTATTACCTAAAGTTCATGCAAAGTTTATAACAGCGCGTCGTTTCCTATTCGGCTAAGTTTTCGCTTTCCATATATTAGAAATGCGACAAGTGTTAGATGAAAAATCGCCACTTAAGTATTAACAAACAAAGTTTCGCAAATTAATCATCGCTCTACCGCACGTCGTAATTAGCACATTACATTACAATATAAACGCGTTGACGTTTTAAATTAATTTTAACGAAAAACACCACAACAAATTACGTCCTTCTGGCAATATTGCACACAAGCTAATAGAGAGACTGAAGGTTTGTCGGAGAAACGTTTGGTAGCTGTTCAATTTTAATTTAAAGCAAACGCATTAGTACGGCCATTATACTAGATTACTAGACTTTGATAACAATACTTTTAGCTTTGATGTGGGACTGAAAGGAAGTAACTTTAACGCGGTTCTTTGTGATGGTGAGGCTGATGACACTGATTTAAAGATATAATACGTCATAGGTTCTGACATTAGGCAATGACAAATTTTGTTAATGGCAAATAAAACAAAATTAAAGTTTAATATGAACTATACTTATATGAACATGTTATATTGTTTGATTTATTTCAAAAAAAAATATATCATAAAAAAAAAAATAGTTTTTTATCTGTTTATCCTAACATGTTACCTGATAATCTCTCAAGTGTTTATTATTATTATTATTATGTAAGGAGTCAAGATAGTTCTTGATAACTAGAATAAGCTTAGCTATAATATCAAATATACATGTTATACAATTCAATTGTATTCAAGTACATTTTGATTAATTGAGTAACTATAGAATATGTACCTTGTAGCCATGTTTATAACAACACTGTAATTGTATTATAAATCTAAATTTTTAATATTTATTTAAATAGATACCTTTTAAACCTCAATAATTATTTAAACAAATAAAAACCGAGCATTTCTATATTTATTTGAAAACAGCAAACGCCAAATCGCTGGTTTTGCCCGTTTTGTAAGCTTTTATTTATTTGTTTTTTTTTGCGGTAAATTGGACACACAATTGCAGCTGAACCCAAAAATTCTTGTTTACGCGAGAGCGGTCTTGTGAAATCTGCTACGCTACACCGTATGTACATATAGATAGAAGATTTCAAGTTATCAAACGACGTGGATTTGGTGGTCTCGCAGATTTCCTTGAAAGGTTTTTAGAGTTTAACATTACAGCAGAGCTTATCCTATTTTATGTCTTTGGTCGAAATGTGTGACATAAAAAACTGAAACCAATTACCTTATTTTAGATTTCCGAACACTTATTTTAACAACAAAAACGTCAAAGACCTGAAAGTTCAATACAATCAAAGTCCAAACTTTAGTACCACTCAACCAACAACAGTTTATAACATTATTATGTAATATTACGGAAAAAATATACTTGAATAAGCGACGACCAATTATTTAAGCCGAGAATTTTCATTTTTAGTCTCAAAAAAAAAAAAAATTATAAATTAACATCTTTAACGACGTAACTATACATATTTTTTTACAAATCCTGGCACGTTTTGTCGATTTTGTGTTTTTTTAATGCAGTACCTGTTGTAGTGCAAGTTCGGTGCTTGCATTAATAGCGTTCGCACGTGTACCTTGACCTTGCACCGGCGAGTCTCTTATCTTAGTTTCTTAGTTTATACGTATCTCGGACTGCAGTTCCTTATCTTCTCGACACTCGCCCGTAAACATCGAGTTACATATTTTACACAATTTCAATTCCTAAGTTTGTTACATAAAAGCTAATTATAAAAAAAAAAAAAAAAATGAACAGATATTGTGTGAAGCATGTATAGTGTGTGTTATGTGCCAGTTGCCATCACCATTTTGAGTTAGAGCTCAAAGTTTGTGTGCAATTTAATTATTGGATGATAATTTATTGCTTAGGCTTGACAGATTTAGTCGTTAAACGAAAATCAGGGTGTGTGTCATGGTTTTCAACCCGTTGGCAGACGTCATCAGCGCTACTGACAAACTAATGATTCACATCGGATGTTGGACTTAAAGGTACACAAGTCGTATGGACCAATAATGCAATTACTTAATGTCGACTCTGCTATTGGCCACGATTCTTCACAATGTGTCCGGCTAAGCAGATCAATATTCGACCTGGCCGCTGTAGCTTTTGTGTAAACAGAGAGGAATTGTTTGCTTTCCGAGTTTTCCTATACATACATAGTGTATACCTACAAAATGTTATCTCTCGCGTTTCCAATACCCCGGGGAGATCCGTATAATGATAATCTACATTGAAATTTATTAGCTTCATTTGTATCTGCTTATCAGATCTGTAATATAGCGCTATATTACAACATATCATTTTCCAGGCGGCCGACGTACGACAATTATTATTTGTGTTTGTTCCAATAAAAGAGACAATACAGGCAACAATACTATAATACTACTCTTGATAAACTCATCGAAAAATTTGTACGGCAAAAAAACAATTGCTCATTCATTAAGGCTTTCTAGCTAATCCTAGATCTTCTCATTTGACCTCAATTTTATCAATCACGCCTCTTTCATATTAGCTGTTATTTGTTTAAATTAATTATATTATACAATGCTGTCAATTAGACAAATATTTTAAAAGTAAATTTGCGTTGTTTAACTGTTTTTTTTTATGGTGAGCGTGGGTCAAGCGAAAACAATAGAAAATTAAAAACATTCCAGAATAACATCAGTATGCCTTTTGGTATTAACTTGAATAGAAATTAATCATTCCTTTATTCGTGTTTATGGTCTCAACTCAAAATTTTAAAGACTCAAACAAATCATAAATCTGCTCGCGCTTGTAAAAACAACATGGAAACTTAAGAGCTAAATCTAAGTGTAGAAACAGAAAAATCATAATAGAATCGATAATAATTTTTGCACATGACACGTTATCGTTGGCCGAGTCAATTATATCATTGTATGGACCCTTAGTAATTATATTTTCTTCGGGAAACAGCCGGCGGTGACGTCGGCAAGATCGACCTAATGTAGTGGTGTGATAAAATATAACATTGTTATTATTGTGATTTGCACATGATTCTGCCAATGACGTCTTAGGAAAAATGTCGAACACGACATTTACCTTATGCTACCTACGCCGTGGAATCGCTATATTGGATTTTTTTTTAAATACTCTGCGGTCACCGTGAAAGTTTCTGACTTGATGTCTGGAATTGAAGTGATATTGCTTGGGGACGGCGCACGAGGGGGCCGAGAAATGGTTTGCATCAGTTAAACGACCCGAGAGGGAAATTTCACGGTCGGACTAACACGGCCTGCGTCGTCTCATCCTGAGAAAGATACGGCAGTTAAAAGATAACAATGATCAATAAATTGAAACAAAAAAAATAAACAAAGAAGAAGAAAATATATGTATACAAGAATCGCTGAAATAGATGTAGGTATATTGTATTTGGCGAAATGCAAAAGAGCCGATTCGATCCGGTCGGGTGCATTCGTTTAATTTATACTTAACCGCCGTACACCAAAAATCAAACTACTCCAGTATGATTACTTATGTTTGTCTGCATTGCACCTTAACGAAGAAGGCATGTCATTGTAACTAAATTACAATTATTTATTTTACCCAGCATTTGTAACTGTATGTATGTATTTGATGATCGGTAATATTCAAAATGAGAGTTGAGACCATACTCTAAAAGCTTCTTATACGATTCACTAATATTACGCTAAACAAAATGGGACTATAAATACTAATGCGAGCCATTAAAAAAATAATACAATGTACAATTCTGCGTATAATAGAGATGAAAATTGTAATTGAATAAAAGAAAAACGTGATTTCTTTTAGTTGCAGAGATATGGCTGCACTCGATATTATTGGTTTCTTAAAAAAAAATCGAACTTAAACGCGAATAGCTTTTTTAAAGTCGGTTGTAATTTTTTTTTGCATAGTTCAATATTATATTAATTACGATGACCAATAAAATACACACTGAAGTAATTTTATTTAATTAATAATTATATTATTTATTTATTTTACACAAAGCGGGTATGTGATAAAAAAAAAAGAAAGTTGTTTGAAATTTCTTGGTAACATAATTTATGGACACATTCTAATGAAATAATATCAATTTTAAAAACGTGTATTTACCCATAGTTTAGTTTATGCTTTCAATTTAAAACGTATATACCTACTTTGATTTTGAAAGTCTAAAATGGAATTTGTAAATTAGAGCACAAAAATGTCTAATCAAGCAAAACAGAAGTTACTACAATTCATGTTTTTGTACCTGTAACTTCAAAACTTCCTTTAAAAAAAATACATATCCTGTATTTAAACCATATCATGTATTGTATTTTATAAAATAATTACTAATTAAGATCAAAACTGTTTCCTAAAAACTCATTACTAAGTTGCTAAAATTTCACCTCCATATTCTTTTAAATGATAAAAATAAAATGCACGTATTATTAATTATTATTATTTGTTTACTTTATTTACTAAAGCTATCCTAATCTTTAAATAACCTGTAGGCTGAAAAATTTGCAGCCTGAGTCATACTTTGTGCAAACATCGTTATCTGAACATAACAATTGTGTTTGTTATATTATGTATTTTTTAACTACCGAGAAATCTGAGTAATTCACTCATACAACAAATAATCTCATTGTTTTTGCAAATAAGAACAACAGTACTATCGTTTTATGGCGTTCAAAACAAAATCTTCAAATCCAAATAGAAATAGAAATTCAAAAACACATAACCACGGTTCTTAAGAATCACTATTTAAATTTAGGTTTTATGTATCATAAACAAATGCGACAGACTTTGCTGGACCATTAGCAATATAAGTTCTACATAGTATTTATAAAATTAAATTAAATCAATTAAAGTATTGTATGAAATACAAATTTCTAATCATACAAACACGAATACAATTTTAATAAAAAAAGACTGGAGTCGTGATTATGTTTGTTACGAATTAAGAAACCAACACAGGCGTCTCCAAAATGAAGAGGTAACTTTGTACCCATCTAAACCTTCCTTACCCATTATAACTAAAATATAATATTTGAAATTAAAAAAGTGGCGTCAACCATTCAATATCGGCCTGTGGCCCCACTGAATGGAATAAATAAGCCATGAGCCCGTTTGGGTTATCGTTTATCACATTTTATCGAATAATTCACGGTAGCACACGAAGTGATGACTGTCGGTTGCCTAATACGGTACAAAAGGTAATTTAAAATGGGTTAGATAGGTAAATACAGGTCATGGGCGTGGACAAATTTTCTTGCCAAGTATAACGTTATTTTAAAAATCAAATGTTAGCTTTTAGACACAATTTCAACAAATGTAAATGCTTTTATGTACATCAATTTTGGGCTTACTCGGGTCAAACAGGGGGAGGGGATCCCGTCGGTCCCTATTATTCTCCGGGTCATAAATCCATTACTGGTGCAATCCTGATGGGCATCGGTCGACGGCTGTTTGTGGTCAACCGGACGCTTTTGATATCCGACCGGAACTTTGGACAGCGTCAAGTATAGTGTACATTATTATGCACATCGTCGCACTACTGTCGCAGTGCTGTCTCGACTCGACCCGACCCGACCTCCTCGTCCGCTGTTCCCGTATTTGTCCCGCGGGCTATGTACGTGTAACGCGCGGTCTTGACAAACGCTACTCCGGATCCGGGATGTATAATTAACGCAATGGATCCCGGTGTTCCGGGCAAAGTGCATACAACTATGGCAGTGCAACATGTCGATGGCTGTGGCCGGAAACGTGGGATCACCGACAGTTTACTGTAACATAACACTATAGAGTGTTACACAGAGTATATACAGTATATTTATATTATACATACAGTGTACAGTATATATACGCATATTATTGCCTTCTGTCCAAAGTTCATATAATTTATTATATTATGTATTATTATTATTATTTTCTTATGCCACGTCCGGCAGTGGAGCGTTCAAAAGCCGGTTCGGACACAATAATACTACGGTAACGGCCATTTGCCGATAACATTATTATGCGAGTTGTCGATAGACCTCCCTTTGGGTTTTAACGGCGAACCGCGAACGGCCTCTCTCTGTATACATACAACAATACTATATAGTATGATCCTATGGCGAAAAACAATAGCCGTTTTACTCCAAGCTCAGCGTATCGTTATTGTACACGCACCGATATTAATATGCGATAATTAATCTTGACCAGCGGTCACAATCGTTCGGGTTGCGCCAATGACGACACATACATATTACACGGATTAGTTTTGGATCGTCCGACATTTTTTTGTTTATCATTGTTGTTGTATTAAATTATCTTGAATACTATATTAATCGGGTTTCAGCGTAATACCGGCGTGTAAACGCGTTTGCCGTCGGTTAAAGATCAACCGTTAAACCAACAATATTATCGTACATAATATTAAATAAAGTATTTATTTATTATGATATTATTTCTATTGCCAATATGCGATTGTGCTTTCGCAATACTCGACGAACACGTTTGGACGATTACAGTTGACGTTAACAGTTGCGCAACATGCAAACTAGTATTTTCGACAACCGACTATTGTTTAAATAATCGTCGTCCGTGTATTTTCATTGTTGACCGTTGACGTTTTGAGACAATGTTTGTCTCACCCGATATCGATTCGCACAGTGCCGGTGACGCACAGATAACCGTGAACGCGTTCGGCCGTCGAGCGCCGCAATAGCCGGTCGCATTGTCGATAAACGGTCAGCGCGGCCAGATACAACCGCAAACGTACGGGAATGACGTGGACGTGGCTGGGCGAATTGGTGTTCCCGTCGCTGGTGGCCAACGGCACGTTCGGTCCCGGCTGCCGGTATCTGTCGTTCAAGCCGGCCGGCCGACCGCCGTGGACGTCCACCGTGGTGTACGGCAAGGTGCTGGTGGCCGGCGTGCCCGACGAACACAGCGTCGTGCTCAAGGTGAAACACCGGTGCCGGAAGATGCGTCACGTGCTCAAGTGCGACATGCAGTTCCACAACGAGATCGCAGCCTACGAAAAGATCCTTCCGTTCCTCGTGGGAGCCGGAGTGGCCGAGGACTACGGGTGTCTGTTCGCAAAGTATTACTACGGCCGTAACGCGTGCGGCAAAACGGCCGAACAGGACGTCATAGTGTTGAAGGACATGCGCACCGAAGGATACGAGCTGTTCAAAGACAGCCTGTTCCTCGACTATGACCACGTGGTCGCCGCTCTACGGGCCTTGGGCAAGTGAGTTTTAACTATATAATAAGACAGACAACCAAGTTCCTAAGCCGGATCGACGATCGTACAAAAAAATATTGACATATTTAAAGCAATACAAATTACATTAAATAACGTACTATCGAAATAGTGTTTATATTTTTAGGCGATATTCTAGGTAAACGTAAAATAATTACAATAAATGTAAGTATGCAGTCAAATCCGGTTTACATTTTTGGTTTGGTTTTAACTTTAAAGATATTATGAAAAATATATTTTCCATGTTATTCGGGTTGACCAGTTGTTTTACCTTGTTTCGTATATAATATTTTATCTCTATGGTTATCGGCGATAACATAATGTTAAACCGCACATCGATTTTTAGAGTAATCAAAATATATTTGATATCTACATTGATTACGAAAATACAGAATGTACTGCATGTTGTATTGGGATTTTTCTTTCTGGTACTAATAGTTGTGTTCTAACTAGTTACCCAAAAAATGAAGGACTTTTTAAAAACTTTTATAATTGAATCGGATAACCCGGTAACGATAAAGCTCAAATGTGTCATGTCTCATGTGAATAAATTGTTATCCTATTTGTACGACGAATGCCGCTTACCTTGAGTAATTATGTTATTCAATTGTTATTATTATACCCAGAGTCGTCAAGAGTAAATAAATATTTCGCACTGTCAACGACTTTAATTTATACTTTTATTACTAATTAATAATAATAATTGTTATTGTAGTGCAAGGTGGGAGAAATCGCAGATAAAGGGCAATACGCGACCTTTGCCTTATCTAAAATGCCATTACATAACACTCAGGTTAAAAATGTATATCTGGATAGAATAAAACATTATTATAAAATCATTTGTTTGAAAACGGTTTTAATTGTGTTCTCTTCAACGTACGCTTTGAATTTTTTTTTTTACTTTGAAAGGTAGGGTTGCGTTGATATAAGACGTACCTACGGTTAATTTTTGGTTGATACATTTTAAAGCTAGAAAATTAGCTTAGGTACACTTTTAAGTATTTTAGCAAACCGAGTACGGAGTAAGCATTCTATATGTTATTTATTAAGTTCAATATTATAGTTTATCGATAACTTTACTTTTAAATATTATTTTCATATTACCTATACCTTTAATAAGAAATAAGTGTAAGCTAATTCGTACCTATGCCTACGGTTTTGGCCTTATTTGGCCCGGTAATTCAAAATAATTGTTTGTGATAATTTATAACAAACATAGGTACATAATATTATCGAATTATACGAGTATGATAAAATACATTTATTAAAACTTACAAAGAAACACATATAAGTATCCGTTTAATCGTACCTATTGGGATACCATTTGTTTGTTAACTAAATGTGAAGATATTATTGTAAAAAGAACGTCATAAAATATTCTCATTTCTCAATGCATGTAAATTGTATGACTTAATGCCATTTCGCGTGTTTTTTCGTGCTTACTCAAATTTCTTTTATTTGTTTGTAAATATTATGTTATAACTTCTGACCTACAACCAGAGTCTATAGTCGTGCTACCTATTGGAGTATTTATGTTTTTTTATATCTCATGTATTCCTTTTTAAAAACAAGAATATAGATTTTCTATGTACTCATACAATTTGGTCAACGTAAAACTCTTGTTTACCGTTAGTCGAACGAATCAGCAGTACAGCAGTCAGCCAACTATATTAAGCTCTAGCGGATATAATAATATTATTAATGTAGGCCTTTTAGTCTCATCAACTAAAACTTGACGTTAACATCCGCAAACAATTCCAGTTAAGACGCTTAACCATTTTATGTTAGGGTTCGCCCCTTGAAGATCTTTTTACTTTCACTGAGAATTCACATATCGATAGTGTTTTATCATAAAAATATTATTATTTTTTATTCAAACTTCTATGTGGGCTAAGTGAAATTTTGGCCAATTTTTCTTCGTTATCGTTTTGTAAATAATATTCGAGAAATCTCTAAAAGCTTTCTCGAATTCCGTGAGTTATGATGTCCCCAGAAGCTTTATGCCGGACCCTGTTTGCCTTTGTGATTTAAACGGATAACAGACCCGTTTAACATTGGCGGCTGCCACCAGGTGTCGACCTAATTTTCACTAATAAACGGATGCGTTAATCCGATTAGACGAGCCCCAGCACGTTTTCGGTTCTCGCAAGAAAAACATGTGTATTACTTCGAAAGTTTTCTAAATATTATGTAAAATCATAATGAGACTACACAATAATTGATTCATCTACCACAAAATATTAACGAAGAGGTCACACGTTTGGACATTGATTTTAATATTATGTTATGTTATTATATTATGTTTAACGCACAATTTGTATTTATTAAAATGCAGTCATCGACCTCGCGGTCGCGGTTTTTATTTATATTAAATATATCTATATTTACACAATATTTTTAAATTTCTCTAATTTTTTATTTACACTTCGCATTGAAATTATTTTTATTTATTTTTTAATATCAAATATAAATTTCTAGAATTAATTTGTAAATACTACTGTGTTAATAATACAAATACCTAATGTATATACAATATACATGCACTAAGTTTACTAGACGTTGGTCTGAATGGAAACAATAATACAAACTTTGTCCAAACATGGTGATAAACATTATCAAGCAATACATTTTTTAAATAGGTGTCTTAGAGGATAAATATTAATGATATAATTGATTACAACCTATCGTTAGAATAGTAAGACAAAACATATAATAAATAATTGAGAGGATAAGACTTCAACGAGGAAAAAAATGCTGTCATTTAAAAGATTACATAATAAAATACTGTAAGATAAAACTAAAATAATAACACGTGTTGTAAATTAAAAGTTCACTATTAGATTTTCAATTTTCTTCTTAAATTGCTTACAAAAAAAACCATGTGCAACAAAATTCGATGACATTTTTTAAAATTTAAAGTTTTTAAAAAAGTAGTTGTTTTTTTAATAAAGGATGCAAATTATTTGTATTATATGAAATAATACTTTATAAGAAATCGATAATGTTTTATAAACATTTTTTAAACTAGAAATTAAAAAAAAATGTATATTAATATTTGCATGCAATTAGAACATTGGCAGGTTTTGAAATTTACATCGTTTTGTTAACCGTTATTTTTTATTTTTCCGATTTTCGGAGGATATATATTATTGTAATAGCAAAAATAATTTTCAAATATTTATATCTTGTTTAAAATAAAACAATTTCAGTAAAAACCAATGGGTAAAAGTGAAATGATGTACGATTTAAATATGTAGAATTCCTCT
Organism: Adelges cooleyi; assembly: GCF_023614345.1. NCBI lineage: Eukaryota > Metazoa > Arthropoda > Insecta > Hemiptera > Adelgidae > Adelges > Adelges cooleyi. Next base: position 1,161,870 of record NW_026095761.1, read on the forward strand.
TATGTTATATTATTATAATAAAATATGTTAATATAATTCAAATTACGCGATAAGATGCGGTGTACTAAAATGTTTGTATAAGTTGTGTACATATTTTTAATTTTCAATATTATTCTAAACACCAGCTCAAACATGACGATATAACAGTTATCATAAAAATTGCATCAACTTATTATGGATGATATATCAGACCGTCAAGTATGCATATGTGAAATCAAGACATTAAATAGTTGTATACTTCATATTTAACTGGTTATATTATAAAAAAAAATTGTAACTTGTAAGTTTTCGAGATCATAAAAAATAATATTTTAACATTAAAACCGTTCTCCTGTTAACAGTAAATGTCATTGTTACACGAGTTTTTATATATACTCGGGTACTACTACCAAAAAAACTTTGCATTATCAATTTATAAAAGTGATGTGAAAGCTAACGCCAAGTTTAAGTAACAAATTATAATTAATTGACTTCATGCCTATGTTACCGACATGAAAAGTTTTTTATTCATGTCGTACCCCATAATACCGTGAAAATACTGTAATGTTGTAGGCTAGCCGCTAGTATATTAGAACAGTAACGATTATAGCCAGACATTACCCTAACGGTTATAGTACACTGTACACTTAAATCTGTTTTCTTTTGAATTGCATTTTAAAAAGTTAATTAAAAGAATAACGGGTTCTCTTATATTTTATATATTATTTATAATATTATGCAATTTACAATGTCTCGTGTCATTACATTTATGTTGGCCATCGAAATTCTTTATTCAAATATGAATATAGAGCAGTCTGAAGGAAAACGGTTTTTAACAGTTGACATGTACTTGTATTAAGCGAATACGTTATTTAAATAATAATTACCTACTACCTACTGTTCTCAGAGCGAGACTAAGCTCATTAACGGTTTAGCGAGTTTGATTTAACTCTTAAAAAAACCCATTTAACTATCTTGTCAAATACCTTACATTACTTTTGTTATTGTTCAATCATATTTGCTAGAACACAACATAAATATGTTTAACAATACCGTTATTGCAGTAACTACAATTATAAGTCATGTCTAATGAATAAACTTACTAAATAATAATTATGTTTAATATTTCTTGCTTAAGTTTTATTATTCGTTATGAAGAACTTATATATTAAGTAAAATTAACAATGCTTCTTTTACTCGTCTTCTTGGCTTTTTTATATGTTATTCTAGTGATGTGTTTTTTTTTAATTGGTTAATCATAATAAAAAGCCCATGGTCAAATTACGCAATAAAATAATACAAAATTAAGTAATTTACTGTCGTAATTTAATAAAATATTTATACGGACTTTTACTATTTGTATAGATTTCACGGAATGTCGTACGTCGCTAAATCAAAAAACCCGTTGCGGTTCCGAGAGCTGTCCAGGCACGTGTTGGACACTCAATGGGACGCGGAAGGACGATGGATATTTGGTGACGCAGAATTGCGGACGTTGGCCATGCGCGGAGTCCGTCCGCTGATGGAACGGCCTGGGTACGACGACGGGCGCATGGACGCTTGTCTGGAGCTGTTGGCCAGCGCCGAACGGAACCTAAGACGGGTGATGCGCAGCGACGGCCGATGGTCGGTACTGTGCCACGGCGGCTTTTGCCGGGACAACCTGATGTTCCGATACGACGTGGTGACGGGACGGCCCACACACGTGCTGCCGTTCGACTTGGCCGGAATCCGGTGCGGCTCGCCCGCGCTGGACCTGTCGTTTTTCTTGTACATGAACACGGACAACAGGCTGCGGGAAAACCGGTGGGAAGATCTTCTGGACGTGTATCACGAAGCGGTGTCGCAAGTGGGAGCCGCCGAGGGTGTGGCCGTGCCAGTCAGGGACGACCTGGACGCAGAAATGAAGACGCACGCCTTGTATGGACTGGCACACGTTTCGTACTTGTTAGCGCTGACGGCCCGCGTGCCCGACGACCACGACATGGTCAGCGAGTGCAAGCGTGAGTTCGACATGGCCACCGACCAAGAGAAGGTCAACCTGAGCATGGATGCTGGCGGACAGGCGAGCACCGACCTGCTGATGGACGTTGTCAAACATATTGTCGACAAAGGTTATACCAAAAAGCCTTTGTGAAAAAAATACCTACTTCATAACATTCTACTCTTGAACAATAGCACGCGCAGTGATCTAGACCATTTGAAACGAGACCGTCATCGATTAGATTTACCTCAAAGTTTTCATGTAAAAATAATTATTTCGGTTTGTATTGAATTTGCATATTTACTCAAACGTTTTATATTATACACGGTTGTTAAGTTTTTTCTGAAGAAATACACCTTAATGGTACCATTTAATCGAGTCTCACGATTCAATCTGACTACAAAAAATACAGTCTAATCAACTATTTATAGTAAGTAAGTAATTCCAACATCGTACCCTTTGCTAAAATTCAATAACGTTAAGCTTGATGAAGCTGTCTTTAAACGCAGAGGTATTTCCATTAAAACTGTAAAAAAATATAATGTTCTTCTTATAAATAACATCAATAGAAATGTTTAATCAAAATTGTTCCACAGAATATGTGTTAAAATTTCAAATATTTTAATGTACAATTTACATTTATAATACATATATTGTAATTTTTAAAGATGTATTTTGCTATCATAAATATAAATTAACATAATTTTTTTTAAGATTTTTTAATTTAAAAAAAGCTTAACGTTAACGTGCTCTTGCTATTTGGTTGTGAACGGTTGTCCACCTCGTAAAAATGAAATTGTACTTAATATTAAGGCGAATGGGCTCAGAGAAAGTGAGAAAAGATTTTAAACGCCAAAGTAAAATTGTAAAACACGAGCTCTTACAATAATTTAAGACAAAAACCTAAAATACTATGAATTAGTAGCACATTTAAAAATATAACAAATATTTTCTCAGCTTCTCAGAAAAACTAAAATATAACCAAAATATTTGTTTAAAGTTATGAAAAACATTATTTATTTTTATAGTAAAATACAAAAATAACTATACAGGTATACATAGTTTATAAAATGGTGAATATAAATTAAGATTAATATTTAATGTAATCTCATTTTATTGCATTTCAATCGAACGGTACACTATATTTTTTTTCAAATTCACAGTATCAGTTTTATTCCAAAAAATGTATACTGAACTGACGAGTCACCGATTTGATTATATTGTAATGTCAATTAAATTCATATTATTTTCATTCAATGGAGTAAAAATAATATGCTCTTTATGGAGAGGATAATCATTTTATGTAAAACATGATAATAGTTAATATTACAGTTTTGTTATGTATTATTATTGTAATTATTTGTTTTTTTTACTTCCGTATGCGACGATGCGTTTTTTATAATATACCTATCCGCTTGTTGCTAAACATACAATATTGTAAGTGGTACAGATATAATTGTTAACCTTGAAAACTATTAAATTATATATTGTATACATTTGTTATTGTGTAATTTTTTTTTTTTTTTTATTGTATTTTTCTTTCAAATACATATAAATAATATAACGAGTTGTCAATAGAGTATTTTTATTCTAATAACATTAAATACATTACATTATATATTGATTATTATTTATTACACCTTTACATAAATATGGTAAGTTAAGTTATTCTGGTGTACTGAGAATTAAATAAAAATATTACTTTAACAGAGAATATTATATTGCTCTATTGCCAAATGTAGTTATTATAAAGTCTGAAATACAACTCTGGGATAATCGTTTACTGAACATTAAGCTTAAAAAATAAATACTTAAACGTAACGTCGACAGAGATACTTCCGCAAATATATTTTATTTTGCATAAAGTTCAATCATTTATTTTTCCTCTGAATTCATTGTCATTAGTCCAATTACTACTCGCGCAAGTTAAGCTGATTTTTTATTTTAAACATCTAATTGATTAGTATAGCTGTTTAAAATCTAATATTAATTCAACAAATCAAATAAAATCATAGTTCTATCTATTTTTTCATACTTAAAATTTATTTTTGTTTGTATAATAATAATAATATTTATATTGTTAAATATAGTCAAGTTATTTTGATAGTTAAAGTCGGTAGTCGTGGCTATTAGTTGGGGGGCTAAATATTTGTCAAAAAACTAATAGCTTCTCAGCTTCGCCACGAAGTTCAAAAGTTGTTTTAATGAATTTCGATCATGCCAACTTATTTTCAGTATTATTTTTTATTAGCTTTAGGGTGTAATTTTTAATGTACACATTTTTTACAGCCAATTACATGATGAAGTTAAATATATAATATTATTATCAACAATTCATTGTTATCCAGTACGTACCTAATATTTTTTCATTGATCTTAGATATAATTCTATTTTAATTAGTGATGTCATGATTTCAGTTAATATTCGAGAGTTACGAATATAAGATCTTATATTTTATATTAAATGTGTTCTTGTTAGTTTACGGTTATAACTGAACACAATGGATGTATGGTGCATTATAATTTGCCTAATTATCTAGATACTGACTTCGATTTGTCTCGCGGACTCTGCACCGTTTGATTGTGCGTTAATCTATAGACTTCAAATGTGTTAGTTAGGTAAAATAACAAATCAAATTGTTTCGTACATTTTGTTGTATATTTATTTTATTTTTCGTAAAAAACGTGCGTCCTTATAATATTTTATTTTTTCTTGTAACCTATTCTATAAAAATGTTATAATACTTAACTTAATAGTTAAACGAATAGCCGTTGTGTGGTATCAACCGTGTTTGATTTTTGTCAGAGCTGTACAAATATTTTCATTGCCAATTTATTGTAAAATAGGCATATATTTTTTTAAAAAAAGTGAATTCCTTCGTTATAGGTTTAAGGACGTTACGTAATTACTCGTTATTTAACATATATTATATTATTAGTACATCGAAATAGATACCAAGGACCGGTTTTGATGCGTTTAGGTATGCCGTTGGTCGACCATCCGCATGCTGACCGCCTTAGTTGAACAACTACGGCCGAGCGGCACGCTCACCCCATCCAGGTGTACTGTAGTCGACGAAATATCGTATTGAAACAATTTTTTCCTCCTGAAAATGACGTCCACGCTTTCGCTGGTCAAGCAATCGTTACCGGACATCGTGGAAGCCGGTGCGTTCGGTACCGGTCTTCGGTTCGAATCGTTCGTGGAGGACGGCGACAAGGCGGGACAGGATCAGTACGCGTCCATCGTGGTGTTCGGCGACCTGTCCCTGTCGGGCGGCCAGCGTCTACAGTTGGTGGTCAAGTTCAAACACCGGTCGCCGTTGCTGCGTCTAGTGTTCAAAAGCGACCAGCAGTTCCACAACGAGATCGTCATGTACGAGCGGATCATACCGTTCCTGGAACAGTGCAACGGCCCGGCCGCAGCACCGATGTTTCCGCGTTACTTTTACGGACGCAACGTTTGCGGCGAACTGGCGTTGGAGGACATGGTCGTTTTGGAAAACGTTTGCCCATCGGGATATCGGTTGTCCGAGGAGCGAGTCTTTCTCGACTATCAGCACGTCAAGATCGCGTTGATCGCATTGGCAAAGTGAGTAAAATACAAAATGTATAAAACAAATAAGAGGTCACAAAAATGTAGAATCATTTAATAATTGCTCGCACATAACGATCGGTTACGTTCATTGAAGTTTAGGTGTTCCATAAACATCATTTGAATAACTGATTTTTTTTTTTCACTATACAATATATACAATATACGTACAATAAGTATAAGTATTACAAGTTAGTAACTTGGTTGGTTCGAAAAATGAAGCTACCCACAGACGGTTATACATTTTCAAGGGCGCCCGCAGGGGGAGACTACTCCCTCAGCTTCTCTGCAAAAAAAAAAAAATATCCAATACCCCAAAATTCACAAAATCTATTGCGAAATCATAGTCGCCCCCCCCCCTGAATTTTCACTTGCGAGCCTTTTTGTAAATTTGGCTCTTTAATAGTTATGACGTAAGAAGGTCTCTGCACCTCTTTCTTTTTAATATTTTAGGTGGATTGTTGGCCATCGTAGGTAATGTAAGGACTTTTACAAAAGAGTTTGGGTGGTTTTGCAAAGTGAATAACTCACTTAGTCGAATAGAGCTGAACTAGGGCCCTTGTCAATATGCGCTACAAGTACACACAATATTGGGCGCATAAAATCTCCGCCACAATGAAATTTTTTTAGTGTAAGCTCTGCCAGAAAAAAAACAGGTAAAATTGGGTATAATATACATATTATGTAAACTCCGCCCGACAAAAAAAAACAGGTAAATTTGAATATATGTAAACTCCGCCAAGACCATTATAAGACCATATTGGTGTTATTTGCAATAATAATTTATCAAGTATGTAAAATATGCTAATATGTGTAAGTAACATAAATGTATGCGTAATAAAAAGTAATATTTGTATGTACTTGGTCAAGAAACAAATAAAACAATTTAAAAAATGTTTAGAACTAGTAAGAGTTTGTAATAATAATTTATGTTTTTTATTTTTTTAATTGAAACTGAAATGTAATGAAACGGTTTTTAAATATTCTAATTATTGTATTTGTCCATTATTATAATCATAATACATAGCTTTTTCTAATACTTGCATTTTTGTGTATGACATGAACTAATGTAAATATTTTTGGTTGCATTTGTTAACATAATATTTCGTTTCTCCACTTCTACAATTTTAATGAATGCACTGCAATTTTTATTATTGCATCTCCATTAAATTTCATCGGATGCGTAAGTAATGTTCTTGTTGTACTTATAATTGTTATATAAAACTAATAAATTGCCTCGTTGGCCAGTTATTTAACTTAATTCAAACATTATAATTCAACTGATATTTTACTACTTTTGGACTTCTATTGGAGTGAATTTAAGTGCAAAACAATTAATATTAGAATTTTTAATAACTCTAGTATAGAAGATGACTAATTTTACATATTTGTAAATCCACATTTATACAATTTTTTTAAGTAATTATTATTTTAAGTTCAACTATTGGTTGAATTATGATATTTTATTGTAAACTCGGTAATTATTTCTGTAGTATATTATGACTATGTTGACGTGGACTATATAAATAGAACGTCTTTATGGTATTAGTCAATGTAATACATGATTCCAATTAGTTTTTATCAAAACAGCTAACTTATGAGCACTGTTTCAGTATTTCAATACAAAATCAGAATATTGTTCCCACTTAAAAGATAACCAAGGTTTTTTATCAGACGGTATACCTCACTAATCACAAATTTAGTAGTTGTTTTAAATTAATAACATTATTAAAATGTGTAAATCGATAAGAAGAATGTAACATACATGAGTTCACATTTGCGTTTAATTCGTATTCGAGGTCATATAAACGCATTTACGATGGGTTAATGAAAGTCATGTCATAGTTATTATTTCAATTTTATTCCAACCAAAAGACATATAATAAACGCGGTTACCGGTTTGGAAGAAGTTACACAGATTTGAAAATAATCGTTGTTCACATTCTTTGAATGCAAATGGCTAGCGGTTTAAAAAAATAAAAGTTTAAGAAATAATTTTTTTCCATAAAAAGGAGTGGTTAAAAAGGTGGTTTTTAGTGGCAACAATCCAACTTGATGAACACGATTTGCAATCTATCCCGCAGGCGTCGTAGTTAGGTATCCTATTTAAATGTCTGTACTTTAGTTATACAAGTATACAACCAAATATTTATATTGTAGTAAAATGTCATCAATTAATACAGCCTACACAAGTGGTAGCATTATTTTTTTCGGATAAATTATTATTTGTCTATATTACAGTCTGGTATTTTTTTTTTCCAAACGTCTCGTTTTGTTAATATATAAACATAATTTTGTATATAAAAACAAAACAAACTAGAATAAGCTAATTTATTAATTAGGCGAGATTAAAATATGAGAATTTATTTGAATGTGTCAGTGAAACGATTCCTATGGTTAGGTTATCCAAAAATAATTTGTATCTTATTTGCTCCGAAACAAGGTTTAGATATTACTATTTCAAACCAATAAAAATGTGCATAGTACTGAATAAATATATAGTGATTTCACTAGGACAGCGTGACACTAGGAATGACTTTTTTCTTAAAACTATTCTTATAGATGAATATAAAGATCTTAGGTACATATAAGTCCAATGCCTATATCTATTAGTTGTTTCAGTCGGTTTTGAGAATATCCGTATAGATTCCGTATGATGATAGTATAGATATATAGTGTATACTATTAAAATGTGTGTTGTACCTAATCAACAAAGCGGTGTGCCAAGTTAAACACGGAGCACAATAAGACCCAGATTATTACTCCATAATACGTGAATATGCATTAATTAAGTTTAGTATAACGTTTGCAGTTATTTTAATAATTGGATTTAAAATAAAAACACGTTTATATTAAACAAATTAACAAAAATGTATTAAAACCTAGAAAGTAGCCATGACAATGGAAACAAAATATTAATTATTGTTGAATGTTGGGTGTTACAAACATATATACGAACTTTAAAAAAGACGTTTGAGACTAAGCTCATCACAGGGTTAGCAACAATCTAGGGCTATCGATTGAAGACAAAAATAGTTGTGGTTTAAACAATAGTAATTGTCAAGTAGCGATTGTGGTGCTATTTTTTTAGTATTTCTTCAAAACTTTTATTTGTTTTATTAAACATAAATTGAATTATATACAATTTTATAGAAAATCGGTAATTATAAATGGCACGATTGACGATTTCATATAAAAGGTATTAAAATGTTGAGTTAAAAAAGATGTATACATATTTGATTCACAATCTCGACTCTATTTTAACGTAACAACTGTCGACTAATTCCAGTGAACCCAAATTTTGAGTTTTATGATCCTATGGCGTTTTCGGACTAAAATGTAGATAAATACGGATACCGTTGAACCTAGAACAGAGGAATAGAACGGTGTCAACATTGAAGCCAAGTACATATGTAGTTGTATATTATTATTATAATGATGGATATATTAGACGTTGACTATCAAGGTTTTCTGGTTATGGAATTGCTTAGTTATACAATTGTTAATTAAGGAAGAGTAATTATCGTAATATAAATAATAATTACTGTTTTTTATGATGAATTATAATTAATTCATTTTTTCAATGACATTTTATCGTACTTAACCGTGGATGCGATTTTGATTTTTTTGCATTGTGGACGTCGGATTTATTTACTTAATTTGACGACCGTTTTTTGTGTTAATAGATTTCATGGTCTGTCGTATACGGCAAAGCAGAAAGACAACGAGAGGTTTTTAAAAACACTCGCCGATATGCAGGAATCGCAGTGGTCCGAAGACGGCCAGTGGGTGGTCAGGGATAACGGTATGACGAAAATGGGCAGAAGGGGAGTGGACCTGCTAATCGAACGAGACGCGGAAAAGTACCGGGACAACGAGCACGTACGGAGGCTGTCCGAGTTCATGAAAGACCCGGACAAGAACTTGCGGCGAATGATGAACGTGCACGATCCGCTGTCGGTTCTTTGTCACGGCGACTTTTGTCGGAACAACATGATGTTCAAGTACGACGAGGCGGGCAAGCCGGTAGACGCGCTGCTGTTCGATCTGGCCATGATCCGGTACGGGTCGCCGGCATTTGACCTGTCGTTCTTTTTGTACTTGAACACCGACAGGCAGCTGCGGAACGAACGGTGGGACAGTCTGATTGACGCCTACTGTTCGGCACTTGCCGAGTCCGTGCCGGACGGCGTAAACGTGCCGGATCGGGCGCGCGTGGACGCCGAAATCGCCAAGTACGCCGTGTACGGGTTGTCGCACGTCACCTTCTTCTTGCCGATCATGGTGGACACCGAACACGTAATGGACCTGAGCAAGTATGGCACGGTGTCCGCAGACGATTGGCTAGACTTACTGATGGCCATGGGCGGCGCAAAGGGTAAGGCATTGGTAGCCGACGTGTACGAGCACGTGGTCAACATGGGATTCACCGATTTTGAATTGTGAGGATGACGTGGTGACCGCGCATACAGGATGATTGACCAATGGTGAGTCAAGTGCTGTGCAAACCACTGAAGGATAATAACGTTTGTATACGACTTAGGCTCGCCCTAGTAGATCACCTTGTATGCGTCACGAAGGACAGTCGCTTTTGCAGGTAACATAGCGATACGATAATATATGAGTTTATTGTAAACTATATTGGAAAACCTCTTCAAACGCGCTACTCTTAATCGTGTTAATATTTTTATAAATAAACAAATTTCAGCAATTTTATTTATTATTTATTTTGTTATAATATTGTAAGAGTATAAATATTGATGTTTTGTAATTTGTTTTATCATATAATAATACAAATAAATCTATTTTCCATTCGGAGTTTAGAACCTTTTCTTAGAGTAGTATTTACAATTTTTATGAAGTTTACAAGCTAAGAGGGGGGGGGAATGTCAATACTTTAATTTTCTTGGGAAACTTAAATATATTAAAAACACTATAGGATAAAAATTTTAGTTTTTATTTAATTAATTTATTAAACATATATAGGTTATAATATAAAATATTTTTTTTGTAAAAATGGTTATATTAAACCTGCTTTAACGATTGTACAAACTTATTTTGTTTTTAAAGATTCTTTTTCTTTCGTTGTTTTCCACTTTGACAGCTGTAGTCATTATCGGGGTTATTTGATTTTTGGGTTGTAATTAATTAGGTTTCTGGGACGATTAAGGGTTTTTAACGATTGGCTGGAATAGGTATTTTTGCTGAACAACAATTATGGCTGACCAGTGACTACTGAACTACATCATGACCTTTTTTCTCCCGTTTCTTCCAATACAGTGTCCATACCTTATAATTGTATATATTAAAAAATATTTCCTAAAGCTAAATCACATTAACCGAAAAATTAGTTGAAATTATCAAAATGTATACAAAATTTGTTTTTGTCTATTATTGTCATTACGTTGTCACTCCCTTCCCTTTTTTGCCTTTAGTAAAAACCTAAATTAAGCTAAGCAATAACTTATAAGGTTTAATGTATGAAATGCAACTCAGTCACCTAAAATATTTTAAAAAAAAATTTACAAAATATAGCTATTATTTTTAGAAATAATAATGAGTGATTTACGTCGACTGGATCTTCCTGTACCTATATAAACATTGATACCGAATTTAAATTTAAACCTATAATCTATTTTGATACTTTTTAAATTTTAAATTTGCGTAAAATATGCTCATATTATGTCATATCCAATAAATATAAATTATATCAAAGGTAAATGAAATGATCGAAAACCACGCTTTATACAATGTAGTATCTGATTAGTGTAGTTTATGGATGGGAACACTAGCAAAAATGTATGTGGCAACGGTTGTATTGTAATTTGTGTATAATGATAAATGACAACACCACGACAGACGGGCTAATGCTAAACCGTTGTTGATTTTGCACTGTCGATTTTACACTTATTCCGCTGTTTGACATTTTGCAGGCCTATACCGTGTTCCTGTTACCGAATTTGTATAGCAGGGCAGGCGGGTTTGGGACAGAATGTTTGAGGCTCGTGTTGGTACGTACTCCGGCCAGGTTCTCCCTGCGGCAATACCAAAAAACGACCAAATAAACCAAATAATAATAATAAAACAAAAAAAGCTCTACACACAGTCCCGGCCGTACAGTTTTACGTTAGTCGGCTGTGCCATACAACTCGGGGACAGCTCATCATTACAGCGAAAACCATTGTTACGAGCCCATTAACACAGGCCATATAGCCAACACACTCGTCGCTATCCGTGTAGGATGTGTGCAACGCTGTTGTTTAACGAGAACCGTATTGTGTACCCATAATATTGCAGATAACGACATTGCGCCTATCCGTGTCTATGGTTAAGTTTAACGACATTTCATATAATTATACAGCAAAAGTTTACAGCATGTACAGAGTTATTATGGATTCGTTGGGGACAGCACGCTCAGTTTTTATTAAAAAAATTTGCAATTTTGAAGTTTTTGATTTTGTAAATATTTTTGTTTATGTCATTTCACAATATTATGAAGTTACTAAATATTTACTTTTTTTTTAGTATTTTCCACGGCTCCGTCAACTTTTGAAACTCAAATGGTAACGACTGGTTGACAACTAGTTTCGGATAATTATTCTTAAAGTAATTTCGGTTTAAAGTTTAAGATGGGTGGAAGGGTGGTGAGTAGTGCTATTTTTATCTGCACGCAATACTCAACCACAATTCCTCTCCCGTCCTAACTTTTAAACTTTAATAACTTTTAAAGTAATTACTTAAAACTGGTTATCGACCTGTCAACAATTATTCTTAATTTAAAAAGTTAATCAAATATACATTACCATTGAAGTGTTAAAATTTATAGAGCTCCGGAATAAATAAAAAATATACAAACTTCAATATTGCCTTTTATTGTAAAATAACAAAAAACTAAAGTGACTCCAAAAAGAGAAAAACTGCAAAACTGTAATTTTTTTTACGAGAAAATTAGTGTGTTATCCTAAATTAATCACCAGTGTAGACGGGAAGCTATTCGAAAATGTACCCGAGTTTCTTTAAGCACTGCATAATATTATGTATGTATTCACGCAGTTGTGTCCTCGCAGTTTGTTCTGAATTATTTCGCAGTATTTACTCCCCGTTAAAAATCATACGACTCCGACAATGTTAGTTATTAGATAGAGCATTGGTGCCGAGAAATACGGCTACACGAGTATCCTACAAATTTGAAAAAAAATTAGAAGTATTGTCTATACAAATTATGGAAGTTTTAAATAACCGTTCCCGAATAAATATCAATTGCAATAACTAAAAAATAACATTTATTTAAAAGTAGAAAAATATGTATAAATCTTCAAATTTCTATAAGATATAATTTTAGGATTATGTATGATTCTTTTTCAAATTTTGATCTATTATTATTTATCCAAAATTCGACCGCTTAGGTCACTAAGGTACTACTAAAGTCTAAAACGTTGCTCAATCACGACGCACGACAATTGGAATTCAAAGACTTACTTGTCCGGATCTATGCCTTAGAGCTAAAAAAAAAATACTACTTAACAATCGATATGTAATTAAAAATATTCAGTCATGCACTCAAAACAAGTCTTAAAAAATGAAAACCTCTGACCTTCCCGTCCCTAATATGCTACATTCCACTAAACTAACCGTCCATTAGAAAATCTACATAATTGTATCTTATTATGTCATCATCATCATCAACATCACATAGCTTTAATTAGCACGAATTCGCTACCTGGGACGGCCCATCAGTCCAGGATGGGGATTCCTTTTCACCGTACGATTGTCAAACCTGCGACAGTGAGCGCTAACATACTGCCGCATTACCCACTCCTCCTCTTTATTGTTATCTTATTATGTGAGTAATAAAATAATAATCTTTGTTATTAATTGTATTAATATACCAGGTCATACACTAAAAAAGGTACTTATAGTGATCATAATAGTTTAAAACGTTAATCATATAAGACGTCGAGCCAAGGCTAGTCTGTCCTAGTTACACGAAAAATTATCGAGTAGTGGCAAGATACAACCAGGTTAGATATAACATTTTAATTAACAAAACTTTAATAGTAAATAATATTAACTTATACTTCCAAATAAATAACATCGAGCTTGCTACTCTCCTCCCCCATATTATCATTAACTTAATCTATTACTTACTTATAATTGTTGTTAAATACCTATTATTTTTCGAGCCTATTACATTTACGAACAAGCACTAGTTGATAAATACAAATTTGTAGTGAAAAACATAATTTGGGATGTTTATCAGCAGATTTTTATAATTTCACAGTATTAAAAATTAAATACACACCAAATTCTACAGTTCTAAATGTCATTTTTTAGGGTTTCTTTACAAAACGTTGAAGAATGATTTCATTGTTGAAGGACAAATTATTTCCGAATATCGTGGATAAGGGCGTGTTTGGCGAAGGCCAAAGATTCTTGTGGTTCAAAGAAGATAATAAGCAAGTGGGAGAAGACCAGTTACAGTCCACTGTGGTATTTGGTACTTTGGCGGTATCGGATGGTCAACAGTATCAATTGGTGATTAAATTTAATTTCGCAGAACCTAAAGCTATCGAGATTTTTAATACTGATATCCAGTTTGAAAATGAAATAATTATGTACAAAGATATCATACCGTTTTTAATGTCATACAGCGAAGATGTCACGAACGGGCTTCCGTTGTTGCCTAGATTTTTCTACGGGGCGAAAAAAAATGAAGATGCTTTAGTGGATAATGATGTAATCATTTTGGAAAACATGCGCTCTTTAGGGTTTCGACTATCCGAAGAACGCGTATTTATTGGTTTTGACCATATATCTGCAGGTCTTCAAGCTATTGCAAAGTAAGATTTTTAAAATTTTTAGTATATTATATTTTAGATCAAACTCGCCAGCTCGGTAGTCATTTTCTCGTTAACTATAATATGTCTTTGAAATATTTTACCTATTTTTTATAAACATTGAGTACAACAATTATCAATTGGCACACTTTGACTTGAGATTAATGTAATGTAAACGGGTTTAAACATCTAATGTACTTTGATTCGTATCATAATCGTCACGTCTAATAAACAGGACTATATTGCCAGAATATTTGCGGTTCGTTGTTAGATACAATTTTGACGAGGCTACTCATGGTCACCCCAAGATTTGAAGCTAACTACTGTGAATTTGTAATTATCGTTTGTTTTTTTTTTTTTTAGATTCCACGCCTCGTCTTATATTGCCAAGCACAACGATTTCACTCAATTCCAAAACAAAATTGTTGGAATACGCGACCATTCGTGGAAATCGAACGACAGATGGACAATTCCAGAAAAAGCTTTACGAGCACTTGCCTTTCGAGGAATAGACAGATTGCTTCAGAGGAGCCCAGAAAAATACCGCGACCATGTGCATTTAAAACAATTCATTGCACTTGTGGACAATTTTTATAAAAACTTACGGTCGACTATGGTGCCACGACAACCTCACGCCGTAATTTGCCACGGTGACCTATGCCGCAATAACATTCTGTTCCGGTACGACCATAGCGGACATCCGACTGACGCTTTGCTCTTTGACGTGGCTTCGCCCCAATACGGGTCACCAGTATTGGATCTATCGTTTTTTTTGTACTTAAACACCGACAAAGAGTTACGGGAAAGCAGGTGGGGCGAACTGCTTGACGTGTATCATTCACGGCTTTCCACGTCTGTTCCAAAAAATGTGCGCATACCCAGTCGATCCGAACTCGATAGTGAAATGGCTTCATATGCGTTCTACGGATATTCGTGTGTGTCACATTTCCTAGTTTATATGGTTGACGAAAACCCATTGCCGGTGACCGAACTGATTGAAATGCCTGAAGAAAAGTGTTTGGAATACCGCCTGCGAGTTGGCGGAGACACGGGTACAGAATTACTCGCAGACGTAATTCAACACATCGTAGACATGGGTTACACCAATATAGTATTATAATTTCATAAAAACTGTCCTAAATAAATGTAGTATACATTGTGTGTCTAATCGAAAATTTCACATTTCGCGAGGCTATAGTGGCTACGAATAAATAACCTTACAAGATAACAGGTTATTGTTTTAGTTTGTTTTATTTATTTAAATTATGATTCAAATTTTCATTCTTTTTACCACTGAAAATCACCGGTGCGACGCCCTCTTAAGGGGATTGCATGCGGTAGGTTTTTAAGGAGTTTTGTATAGGCAACATTTAAGGAAAAAGTGGTTTTACTAAATTTCGACCATGTCAATTAATTTAACGGTTAATTTGTATAAGCTTTAAGGTATTATTTTTTATTTAAATACTGTTTTCTATGACTAAAAGCCATTCTAGTTTATTTTAGATCAAAAAGCCAGGCAAAAAAGGATAGACCAATTCTATAAAGAAACTCAGGTTCTTCGGCTACTTTACTATGTTATGCAGGAAGCCGATTATCATTTAAGAACTTCAGTTTCTTGTAATTAAGTATTGACGGTTTCTTCACGTTTGGATACGCTTGAAATTATAAAAAAAGAACTAACTATTATTAAATAAAACAACTATTAAGTAGTTGCCATCCATTTTAATCGATGCTTTACATCCGACGGCTGATGTTCTGCAAGGCAAATTAGATTTCGGCATTTTTCTATTACTTACTTTATTATTCTAGTAAACAAAATACTAAACAAATACGTATGCTGCGACTTGCGAGCACGAGATGTCAAAATCTATAATTTTGTTCTAGGGGGAGGGGGGCTATGGATCTCCGAGTTGACTTAGGACAACACAAATAAGTCCTGAAATTTTTAGCTTGATCTGTTAAGGGGTTCTGAAGATATGGACATAATAATATAATATGTGTATAAACAAACACACATTCACATTTGTAATAAATATAGTTATATTTATACAATATATCTGTATATAAGAGAAATAAACAGTACAACGTATATTATAATACATATTATATAGTGCCATAGTGGAAAATAAATTATATTTTAACTACGGAAATAATATAATTTAGTCGACTATGTAACCTGATGCAAATAATTAAAAATCCTAAACGGCGTCTTGGTAAGGCAATTTCGGCGCACGGTTGCATATTATTATAATGTTGTATTCGTATTCGCCGGACTGCCGCCATGATATAAAATTAATACCACAATTTAAAGATCATACGAGGTATATTAAGGTATTATGGTTTTAAAACAGTATTCAGCTAACTTTGTTGTATATCCTACAACTATATACACTTATTGTTTTGCATACAATTATTTTTTTGTAGTGGGACTAAATATAATTCCTAAATAAAATAGTGTATCATTTTGTGTATCGCACGTAATTTTATGTTTTTTCTAAGAAAAAAGAAATGTAATTAGGTTGATTAGCTTATCAGGTATATTATTTAAAACTAAGTACATACATTTTTACATATTTTTCTTTTGGAACGTTTACTAATTAAATATTGTTCCATTTGAATGCGATTTGTATCTGGCCATTTTGACCTAGAATTAACAAAATATCAATACAGGAAGGTTAATGTGGTAATAATAAATGTGTTTTCGATTTCCACATTGCATCTGTTTAATTTATGTTGAATATAAAATTAAAACAGAACATTATACTGGTATATTACAATGTATATATAAGGTTATATTAGAGTGTATAGATAATAATTTTTAATTTAAAGACAATACAAATGTTAAGACATATAATATTATTGTATAGTCAATAGTGTATGTATTCATTAATTAATTAACTACATAGTTCATACTATGTTTATCCCGCTGCATCTATGTATAAATAATATCTATTTTATAAGTATATATAGTGGATAGACCAAAAAACAATTATGAATACAAATGAAAATAACAAAAATAATAAATCGTGAACCAATCATCGGGTGCAATCATAGTAAGAGCACAAATAAACTGCACTCCATACCCTGCCTATAATTTTGGGCGTTTAGAAATTCAACCATATATACATAAATACAAGCATGGATTCAATACACTATAGATAAACAATGCATATTGGAAGCTCTTTTTGATGTTAGTTTTTCTGTCAATAAGGCTCAAAATGGATTTCAAATACATGCTTGCCGGTGGATCACACATGTTTTATTCTGTCTTTAGCCATGCCTCACGTATCCACCACTCTTCCCACCATTGAGTGCTCCCAGTGTCCCAAATCCACACTAAAATATTTATATTGTATGCGTTTCCTATCATAACATGGACATTGTATATTTAATCTATGATACAAGCTTATTATCGGCGAGTCGACAATTCAAATACTCTTTTAAATTGCTATCATAAAATATTTATAGCCTAGGCCCTAGTATAATATCTTATTTTTCTGTAACCAAGAACTCGTCCGCATTTCAACAATTTTACCATAAAAATAAGATTTATTAAATTATAGACAGCTTTTAGAGTAGGCACATATAAGTACTTTCAACTATCACGGGAAATCCGCACTATTGATTTCGATACGGTTTTCGCTAATTAATCTGCAACCTACGGTTTGGATTTTAAGCTATTTCATAATGTATCACAATTCTAGGAATCATCACTTAAAATGTATGCTACAAATACTATTTGGCCAATTCTGACGTATACTTAATATAAACTATAATAATATTACTATTTCGTGAAAATAATGTTATGCTGTATGTCATTTGTAATTGGTATTGCAATGAGAAGATTGAACGACAATTGACTCCTCGACGATTTTACTACACCATATCGGATTTTGACAATAAGAACATTAGAACGACTATTATAATTATTTTTGTTGCATTATTAAATATTAATGAGTTGCTTTTGTGATCGATTGAAAATAATTGAATACAGAGTGACCCATTTTAACGTAACATACTCATTTTCTCGAAAAATAATTACAATTTTGTAGTTTTACTTTTTGAAAATATTTTTGTTAATGTTATTGTAGAATACTACAAAACTACCGAATATTTAACTTGTTTGGTATTTTTCATAGCGCTATAAACTTCTGAAAGTCAAATGGTATATTTATTTAATTTTCTAAAATTGCCGACTGGTCGATAACCAGTTTGGAATAGAACTTTAATATTTATTATAGATCAAACTTTAGTACGGGAGGAAGGTTGGACACTAGTATTATTTTTATAGGCATGCATTACTCAACCGCACTCCACTTCCCATCTTAAATTTTAAACTCCAGTTATAATAAAGTCATTATTTGAAACTGGTGTAAAACTAGTTAAAAATACCAACAACTTTTATTAAAATGTTTTTAAAAATATCATCTACAAAATAAATTGTAATTATTTTCCGAGAAATTTAGTAGTTTACCTTAAACGGATCATTCTGTATGTTACATATATTAATATATATATTTGTTATTATCGCTAGAATAAACGCGAGAACCTCATAATAAACGTCTTGGAATTATTGCGTTCGCTATTATAATATTATTATAGTGTTTATCTCGTCTTACAACGAGTATTATTTCAAAACGACCCGATGCCGCTCGACGTTGTTATCAGTATTCGTTGACTAACCGCGAGTGTCGTGCTAAGCTAACGGACCATTTGAGTGCCGAATCATACGCGACGTTCGTGTGACGTTGTAATAATTTTTAATAATACAAATATGTCGCGCAGCGCGGTGTGACGCAATAACTCAGAACAGCCGTTTTCAGAAAACGCGACCGACATGATTATGAGCTGCGAACTTTTGGAGGGCTGGGTGTCCAAAACGCTATCGGCCGATGGGGTATTCGGTTCGTGCGGCGCCCACCCGGTCGTGTTCGAAACGGAACGTGACCCGCGACACACGAGCCGCACCAAGCAGGTGCAGTGTTTGTCGTCGTTGATGGTGTCCGGCTACCTGAGGATGGCCGGCCGCGAACAGTTTGCGCCCGTCCGGGTGACGATCAAGCTGAAGCCGACCATCGAGCTGCTCCGGACGGTGCTCAAGTCGGACAGGCAGTTCCACAACGAGATGCACGTGTACAAGACGGTGGTGCCCACGCTGTTGGAGCACTTGCCGGACGGCGTGGACGGGCCGTCGTTACCGACGTTCGTGTTCGGCAAAAACGACGGCGGATCCGGCCACAACGAGGACATGATTGTACTGGAAGACCCGCGGGCCCTCGGCTACGCGGTGTTGGCCGAGCGCGAGCACAAGCACCTGGACTACGACCATCTGGCGGTAGCCATAACCACGCTGGGCCGGTTCCACGGCATGTCGTTCACGGTCAAGCAAAAGAATCCGGTGGTATTCCGCAAGCTGGTCGGTAACCTGCGCGAGATCCAATGGGACGAGGACGGGTGGCTGGTCAAGAACAACGGGCTCAAGTCGTTGGGCATGCGCGGCGCCAAGCCGCTTATGGAGTTGGAACAGTACCAGGACGGCAAACTCAAAGGGTTCTTGGCCATGATTCGGGAGGCCGACCGCAACCTGAAGTTGGCCATGACGCCCAAGGAACCGTTCGCGGTCATATGCCACGGCGACTTCAACAAATGCAACATAATGTTCAAACACGACGAATACGGGAAGCCTTACGACGCAATGATCACAGAATTCACCGCCGTAAGGTAACAACAAAACAATGTTCTTTATTTTTATTGTTTTTCGAGATTGGGTTTAATCTACACATATAATAATGTGTGAAATACGTCGCATAAAAAATTACATTCCAACAAAAAGCGATTTCATATCAATTCATTCAATTAAGCCTGGTAAATTCTTACATTTTAGTTATACACCAGTAAACATACTACACGAATACACAATTATAAGTTAGTTGTGCCTATGTAAGATATCTCCACTGGTGTTCTTACTCTAATTTTTTTTTTTTTTAAGTTTACACCTGTTATGGCTTTTATGAACAATTCCCATCTGAATACTTTTACTCGGCCAATGATCGCATGCTGAAAATCCGTTGCTGCTGAAAATAAACCAAAATGTTGATGTAATATTGTACTCTTTATTCGAGGTTTTATATGTTGTCTTATCGTCGAGTCTAAAACGCTTTTCTAACTTATATGATAGTAACATTAACGCTATTACCGGCTAGCCTGGCCCGTGCAACTTCAATAATGCATTACCGCCTACCGGTAAAAACTTACTACACGAAGCGCATTTCCAAAATATTCTAGACGTTTAACTTAATTATTTATCGCGTTTGCCGGCGAAAAGTTAGCCGGCCATAATATTATTATTATGAAGCCAAACACGTCCATTGGGTAGGCCAAGTATCGTAATGTAGTTTACCGGGTTAACGTTATTATCGCCGGAATTCTTTATTGCTGTTTAAACCCGCTCATCTTTAAAACGTTTTTCTAATTTTCGTACACGAGGTCCGTTTAGTTTATGTTACATGACTTCCTTGTTTGATTTTGGTTTTTAAATGGACGGCGTTATTTTGGCTTTACGGTAAAAATCAACAAGTGAAAACGTCTTTCGTTGAATAAAAAATGTATAAAATATTAAAGTGCGCAAGTGTTTGGTGGCCAGCAAGATATCGCTAATTACATACATTCGCTAATTTATATTGTTACAAAAATGTATTTTTATTTGTTTATTGAAAAGTGTGTTTCACTATTGTTATTTTAAACAAAAAAATACACAAATGCCTGGTTGCTGCATGAACCAATTGTAAACGAACATTAACAAATAAAATATTTAGCGGGCCCGTGATAAGCCCATTATAAATCTAAAAAAAAACCGACCTAAGAATTATATTTATACTATAGTAATCTAATCAGTGATATTTTGTAGAAAAAAACGTTTAAATTTTTATGTTTATTAACATAAGTAACCCCCAGTCTAAATAAAATCCTGGAAAAATTAATTATTTATACTATTTGTTCGTGCCAGGTATTTAAGATTGATTTTTACTCCTTATAATGAGTTTTACAATATGTTTAAATTAACATGACACTATAAAAATGTGTATTTGCAACTTTTTTTATTATACCTATACAGAACCAACTAATGAAGGGCGATTGTTAGTCACGTGGCTTTCACGTGTATTTTTCAGCTTAAGCTTTGGTTTACAATCAACCGAAACTTATTTTGGGTAGGTAATTGGAAAAAGGCTTTCAATTATGTTAATAACCATGAAATATTTGATTTTACTTCTTTTGCATCAAAAAGTTACAAAAATGAACTGGCAAAAGCGTTTGCACTTTCTTCTATCGTTACATCAACAGCGCATGTTTATTAAGTAGTTTTTAATGTAACAATATATTATGAAAATGCATAAAAATGTTTTTATTTATTTCATTTTGATCATTTGTCATTGCAATTAGTATTATACAATGAATTTTTTAATCAGTCTAGACCGCCTCAACACGTTCCAAACACATGACGCTAAAAACGGGCGCACACTGAAGTGTCCAAAACAGTTTATATTTAAACAACAATAGGCAGTTAGCGTGTCTTCTCTAATGGACCGGCCTGGGTTTAAGATCGTTTCTAACCCATTCTTAAGCGTTTGATTAATTATGCGCAAAATTAAATTCACGCCCTCTCCCTTCCGGGTTAACTCGCCCAATCCCTTCTCCGGGGGCGTTGAAACAAAACAAAGTGTATCTTTTTTTTGTATTACAGCGGTAAGCCTTATAATTGGCAAGCATAACCTAACCGTATCGCGAATATAAAAACAAATGCCAATGCGACTTTTTCGCTGACTCTGTAATGTACCTACGCACTATCTATAAAATACGATATTATCGTGATGTACCTACGTACACTTAAAACGTAAAAATTGACTCGTTTTTGTAACACAATGAAAATATAATACAAATTAAAAAAAAAAAACACATCCCTCGGTGTACAAACCACCGTTGTTGTTGTACATCTGTTCGATTCAAAAATTAGATGTTTGTTTTTGAAATGAAATTTACTAAAAAAATATTCCAAATTCGAATAAAAAACAAGTACCGAAAACAACGGTCGTTTGCCGGGATTATGCGACGGTGTGAAAAAGGTGTGTTCATTTTACCGAACGTTTAAATGGCAAAGGCCATTGAGTCGTTTGTGCGTGTCCCTCTTCGGTGAAATCGCATTACAAATTGATCCCGGTCGTTTTCCCAAGAAGTGAAAATATCTGTAAACACACAATTCCTTGGATTACCGTGCAGGGTGTACAACAATCGGTCGAATAGGTGTGTATGATTTTTTTACAGTTTATATCAGTTTCACTGCCGGACTCTTCTCTATTTGACTTCGCACAACAAACGATACGACAACAATATTATAATATTATTTTTACACGCCATTTAATAATATATAATATTACTACTGCACGTTTGGTATGGGAACACGTGTTTTGCGTTAAGACCGAATGCAAAACGCAGATAACGCGTTAAATTGTGCGAACCGTTTGCCGTGTACACGATAAATCAGTTTTCCAAATTTTTGTTTTGAATTGGCTGGATCCGGCGCCAAAAGTAAACACACGGTGCCGCACAAAGGAATGCACACCCCATACAAGATAAAATATTTCTCCTATTCGACGACTCCGTGAATTATAGTGCTGGCCACCCTCGGAGGTCAGGGTGGCGTTTTTTCTCCGACGTTCACCTATTATCCAATGTTATTATAATACGTGTACAGGAGACCTGTAACGGCGGCTGTAATCACAACAATGTCCTCCGAGTAATACAATTACTCGTCAATGGTCACCGTTAACATGGTTACACATATTTTTATTAAAATGCAGTTAAGATTGATGATCATTTCAATCAGAATTCATATGTCATACCATCGGTGGGGTTAGGTCGATAGATACTACAGTAAAAAAACATAATATCGTCTTAAGTTTCTACGGATCGTTTTGTCATATTAGGTATTCTAATTTACAGTGTATTTTCAAATATATATCGACGTGTTAAGAATTCAGTTGTTGGTCGACATTTCGGTAATCGGTTCCGTTTCAAAAGTCTATGTCCAACTTTTTAGAGCTACTAAACACCCTGTATAGTAGTGACACAGGATACTGATCGTTACTTTTAACAATGGCGCAGAAACATCTTAGTTAATTACTGTAACACTGAATACAATCTTCAATCTACAAAATAGTCTATAAATAAATGTAAGGCATATTGTTTTGTTTACAAACATTAATTTAAAATTATAAATATTTAATCATATTTGATCGTTAATTTGTACAGTTCACATTTGTCTCATCATTTATATTATGCTAGCGATGTACTCGCAATATTATTTAAAAATTCTGACTTGGCATAAGATCTTTTAATGATCGAACGATTGACAAAGTTATTTGAATGTAACAATATTGTCGGCTAGACAAAAACTATAAATGCATTAGGTTTCTGGTATTTTAATCGTATTGCGTTTGCCCGACTTTTAATTAGATTACATTTTTTTAATTGGGAAAGAGCGAACGACTGTCAGGACGATCACTACCTACTCTTTTTGGCTTCTATGATGCTGCTGTTATTATTATTATTCCTGTGTTGTTTTTTTCAGATAAAAAATATTGCACAAAAAGGGGAGTACCGGGTTATTGTTGTTATTTTTTATGTTTGCACTTTGCATTAACTGCAGTCGGCGTTTGGCAGATAGGGTAGCAATTTTGACGTACCCGCATTTATAACCGGTGAACTATATATATATTATGTAGTGTATAAAAATTATACGATGACGGTGCTAGGCAGAGGTATTTAAAATTATTATCAACGCGGCATACGAATTAACTTAATTTTATTTGATTGCCAAACGAAACAAAGCCGAGTTCATAAATCTATTGTTATACTACAATAGCGCGGGCAACAGCATCGCTAAATATGAAAAAATAAAATGTTATCTACGAGCTGCAAGCGTCGCCATGACCCGTTTTGTAAGTCACCTATAGTATTGACCTGTTTTGTCACCCTTTTTAAATTAAGAATAAACATTTTTTTTTTTAAACAACCATTTGAAAAACATCAAGTTCTCACAATAGTCCGTTAGGAAATATTAATGATTAAAAAATACCTACCTGGATTTCGAAAGGGACGTACATATAGTGTATAATCCGGTGGCCATATAATATGGTCAGAGGCTACTTTGTACATAGAAACCTAATCGAAATGTTATTATATGTAAACACCTTCCTGTAAAAAGAGATATTTTCGGAATGGTTTTAGATGGTATAACTCGTCCAGTTCATCTTGACACCTGGCGATCGTAACGGCTTAAAAACTGTAGGTGTTAACAAAGCAGTATAAGTGAAGAGGTGCTGCCAACATATTTCTTTTAAAGGTTGTAATATTTATTGAGTAATACGGTTTTTATAAAAAAATCTAAAAACAAACATTATTGTTGGTATTTGATTAACTCGTAACAATGTCAGTCAGTGCCGCTAAACAGTGGACCGTGGTTTTATATTTCCCTTGAACTGGTAACACTGATGCGCGACCATGAGTTTCGAACCCCTGTACCGTACAGACGTGTGACGTCACGAAGTGTCAAGATGAACTGGACGAGTCGTACGCCATATTATCCAAATTGGGTTTTTTAATGGTTAATCTCGACTTGCTGATATAAAATAGCTGCTGAATATTTTGTGTACTGTGTCTATCTGTGATTTTTATCTGTTCCGTGTTCTTGTGCAGGTATGGCTCTCCCGGGTTGGACCTGTCGTACTTCCTGTACAAAAACGCCACGCAGGAGGTGCAGAACGAACGGTGGGACGACCTGCTGGCCGTTTACCTGGACGCGGTCATGTCGGTGCTTCCCGAGGACGTTAGGGCGCCCACCTCGGGGCAGCTGCACCGGGAGCTCAGGCTCCACGCGCTCTACGGGTACGCGCACCTGTCGTTCGCCGTGCCCAACATGATCAACGAAAACCCTCAGGAACTGCTCGAAGTGGATAAGCTGACCCTGCAGAACCAACTGGCCAACCGGATGGAAGCGGCCGACGAGAAGATCACGGCTATCCTGTCGGCCACAGTCAGGCACATCATCGACCGCGGGTACGCCGAACAGTATGAGTTCGGCAATCCGATTGGGTTTATGTAGACTCCATCGTTGTAATTGTTATTATATTATACACAATATTATATTTCTACTAAAGTATGTAATACAATTATTTTTTATAGCTATTTTCAAACGACTACAATTATAGTAATACTATTTATAAAATATATGACCGCGAGTATTTCAAAATTACAATGATAATTAATCTGTTCTTGTCAAAACGAAAACCTATGGTTGACCGATGGTATTTATGACATTTATCTACGATAATATTATTGTATAAGACCGGGAATGAAGATGATGATATTAATTTAAACGATTGTTCAAATTAATACACTGTGCACACATACAAGTTGAAAAGTTGTTGAAAAAGTGGAAAGTTCTTATTTTTTAAGGCTAAAAATAATAATTAACTTGCTGTACGTAAGGAAAAGTTTGATACTCACATTTAAGTATAAATAAACGTCAGTATGTTTTTAAAATGATATTTCCTTTGTTTATTGATGCGCTATCGTGAGAATGGTGAAATACTGAAGTGAAGTAATCTACTTCCAAAGATATAAATGTTTAGTGTTTTTATTTAACTAATTAACTATACCTACTATTGATATACGTGATCTTAAAAGTACAGTGAGATATAAAATGAATTAAATAAAATTGTCTTTTTTATAATAACATATAAATATTAAATATTTCGTTATTGATTCTTGTGTTTAAATTTCTAAACCCATTTTAATACAATAACATTTTATTTTATTAGGATAAACAATGATATTATAATATACTATATATTCATTCATCGTTCATAAGTGTCATACATCACATCACAACACAATGTCCACTCTATGCGCACTATCCATTTGCATTTTAAAAAACTTTCTACTTAATAAATTAATTATGTTAGTACTACATAATAAATAATACAACATTTAGATCAAATAAGAAACATAATTTTCAAAATACAATTCAATACAACGTAAAATACTTAACTCTTCGAAAGGTGTGGCACGATGTTTGGTGTATACTTGGCTGACCGTTCAACCGAATCCATTGAAAGGTCTTGCTCGTAAAACAGTATACCTACAGTTCGATCAGTACTGATCAGTCGACTGCCGTAAAACCAGGTAAGTTTTGAAATGTTTAAGAAAACTTTACTTTTTAACTGTTAAACTGCCAGTATCAATCAAATCATGGCTACACTGCTCGAACGTATAAGGCCGACCATATTTTTCTGTCGATTGTTTGGATTGGGATTTCAACACGAAGACTCGAAAATGGCATTGTTGGAATACTGGTTTTTACTGGTTTCCAACTCGACGTTTGTGTGTTACTATATATTTATGGACTTTCAGCATCGGTACATCATGAAAGATTTTATGGATATCATGTCGTTCTTGGCTGTTATCCGTTACTTCGCGAGGACCTTTATCCCGGTAATAGCGATATGCTCGATATTTTTCACTAGAAACATTATAATTAAAACAGTACAAAAACTGGACGACCTTATACCGTCCGTTGAACACACTCCGTTGTCGCTTTATTCGCGGTACTTTTATGGCTGGGTGTCGTTGAGCGTCGCAACGGATTATTTGCATTTCCTTACATTTTGGATCACTGAAAATTTCGGAGTGTACTCATTCTACAGCTTGATACACATTACGTTTTACAACATCTGGGTGTCCGTACCGCTTGCTCAATACGTGGTTCTGATTTTGATCATCCAAAACGGTGTCCGTCGAATGAACGACGACATCACGTCGGTATCAAAATGGAAATCGTATCGTAAAAGATGGAAGAAGCTAAAAAACTTGGCCGAATACCTTACCAACAATGTATTCGGCGCGTTCATCATCGTCTACGTGATATACAGCATGTGTGAAACGTTTTTTTTCTCATTTGTCTCGGTTTTAGCTTTTAGAGAAAGCCATAAATACCGTTCAAGTGCCTGGATGATAACAGCCTTAATTCGAGTAAGATTCGTCGTGCACTTATTTCAGATTTGTCAAAACTGCAAAAAGGAGGTAACGTTTCCGGTCTATTTAACACAGTAACACTAATAGACCAAACATTACCGATTTTAGTAAATCCATTTACTTCGTAATTTTTTATGCAATAGACTTTACGGTAATATTCGGGCTATTATAAATATTTTATATTTACAATGTTTATAAATATTTCTATTTCTGAAAATTATTATTATTGCCAATGTATTATAATGTAATATTCATAAATGTCTATAGGTCATGAAAATTCAAAGTATATTAAATGATGTCAAGAAGTATGGAAAATCAGACATTAAATCAGTAATAATATCAACGCTTAATTTGTATTTTCACTCTATAGTAAGAACGACAAAAAAAAAACGATTATCATTGTTGTTTTTTAGGTACAATATGCTTCTCTATATATGTTACATACAGACTTTAAGCTCATGCCGTATGAAATTTTCGAGTTGTCATTTCGACAATTACTGACTGTGAATAAATTGATTTTTAATAATATTACAATGCAATCATGAGTTTATAATTTTTTTTCCGACATTTTAGATTTTAACAGTGGTAATTGGTTTCTTGATATTTCAAATTCAAATGAAACTTGAAACAGTCAAAATCGACAAAAAAGACAATTAACAATTTAAATGCTTAACAAAAACAGTCCCGTCTCGTTATAATTATAGCGAATTGTATTTATAAATAAACAAAAAACAATCATTTGAATATTATATACGAATATTATTGTACTTCAATATAATGTTATTATTATTAAAACCTACTTATACAATCCTTATGCCTACTTAGACAATTTTAATGAACTTACGAAAAGCTAGCCACTTACTGGCTAAATTAATTTCATTGTTGCGTTGGTATGACAATATCATTAAGAAATGTAATTTTGTATAATAAATTACTCTTTAGCCATAACGATACGCATTTGAAAGTATTATTTATATAGTTAACAAAAACATCGTATTCTAATTATTATAGTCATAAATCATAATATGTAAAAATGTTTTTTGTCAGGACTCCGAACTAATAATACATGTTTCGGTAATTATACCCTGTGTTTGATAAACGTTGATAAACGTGACTAAAACAAAACAAAACAAAAAACAAAAATCATAATATTATTTTAGGGAGATACTCCATTGACCGGTATTACCGTGTTACCCGCTGACTGGTATTCCCCCATTCTCCCATACTGATAGCGTTAAAATTATTTTTTGACTATGAGATGATACTACCTATTGATATTCTATTTGATTGCTTTACCTGCAAATAATAACGATTCCGACGTTGTGTGTTGTGGAACGAAAAGCGAAATTCAAAACCGATAAACTGTATATATGTATAACAAAAAAACAATATTTTTTAGCTCAGCCCTTTGGTCACTAGTGCGAGCCGTAACACACACAACGGTCGGTGTCGCGGAAAAAAGCACACGCCGCCTTCCCCTCTGGCCCTTCACCCGGTCGGTGTATCCGATTTTAACTGTACCCCGGCGACCAATAAATCTGAATTCAACCGTCGTAGTCCCCGCATAAAACATTTGTCGTTGCCGCCGGCTAAACGCACATTAACAACCAGCCCTCCTCCCCGGCAAATTTGTGTACGACCACCGGGAAGTCGTGTCCCCGTGTACATATATACACACACAAAAAACCATCTAGAGAGATAGGGGGTGGTTACCCCTCCAGCGGCCCGAAGGGTAACGCGATACCTTTCGCAGATGTCGATCCCCGTACGGTTTTCTTCTTGTACACCGATAACCGAAGAAATTATACTTGTTCCTTAGTAACGAATCGGTTTAAAGTTTTATTTTTATTTCTTTCATTTTTTACACCAACGATATAAAAAAAAAAAAGACACGGAAAAAGTAGATTTTCATTCGCTAATTGCCTCATAACTCAATAAATTCGAAAAAAAAAAATATTTGTCCACGAATTGCTGCGCATTTTTTCCTCATCGGCTGATGGTATTGAATATTATTCTATATTTGGAATGTCATGTTATGTTTTTTTTTAAATATTATATTATCCGAGTGCGTTATTATTAAAGCTCGAGTTTTGAATTTTATTTCGATTTAGTTTAGCATAAAATAAATATATGGGCCGCCGTAAAAAATGTCCTGGAACTTTTCAAATAAAATAATTTCAATTTCAAACGTATCCTTAATCACCTCGACCGAGACTAAGTTATTATTGTTTAAACAACAAAACCATTTTGAACGAAACGCAGAAACTAATGAATCTTTTCGCTGGACAGTGGTCAAGGCAGTCAGAATTAACC
This sequence comes from Adelges cooleyi, assembly GCF_023614345.1. NCBI lineage: Eukaryota > Metazoa > Arthropoda > Insecta > Hemiptera > Adelgidae > Adelges > Adelges cooleyi. Next base: position 1,191,666 of record NW_026095761.1, read on the forward strand.
AAGAGTATAAAAAAGGTATATACATTTTTAAGAAGCGCTTTGAGAATGTATTAAAATTTATATTCTAATTGATAGAGTATGAAGGCAGTTCATTACACAAATTGAGTAAAATGCGCATTTAGTTAAATTAGAATAATTGGGCTTTGTATATGGAGACATTTGAGGCACATTGATTATTCCAATTATCGTCTGCTTGTTAATTGAAATAACCAATTATGTTCAGATGCCTCTATACAAAGACGCCCGTTGTACTGTGATGGATTGTATAATCAACTTATTTTAAATCACGCAATTTATATCAACACTTTGATTTCTAGAGATAGGTACCATACAAAATATTGACATTTTGTTGATGTTAAAATTTGAAAAAAAATATGTTATTGAAAATTAGAAGCGCACAACTAACGTTTATTATAAGTATTGAATATTATTAGAATCTACAATCGTACAATATTATTCCGTGTACAAAAATCAAATCGCTGTATAAAATATAGAGTGCGCTGTTGTATTGACACTATTATACTTATAAACATGTAATCGAGATCATTAAAACGAATTGCGCAATTAACTAGATAATAATGTTGTACTCGAACCGAATACATGATAAAAAACGAACACGCAGGTCGCAGCGTGTACAAGTTCTATTAGATTATATGTTCAATTAAAATGTAAAAAATATTCCTATAAGGGTTTAATGGGCTCTATGATATTCCAAGTACGATCCTGGTTTAAGAGTCATATAGATTATTATTAAAGTAAAAACTACTGGGTAACTGGAAAGTATAGCTTATTGGTAAGAATCGATTAACTCATTTTAGATTTTTTACTCTTATTTGTGTTGAGGTTTTAACTGAAATTAATTTTTTTTTGTTAAAATATTTATGTTAAATTATTATACAGTTCATTCTGAACTTTTTGGGCACCGTACAATAATAATCGATGAATTCTTTAATTGTGATTAAAGCAAATCGACAAAATGGTACTAGAATTTATGAATTTATAAAAATATGAGCGTTAATAGTTCAAGTAATTTCGATTGTGATGGTTGATAAAAACTATATTAACGCACGAGATAAAGGGCTAAGCCGGAACGGTAGAAATACTTATTACGCTTTCGAAACCACTTTTTATAATGCAGTTTAAATACTCGTATATAATGGTATTCAACCCTCTAGAGGTAGGAACGTTGATTTGGTGCTTTTAATTTCTTTATTAAGTTTTTTTTCACCCAAAGCACGACACGGTAGACAAGTACGTTAAATTTTAGATGTCATTTGAGGGGTTCGACCCGAATAATTTATGTTCGGGTACTGTACAGGGGACGCTAACCGAATTCAGTATGATGTGGTTTTTATGCCGTAATTGGAAAATAAACGAATACCGTACATCGTTCGTCTTCCTCTTGATCGGTTTTCAAAATATTTAAAATATAATATTATAAATGCGAATTTATTAAAAATTATCTTAATTAATACATTATAAATAATATAAATTGTATTAAACTATAATGTAAGTTTTACGGATTTAACATAACTGATGAATACAATTTGTATACATCTCTGTGTGATTGGCCAATTGGTGCATACTTGTCGTTATCGCTCGATTAATTGCCAAACCATCATATTGAATGTCTTACCACTATTGCGTCCGCCGTTGTTATCAGCAGTCGATGACTAACGTCGAGTGTCATGCTAAGCGAATAGATCATTGGAGTGCCGAATCATACGCGACGTTCGTGTGACGTTGTAATAATAATAACAATAATAATTACACGTCGTGCGACGCGCAGTGCACAAAAACGCAGACGCAATAACTCGTATAAACAGCCGTTTTCAGAAAACGCGACCGACATGATTATGAACAGCAAAATGTTAAAGGGCTGGGTGTCCAAGAACGCTAGCAGTCAAATGGGTGTTCGATGGGCCACACTAAGCAGGTGCAGTGCCTGTCGTCGTTGATGGTGTCCGGCTACCTGAGGATGGCCGGCCGCGAACAGTTTGCGCCCGTCCGAGTGACGATCAAGCTGAATCCGACCATCGAGCTGCTCCGGACGGTGCTCAAGTCGGACAGGCAGTTCCATAACGAAATACACGTGTACAAGACGGTGGTGCCCACGCTGTTGGAGCACTTACCGGACGACGTGGACGGGCCGTCGTTCCCGACGTTCGTGTTCGGCAAAAACGACGGCGGACATGATAGTACTGAACGACCCAAGGGCCCTCGGTTCCTGCTCTGGGCCGGTTCCACGGTATGTCGTACGCGGTCAAGCAGAAGAACTCGGTGGTATTCCGCAAGCTAGTCGTTCACCTGCGCGAGATCCAATGGGACGAGGACGGGCGGCTGGTCAAGAACAACGGGCTCAAGTCGTTGGGCATTCGCGGCGCCAAGCCACTAGGGGAACAGCAAGCTCAAAGGGTTTTTCGTTTTTAGTTATGATGTCCAAGAAACCCAAACAAACCAAAACACGGAAAGCCATACGACGCCGTGATTGAGAAAATTTGAATTTGTAAATGAACAATGTTTGAACGTGAAAAATGTTTTTAAAAATAGCGAAAAACTTAAACGTAAATTATTAAAAAAAATTCATTTTTTCATTTTTCTCAAGCCTGATTCTTTTGTCTAGAAATTTTAAAATTCAAGTTTTTTAACTTTATAAGCTAAATGTTACATGCATTTTTATATATTTCCGTGTGCTCATTTCAATTATTACCATCAAGCTTTTTGATCGATATTAATTCATTCCTAGCAAAATGAATATTCAATTTCTCCATTGTTCGCGGATAACGTGATACGGATTCCACGTCAAAATGTCAGTTTTACTTATTATCCATTTGGAATGGTCAACACGATAGCCGTCAAAATGTATTATTATTGTTTTAAAGTCACTTTGCAAATTATCGATGGAAAAAATATGTCGGGCACAGTTCGGCGGACGATTACCACCGTTAGGCGGCTCCCATAAAACACATACTCCAGCGTTATTTATCGTTTCCGGAAAGTCAAATTGATTGGCGAAAGTTAATTTTTTTAACGGCCTTAAAGCTTTAACGAGGCCCTACGCCTCGGCTTACGCTAATTATTGCTTTTGCAGCGGTCCCAACGACGAAACCGTTCGTAAAATACACAAATGGAAATCCGGACAAGAGTCCCAACGGCAAAACAAATGATGCCCGAGCACTTAAGTGGGGAAGGGGGTGGCGGCATAAAGGGGTAAGATACTCTTTCTGAAGCCACCCTTTGCGATCATACGCGTATTTACAAGCCGACCGTGTCTAAATGGCCCCGTATGACCTATTCGAGAAATAAACCGCGGCCGTAAGAGACAAGAAATGCGGTGGACCCGCGGGCGCTGTAATTTCGTGGCACGCGATCAAACAGACACAGGAAAGTAATGTATAATATGTATATATATATATAATAACCGCCCACGACAACGTGTATACGTCATGCAAATGGGAAAGGAATACTCGAAGATAACGCAGGCCTAGGGTTTTTTTTTTGTTTTTTTACAATAAATCGAAAAGCTATCCCGGACCGGACACGTGTGCGGGCAAAGATAGCCGGGCGCAGGGTTCGGGGCCGACTCCGTGGAGAGAAATCCGTAAAGATTAAAAAAAAAAAAATGTCCGTTCTGATTTTAATTGCAGCTCAACTCTTCCGGACCGCATTCTGTTATCTCGGAAACGCATCCCGTCCCCGTCCGCCGCGTTTTATACCGCCTCCGAGGAGTTCATAATATATAATATATATATATATATTGTTATCGTATCCCAGACACGGTCAAATTTCAGTTTTCGTCGCCATACTCTTTAACTTAATGGGGGCCGAAAAGCACATACGATAGTATCTACTTCTGACTAAACGAATAAAACAATAAGTTGTTGAAGACGTTAATAGCTTTTCGTCGTTTATATAATTGTTTTCGACTTGGGCCGCCGCTTTACATTCACGTGTACAGTATTAAAAAAATAACATATTATTTTTTGTACAAAATATTGTAAAAATTATTATTATGAAAAAAAGCGCGTATAACTGTTCTTTTATTCGGTTAATAATAAAAATTAAAGTAACAATACAATCAACAATTATTATTGTTTGTGGCCGTGGCTCCTTTAGTACAGTTTTTAAGGTTCACTATGAATTTATCGAAATATGAATTTTTTCATGATACAATTTCGACGAAGACTTATTGTTGCATTTTAAGGGAAACGCGTAAAAACAGCAATAACACTACGGCTATCAACATTAAGCGACTATCAAGTTCGATTTGGCGTAACGCAGAAAGAATGAAAACGTCACAATTTTCAAATCCAGTTAATCCGTTTTGTAAAACAAATACTATTTTCCACTTAAGTAGAAAATCAGCTCAACGACAATCCCGTTTACCGCAAATAACCTTGCTCTGCTCTATGGCGGTATCCTCGACAACGTTATTATTATTTTATTATTGTCATTTGTACCCTCCGTGGAAAATAACCTTAACTACTGTAGTATTCATGGTAAGTCATCGTAAGAGATTACTTCTTAAAAAATTCATTTTAAGCACTCGATTTACGCGATGAGTTTTTATAAAAAAAAAAAAAAAACTCAAGATTAATACAAAACAAGCTACTATTTTATTTTCCAACAGGAAGACTCAATATAAAAATGGGACGGGAGCGTTATAAAAAAAATTAATATAAATGGTAAATTGTAACACCTTTGATAAGTCGCCACGGTGGATTGACTGTACGAATGGCACCGACGAAAAACAGTGCATATTTTCACGAAAATAAACGATAAAAATATATTAAATTATACCGCTCACTTTGAATTAGGTTTTAGTTGTTTGTATAAAAGTGAATTTTCCTTTGAGGCTCCTTTAGCGATACAGCTCTGTTCAGATTACAACCCATTATTTACGTTTAATCGACTGGCATAATGTCTTACCGTAATAAATTTCAGATTTAAAAAAAAAAAAATACTAATCCAATTTCGTCGTTTTATTTTTATTAAAATAACCGAACAGTTGAAGCATGTAATAAGCACACTATTATTGTATGCACGTTATACTGTACTTACTATAATAATATTTTTCCTTAAATTCAAAACGTTACAATATTCAGATTCACATTTCACAAATCACATGTAACTCAGACGATTTTAGTAATAGTAACATGTTAAATACCATAAATTGGAATATTAATAATGAAGCCAACATGGTTATTAAGTACAATAACATGTGTTGTATTTATAAAATATGTACACACGGTAACTGATAATAGCTACAGGCGATATTGTGTTGGATATACAACTTTCATAATATATCTCAATCTCTGAAAAAAAAATACAAATACTGAAATACAAAAATACAAAAAATACAAAAGTAATAATTACAATTAGTCAAAAGTATTTTATCTACCAAAAAGGAGTGATTTAATAATTTAAAAAAAAAATACGTTTAATTTGTAAACGTACATTATTAAAATGCAGGTATTTAAAAACGATTCAATCACTGTCAACCGGTTTGATTGGAAATTTGTAAATTGTGTAAGACTCCAGCATAATAAGAAGTTTGCGTCATTCAAAGGATCGCATCAAAGCGTTGGCTTGAAATTTATTGTATTACTATTTAGTATTTAGATCGTCTGGCCTGGCATGGCTTAAAAATCTCGGTACAATGTACAACACAAGTACGATAAAATCAAGCCTAACAATGTTACCTCTTAATAATACAAACATAAAAAGTTGTAGATTTTACTTGGATTAGATTTGATTATTTTTTTTCTCTTTATGCAACGATCACTAGTAGTTGTTTTTAACTATTATTCTTTTGTTCGTTTCCTGGTCGTCTTCATAGTTTTAAGACTCCATTCGGGAATTAATTAAATACATTCCGGACGTTATTTAAAGCACGCACGCGTTTAAAATATCCTAAATGATTATATTATTTGCCAATGCATTCCCAAGCGAGTGCGTGCAGAATTTTCCAATTCAAATAAAATATCAATACCATTCCGCTTTGGGGTGTACAGTGTACTCCCTTTACTGATCGGTGAAATGCCGGTAATTTTTTTAACAATATAGTTGAAAACATATTTTCATAATTATTAGTTGAGCGTTTTACAATATTTATTATATTCAATTAAAAACGTGACTTTTTTTATTAAAGTATAATCCTTGTGTTCCATCCTGTAATTAAGTATCGGTCAGTACTTATTACTGACAGTTATGGTAATCAGCAGAAATTATTGGCTAAGCAATTTTAGTTCAATCGATATAGTAATAATAGCTGTTATGAAAAACGTTAAGAAAGTGATAATATTTAAAAGTAATATTTTGATCAACCTTTACTAAAGTATAAAGTTGCGAGAACCAAAACGGTATAAAATATTTTTTTCCCATAAAATATTAAATGAAAGATAATTAACATTTTTTTAAAATTCAATGTGTAATATCTTTAAAAATTTTAAAAAAATGTTATTAAAACAAATAGAAATAATAAGGGTTTCTTGACAAATACTATAATAAAAAAAGCTTGATTTTGAAAATAATGTCACTTGAAGTTGTTCCCTTGCTTCTTGTTACTGTATATTAAAATTGGCACGAGTTAAGACTAAATCAAACTGACATAGGTATAATGAATAAAATATCATCAAGCAATCATTCATATCAAACTATAAATTATCTTGTGTCAACGATAAGCGTTGAGATATAATTTCACTTACTATAGTTTGCGTAGGGCTGAATATTCAGTGGTTGTCTAAAACGCAAATCTTAAATCAGGGATCTCATTGAAACAGCTATAATGATTTACTTTAATTAATAACATATTTATTAAAAAAATGTAAATACTTTAAATATCGGTTACTAGTTAAATGTAGATTATTGTAAGTTTATAGAAAATAATACAAAATAGAAAACTTCAAGTGGACATTGATTGACAGCGATCGTCTGGTTGACGAATACCAGGCTAACAATTCGTTCTGTTTTGCGTTAACTCTTAATGCTATGATACTTAATGGTATGAATCTTAGCGTGAGAAAATGATAAGTATCAAATTTGATCATTTCTCGTATGTATGTAATTAATAATTATGCACAATGAGTGTAATAGTATCGGAGTTGTGCACCTGTATAGGTATTTTAAAATATTGTTTGAAATCCATAACTAACAAATGAATACAAATCCCGAGAATATTTTTCACTGGATTCTCACTAGGCATAGCCCATTGACATGCTTGCGCTCCATTGCGCTGACAATGTCTACGTTATACGGGTAAAACGGACGTTTGTATTTAGACACTGTGAAGTATATTACAATAGAAATACGTCCCGTAAATAAATAAACTTTATTATTAATTTCACAATGCCCTCGGCCACGGTGTTGCCGACTTCGTCTACTATGTTCGTTACGGCGTAATCGAATTTGTTTGCCGAGTGGAATCCATTACAATGTAGTGGTAGTAGAGAGGGGGTGAAAATAAAGACACCCCTGAAGAATACGGAGGGACGGTAGGCAAGGGGTCGAGGGGAAAAAGTTGAAACAATAAAAACATCTGGTCGGCTTCTGCGGTTCAGCGTTAATTAGATATTCAGCGGGAGAGACGTCGCGTGGTGTAGCTTACGAAATTCGTCCCGCAGTTTTCGTACTTAACTTTTCGTATAGGGTTACACGGTGGACAAAAAAAAGGCGGCGTAGGAGATTAAAATACATACTCGTGGCCTGGACTGCAGAACAGTAGTAAAAGGATCGAGCCAATGTGTCGAAAGGAGCACGTATACATAACACCTAGTATGGTCGTTGCCAGCTAACTTTGTCCTGTGTTTTTTATGTCATTTGCCAAATTCCTGACCGATGTTGTTAATAGGTGATATATCTGTAACAACTGTGAATAAGTGTGGAAGTCGATTTCAGTGATTTTATACAGAGGAGCAATAAATCGACTAATACACACAACTTATTCACAATTGTTACAGATATATTATGTTATTAATTTGAAACCATTTTGAGATATGTGCTCAATGCTGTAGATATAATATTTGTACAGATTTCATTAATAATGAAAACTAGTTTGGAATACATACTTACTGATAAACGCCACCGCCGTGCCGTGCCAGGTTATCTAGCAGCTACTGTACTATGTAATGATTTTACCGGCTTCCCTTTTTTTTTTTTTGTTTAAACCCAGTAGTTCTTAAGTTTAGTTTTTGACATAACAGGTGCGACGTATTAAAGTCAAACTTTAAGGCGGCAAAGGTGATTTGTGCGCGAACAACGGCCGTATTTAACCGTCTGGTGACTGATTGCAGTGGAAAAATTGGCTTCTCGAAATAATATAATATGTTATAGTTGA